>NW_026555065.1:24800000-26000000 GCF_021234165.1 Pteronotus mesoamericanus
CTGGCATTGACTGAAGTCCTACCGACTGCACAAGGTGCGGTGCTAAGCACCTTCACACATGTATCTGTTGCTCATCGCAAACTGTTAGTTGTTAATATTCCTCACCACTAGTTGTTAGAAGTCAGCTAGGTGTTAGTGTTTCTTTTTCACAGTTTCGAAATTGGAGGCTTCAAGAAGTCAAGTATTTACCCAAATGGAACAGCTGGCTGGGATTTCAACTTAGAAACGTCAGCCTCCCTCTACTACTCTATGCTGTCATTAAGGATATTTCCTTTCCATCTGGAAAATTCTGTTCTTTTTTTACCCCCAAAAGATAGCATGCAGCCTAAGGAACACTTAACCTGGGGAACTTTTCCAAATGAGTATAAATGGCTGTGGGAAAGCTACATGGAGAAAGGGTGCAGGCCACACATCTAAGCTGTGGAGGAATGTCACAGACGTGCGTGGCTCACCTAGCCCTCATTTTGATCCCTCAGTGGCTGCTGATGTAGTAGGTTCTGCTCATGCTGAACACTCTTTAGACCTCAGGCCTGGCCTTGTACTCTCTGTCCAGAAGGAAGCCGGCCTCCCCTGTCTTTGCAGTGGACGTGTCTTAGTACCAAACACCATACCCTGATATCTTTTACACCTTGTGTTTGTCATTTTCCCTGTTTTTCTTGACACTCAAATTGAAGCTGGCTTTGGCTTCCTCCCCTTGGCTCCAATTCGTGTTCTTCTTCCAGCTGCGCTCCCTGTGGCTGCTCTGGGCAAATGTCCTCCAGGAACTCCAAGGGATTTTGTCTTTTGACTGCACCCCCTGGGCAAGGCTCTGCTGCTCCCCTCCCCCTCCTCTAAGCAGTGCCAGTATTAAGCCTGAGCCCCAAGAATCCTGAAGCATCACTGTCCCTCCTGTGGCCTTGATGGTGCTGGCTGGAGGGGTGCTGGTGACAGCAGCCTTCGACCAGCTTGCAGGGGCTGGGGTGGAGCTGTTGCCTCTGTGCTCTCAGGTCATCCTGTGCAGCTCAATCTGCCACCTCCAGAGCCCCTGGAAGACAGGACTTGGAAGCTGCTGCTTATTGTGACCACCTTAGTCTGGAACAGCAGAGCCTAAGGCAAAAGCTTATATGCTAACACTTAATTATCGAAAGCAACACCAGAGAAACAGAAGTGAGGGGGAAAGGGGAACAATGAAGGAGGGAGACTATGAGAGATGTATTTTGATCTGACCACTGCTTGCCAGCCAAGTGTAGCTAATTGGTATTGTGGGGCATCTTCAGAGAGAATCCATATGAGTGACTGCATTTCAAGGCAGTCCTTCCAGGGGCAGAAAGGGAAAGAGTTTTATTCATTGGCTCCTCTCCCCTCTTGGCCAAAGTGTACTCCAAGGGCAGACTTACACTTCTAGTTTGTACAAGCCTAGTGTGGCCAGCTGGCCATCACAGACCTTATTAGCAACTCTCACCTCAGCCGCTATGGAGAAGTCCTGGATGGGAAGCAAAAGGCGCATGATGTGCCTGTGGGTGACATGAACAGCTCTGCAGTGGCACCAATAATGGTGCCTGGATCCACAGCTGTGGGGGCCGCACAAGCCATATTAGATCTGCTCAGCCCAGCGGCACGCCAGTGGGCAGATCCAGGTGATGGATAAAATGAATCTGGTCATATTGGAACATTTTAGTGTCAGTGCAGCTTGGCCCCTGGGCTTGTTTGTGATGCTAGGAAATTTCTTGTTCATTCAAGAAAATGTTGAATTTCTCTTTCCAGTTCTGAGGGTTGAGAATCATTGTGAGGTGTCCCTTATGTCAGTGGAGTTCAGCTGCGTGTTCTAATTTGGGGGGGGGTTCAGATAATGTTATAATAATGAAATGCCTCTCACAGAAAGAGGCAGAAAAGCTGTCCTTGGAGCAGCTGATGAATGGGTCACATATGGAGGGCCCATGTCTCTGGAAAGCAGTAGTACTCATGGTCGGAGCCTGGAGGCCTGTCCAATCCATTGACCGGCCTGTGAGGCTCAGGTACTACCTCCTAGGCTGTGAGATATCTCTGCCTGGTTTTAGCAGCAGTAGATGACCTCCTTTGTGGCCTTCTGCACTGGGTATGAGTGGTGATCATTCATCTTCCTTAACACCTGCTGGGTATTAATGCTCTTAACTCCCGACTCCCCTCAACTCTTCCTTAACGTCCCTGACCTGGCCGAAATGGGCCCCTGATGGGGGTGATCCTGTGGGGACCACAGTACCACCACACCACCACCACCACCGCCGCCACAGGCTGGCCCAGAAAAGCATGTTGAAGATCCCGGAGAGAGTTCTGAGGTCACCTTGTCTTCAACTGGGTAGATTAGATCATGTCAAGAGAAGTATTTAAAGTTGTAGAGAGGCAGCCCTGTGGGTTTTGATTATACTGAATTTTTCTCACTTGACTCATGTCCCAGGTGACCTCCTACCAAAGGGTGAGGCTTGATCTGGACTCTGTCCCAGGGAAGGAATTTAAATAGCTGATGGCCTTCTTGACTTACCTCTACATAGTAAAAATAGACCTTTAAAACGGAGAGCAGGGAAGACTAAGAAAATGATTCTCATAACTGTTACTATCCACTAAATCAGCAAGCTGCATAGCAGTGGGGGTTAGTTGCTCTAAGAGTGACATACTGGATATATTTCCCCAGAAAATGGGGGAGGGGTGGTGGGTGGTCCAACCCCCTGTGACCGGAAAAAGTGTTCTGTATCTAAACTCGCTCACCTTATTTCCAGCAACCTCCTGGCCAAGCTTCTTCTGCTGGGAGTCTGTGGAGCAGGGGTGCCAGCCTCTTTTCAGCTATAGAGCTGGAACCCAAGCCTTGTTTCTGGGAAGGAAGTGATAGATGTGTGACAAAAGGGTCATTCAGTCGACTCGCTCATAACGAGGGGGGGTCTAATGGAAGTGGACTTGCTATTTCTATTACTTAGAAAATATCAATTGCTAGCAATCCTCAAATGATAATTTTCCTGCCAAATAAAAAAAACTGAGCCTTTTTCACCTGTCATCCTGTTAGAAATCAAAGTAGTGAAGTTGGTCTAGGTGTACTCTGAGCACATCTGCACCATTCTGAACCTGCTAACTAAGGTTGAGTTCTTGGCCCCTTTTCAAGTTGGGGGAGCTGAGACTCCCATATCCTACTTCTTGTCCCTCCCATCCACGCCATCCTTCCCCTCTTCACTGGGATCCTGCTGGCATCCCACCCCTCTCGCCCCTGCAGATAGAAACGGAAAGGCTGGATCCTGGATGCCATGGAGCCTACCTCTGGCACTAGAGCTGAGAAGCACCATCACTGAAAGCTCAGGGGCACTGCAGACTTTCACCAGGCAAACCCATCAGACAGACCCTTCCGAGCTGTGCCTCCTCCAGCTGTTTGGGGAAGATCTGTGACCTGGGCATGGGTGGTGTCTTGTTCCACATGGTTACTTTGATATCCAGGCACCACATAAAAGCAGGCTTCCACCACCACCATGACATTCACAAACTCACTTTAGAGCTGCTTGCCTTGACCTACTTTCACACTCTGTATTATTCTGTCTACAGATTCTCCTGGCTTCTAACCTGGGGGATGACTTGCTTTCCTGTTCACATCCTTGCCTCAACTCTCATGCCTAATGTTTTACATATTTTCTCTGGCAACGACCTTTGCTTCACTTTTGACTAGAGTTCAGATTCTCTTTTGGCTGGACAACCCTGACTATTCTGGATAAAAATATGCCCAATATTTCTCGGCCCTTAGGACCTTTGGTCCCTGGTATGGCCTCCTAAGAGCTTTGTATCTGCTGGACTTTGCTTTATATGATTGGGGTAGCATTAGTGTAAGAACAGAGAGGAAGAGAAGGAGCTGGGAAGGAAGGATGTATAAGGCCATTCCTTCTTTAAATCATTAGCACCATTGATGGAGACTTTTACATGCACACCAATCATTTTACCCCACATTTTTAGACTTATTTAATTTCAAAGAAACACAGGAAGTGATCTGAACGTATTGAGCCTATAGAGCCTATTGGGAACATATTGACTTGATAATGCTGCTCTGTAGTACAACTGGATGTTCAATTTATCATTCTATCCACAGGTGAGTGCTTTTGACAAGTAATTCTGCTTTTATATCTTAATTAACTCTTTAGTGAGTACTCAAGATTGAATGAAATTGGCAAAGTTTGGAAACAACTTGATTGTTAATTCTTTCATTGGCTATAGAGCTTCATTAAGTGTTAGGTTCCTTCTGATGGCTATTTACTTGATAGCAATTATAGTTTAACAACTTGGTAGATTCATTTTGGGTTTCCTGCTCTGCATATACCTGCTTTGGGAAATCCCCCTTAGCCGCAATCCTGCCAACAGCTTGAGCTTGGGTGGCCATGTTCATACCATGTGACCTTTACCACAGGCGACTGGACTAGTGCTAAACACTTGACACTGACATTATCAGTTTATAATCTGGTCAGTGAGCAGCCAGGTTATCTTGCTTGGAAATTTGAATTAATGGACAAAGAGACCATTGTTAGCCATTGGTAGGTGGCAGACTTTTAAGGTCATGTTGAATGAAGACAAAAGTCAATTCATGCTAAGGTTGTGAGAGAGCAGAAAACGTCAATAAGCAGAGAAAGCTGGTTTGTGGAGAGGAGGAGGCATCAGACAAACAATGGGTTAGGAGACCACAGGAGCTCAGTAAGAGAATGATGAAGCACATGGCATTGGTTTCTGGTGGCTTTTCAACTCCCAACGCCAAAGGCCTATCCAAACTTCATTTCCTGCTTGTTGGTATCCATGAGATGACTTCTCAGAGCCCACAGCACTCACCTCTACCTGAGAAAGTTTTCCAGAAAAGCAAAAGGTAAAGGATTCATTGCCTTTTTTTTTTTTTTTTTTTTTTAAGATAAGGATTTCTATTCCTTATGGCTAAAAAACCTTGACTAAAACAGATTGCTACTTAGGTGTTGCCAGCAGTGACTGCGACAGAGTTGTAAACTTGTATCTTAGTAATTAAACTAAGGGTGGGATGTTTTCTTATTGCTTATTTTGAAGTAGAACTTGATGTCATTGAAAGCTATTTATACTCTTTGTTGTTAATCATTTAGGACACTCTGGCTTTCTACCCTTTTCTCACTTGCGATAATCGTATTAGCTTTATAGGGTGGGTCCTTAGGAACTCAGCATTTGTGGGGAAAAAAAACCCACCCAACATTGGGCATATGCTTACATCAAAGGAAAAGATTGCTTCTGCTTGTTTATAGTGGTGGATTTTCTGATTATCTGCACCAGAGACATAATTTTAATTGCTTTGTCAACAAATTCAGGGTCCAAATAACTGGAGATTTTTATGGCTAGGGAAACTCCAGATATATAGCGTAGGAGGGGAGGCAGGGACGCGGGTGAGGTAATCTGCAGCCTGTGACCCACCTCCAGCAATTACAAGTTGCACCACTCATCAAATTTAGCTCCTACACCAAACTGGTATTTATCTGGGTGGGGAAGTGTAAACAGTAGGTACTCTGGGAATGGAGCTGGGGTTGTCTTTTTTGTTTTTCTGAAATGAGCCAAAAGAGAGGGCACAATGTAAGTTTGCATAAGACACTAAGCTAGTCTGGGTAATAAAAACCAAAGTTAAGTGAAATAGTCTACAGGAAGTATTTTCATATCTGAAAGAGTGGACAAAAAATTGAATGTCGTTTGGGAAAAGTATATCTAGAGAATGGTAGAGGGAGAGCTCATTTAGAGAGAGAGGCTATGTACCTAGTAGTTAGGCCCATATGCTCTGGGCCCAGACCTAGATTCAAATCCCAGGTCTACCACATAGTAGCTACAGCTGCTATGGATCACCGACAGGTTACTTAATTTCTCAGTTTCTTCATCTTTAAAATGAGAATTAACAATAGTACCTCCCTCACAGGTTTGCTGTGCAGATTAAATGAATTGGCACATGTAATATGCACTGGAGTAGGCGGTTAATAAATGCTACTTATTACTATTCTGTAAGACACCACCTGGAGTGCCACCAGGACCAGCAAAATGCAGGAGCAACAATGCCACAAGTGTTCTACATTTTTTCCCTGATGAGAAAATCCAATACATTTGCTCTTTGACTGTGGAATGTGTGTATTTTGGCTAAACCAAGAAAGAAGGTCCATAAAAAGGCTTCTAAAATGAAGATGGGAAGAGAGGGGCTTTCATATAAGGAGAGAAAATAGATTGGGCTTTGGTTTGTGAAAGTGCAGACTGAGATGCACTCTGATGAATTTTATGAAGGACAGGAATAGCATGAATAATAACTTGTTTATGAATTATGGGAAATTAGAACTGGCATGAAGGAGGAATACTTTGAGGTGAATACTTGAACAGATGGTTAATTGACTGTGCTTCCACAGTGTCTTTCAGTTATGGAGCTCACTAGCTCGGAGTTTCAAAAATCTGGATGAAGGGAATGTGTTACGGTCCCTTAACTATCAAGGGTGGTTAGAAATGTTTGTGATCCAGCCCTAGTTTAGTTCAGTTCAGCATATGTGACTAACATATTAATGTAGTACTTGGCCATTTCAAAACACTCAGCAGTCTTAATTCCTTTGATTCCCACAGCAGTGACTTACCAAATTTATACTCTAGGCAAGGCTCTCCAGGGAATCAAAAAGTGAGAAAGATGACTTGTATTGAGGGTTCTGATCTATACTGCCACCCAGACACACTGTAATTAAATTAATTTAATTTGAGATCTTAATATAGTTGGTTCACTTTTACTTATAATGTTTTGAGACCAGAGAATTTGTAGTTATTTTTTGATTTCAGGATTAGTATTGTAAAGAAATTAAAGAAACAAAGTTCACTTTTTGTTATGGTTTTCATCAATTCTACTCAGGTGATATTCTAATGTCAATGGAACAGCTTATTCTTATATTTTTATTTTAAAGTAGTTATTCATCAAAAAGTCATTTAATAGCTAGAAGTGAATTTAGAGATCGTCTTCTGCCGCTCCTCATTTCCCAGCTGATGGAGGTAGGTTCCTTAGGTGATGTGCATAGGGTAGCAAAGCTTGGGCCAAAGCCCAAGTTGTAGTCTGTGTTTCCTTTCCCATCAGGCTTCTCCCCACAAAGGGTCAGGGTGCCGGTAGTCGAGCTTATTTCTGTGCCCACACAAACTGAAATGTGTTACGCTTTATCGTGGAGCACTCAGAAGCAGATTTACTATGAAGCCAGTTAAGGCCTCTCACCTTTTTTTGTTGTGTGTGCCAATTTTTAATAGTTTTATTTAAGACACTGCATTGTACACTTTACAATACAGTGCTTACACAGTGCTTTATTTCCTTTCCTCGTGTACATATTCCATATTCAAGTGTCAAGAATACCCAGTTATTCACCATACAGCTGCTCAGCTTTTAAAACTACCATGGAATTTGCTACAAATTTGGGTCCTTCACCTGGATCTGCTTCTGATGCCCAAAGGTATAATTGGTTGGGAATATCATTTTAATATTTCAGATTTTTATTTTTAAATTAATTTTTATTAAAAATGTGAATATATTTAAATTAATTTTATTTTTATATTTTAAGTTAATTTTAATTTTAGTAATACAATACATAATGAAAAAGTTGTGATGAAATGTTTTAAACAAAAATGGCAGTTCCTTTGCCCCATTTTTCCCTACTTCTTAGTTTGTTCTCCAGAGTCAACCACTTTTAATTCCTTTAGAATTTCCCCTACTCTTTACCTCTAGGTTGTTTCATAATAACTTGTATTTTTAATGGATCAGTTTTATATCAATTTACAATGATATGAAAACATAATAATGGTGCTGTACTATTACATCAATTATATATTGACTTCCTGTGACAGTAGCTAACAATTTAACTTTGTTACTCTAAACATCCTTTTTCTCTCCTCTCATTCCCCTAAAATAGTTAAATCATAATTTTTGGTTACCTCCATTATCACTAATCATATTATGATGACTGTGTAAATATTACGTATAGAAAAAGCAGGTAGTATCCTATGGTATTCTTTCTTGTACAACTTTTGTTTGTCCTAGAGTTAATACTTATTTTCTTTTGCTTACTTTTCTGTGTTATCTGAAACTCACTTTCATTTTTATACAGCTTTTTGTTCACAGAGTTCATAGTTCGTTTTTACTTTTACTTAATTTTCTGTGTATCAAGCCAAATATATCATCAGACTGTCAACCAACTATCTTATTATTTGTGGAGATGGCCAAACAAATCAGATAATCAACTGATCTTACCCCCAGCAGAGACCCCTTCCATAATTCTTCTTCTTGCCCCAGTACAGACTGTTTTTTCCCTGGTATCTGGTAATTTAATATGATAAGCTTTTAGTGAGGATGTTTGGTGAGGATTACATTCAGCAGACCCTTTCTAAATCCTAGGGAATTATCTATTCATTATAAACTATTTTATATAAGCAGATTTTGAAAGTGTATTTTAAGTATCCAGTACCGTACATGGACTGCCTTCATTTTTTAGTTGACTGGGTTTACATACTAGGGTGAAGGGACTGCTCCTAATAATGGATAAAGTACCACCTCTGAATGCCTGAAATGTCTAGTGATTAAAAGTAGGATTTGTGAATATATAATTCAATTCCTGTTTTTTGACAGGTATGTTAACCTTAGGGTGAATTACGTGAATTTTGAATCCCAGATAATTATTAAGAATACACTCCCAGACAATTTCCTGTTACTCTCAAACTTATAATGATACTTGCCACCATGAGAACTAGTTTTTAATTTATAGAAATTAAATTTAAGTTAAATATAACTTAAAAACATGATGCAAAATTTGTTTTACATACTATTTTTTTTTTTGTTAGCGGTATTAGAAGCACTTCAAAATAATGAGGAATTGATTATACTAGTTCCAATAGCAACGTCCCCCCCAAATATGTTACATATGCAGAATATCAGAATTCATACTGCGTACCACAAAGTAGGCCAATAGCATTGTTTTACTTTTTTGAAGTAAAAATTAAGGCCATTGCAATTAATGTTTAGGTTTTCTTATGGGAACTTCCCGTTCTTTGGTAATTCATTCCCTTGTAAAGGAGGACTAGTGTTTTTCTAGCCAATCCATGAGGTAAATCAGGGATAGTGCTGATTGTTTAGAGAAGTAATTTTTTTCATTGTGATTCAATATTTTAATCCCATTCATTTTTGAGATTGTTGCAATTCATTTGGCATGCTGTTCAGTTGAATCCTTGTAGAACATAGCCTTACACTTTTTTTTCCATATTTTATTTCCTGAGAACATCTCTGAAAGAGAAAATGTTTCTAAATCCTTAAGATCTTTGTTGAAACACTCAGCCCTTATAGCCTTTACAAGCTGAGGTTAAATGTGTTTGATACATCCTCCTCCCAGAATGCACTGCTATCGGAATGCCCCTGGCCTCTGTAGACCTTGGACTTTGAAGCAACTACGCATCACAGGATGCACCACCCTTCACCCTTCCTTTTCCTTCTGCAGTGGTGTTGTCTGCTGAAAGTTGCGGGCAGACACAGGAGTGATGAATCCCCAGGGGCAGGTGTAGTCTGTCCTGTTTGCCTGAGACTTTTTTCCTTAAGGAATTTGGGTGGTGACGGGGTTCACACTGAGGACTGGGGGTGGGGAACAGGGAAATACCTACTGCAGATAATGGCAGTATTCCTGGCAGTTTATCCAAGGGGTGGTTGCTTACTTCCCTGTGTGATGTTCCAAGATTTATAAATTGAAGATGCTTTTCTAATATCTCCATTTCAGTTCAAGTTACTGATATCTGTAGAGAGAGTGTTAGTGGTTAATTTGGTGAAATAATTCATCTCCATTAGCGTTGTGGGATTTTTCCCTAGGTTTGAACATGTGATTGATTCTAAACTTCTTCTCTACGGATCTTTTACCTTTCTCGTGCAATTTTGGATACCTTAAAATGAATGATTTTGCTATATGAGTGTTTTGTGTAAGGGGTTTCTGGGCACTTGGGTTTATACTGTATTATTGGAAGCTTACCAGAAATGTTTACTCAATCAGTTGACTATGAAACTTTTTTTTTTCTTTCATCAGTTAGATTCAACATCACTTCTCTCTGAGGAACAGTTAAGGCATCTTCTGGATGAATGCACATTCAAACAAAAATCTGTGATGGGACTTTCTTCAGAAAGAGAAAAGAAAGACATTGAGAATATAACACCTGAGTTTCCCCAGCTTCCCAGATCTCTCCCCTCCGAGTTACTCATTGAGCCAGAGGCAGAAGTCAAAAGCACTGAGATGGGAGATGCAGATATGCCTGAGGCTGTAGAGTGTGAAATGTCTGCAGGCTACTATCTCAGCAAAGCCTTGTCTGGGCATTATGTATCACAAGCTCTTCTCATTGAAGCTGAGAATATAAAATGCCTCCAGTTTTCCAACGACGAGGTTATTAGTGACACAGAGGACTATTTTATGTCGAAGACTCTTGGCATTGGAAGACTGAAAAGGCCTTCTTTTTTGGATGATCCACTGTACGGTATTGATGTGAGCCTTTTATCTGAAGACCAACATCTGAAACTCAGCTCTTCAGAGAAACCAAAAACAGGTAAGGCTTACAGAATGTGTGTTTTGGTGAAAAATTCTTACTGAGTATCCCAATATAGAGGTATTAAAGTTTAAAGTAAAGAAGGATATGGATATGGAGGTATATTTGTGAGTCACAGGTTGTGTCGATTAAGAACATACCAACATAGGAGCATATTTATCAATGTTCATATAAGACCAAGGTTGTGATTAGTACTCTGAAGAAGCACATTATTCTTAATGATAATTAATACATGTTCTTTTTAAAAGTTGGGATAAAATTTGTATGTAACATTATATACATTTCAGGTATACAGTATTTTAATTTGATATTTCTATACACTGCAAAGTGATCACCACCAAAATTCTAGTTACCATCCTTCATCATACAACTGATCCCCTTCACTCATTTCACCTACCCCTAACTCCCTGCCCCTTTGGCAACCACCAGTCAGCCCTCTGCGTCTATGTTTGTTTTTGTTTATTTGTTCACTTGTTTGTTTTTTTAGATTTCACATATGAGCGAAATCATATAGTATTTGTCTCTCTTCATTCGGCTTATTTCACTTAGCATAATAACCTCAATGTACAACCATGTTATTGCAAATGACAAGATTCTGTTCTTTTTTATGGCTGAATAGTATTCCTCTGTGTGTGTGTGTGTGTGTGTGTGTGTGTGTGTGTGTGTGTGTGGTGAGGAGGGGAGGGGAAGCGTCAGAACGGTGCTTTGCTAAGATATGATTTTACTTCCATGTGAACTGATGTATAGATGTTGCTGAGTAGAACATGGAATGAACTGAGTTAAAGTGACTTAATGGAAACAAGCTATGGTTGCTTCCCTCCAACCCCACAGAGCCTGCCTCTGATGGCACCAGATAGTACTGCTGTATGACTGTAATAACTGTTGTGAGTATGGAGTATTAAAATGGCATAGATGTGAATATGTAAACCATATTTTATTTCCTGTTTATTACATAAAAACTTTAAGAAATATGTCCTACATTATCATTTTAGTGCATGTTAGCGTATCTGAAGTTGGAGTTTTTAAAAATTTTACTAACTGCAGCATTTGCAATGATTAAAATAACTTGCTAATCAATTCTGTTCTAAAAAACTAAATGGTACATTATATGTTTTCTACAAAAGTGAACACCAAAACTGAATACTAAACCAGATTTCTTGGCAAAAAGCCTTTTAAAGATGTAACTGTAATGAGGAGTTGTACTGTGTTCAGCTGTTACATGATATTTGGCCCTTTCTCGGGAAACAGATACATGTGAATGTGATGCAGAGTAGACTTCTGTAAGCAGACAGAAAGGGAAAACCACTTATTATTTTTTCTATTCCAATAGCAAGTATTATTAATATATAGTTCTCTTTTCCTTGATGAACTTAGATCTGTTATAGGTATGAAAATTCCACTTCTAAAAAGCAAGTCAGATAACACTTAAAAAATAGAACCTCCATGGCATTGAGGACCAATTTAAATTGTGGTGTTGAAAAACAAGGATTTGGTTCACAGTTATATGAAGTTTCAAATGTGAAATACATCATGTTTCAAATTTGTGCTTTAAACTTAATGGTAACTACTGCTATTTGGATTCTGTGTGGGAGGTCCAGGAAGTTTAGTTGTACTCACTCACTATTGGGATTCTAGGGGATCCATAAATAGCATCTTCCCTTCCTTACCCAGATCAGAACCCATTGAGAGATAATAGATGGATTCCAATGAATGGAGATTGAAGAGGTCAGCTTTATTGCTAATGAAATGTAGGGGATTGTTGTGACTTAGGTAGGCAGCCAAACAGTCTTCCTGACACTGTGCCTTCCCAAATAAATGCACGCCCCCAGTCACTGACAGAGGTGAAAAACCAAGCCTCACCTGTGGGGACCTGTCCATGTAGACTCAGTAGTATGGAGAGGCAAAGAAGCGTCTTTGGGGTAGGGCGCTGATTTCCTTTGAGCCACCCAAACCCACTGATCAGATAACTGGCTCTTCTTCCCATGGGAAGAGTGCGGGGGGTGGGGGTGGGGGTGGGGGTGGGGGTGGAGGGTGGAGTTTGGCCGATGCTTCCCACTGTCAGTTCCTCCACGTGGAGTGTGAGGAGACTGGGGAGTAAGTGTTCCTTGGTATCCACCTTGGAGACACCATTGGTACACTGGCCCTTCAGAAAGGAAACACCTCAGGTCTGTAGATAGTCTACTATTGAATCAAATTATCATACGCTGATTTGCTTTCTACATAATAAAAAAGGTATCTCTGCACGTACAGTATTCTCTTTTTGCTACTAACCATTTGAGCTAGTTTTCAACAGAAATTTATATAATAAAGAGGAAAAGATGAATAACAAATTAAAATAGGGCAGAAAGGAACACAAAGGTAGTAAAGAAGCAAGGCAGAACTATACTAATTCTTCAAGGAAAGTGGAAATTTCCACAGGACCCATTTAGTGAATATTGGTCTCAAAAAATTCTATAATAAACTCAAGCAATAATTCCCATAAGGTTGTTTTATATGAGTGTAAAATTTTTAAAAACTCCAACTTCAGATATGCTAACATGCACTAAAATGATAATGTAGGACATATTCCTTAAATGAAAACTAGGATGACCAAATGTCTTGGTTTGCTTTGGAGGATCCTGGTTTTACCACTGAATGTTCCTTGTCCCAGGAAACCCTCCGTCCCTCGCCAACTGGGATAGTTGGTTGCTCTAAATGGACACTGAGAACATAAAACCATAGAGCAAATTAGTTATCCAAAGAGGAAAGCCAAGAGAGTCCAGGCTAGTACCGAGGTGGGCAGAGGGACGCCTGGCTTGCCCGTGTGCCGGTGTGTTCCACGCCTGGTGTTTAAGAGCATGGGCTCTGGGTGAGGCGCACCTGGGTTTGGATCCTTGCTCCGCTAGTAGCAGGTGATCTTAGGCAAATTATTTAATCTCTCTCCTGTACACCTTGGTTGCCTTATCTATGGGATAAGATGGCTTTAATATTTACCCCATAGGGCTGTCATAAGGAGGAAGTGAGAAAATTTACATACGTGATTAATGTGACTGGACTTGGTTGGCTTACATGGTATTTGACATTTAATCAGGAGATTTCCCATGAGAGCCTGGATTTCTGACTTTTCTAACAAATCAACAGGTCCTTCCATCAGTGAGGGAAGCTGAGTAGCAGATGTTCCCTTGGAAGGAACATACACTCTCCGTGGCCCCCATCTGGTCTTCTCCACTTCATGTTCTCTGCCCCTGGGAACCCTGGGATTTCCATCCCATGTTGTAAGCCTTTGCTGCTTACAATGAGGTCCAAATACTGGGGGCTCATTAGGCCCCACCTCAAACCTACTGAATCAGAATTTGCACTTTAATAGGTTCCTCTGGTGATACATACATGAAGTTTCGGAAACACTGTTACAAACCACAGAGCATTTATTTCTAACTGGGATGAGCACTGGGATCTTCTGGGGAGTTTTTGCTTGTTTTATACCTATGTCCCAGACCCTAGCCAGACTTACTGAAATCAAAGTCCTTGGTATGGAACATTCAGCCTGTCAAATTAATAAAAGCTACAAGATTTTGCTATGCATATTTGAGAAATATGGGTTTCAGTTTAGATGTAAGAAAGCTAATTGTTAACTGCTTGCCCTCAGAGAGAACAAGTTCTACCAAAAATGGCAAGTATACAATTTGAATATGCTTTATATTGAAATTCTGCCCATCAAATGGTCTATTTGATTGCAACTTGTTTGATGAAGCCAAGTTACATGTGGATTGACTTTCGGGAAGGATGTTGCAGTGGTTTGACGTGCATTAGTATGTTATTGCTTATATCACCTGAATAGTTTCAAAGAAACTAGATTATTTTGAGAAAGTTTTCTTTGTTTTAATATTGTCTTATTGATTGACAGTGAAGCAGTGAGATTCTAAAAATAGTAACACTATTAGCTGACTTTTTTTTCCTTAAAAATTTTTGGCTCACTTTTAGGAAAATACTTAACTCGTTGCTTTGATGGGGTTCTGTTATCCTCAACCAGCGTGCGCCTTCAGGCTTCCTAGTTATTATTTGTTAAATTACTTTTCCAAGGTGGCTAATTGCTTCCTAGGTGTTCTTAGTGACTTAATCAACCCTCATCCAGTTTATTTGATCAAATTATCTGAGGCTGCCATATTAGAAATTTTTAATGTTAATTCATTTTTATGTAAGACTTTGGTACATAGTAAGTTTATATTTGATGACTTTATCTTTTTAAGTTACTTTTTAATTTTTTTCCTCTAGTTCTTCATGATGTAGACTTTTCATGTAAATATTTGTTACTTATTTCCTCTATTTACTTATGAAATATCACTATCATTTTGTTACTACTATCAAGTGAATGATGGCAAATTGGAGAGCTTTAATATTTAATTGTAGTGCTTATCACTAGATCAGTTATTGGGAACTTCTGATTCCATTGCTTCATTCAAATTGGGTAAAATGAAAAGTTACTGAAGATCATGACTGTAGACTAGACCTATGGACCAGCAGTGTTGTTATTACCTGGGATCTTGTTAGAAATGCCAAATCCCAGGCCCCAGTCCGCATCTGAGTATGCACTTTAACAAGATGCCCCAGAAGGTGATTTGCATGCACTTTACATTGTGAGAAGCTCTGGACTGGATGGTTTACTGGTCATTCTACTTTAGGATTGTAAAAAATACTAGCAGATATGGTGGTGATGAAAATAATGTCCAAAGGTTTTCTTTTTTTCACATCAGCTCAATCCCTGCTCTTCTCTTAAATTTCTTGTTGCTGAAGCTACTGCCTGTTCCAGATTGTCTTCTTATCTCTGCAGCCAGCCCATTGTCCTTCCTTTGGTCACCCTTCCTTGTAGCCACTGAGAGCAAGCACACTCCAGCTTGAATTCTTCCCTCTTTCATGGTTAATATTGAATTTGTAGACACATATAGTAAGTATGGGATCATCTGTGCATTGTATATTTTTGATTTTTAGACTTTCCTGCTTGATATCTTCCTCTGATCTGTCAGGCATTTAAGCTGTTCTGAGTCCATTCCTTAGGCAGCATTTCTTAACCTCTGGCCGCACGTTAGAATCACTTGGTGAGATTTAAAACATTAATGCTTCAGTTCCACCCCAGAGGAATTAAATACATTTCTAAGGGTTGGCTGTAGACATCAGCATTTTTAAAGCCAGTTTCTAGGGACGGGGTCTGGGTGATTTGGTTGTGTAGCCATGCTTGAGCACCACTGCCCCAGGGCTCCATCGTGTTTGTCTGCGAAAGACATTGTCCTAGGATATCGGGTGAGTAGGACATAGTCATTGCTCTGAATTATTTCATAATCTGTTCATGAAGGCAGGCATGTCAGCTGATGATTACGGCGGGGTCAGGCATAATCACAGTAGGCTGGGACAACTATAATAAGAGTTCCAGGACAAAGTACATGGCAGCACTAGAGAGGGAATGATGGAAACTGGGGGTGGGGAGGGGACATTGAAGTTGAGCCTCTAAGGATGATTGGTCGTTTCCTGGGTGGGCATGACAGAGCACACTCCGGGTAGGAGGACTAGCACTTACGAAAGCATGGGGTCATGGCCCTATCGTTCCTCATCTTAGGTGTGGGATATTGCAGAATGTTACTGATCTATCCCAACTTCCTCTATATCCTGTTTAATATTTTTTCTCCATGGATTGACAATATTACTACATTTTCCACTTTACTCTCTGCAACTACAAATCATTCACCCATAATCACGAGGTTGATATTTAAAAAATAACAGCTTTGTTGACATGTATTTTATAAACATGTACTAGATTCCTATGGTTGCCACAACAAATTAGTACAACAGAAATTTATTATCTCTTAGTCCTGGAGGCCTGAAGTCTGAAATCAAGGCCGCGCTCTGCCTGGAGACTCTAGAGGAGAGTGCTTCCTTCTCCCCGTGTTTTAGTCTGTGACTCTCTTTGGCTTCCTGGCTTTGGGGTCATAGCACTCTTCTGCCTGTCTTCACATTGCTCCTCTCTCTCCCCTCCTCCTTCTCCTTTCCCCTTCTTTCTGTGTGTGTCAAATGGCCTTCTTTTATAAGGGCATTTGTTACTGAATAGAGGGCCCACCTGGATAATCCAAGATGATCAATAGTCTTATCTCAAGATCCTTAGCTTAGTTACATCTGCAAAAACCCTTTCCTCCAAGTAAGGTAACTTTCACAGGTTTCAGGGATAAGAATATGGATGTAAATTTTTTTGGCCACTGTTTAACAATACTATACAATTCAGTGGTTTTTAGTATAGTCACAGAATTGTGCCTTCTTTATAACTATCAATTTTACAACATGTTCTTCACCCCCCAAAACAAACACTGTACCAATTGGCAGCCACTCTCCATTTTTCCCAACCCCCCTGCCCTAAGCAACCACTGATTGACTTTCTGTTTCTATGAATTTGCCTAGCCTGGACATTTCGTATAAAGTGGAGTCATACTATATGTGGCCTTTTGTGTCTGGCTGCACACAGTTAACCTGATGTTTTCAATGTTTAACCATGCTGTAGCATGTATCAATACTCCATTATTTTGTTGTTGAATAGTATACTGCTGTATGGATATACGCCACATTCTATTTATCCACTCATTAGTTGATGGACATTTGGGTTGTTTCTAATTTTTTGGCTGTTACGTGCAATGCTGCTATGAATATTGCTGTACAGGTTTTTGGGTGATGTATGCTTCTCTCTTGGGCATATGCCTAGGAATAGAATTGCTGGGTTTATGGGAACCTTTTTGGAAACTGCCAGACTGTTTTCCAAAGTGGCTGCACCATTTTGGATTCTCACCAGCAATGTGTGAGGATTCCATTCTTTCCTGATTCTTTTATATTGCCTTCTTTTCTTTGGTTCTATTGTCAATTCTGCCTTTTATGATAACCTTCTCACTAAGGTTGGCAGAAGAGTATTTCCATTTCATTTCTGTTACTGTGAAAATTTTGAAGAAATGAAAGGTGATTAGTTCTTACCTACTCTACATGTTATTTACTTTTGGTTTTGCCCTACTTTCCAGACACTTAAAGAAAAAAAAATGTTTTTTGGTGCTGTCTCCAGATCCATAATCATTTTAGCTTTCAAAACCCAAAAAATTCTTGGCCAACTATATTCTCAATGAAGGCAAGCACCTTATTTTTCATTTGTTCTTGTGGACTTTGTGTGCAGCTTGTGATGGCTGTCCAATAAATAATAAATGAAAATGTGATTTTTGTCTCATGTGTAAAAGGATTTTATGTTATACAGGCTGAATGACTTTTTCTGAATTATGTACACATTTCTGATTGCCTAACAACTTTGGTTGTTGTTTTTAATATGCAGATGAACAGGAGACTGAAGATGTGACGGAAGAATGTAAAGAATCTTAAGCAAAGACTGGCTGATGTGTGCTTTAAGAAAGTTGGTAAATTAAATTAAATTATACTTCTTCTGATTCTTTGAATTCAATGAATGGGTTGTAAAGACCATTCCTCAAATAGTGATTTTAATGTTTGGATTCTTTCTCTCTGGATTATATTTCCTTGATATTTTTGAGACTTGTATTATTATTCAAAGGTTTTTCTTTATTGAAATTCCTGGGAAAATTGTTTTTTATTGCTAATCTTGCAACATCAGGGATACATTATAGAAACCAACATTTTCTGTATATTGGCTGTTTTAACACTAGTTGACATGCTGATTGTTTTGTGTTTAATTTTATATGTTACAACCTTATTGTAACATATATGTTACAACCTTCAGACATATTTAACCACTATCAGTTTTTGTTTTGGCCCTGACTTTCCTTTTTCCCTACAATTTAATGCCTGTCAAGTACAATTTGCAGTAGAAATAAATGAATTTTTTCAACAAAGCAATATTAAGGTCGCCTTTACTATCTTATTAGCAATGATACTTTTCTTACGCAGAAGTCTGAATTATTTGATATATTACTTTAAGTTTGTTATCCTTTAGAGTTTACCTTTTAGAATGTAGCAAATAAAGATCAGCTACTTAAAGAAAATTATGTGGTACTATTTTAAGAGAGAAGGTTTGTGTAGTTACAAGTTAGTAATCTGGATTCATGAGAAAGTTTAATGTCAACATTCCATATGATGAATTGGCATTAGAACTAGAAGTCCAATTTATTGTTGATTTAAAAAAAATGAGCTGGCTATTGTGTTGCCTTTAATGAAATTTGGAGTAGCGTATTTGTAGCATTATTTTTTGCTTGCACATTTTCATTTACTTATGTTGGATAATATTAGTGATTGCTTATGTCGTTTTTCTTTACTATTTAGAATGAAGAATTCTGTAGCTACTATTTTCAGAGCACTCGATAGGCAATTTCTTTTTCAAGTTTTCTCTTTCAGTTTACATTAAAATAGCATGTGCTGCATGTAATGCACTGATATCAATGTGCTATAATGCAATTTGTCTTGGTGCTAAGATATTTTTGGAGTCGGCTGCTCTCATTTGTGATGTAGGATTTAGGTCAGAAGGGTCAGAGGGGAGAGGTGATATGGGTGGGAATGTTGAGTAGGGGCAGAGAGGAGCCATTTTTGACCATCAGCCTTTCAAAGGAGCTCAGCTTTCTAAACCTGTGTTTGTGGTATATGGGGAGGCGGGGGTGTGTGTGTGTGTGTGTGTGTGTGTGTGTGTGTGTGTGTGTGTAAGAGAAGAGGGGGGAGAGGTGTGGAGTGGCGGGGTGGGGCAGGTGGGGTAGGGCTGGGAAAGCTTTATGGCTTTATAACGTGTCTCTACAAGTAGTATTTGGAGCATAGCGAGCCTTTATGTTACAGGAGTTTAAGAGAGGGGTCAGAAAATTGAATGATCTTAAGAGATGAATTTTGCCATTACAAGAGGCGACACCACTCCACAGCATGTCAGCTGAAGGTGCCTCTAACAAGGACTTGTAAACTGAATTTATAATATAATTCAACATGAAGGCTCCAGATTAAAAAAATAAATGCTTACCCTGCTAGGGGGAGAAAGAGTTCTTATTAAAAATAAATGTTTTTATTTTAAGTTTCCCTTTAGAATAAAAATGTTGCTCCAGGACAAGACAGAGATGAAAAATTAAGAACAAGAGCTAGTTCATTTCAGGTATGAATTTAGTATCTTAAAATTTGAGGTTTTTGGACTTACAACTTCTCAAGAAAACTGTTGGCCCCACCTTTACTGTAAATTCCCACAGGACCTAAAGGTCACTGCCTTTCTCTCTCTGAAACACATGACAATACACTCTTGCAGGAGGAAAAAGCTATCACCTGGATGCCATAATTTTAATATTTTTATATTACATAATTAAATTTAGTAAGGAACAGTCTTCTTAGAAATATATAATTAGGAAGCAGATAAAAAATACTTAGAGAAAAAGTACAGAATGGCATAATTATGAGAACTATTAATAAATTCATAACATGAAATAGTCAGCAGTAGGGCAATTACAATGTTTTCTCTAAGAAAGGAAAGAAGATATTGCAAGGAAGTAGCATAGTTCTCAGCAATAAGGTTGCTAGATTTCCAACATTGAAGAAATTAACAAGTCAGTCGTATTGTAATCAGTGGAGTGAGAGATAAGGCCTAGAAAAATAACCTAGACATTACAGACCTGAAATTAAGAGTTTTTTTTAAAGGACAATTAAAATTTTTTATTTTTAATTTACAGTGGGTATACAATATTATATTAGTTTCTGATGTACAACATAGTGGCTAGACATTTATATAACTTTTGAAGTGATAACCCCTATAAATCTAATACCCATTTGACACCAGAGATATTACGATGTTATTGACTCTATATCCTGTGCTGTACTTTACATCCCTGTGACTATTTTTATAACTGATAATTTGTAGTTCTTAATCCCTTTCACCTTTTCCACACATACCTCTAAACCCCCTCTCAATGGACAACCATCAATTTGTCCTCTATCTCTGAGTTTGTTTTTGTTTTTCTTTGTTCATTTATTTTGTTTTTTTAGATTCCCCCTATAAGTGAAATCATATGGTATTTTTTTTCCTCTGTCTGACTTACTTAACTTAGCATAATACCCTCTAGTCTATTCATGTTGTTGTAAAATGGCAAGATTTTATTCTTTTTTTGGCTGAGTAATATTCCATTGTATATATTACACCAGTTAATCCATTTGTCTATTGATGGGCAATTAGGCTGCTTCCATATCTTGGCTATTGTAAATAATGCTGCAACAAACATGGGTATGCATATATCTTTTGGAATTGATATTTTGGGTTTCTTCAGATAACACCCAGAAGTGGAATCACTTTGTCATAAGGCTGTTCTATTTTTAATTTTTTGAGGAAGCTTCATCTTGTTTTTCATAGTGGCTGCACCAATTTACAATCCCACCAACAGCGTACAAAGGTTCTCTTTTCTCAAACTCCTCACTGACACTTGTAATTTGTTGATTTGTTGATGATCATCATTCTGAGAGGTGTGATGTGATGTCTCATTGTGGTTTTAATTTCCATTTCCCTGACGATTAGGGATGTTGAACAGCTTTTCATGTGTCTCTTGGCCATCTCTATGTCCTCTTTGGAGAACTCTCCATTCAGGTCCTCTGCACATTTGCTAATTAGACTGTTTGTTTTTGCTGCTAAGTTATATGAGTTCCCTATATATTTTGAATATTAACCCCTTATTGATTGTATCATTGATGAATGTCTTCTTCCATTTAGTACATTGTCTTTTTGCTTGTTTCTTCGCTCTGCAAAACATTTAGTTCGAGGTAACACTTGTTTATTCATTTATTTCATTTGTTTCCCATGCCTGAGAAGGCATATCCAAAACAAATATTACTAAGAGCAATATCAAAGAGTTACTGCCTCTGTTTTCATCTAGGAGTATTATAATTTTGGCTCTTATATTTAAGTCTTTAATTCCTTTTGAGTTTATTTTTGTATATGGTATGAGAAAGTGATCCAGTTTCATTTTTTTAAATGTATCTGTCTAGTTTTCCCAACACCATTTATTGAAGAGACTGTCATTATCACACTGTAAATTCTTGCCTCCTTTGTCATAGATTAAATTACCATATGATAGGTTTGGGTTAACTTCTGGGCTTTCTATTCTGTTCAATTGATCTGTGTGTCTGTTTTTATGCCAGTACCATGCTGTTTTGATTACTACGGCCTTGTAGTATAGTTTGAGATCAGATAGTGTGATACCGCCAACTTTGTTCTCCTTTCTCAAGATTGCTTTGGCTAGCTGGGGTCTTTCATTCTAGTTCTGCAAAAATGCCATTGGTGTTTTGATAGGGATTGCATTGACTCTGTAGATTGCTTTGGGTAGTATGAGCATTTTAATGGTGTTAATTCTTCCTATCCATGAGCACGGTATAACCTTCCATTTATTTTTATCTCCTTCAGTTTCTTCCTTCAGAGTCTTACAGTTTTTCAAGTACAGGTCTTTTCCCTTCTTGTTTAAATTTATTTCTAGGTATTTTATTCTTTATGATGAAATTATAAAGGGGATTATTTTCTTAATTTATCTTTCTGATAGTTTGTTATCAGTGTATAAAAATGCAACCAATTTCTGAACATTTATTTGTATCCTGCTACTCTACTGAATTCATTTTTCTATTTCTAATAGATTTTTTTTGGTGGATTATTTTAGGATTCTCTTTATATAGTATTATGTCATTTGAAAACAGTGACAGTTTTACTTATTCCTTTCCAATTTGGATGCTTTTTCTGTCTTGTTTGATTGCTGTGGCTAGGATTTCCAACACTATGTTGAATAAAAGTGGTGAAAGTGGACATCCTTGTCTTGTTTTTCATCTTAAAAACAAATCTCTCAGCTTTTTCCTGTTGACTATGATGTTGTGAATTTGTCATATATGTTCTTTATTTTGGTGAGGTATGTTTCCACTGTCCCCGTTTTGCTGATAATTTTTATAATGAATGTTGGATTTTGTCAAATGCTTTTTCTGCATATATTGATATGATCTCACCTATAAGTGGAACCTAATCAACAAAACAAACAAGCGAGCAAAATAGAACCAGAGACATTGAAATAAAGAATAAACTGACTGACCAGAATGGAGGGGGGAGGGGAATAATGGGGGAAAGAAGGGAAAGGGTCAGGGAAAAGGTATAAAAGACCCATAGACAAGGACAATGGGGGCGGGGGGATTGGATGTGGGGGTGGTGAGCTGGGCAGGGGAGGGTAATGGAGGAAAAGGGATAACTGAGTAAAATTTTAAAAATTGTAGGTTTGTGAATTTAAATGCTTCTTTTTTTAATTATGATAATATTTATTTGTTTCATGCAGTTGAAACTCAGAATATAAATTTAAATATTTGATTAATAGATATATTTTCCCTAAATATTTTATTTTGAGACAATTATAGATTTACAACAATTATACGTAAACAGCTTTCTAATGGTTACATCTTACAAAACTGTAGTGAGACATTGCATTACAATCAATCTATTGATATTGATACAGTCAGGACAGAGACCAGTCTCATCACCATCAGGGTAGCTGATACGACCTTTTACAGCCAAATCACTCCCCATCTACTTCCTTGACTCTGGTCAACCACTAATCAGGTTCCTACTTATAAGATTGTAATTTCAAGAAAGTCATATAAATGGAATCATATAAAGTGTACCCATTTAGGATGGCTTTTTCTCATTCTGCATAATAACCTGTAGATTCCTCTAAGCTGTCTTATATATTGTATATTGATGGTTCATTATTTTATTTAAAAATAGAATTCCATGAAATGGTACTACTAGTCTGTTTAACCATTCATGATGAAGGGTTTGTGGGTTGTTTTTGTTTTGGGGATATAATGAATGAATTATAACTATAATATGGTAGTTGTATGTATAGATTATAAAAAGTTGACAGAAGTTTTTCCATAATGACTGTGTCATTTTACATTCTTACCAGGATATGCATCATATATTTTCTTTGAATGTTCTACAACATTTGTGTTTTCACTATTATTCCTTTATATTTTGTGTGTGTGTGTGTGTGTGTGTGTGTGTGTAGTGATAGACATCACATTATGGCTTTAATTTGTGCTTCTCCAATGACTAATGAAGTTGAACATCTTTTCTTTTGCTTATTCCTCTTTGGGGAATTATTTATTCATGCCCTTTGCTCATTTTCTATTGTATTGTTTGATTTTTGTTTTTACTGCTGAGTTTTGAATTCTTTACTATAGATACTATTTCCTTGTTAGATATGTGGTTTATAAATATTTTATCAGAGATCTCAGCTTATTTTCTCATCCTCTTAAGAGAGCTGGATAGAGACCAAGAGATTTTTAATTTTTATTTTTATAGTCTAATTTATCAATTTACCCTTGTATGTATAACGTTTTTTGGTGTTAAGTGAAAGAGGGTTTTACCTAGCTATAGATCCCAAAGATATTCTCCAATTTTTTCTAAAATATTTATAATATTGTTTTATATTTAAGTCTGTGATCTGTTTTGAGTTAAATTTTGTTCAGAGTGTGAGGTTATATGAAGGCTCACTTTTTTATGTATGCATGCCTAATTGTTCCAGTATTATTTACTGAAACTGCTACATTTGCTCTATTGCATTATTTTTGCTTCTTTGCCAAAAATTTGTTGAGCATATATGTGTAGGTCTATTTCTTCGTTATTATTTCTGTTCCATTTATCTATATAGCTATCTCTTCACTAATAACACATTCTCTTGATCATTGCAGCTGTATAGCTTTAATATGAGAGAGAGTGATTCCTCTCACTTTATTCTTTTGGTGATTTTAGCTATTCCAGGGCATTCACCTTTCCATATCATTTTAAAAATAAACACATTAACTTCATGCCCCTATGACCCCTCCCAGTTACTGCTGGCAGCCGAGAACCCCTACTTCAGCTGCCTATTTTCTTTATGTGGAAAAAGAAAATCTTGAGTCTTTGGGACCAGAGAGTGGTTCCTGAGCTAGGAGCTGCTTTTGGTAGAATCAGCCTTGCCTTTGTAGAAGAGGGTTACTTTATGAAATGGAGAACTTTGGCAGCTGAATCCGTTTTCCAGTGTTCCCAGCCCCTGCAGTGTCTCTGGGTTGGGAATGTGATGGCTTATACGATGTATCAGTTTGTCTTGGGTGCAATCCCTAGTTATTTAATCAAACACTAATCTAGATGTGGCTGTGAATGAGTTTCTTTTATTTTTTTATTTTTTCAAATACATTTGTCTCTGCCTCCCCCCCCCCCACTTTCCCTTGCCCCCTCCCTTCTTCCCTCCCTCAGCTCTTCCCCTTTGGTTTTGTCCATGAGTCCTTGCTATATGTTCCTTGACTTTCCCCTTCCCTTCCTTTTCCCCGCCCCCCTCTTCCCTCTTGTCTCTATTGATTTCTTTTCCTTTCAGTGTTGCTGGTCTTATTTTCCTTGCATCTTTGTATTGTTGGTTAGGGTCCACTTATAGGTGAGATCATATGGTATTTGTCTTTCGCCCCCTGGCTTATTTCGCTTAGCACAATGCTCTCCCGTTCCATCCATGCTGTTGAGAAGTTTAGTAGTTCTTTTTTTTCTTTCTGCTGCGTAGTATTCCATTATGTATATGTACCATAATTTTTTGATCCAATCATCTACTGATGGGCATTTAGGTTGCTTCCAACACTTGGCTATTGTAAATTGTGCTGCTATGAACATTGGGGTGCATAGGTTCTTTTGTATTGGCGTTTTGGTGTTCTTAGGGTATAGTCCCAGCAGGGGAATCACTGGATCCAAAGGCAGTTCCATTTTCAGCTTTTTGAGGAAATTCCACACTGCTTTCCACAGTGGCTGCACCAGTCTGCATTCCCACCAACAGTGGACTAGGGTTCCCTTTTCTCCACAGCCTCGCCAGCACCTGTTGTTTGTGGATCTGTTTATGATGGCCGTTCCGACCGGTGTGAGGTGGTACCTCATGGTGGTTTTGATCTGCATTTCTCTGATGGCTAGTGATGCCAAGCATCCTTTCAAATGCCTCTGGGCCCTCTGTATCTCTTCCTTGGAAAAGCATCTGCCCAGGTCATTTGCCCATTTTTTGATTGGATTGTTTGTCTTCTTGGAGTGGAGTCAAGTGAGTTCTTTATATATCTTGGAGATCAAACCTCTATCTGATGTATCATTAGCAAATATATTTTCCCATACGGTTAGCTCCCTTTTCATTTTGCTGATGTTTTCTTTAGCCATGCATAAGCTTCTTATTTTGATGAGGTCCCACTTGTTTATTCTTTCTTTTATGTCCCTTGCTATAGGAGACATATCAGTGAAAAAATTGCTGCATGGGATATCTGAGAGTTTCCTGCCAATGTTCTCCTCTAGGACTTTGATGGTGTTGCGACTTATATTTAAGTCTTTTATCCATCTTGAGTTTATTTTTGTGTATGGTGTCAGCTGATGATCCAATTTCAATTTTTTGCATGTAGCCATCCAGCTCTCTCAACACCATTTGTTGAAGAGGCTATTATTGCTCCATTTTATGCTTCTGCCCTCTTTGTCAAATATTAGATGCCCATAGAGACCTGGGCTTATTTCTGGGCTTTCTATTCTGTTCCACTGGTCTATGGCTCTGTTCTTGTGGCTTCTTTATTCTTTATGTTTTTTATTCTTTATTTTGTTTATGTGGTGTACAATATTAATTGATTTGTAGATATGGAACCAGGCTTTCATCACTGGAATAAATCCCACTTGGTCATGGTATATGATCTTTTCAATGTTTTACTGAATTAGGTTTGCTAGTATTTTGTTGAGGATTTTTGTATCTATGTTCATTAGGGATATTAGCCCGTAATTTTCTTTTTTGGTAATGTCTTTGTCTGGTTTTAGTATCAGGGTAATGCTGGCTTTGAAAAATAAATTTGGGAATCTTCCCTCCTCTTCAATTTTTAGAATAGTTTGAGAAGGATAGGTATTATTCTTTGAATGTTTGGTAAAATTCACCTGTGAAACCATCTGTTCCAGGGCTCTTTGTTGGGATTTTTTTTGATTCCTTATTCAATTTCATTAGTAGTTATTGGTTTGTTCAGGTTTCTTTTTTCCCCTGGATTCAGCCTTGGAAGATCATGTATATACAGGAATTTATCCATTTCTTCCAGGTTTTCCAATTTGCTGGCATAATTGTTTGTATTATTTCCTTATAATTCTTATATTTTTGTGATGTTGTTACAGAAATATAACTTCTGTATATATTTCTTGTTGTTACTTCTCTTTCATTTCTGATTTTATTTATTTTAGCCCTCTCCTTTTCTTGATGAGTTTGGCTGAATATTTATCAATATTGCTTATCTTTTTTAAAGAATAAGCTCTTGGATTCATTGATCTTTTCTATTGTTATTTACACTCTAGTTTGTTTATTTCAACTCTGATGTTTATTGTCACCTTCCTTCTACTTACTTTGGGCTTTGATGTTCTTTTTCTAGTTCCTTTAGGTGTAAGGTTTGATTATGTAGTTGAGATTTTCTTGTTTCTTGAGGTAAACCATAAATTTCCCTCTTAGAACTGCTTTGCCTGTGCCCCATGGAATTTAGGTTATTGTGTTTTTATTTTTATTTGTTTCAAGGTATCTTGATTTCTTCTATGATATCATTGTTAACCTATTCATTGTTTAGTAGGATGTTGTTTAACCTCCGTATATTTGTGTGTTTTGCAATTTTTTTCTTGTAATTGATTTCTAGTTTTATACCTGAGTTGGGAGAAGATGCTTGATATGATTTCAGTTTTCTTAAGCTTCTTGGGACTTGTTTTGCGGCCTGAGATACCATCTATCCTGGAAAAATGTCCCAGTGCACTTGAAAGAATATATATTCTGTTGCTTTTGCGTTAAATATCCTAAAAATATAAATTAAGTCTATCTGGTCTGATGTGTCATTAAGGCCATTATTTTCTTGTTGGTTTTCTCTCTGGATGATCTATCCATTGATGTGAATGGAATATTAAATTTCTCAACTATGACTGTTTTACTGTAAATCTCTTTATGTCTGTAAATATTTGCATTATATATTAAGGTGCTCCTACATTGGTTGTGTAGCTGCTCATGAGAGTTATATCCTCTTTTTGGATTGATACCTTTATCATTATGAAATGCCCTTCTTTGTCTTTGTTACAGCGAGCATTGCAAAGTCTGTTTTGACTAAGTGTTGCTACCCCAACTTGTTTTTCTTTGTTTCCATTTACGTTAAATCTTTTTTCATCCCTTGCTTTCAGTCTGTGTACATTTTTAAATCTTAACTGGATCTCTTATAGACAGCATATGCATCCATCTTTTTTTCCCTATCCATTCAGTCACCCTGTGTCTTTTTATTGGAGCATTTAGTCCATTTATAATCAAAGTAATTACTGAAAGGTATGTAGTTATTTCCATTTTATTGCTTCGGATTGTTTCTGTAGTTCTTCTCTGTTCCTTTCTTATTCTCTTGCTCTCTTTTCTTATATTTTGATTACTTTCTATAGTTTTGTGTTTATATTCCTTTCTCTTTATTTCTTGTATATATCTTGTAGAGACTTTGTTTCTGGTTACTATGTGTTCATATATACCAACCTATGTCTGTAGCAGCCTATATTAAGTTGATGTTTGCTTAGTTCAAACACATTCTAAAATCACTGTCATTTTTACTCATTCCCTCCATGTTTTTATTTTTGTCATTATTTTTACTTCTTTTTTGTGTATGTATCCTTAATTTATTATTGTAATTACACATGATTTTCCTGCTTTGGTTTTTAACCTTTGTCCTAGTTTTATAGTTGGTTGATCCATGGCCTTTGTCAGTGGTAATTTTTTATTTCATATTGTCTTATTCATATGTTTGATATTTTCCACTTAAAGAAGTCCCTTTAATATTTCTTGTAATGCTGGTTTAGTGCTGATGAACTCCTTTAGCTTTTTCTTATCTGGGAATCTCTTCATCTCTCCTTTGATTCTAAATGATAGCCTTACTAGGTAGAGTAATCATGGCTGCAGGTCTTGCATTTCACCACCCTCTGGCCTGCAAAGTTTCTGTTGAGAAATCAGCTGATAGTCTTATGGGAGCTCCCTTGTAGGTAGCTAATTGCTTTTCTCTTGCTACTTTTAAGATTCTTTCTTTGTCTTTAATCTTTGATGTTTTAATTATGATGTATCATGGCATGGGTCTCTTTGGGTTTGTCTTTTTTGGGACTCTCTGTGCTTCCTGTACTTGCATGTTTATTTCCTTCTGCCATGTTCAGGGATGTTTTCAGTCATTATTTCTCCAAATAGGTTTTCAACCCCTTGTTCTCTCCTTTCTCTCTCTGGTACCTCTGTAATACAAATGTTGGTATGATGTTATCCCAGGGGTCTTTTGAACTATCTTCATTTTTTAGAATTATTTTTTCTTTTGCTGTTTTGATTGAGTATTTTCCACTACCTTGTCTCACAAATCAGTGATTCAGTTGTCTGCTTCATCTAATCTGCTGTTGATTCCATCTTATGTATTCTTCATTTCAGTCATTGTATCTTCAGTTCTGACTGGTTCTTTTTAATGTTTTCTTCAAAATTTTTAAAAAATTTATTGATTTTAGAGAGAGAAAGGGAGGGAGAGAGAGAGGTGGGTGGGGAGAGAGAGAGAGAAAAACATCAATTTGTTGTTCCATTTATTTATACATTCACTAGTTGATTCTTGTACATGCCCTGACCAGGGATTGAACCCTTGACCTTGGCATATTAGGATAACGCTCTCACCAACTGAATTACCTGGCCAGGTTTAATGTTTTCTACCTCCTCTCTTATGTGTTCTCTTTGTTGATGTTATTGATGAGCTCATCTACTTTTTCCTTAAGTTCATTGAGCATCCTTATAACTAGTATTTTGAAATCTGAATCTGCTAGATTGCTTGCCTCTATTTTTTTTAGTTCTTTTTTTTTGGAATTTTGTCCTTTTCTTTCATTTGAGACATGTTTCTTTATTTCCTCATTTTGGATGCCTCCTTGTGTTTATTTATATATATTGAAGTAGATTTGCTATGTCTCCCAGTCTTGGCAGAGTGGCCTTATGCCATAGGTGTCCTGTGAGGTCCAGTGGTACAGTCTACCTCTTCATGTGAGCTGGAGTGTCCTTATGTGGGTTGTATGTGGTTCTCCTGTTATAGTTGAGTCTTGATTGTTGTTGGCATGTCAGTCAGTGGGACTGACCCTCAGGCTCACTCACTGTGAGGACTGGTTGTGACTATAGAGGATAAGCTGTTTTTTAGGGGCTGACCCCGTAGAGTGGGAGTTGCTTTAGGCTGGGCCCTGGTGCCAGCTGAGTCAGCCCTTTGAATGTGTTATTTGTGGAGCTGGTTGGGGGTGCTCTGGTGTGGTTTGAAGTTGGCCACAAGGCGTGTTGCTTCTGTGCCTCTTGGGGAGGGTTAGAGTGCAGACCAAGGTCAGCTGTCATTTGTGTTTGGCTTGGGTCCACCTCATGGGAGCTACAAAGTGATCTGCAATTCTTTGCTGCCTGTCCTGGGTTTGGATGCACTTAGGAGAGGCTATGCTGTGAACCAAAGCTGGCTGCTACTAGTGCTGAGCCTGGTACCCTTTGGTGGGTACCACAATGGGAGCTGAGGTCAGCTGCCACAGCTGCCACTTTTGCTGGGTTTGTGGCCACTTAGTTGAAGCTATGTTCCAAGCCAACACTGGCCACAGCTTATTCCAGTCTTAGGGCCACCTGATGGGAGTTACAATGCAAGTTGAGAGTGGTTGCCATTTATGCTGGGCTTAGAGCTGCTTAGTAAGAGGTATAGGGTATGCCAAGGCCAGCTGCTGCTTGTTTGTGGTTTATGGACCTTTGAGAGATTCTAGGTAAGTTCATAGTGTGAATTGAGACAGGCTGCTTGTGTCAATTCACAATCCAGTGGCAAAAGCCACTGGAAGAGGCTTGGGCCACTTGTGAAATGTGGGCGCGATGGGGTCTCAGGGAACTACCAGGGCAGGGGAAATGGTGTTAACCAGGATAGTGGAGCTCTCATATCGGACGCCCTTCTGTGCCTGCAGGCTGGTTGGTGGGAAGGCTCACAAAGAAACAATGGGGCCTGCGGCACTTCTGTCCCCAGAGAGGGCTGCCCTGACTCCTGCCGCACCATCCCTCACCCTGAAGCTGGTCATTTCAGTTCCTCTTTGTAAATCCATGGCGCTTTTAAAGCAGCTCCTCTGTGCCCAGAGCAAGTGAGTTTGTGAGAAAGCCTGTGTGTGGACTGCTTAAGAGGATCTCATGGGCCTCCAGAAGCCCTCCGTCTCACTTGGATGCGATCCCTGCTGGTTTTCACGACCAGCTGTCATGGAGACTCCTCTTCCCAGCACTGGTGTCCCAGGCTGGGTGATCTTGTGTGGAGCTGGCCCCTGCTCCGTGCGGGGGACCTCCACGGCTGGGCTACCTCTCCGGGTTCTCAGCTGCCCAGTGAGTGTGGGACAGTTCATTTTGTGTGTCTGCCTCTCCTACCAGTCCTGACGGGGCTTCTTTATATCCTTAGTTATAAGACTATGGTTCAGCTAGTCTTCAGGTGGTTCTGAATAAATTAGTGCTAGACTTGGTGTGGTTGTTGGAGGAAGTGACCACATTTATCCCATCTGTCATCCTGACTGGGAGGGACAATAAACACTTGTGGGAGGAAAAAGCTCTCACCTTGATGTCATAATTTTAATTTTTACTAAGTTCTTTATTTTAATACAGTTGCTGATTTGAAGGTCAATCTTGTGATAAATGAAGCATGCCTGGGAAACAAGCTCTTCTCCCCACTTTTTATGCCCTACCTTGATTTTTTTTCAGTTACTTTTGGTCTGCTACTTAAAAGTGAATTAGAATTCTCTCCTGAGACTTCACATGTTGAGCTACTCTAAGAATGAATGGTATCAAGTTTCAAACAATCATTTTTTCAAATCAGTTTTTCAAACTCTGTAACTATTACCACCTCTAGTTCATGATTTTTCACCTGAGTGTCATAAAATAATTTGGCAATTTATACTTATATATGATTATACTGGCCTAGATAAATGCTTTTAGAATGAAAGAGAAAAACAGGGGAGATTCTTTCTTGCTCAGTCCTTTCTAGTGTTTAATGGACCTCAAAGCCAGACCTTTAAACTACTCATACCATTTCTTATTTTACTTATTAAAACTTGAAGTTAATTGGTCAAGTTAACATTCATGGTTTGCTTACCTAAAACTTAGGGTCTGCTTATGTTAATGCTTTGCCCTGTTCATACAGTAATTTATTTGTTACGTATATGTATATTTTAGGATTTCTACCTTTGTCTTTAGTCATCTGTTTTTGGTGAAAGGTGTATTAGTTCTCTAAAAGGTGGTATAGAATTTGGTTCAACTTTTTAAGGACAATTCCTCCCTTGCAACACTTACTTTTAAAGCTTCTCCACAACATGCAGTTGTGTTGCTCACCCAGTGCCATCGTCCCTGGGTCAGAATGGCCCTCATAAACAGATCCACAAACAGCAAGTGCTGGCGAGGCTGTGGAGAAAAGGGAACCCTAGTGCACTCTTGGCGGGAATGCGGACTGGTCCAGCCACTATGGAAAACAGTATGGAATTTCCTCAAAAAGCTAAAAATGCAACTGCCTTTTAACTCAGCAATTCGACTGCTGGGATTATACCCTAAGAATCCCAAAACACCTATTCCAAAGAACCTGTGCGCCCCAGTATTCATAGAAACGTTATTTACAATAGCCAAGTGCTGGAAACAACCTAAGTGCCTATCAGTAAATGAGGGGATCAAAAAATTATGGTACATTTACACAATAGAATACTATGCAGCAGAAAGAACAAACTCCTACCCTTCACGGCAGCATGGATGGAACTGGAGAGTAACATGCTAAGTGCAATAAGCCAGGGGGTGAAAGACCAGTACCGTATGATCTCACCTATAAGTGGAACCTAATCAACAAAACAAACAAGCGAGCAAAATAGAACCAGAGACATTGAAATAAATAAACTGACCAGAATGGAGGGGGGAGGGGAATAATGGGGGAAAGAAGGGAAAGGGTCAGGGAAAAGGTATAAAAGACCCATAGACAAGGGCAATGGGGGCGGGGGGATTGGATGTGGGGGTGGTGAGCGGGGCAGGGGAGGGTAATGGAGGAAAAGGGATAACTGACTGAGTAAAATTTTAAAAATTGTAGGTTTGTGAATTTAAATGCTTCAATCCTGGTTTTTCCCTTTTTTTATTTTTTCTTTTTAAAACACTAGATTTTGAAAAGGAGTCAATAAATGACATTAATAAAATATGAAATTGTGTATTTTGGGGGCCCACATTTTTGGGACTGTTTTTCTGCATTTTTAATATGGCAGGCTAATTTGTTTTGTTCTTTTATTCCACAAATCCAACAAGTGTGTATTCTAAGCAACTCAGTTGTATAAAATTGTATAGAAGTTATGAATGTTAACCATTATTTAACTGGAATTTTTTTTTGTATAAGCCATACTGATTTAAGAATGGAATTTACCCACATCCCATAAGTCTGGTAGAGAACAAATAAACATGTATACAGTAAGTATAAATATAAATTTTCATATGATTTATTGTTGTTCCTTGTACATAAGAAACAGTAATATACAACTTACACTGCTTTAGAATGTAAAGTGGATAAAATGTACAAAAAAAGCACATTCCTAGAAAAAGGTATTTGCAAATAGTAAAAACTGGGGGAGGGGGCAAGCAAACAAATCAAAAATAAAACAAAAACCAACAATTCTTCAATTCAGTGTGCAAACATTTTATAAAAATAGAAATACTAACTCTACAGGCAGTATTTCCTGATAAATTATTTAAATAGCATATCTACACAATCTGAGATATCTATTCCAATGGCAATGAGAAAATAATTTATAAAAAATAAAGCAATGGTATACAAGATGATAGAAAAAAATAACTTTCAGAAAATTGTATCTAACATTTCAATGCTATTTCCTTACTGGGAATACTTTTCTGCAAAGAATTTTTATACTATGTACAACATTGACTTGTTTAGGTACTACAGTAGCTTTAAGTTTGTTAGACACTTAAACTCTTTCTGCTTGAGCCAAAAATTCTTTTCTCAGTCACACAACAAATGAGGTAATATTTGTATATAAGTTTCACCTTTGTCATTTTTTTCTTTTGGAAAAATGAAAAAAAAAATAAGCATAGATGCTTTTCTTCTCCCTGGAAATAGGCACAAGGGATGGGGTAAAACAGTATCAAAGGCATCATGGCTTTCTTTGCAATCTAAAACACTTGCAAATGGACAACCTGCTAATTCCACTGGAAAAGACAAAAATCCCAAATCATTTAAGCACAAAGTGAAGAGCAGCTTGCTATGCTGATTTTCCTTGTGCCCTTTCTTGTGAGATTTGCTGACAAATCTCAACTATTTGCTCTCACTTTCCATACAAAACCTAGGTTCCAGGTAGAACAGAGTTAATAAATAATCTGTATTTACAATCTTACAGTCATGAAGACTCAACAAAGATGATGTGGATAGTCCTTACGCTTCCTCCTGTTCCATGAAGTCTTTCAGACAGGTTCTCAAGAGTAAGTAAAAAATAAATATTTTACATTGTAACTTGTAAAAAAAACAAAACTACAGTCCGAAAGAGAATTAGAAAGCTCCATGATATTCAGGACAAAAGAGAAAAGGAATGTTTTAGTTAAGTCGATAATTTTGTGCCTTTCTAACCATGAAAATACAAGCATAGCTGCCCCTCCCTTGGGAGGCAGCGTGGTGCTCACTGAGATGGTAGGTTTTCTTATTTTCCTGCTACATCTGCACAAGCTACATCTGGACTAAAACCAACAATTTCCATGTAACCAGGCAGTGGCAGCCAGCACTGCCTTACTCTCTAGTTTAATTCTGCCTCCCTACTCTGGTCACCGTATGTGACGTGTAAGGGGTGGGGATGCAAGGGGAAGCCCAGAAGGCAGTCCTTCCCTCCCTCCCCTGCTTCTATTTAAGTGCCTATCAGCTAACACCAGTCAGCATCATGAAATCCAGCAACAGTCTTTCAATCCCCTGAAAATGGTTTAGTACCGAACGTGTAACAGTTCCTCCATATTCTCCTCATACAATCATCTCTTGGGTTTGCGCCCTCCCCGTAGGGCTTTGGCCCCTGCTCCCCCTATTCCCGAGGGAGGAGGGCAGGAGTGGTTTTGTTTGCCAATTCTAGTGAGTCCTCCCTTCTCTCACATGCCTGGAAGCGCTTTTGAGTCCACTGCTCAGAGGTGGCCTCACAGTAGCACCCTGCCCTGATGAAAGCTGAGTGGAGCTGGCGCCTTTCCACTGAAGCAGGTGGATACTTTTGCTTTTTCCAAAAGCAAACCAAAGTAATCGTTTATATTCTTGGAAGATTCTCTTCTCAGAGGCTGAATGCTGAGTCTGATTTGGAAAATGGCGTTTTCTTGAGTCAAGTCACGTGTTTTAGGAGTCCACACTGATGCAAGCAGAGAAAAAAGGCAGGCAGGGAGGAGTGATCCTGGGGGTTTTCTTAAGCCCATAGTTCCAGAAGGTGCAATACCAGCGTTGGTTATGATCAGTCTTTTGATCAACAGTTTGAAGATTAGGAATCTGTTAAGTAAATAAACAAATAAAAATTCATGAAGGGACTGTCACCTTAATAACAATTAATGAATTAAAACCGAGGTATATAGCTCTACTTTTATAATGACAAAAGCGTAATTTAAGATGGTCAGTTTATAAAATTAAATGTGCCTGTGTTTGAACACTGTTAGGCTGTGCCCCCTGAGGCTTTCGGTGTTTTAAAGTTTAGGGTATTTTATGTATATGTTACTGAGTCTGAATTTCTAAGTATTGTTTGAGTAAAATTCACTGTTTATTTTTTTACTCTAATTGATTTAGTTGGCATTAGGCCTTGTCCCAGTAAACATTTATAGAGCATTTATTTTTTTGGTAGGCCCAATGCTGGATTCCATGAGATTAAGTAACCACTGGGTGAATAAGAATGGAGAAAAAACAGCTAAGGTTAGTAGTGAGTATTGGCATGCCAGGATGAAGGCAATACTCTTTTCCCTGCCATGGATAACAGGGCAAGGTCTGAGAAACAACGTGTGCCGCAGTGGCATACACAAAACCTCAAGGAGTAAGGCGTAGAAACTTGTCAAATTTTAAGTATTATTAATGTGGTCTAACCTGTACAGGAGCGTGTTTGCAGTTTACCTTCGCACTGTGTATGAAGAACACAGACTGCTAAGTAAATTAATATTGTTAACAAGACTCAGGATTTCATAAGCTGCAGTCGATAGGCCTTATTTCATTTTTATCATTGTGTGTTCAACAGCAAAATACAGGTAACTTTGTAAGTCTTTAAATCAGATTCTCCCATAACTGACATTCTTGATATCTGTCTGAATTAGAGATGTCAACTGCACATTTACTGTTCTGTGGCTCCTACCTCTGCATTCGTATTTCAGGTCGGAGAAGAACACCATTTCTTGAGAGAAGACAAACAACCCTAGTCTACCGCCAGCATAGGTTTTGTCATAGATGGGTCCTGAGTCTGCCATGATTTTCTTCCCTTCATACATCACCACTCTGTAGGAAAAAAGAAAATCTTGTTAGTGATACCCCTTTGGTTTTTTTTTTAATTTGTTTTTAATTTTATTTACATTTTTTTTTTGTTCAATTATAGTTGTCCCCATTTCCCCCCATTACTCTCCTCCGCTCTACCCAGCCCTTACCTTTCACTTTCAGTCCTTCCCCCCGACTATCTTTGTCCATGGGTCCTTTACCACATGTTCCTTGACTTGCCCCTTCCCCTTCTTAGTGACACCCCTATATTTTGGCCTGTTCCTTCTTGCCCATCGTTGTGACTGTAAGTGAAATTTAATCAGTGCAATCTTACCGAATGAAACCAGTCTTTGGCCTGTGGCTGAGACGCCATCTGTAGGCGGTGAAATCTTTCCAGCCTATGTGACGAGGGTCATGCCACAGAGTGCGTACCTGAAGGTAAAAAAGGAGAAGGTTGAAACACAGCTCCATGATGAGATGATTTATATTTCATTCTGTAAGAAACAGTGCTTGAAAGGTACCAAATTGACCTAAGGTAGAGGGCTGAAATGTAGAATTTTTTCTGAGGCTTCACTCTTTCATTTGCCGTGTGCCCCTGAACGAACATATGAAGTAGAAAGAAGCGAAGGAGCCCTTTTGTTTGAAGAGGCTGAAACTGCCTTTGGATTTGAAGGCTAACTCTAGTTATGATGCAGCCCTCTCAGACACAATTATGGTTTCACAAAGCAGCGCTTTGTGCTGCAGTCGGTGCTGCTGGGAACACGGTATCTAAGACTCCCTCTGAGTCTTGGTCAAAGCACAGCACCCCCAGTGCTCGTCAAGCACCCCTCCACGCACTCCCCCGTCCTCCACTCACTCCCTTCCGCAGGCGGTGTTCCTACCTGGCCAGGGGTGTTTCCTGTGTGCCACAGGGCATTTCGCAGGTGCTCGCCAGGCCCCGTGGTGGAGTTTACAACTTTCACAGAAAGGCCTGAGTATCCTTGAGCCCTTGTGGGGTTGGTGTCCCAGTAGGACTGGGTGATCTGCTTCCACATCACAACATAGAAGCGGCTGCTGGACTGGTAGCCAAACACAAACCCAGCATAGTCATCGTCCCTTTCGGTGTTGATGAAGAAGGTGCCACTGAAGTCCACAGCATTAAACTCGTCATAACCTTGAAGAAGAGGCCAGGCCCAGATTAAAAACTGCTGCTTTCAGACAGTTCCCCATTACATTCCCAGACATCCTTAGTACCCACAGGGACACACACAGTTGCCAGGTTTTATATTCGCTTCTTTCCCATGTATGAATCAGCCTTTTGTTCAAAGAATTCACTACTCACCTACAGCCAGTCCAGGATCACAGTTGACAGTCTGGACAAGTTCTTTACCCTGATGGCGTACCACCCAGTTAGGGTCATTTTGGGATGTCCCTTTGGGATCTAGAGGAATCATCTGGAATCGGCGGAAGTCGGTCTCACTGATATCAACATTTTCAGGACAGATGTCATCGATGTCTGGCACACTGTCATGGTCAAAATCATCTTTGCAAGCATCACCTCGACCATCACCTAATGGCAAAAGGCAAGAGTTCAGTGAAAGACTTATTACTGATGTCAGAAATTCACTATCTTGTCCAAGTTGGCATTCGGTCTCCTCATCCTCTCGCATGCATTCAGCTTTGTTATTGTTTCTGGAGAGCCATGGTTTCAGTCACTCCCTTACAAAGTGGTTCTACTGACTCACCATCAGAGTCCTTCTGGTCAGGATTGGGCACGAGCCTGCAGTTGTCCCTGTCATCAGGAATGCCGTCATTGTCATCATCATGGTCACAGGCATCTCCCTTGCCATCTTTATCATGGTCGGCCTGGTTGGCATTGGGCACGTAGGGACAGTTGTCCAGGTTGTTCTGGTGGCCATCTTCATCAATATCCTGATTGTTGTCACAGGTATCTCCAATGCGGTCTGAGTCAGAGTCAAGCTGAAAGAGAGAAGCGAAGGGTAAATTGAGGTATAAATTGTCAATATTAATTATAACTTAATGGAAGATTCTCCAATGTCTGATATGGCCAGCGGAGTCTTATGTCTATAGGCTATTGCCGAAAGATGGTAATAGTAACAAATTTTAAGGTTTTTTTTCCCTTGGTCCTTGTTTTCGTGTGAAAATTTGAAAAGGTATTTAAGAGCTTTTTAAAAATATAAAACATTCTAAATAAAATGAAATAGAAAGTATTATTTAATCACTAAGGATGAAATGCAGTGTTAAATTCTAGGGGTACATTTTGTTTTTTTTCAATTGAAGGGTTTCAATTGTAAATTTGTTGACATGTCAACTCCTACTCTATCTAGGCCATTAAGTCATGGAAACATAGCACTGCTTTTTTTTTGTGCATACGGGGTAGTTCAGAGACTAGGGATCAATTAGTTTTTCAGATATTTGGTTTTATACATCTAGTCCATAAAGACTGTCACCTGTTGGCTCAGGTGAAGTCAAATAAGTTTTCTCAAAGCTGTATTTCTGAGTGCTTTCACATTATCCAGTGTACCTGGGATGCTTAAAAATTACTTATGCACAAGGTGGGATTTTTCTTGCCAGTATTTAGGCTCTTTGCTAGTAAGGTTTTTACATAATGCCTGAATTTTGTTATAAATTTGATTATAGTCTGAGGAACCAAAAACTCATCCAGGGAGGTTAAATGATATCAAAAAAGTTTAATATATGGTAAGACACACTCTTAAAATATGACTCTCAATGCTCTTTGGCCAGCAAAGCTATTTCAGATTATTCACACTTTTCCATTATGGCCCCAAAACTTCATCCTCTTGCCTTTTTTGTTTTACAGGACCTCCTAAGAGTAAATACTAAATTTCTCATCTCTTGAATCTTATAAGAATATTCCCATTTTTTAAAAGCTGGTTTGTAAATTTTCAGAAAAATGCATTTTAGAAAAAAAATTCCTTTGTCCCTAGAAAATAATGATGGACAATTGCAGAAAAGAAATACTTTCAGATGTTCATATTTGTAGCACTCCCCCGCACAGGCAGAGAATGATGTCTCTGCATTGCCAAACACTTTTGACGAATGACAGGGATTTCTCCAGTTTAGGGAGAGTATTTTTAGTTTGATGATTTTCTTCCAGCCAGATTATATCATTAGCCAGGAAAATGGTTATTTTGCTTAAGGATATTTTCTTTCATCTCCTACTCTTAAATATGATTAATATTACTAGAGTTTTCAATTACAGATTTCTACGTTGTATAATTTCTCTTAATGGTATGTTATGCTGAACAAGTCAAGTAGACCTTCCGGTATGAGACAAGATCGAATTTAACAACACCATCATGCTAATGATCTTGCAAGGAGATCACGTCTGGCAAACTCTTTACATAAAATATAATAATTGGCTACGAGACCATGGGGGGCCATGGTAATGAAAGTGCCTGCACTCTACATTTCAGAGGCCTAGAAAGGGACATTCCAATACTCAGCTGAAATATTTTGAAAGGAATTCACCTACCTGATCTGGATTGTGTTCCAGAGGGCAGTTGTCACACTGATCTCCAACCCCATCCATATCGGTGTCCCTCTGGTCCACATTGTAGACGTACTGGCAGTTGTCTCGCTCATTGAGAATACCTGCAGAGAACGGGGGTCAAATATGAGCTGCAATCTCCAGCCTCGGTTGTTTCAACCAAGCCGCACACTTAACAGCCTGGGCGGGGAAAAAAGTCATTCGAAAGCTGAGTGCTGCCACCACCCCCGATGGGCCTGCCGGAGTCAGGGAGTGCCTTACCGTCCCCATCGATGTCTGCAGCACAGGCGTCTCCTTCTCCGTTGTTGTCTGTGTCTGCCTGATCTGGGTTGTGGTTGTAGGGGCAGTTGTCACAGCGGTCTCCCACGTCATCTCTGTCATAGTCATACTGGGCTGGGTTGTAATGGAATGGACAGTTGTCCTGGAAAGAGAAGAAGTGGAACATTTTACAACATTGTGAAACCAGCTCAAGCTCGAACTGCATGCGTAACACACGTAAAACTGCAAAATTCTGCAGCAGTTATTTTTTACCTAGTGGGTATACTAACTGCGCACTGAGTGTAAAATGATCACTGCCCATGGAAAGGCCAGGACATCATAAATGAATCTGGGGAGCAAAGTGTCATTTGTTTGTGTATCTTGCTCAAAAGTGGGGGAAGGAAGATTGTGATGAAAAACAAAACCCTCATTTCAGAATTCGCTTGGCAACAGCTATGTCCTCAAACTACTGCAACACAATGAATAATTTCTAATTTATATATCAGTTCGGTATATTGTTCCTCATAACTCTGAATCTTACAGTGTTTCGGGCTATTAGCTGAATATCAAAGATGAAAGAGGAATGGGAAATGTGTGTTTTTACCCTTTCATCTGGAATTTTATCATTGTCGTCATCGTCATCACAGGCATCGCCGATGCCATCCTTGTCGTAGTCTTCCTGCCCTGAGTTGGGAAGGTTGGGGCAATTATCCTGAAAGAGAAGACACGTGTTACAGCTGCAGTTTGCATGTCCTCTGCTCAGCTCATGCACGAAAAGAACTGACTGCTACTCCGTAACAACTAGTTTTTTATGGGAAGACAAAAAAATTAAAACGTTTTCTTGGGGGATACATATGTTTATATAAGATTTGTAGAAATGCTCCAGGCTTTATACACGCTGGAAACAAGCCACAGAGTCTGCTGGAATTTAATAGAGAAGTGAACATATTTGTGGGGGGGGGGGGCAAAATAATGGACTATGGAACACAAGTGCCGAAAGGGCCCGCCACAGCCACGTTCTTGGCACCAAGTGCTTTACTATTACTAAGAACTACTGCTGCTCCGCCTTCGGGTGACCCAGTCTTTCATTTTCATTTTCAAACTTTAAGCATTAAAAATTCCCTCGCCTGCTCTCTTGATGGGCTTTCTCCCTGGGGGCTCGTGAGGGAGCTGGTTTTACCTTTTTGCAGTGGTAGGTTGCATTGGCCACACACACCAGGTCCTCGTTGGGCCAGCCGTCCAGGTCGGTGTCCTCCTCGCAGATGATGCCATTGCCAGCGTAGCCGGGCTTGCACTCGCAGCGGTACATGGGGTCGCTGTAATGGCCCAGGTAGTTGCACTTGGCGTTTTTGTTGCAGTTGTGTGTCCCGTCTGTGCACGGGTTGCGGGGTTTGCACACCTGAGAGGACAACATCCTGATGTTAATGCAGAGCCTTCAAGAGTCTCCAGGTACCACAGAAGCAAGAAGAACCCAGATCCCTATCATCTCTGGACAGGCAGAGGCTCCATGGAGAGGAGTGTGGGTTGCTTCTGTCCTTCCCCATCGTCCCCTGCAGATGTCCAGCTTACAGGTGAACACCGCTTTGTGTGTGTGTTTCCTGCCCTCAGTTTACAGCTCCATTGGCTTACCATTTATTCTAGAGCAGCATTTTCAAATGTGACGGACTATTCTTCCGCTGCTGGATTTACAAAGGATTTTCTAGTCATGATTCTAAAAGCTGGATTGGGCAGTCACCCCCTTTGTTTTTTTTGTGAGAAGGAGGAAATGACACTGCTCCCTGTCCCAATGTTTCCATGGGAGACACCCCTCCTTCATGGAGGTCTACCAGGCTGACCCCCGTACCTGCTTGTTGGCAGTGGCGTGCTCCACGCCCTGGCCGAAGGGCTGCGGGCCGGTGAAGCGCGGGGGGCAGGGCAGGCAGTTGTAGCCGGGGTCTGTGTTCTCACACCTGTGCTCTCCGTTGTGGGTGAAGCAGGCGTCAGGCACTAGTTTGCACTATGGAAGAGAAAACAGTTTGCTTACTGTTTAGAACACACTGCCACAGGAAATGAGTAGCACAAGTTAACTGCTTTCCTCAAAGTCGTAGCTCTGGGCCATCAGTTTCTCACCTCATCAACATCTTTGCAGTGGATGCCATTTCCGCTGTAGCCAGGGGGACAGGCACCGCACTTCCAGCTGCCATCAGGGTAGCTAGTACACTTGGTGCCGGCAAAGCAGGGATTGGACAGGCATCCGTCTGAGACGAGAGAGACAGGGAAATGGTTGGTCTAAGCTGCTGTTAACTGTCACACTGGCCAGTGAAAATACAATACATTACATTGTAAAATACTGTAGGACTATATGTAACCGATAACTTGAGGTTATGTTGTCCATCTGGCATTTCAGAGTAATCAAACCGCTCAGGACCATCCAAAGCCAGAAGGCCCTTGAACGCTGACCATAGCATTCAGTTAGAAGAAACCCCAGGATGGTCTGTCCCAGGCCTCATGGCTCACCAATTGGACAGTCCTGCTGGTTGCAGATCTGGTTTTCCATCACGTCCCCGACACAGTCCTTGCCTCCAAACTGGGGAGTGGGGTTGTTGCAGAGCCGGCTACGTTTCTGTACCCCTCCTCCGCAGGTGACAGAACAGATGTCCCATGGTGACCAGGGACCCCAGCCTCCATTGACTGTAAGAAAGCAAACCGCATGCAGAAGTTAAAGTCCATTTCAAACACCTTACCCATCACAGAAGACTCTCCGACATTTGTTCAAGAAACCATGGCTGCCCTGACGCATGAAGAATGTCTGGGAAAAGGGAGAGTTTGAAATGGTTTTCCTTCTGTTTTCCATTAAAAGAAGTTGCTGAGTATGTAGGACTTTGCTTGTTTGTTTCTCTAGAAAGTAACCTTTTCCCCCTCCATGATCCACTGAGCAGACAGGTCAGATGCCAGGCAACCAGCAGGGCAGAGCTGCCGCTCGGGCTCAGCCCCTGGCAGGCCGTGCGCCCACACTCACCAGGGCAGGCGTCTTTCTGGCAGGCCCTGGTCTCCCGGGCTTCGCCTTCGCACGGTTTCCCGTTCATCTGGGGGCTGGGAGAGTTGCAGAGCCGGATCCTTGTGATCACACCATCACCACACGTCACAGAACAAGATGACCACGGGGACCAGTGGCTCCAGCCGCCATCCTGTTTAACTAAAGTACAAAGCTGATGGTTATCGGATGCTTACCATGAGCCAACCTCTGTGATAACTGCTTTGTAAGCGCGTTATCTAACTAAATTCCTCAAACTGACCCTATCAAGAACTATTATGGGCCCCAGTGCGCAGATGAGGAAAGAGTCTCAGCAGGTGAATGGTGCTTGAGGGTGTACAGGTGGACGGTAGAACCAGGCTTCCGATCCAGAGAGCCTAGGCCCTGTGCTTGGGAGTTGCTCTTGGTGATCACAGGGACAGGTCAGCTCCCCACATTCCCAAGTGGCCAGGATGCTTACATCTCTTGTCACACTCCTGGATGTGGCAGGTCCGCGTCTGGACGGAGGAGCCCTCGCATCGGTTGTTGAGGCTGTCACAGGAGCGGCCACGCTGCTGGATCCCGTTGCCACATGTTGCAGAGCAGGAGGTCCACTCGGACCATGGGGACCAGCCATCGTCCGCAGAGTCGCTGGCTGCAGGGGAAACGGGGTCATTTAATGTGTGATCATTAAGACTCTTCGTTCGACTGCTCTGTTCAGGACTTTCTTCCCTTGCCAAAGGGTGAAAAGCAGGAGATACCTTAGGCCAGCCACCAAGGGGTTTATCCCAGGTCAGTATGGATGCTGCACCGGGGTAACTGAATGCTTTGCCTGGGTCAGCACAGCTCAGCCTCCTCCCAGTGTGTGTTCTATTCATCGTTGCTTTCTTTCTCCTCTCTCAGCATTTCAAATGAGTTTCCCTTTCCTGACTTAAAATCTCTTGGTAGGCTTTTTGAGTCTCAAGCTTCCAAGAACACCAGAGTTTTTAGGAAGCTTCTAGGAGTCACTTCTGATTTTTAGGGGAGCCAGAGACCATGTGTTTGGCCAGTGAGCTGCTGTTGGCTCTGGGCTCCAACTTGGTCATGAGGTTAATTAGTGTGTTGCTCCTCTTGCCTTAGCATTTGGGGCCTTCTCTGCACATATTTTACAAGAGGAGAGTGTGTGTTTACCATCTGCCCAGGCACAATGACTACAAGCACATCTTGCTCTATCAGACACAAGATGGAGAATTTGTTTCCTCTTGCCATCAGTTGGAAATTTTCCTGGCAATCCCTGATTCAACCTGAAAACTCCACTAGACTCCAGCTAGCTTTGTTCTCTTTAACCCACACCTGAAGTGAATACTGAATAGAGCCAAATAAACAAATGATTATCACAGTGCCGATATCATGAACATGATCGCTGGATGGGACTGGTTATTCTGAGCTGTGACCAGCATGTGTAGGTGTAGGAGTGTGTGCAGGGCGAGTGCTACTTTCCTGTTTTCTTAGTTTAGTTGTGCTGAATCGTTTTTATGACTTGTACCACTGTCACTCAATATTGTCTCAGCCCAATGAATAACTTATACTGGCAACAAAAACCAGGGATAGGATGCTATGGAACAATATAGTGCCTTATTTCTGTTGGTTCCCTAAAACTCAAACTACTATTCCCTAGGTCTCTTACTCCTGCAGATAAATTGGGTAGAAGTTTTAGGTCCAACTAAGTCCAATGCTCACACTAAAGCCCATCAATTTCTCTGGTGAGCAGATTTTTAACGCTAAGCCATAAGGCCAAATTCTAGAAGCAGTTAACTTGAGAGTTATTGCTGCGACAAATTATCTCCCTTTTCCTCAAGGCATACAATCAGGATCAATAAGCCATACCAAGATTATTATCGCCTATGCCATTATCCAGAGGGATAAATAAGATTGAGTCATAATGGAGTTTTTGGCTTTATACAGCAAACAAGCCACCAGTTAACCAGATGCTGCAGCAAGAAACTGAATGAAAACATATGGCAATGGCGGTAGGGTTCTCGTGTTGTGCTGAGCTCTCCCCAGCATTGACCTGGTCACTGAAGAGTGGCTATCCAGCTTTAGGGACTTACGCCAACACCGGGGGCAGCATTCTCCATCAGGAACTGTGGCATTGGAGCAGGGCATAATGGGGCAGGACACTTTTTTGCAGATGGTAACTGAGTTCTGCAGGGCAAGAGGGAGGAAGAAATGGGTTACTAAACATATTGGAAGCAGAGTTTTACAGACTATTAAACATTTCAGTTATAAGATGAATGGTGATAGCTAAAAATGCTCTACTGGAAAGATGTGAATAGAAGGCGTCTTCTCTGCAGCCAGTCCTAGGATTGGCTGCTTGTCACTCCATCCCGTGGTGAGCTCTTAATGGCTATTTAGTCAATGGTGGAAGCTAATGCATGAAGAATTTATCCAAAGGCAATCACCAACTATCATGGGTCAGATTTATTAATCTGCCTCTGAAATTGAGGTCAAAACTCTGCTGGTACTTTTAAATTTAAAAATTATTATCTCTATGGGGAAAAGATGAGCAAGGAGCATATTTTTTTCCCCCTCATGTATAGACCTGGAACAGGCATTTAGCAAAGATAGCTCCAAAAATCCAGCAATCCATGATTTGTATTTAAGCTTGACTTTGCTTAATGAGCCAGATAAACTCCCAAACTCACCTGCTGCTGGCACTGGGGAGAGCTAGAGTGACACACACACTGTGGGACATGCCATCTGAGCTAAGCAGACAGTTACATCCTAACAATGTCAGGCTGAGCAATTTGAACAGTCAGTAACTGTATTAAAAGAATCTCCTTGTCATAGCTGAATGCAAATCAGGGTTTGGGGGGGAAGTTCCAACCAGGTGTTATTTACCATGACATTCAACACTTAGTCTTTGAAATAAAGCAGGTAAGTTATTCAGATGTCTTAGATTTGTCCTTTTTGGTACTTAGCCTGGGGTATAATTAAGACTTTGAAAAACTTTGAAAGTTTAAATAGATGGTAGATGTCATAATTGCATCTTAAAAACACACAGACACACACATACTTTTGGTATCAGGCCATGGAACATAAAGAGAGCTTGTGTGGCCAACTGGGTATTTCCCCAGGGATTGTGGCTTCAAACACCTGCCATCAATTTGTGTTTCAGTTTGTAAAGATCCCTTACCTGACAGCGACACTCAGTGCAGCTATCAACAGTCCATTCCTCATGATTCCTGTACTGAACTCCATTGTGGTAGCAGAGGGGAGGCCTCCTCAGCTCATTGGCCAACTCTTTGTTCTCCTCAGTCTAAAAGGGGGAGAAAGGTCATGAGTGTCTAACCTCATTTTAATTGGTTGGCATCATACTAAAGGCTAAAGCTTCAGGGATCACGTTAAAGGGCTGGGAGTGGAGGCCACTGACCACTTTGCGGATGCTGTCCTGAAGTGTGGTCACGATGGTGCGCAGGCCCCTGAGCTCCAGGACCATGTTGGACAGCTCGTCGCAAGAGATGCCACAGATGGCTTGCAGATCCTTTGTCTTATGGCCGATATAGTTAGTGCGGATGGCAGGGCTGGAACCATTCACAACGTTGTTGTCAAGGGTGAGAAGGACATTGGTAGCTGCCAAAAAACAAAGAAACACACACAATGAGAAAAGTAATAGGAGATGCTCTCACCAGCTAACCCCTACTGTTCCTAGTTGTAAAGGGCATTTCATTTGGGGTGAGGGGTGCAGGTGGAGGGGATGTATGTGTGCGGAATAGCCTTTAAGATCACTTTTATATACTAGCCTTTAAAGTCACTTTTATATACCGCTTATCTATGTCACCCAGGGTAATTCATACACAACCAACATGGCTTAAGTTTCTCGGCTTGTTTTGAGTGTAATTTCCCCATGTACCCTAAAAATAGAAGGGCACTCACAGCTGGAGCAGCCTTTGTTCCTGAGGATGTCCTCTGGTGTGGTTCCAAAGACAAACCTCACATTCTGCAGCACCCCCTGTGGGCAGAGAACACGCGTTACTTGCAGACTGGCGGGGCGGGGTGGGGGGGTATGTGGGCGGGGGATGCTGTTTATGCTAGAAAAAGCACACAATAGACGTTCTAAAAGTTTAAAAGAGCTCCCTTTCAAGATCACCATGCCAAAATAACACACCAACATAAATTGCCAAATGACTTCAAAATCTTAATTGTGTCTTCTGCCAAGTCTTCAGTATTTTGCAAAGAGTTCAGTTATCAGCCTATGTGGGTACACAGGAAATGGAATCTGATATTACACCGGAGGATATAGTGACACTCTTCAGTGTCAAAGAGTTAAATGTGGGAGTTTCAAAGCCACAGTGGCAAGACCTAGAAGTTTAAGCAAGGAAGAAGCTGCAGCAGCAAATCACCACTGCTTTAACCTTTTTATCTGAGACCCACTACATCCCCATGGGGGATCAAATAGCAAAGTGGTATTTATTCTGCTTGAACAAAGTATCCAATATTAATATTTCAAGCAATGTTACAGTTGGTTGAATGCACTTGAAATAAGTTATTTTCTTGAGAAGAGTATAAGGAGTACCTAAGGCTTGAACAGGCTGTTACAGGAAAACCATTTGTTTCTTTTAGTAGGTTTCAAAGTGTGGTCCCCAGGATACCACCCCTCCTCCCCAGCATCAACCTCACCTGGACCTTGTTAGAAATACAAATTATCTGGCTCCAGCCTACACCTACTGAATTGAAAGGGGTTGGGTGCAGCAGTATGTGCTTTAACAAGGCTTCCAGGAGATTCTGATGCTCCCTCAAGTTTTGGAACCGCTGCTTTAGTCCACAGGCAGTATTTCCTCTACGGGAACACCTGCCTCTCTTGCTACAGCCCTCCTCACAGATCAGCTGGCTAGCAGTCGACCCGACAGACCAGGAATCAGAGAAGAGGCCTCACCTGGAAATTGTCATTGACACCCCCTTTGGCGATGCGGAGTCTGGCGACACTGGCCAGGTCCCTGGTGAAGATGCTTTGGATGGGGACGTCTAGCTCAGCATTCTCCATCTTCTCACAGTCGATGTACAGCTGGGCCCTGTCCTCCTGCACAAACAGGGTGATGGTCTTCCACTGGCCAGTGGCCAGGAGTGCTTCTTCCACCGACACCACATGCTGCTTCCCCTGCACGGTCAGGCTCAGGTCCAGGGTGCCCGCTTTGCCATTGGAGACCACGCTGAAGACCTGGCCGGAGTGGTCTTTCCGCTCCACTGCCAGCAGCGTGCCTCGGGTCTTCTTCATCTGTCTCAGGGAGGCCAGGAGAAGGAAACCTTTCTCCGCGCGCACAGCGTCCACTAGGTCTTGGAACTTGTCATCAGGCACGGAGGGGATCAGGTTGGCATCCTCGATGCGGAAGGCTGGGCTAGAAGGGTCAGGACCCTTCACCAGTCGGCGCCCAGAGCCCTTGCGGGCAGCCCCCGTGAGTTCAAAGATGTCGAACACGCTGTTATCTCCCCCAGGCTCTGTCAGACAGGAGCAGGACACGCTGTGAGCTTTCTAGGCAGGGGCCAGGGGTGGGGAGGCTCAGCTGAGGGGTGGGGCCAGAGAGACTGGGTGAAAACTACTGAAAGAGCTGATTAACACCATGGTCAAAAGAACCTGCAACCTGACCTCCATCCAGTCAAGGCTCAGGGAAAAACAGCTGGGAGAGGAGAGCTGGGAGGGAGGCACACCTGGGGTAACCAGCACCTCCTCATCTTCCCTACCCCGTCAAAGGTATTATACACACTCACCTGAAATGCGGCTGGAGCTACACACGTGCAAGAAGAACAGGATACTGAATCCCCAGGCCCGTCCCATGGTGGAGCTGTCTGTGCCCAGCTGGGAGCCTGCAGCAGGAAGCAGAGCCCAAGGTAAGAGGTGGCAAAGCAGGGAAGGTGGCAACAACTGAGGGCTGGGCATGGGGCCCGGTCCTTGGGGATCGCCACTTGGTCCCACATTTGCTGGGATGAGGGAAAGCAGAATATACTTTGGAGAGGGCATCAGGAAGAAAGTGCGAGTTGAAGGCAGGAGGTTGTGGTTCTAAAGTGGGGGGTGGGGGTGGGGGGAATTAAAGACTAACAATCTGGGGTTTTCCCTGGGAAGTTGAGGGTAAAAGCAGGACGAGGAGGGCATGGGAAAGTGGACTCTTTTCTAGAGGACTGATGGAAAGATGGGGGGGGGGCGGTCTTAGTGATTAGAAGAAAACCTTGGGGTGTCCCGAGGAGTGGTTTGTGAACCCCAAAGCTGGAGAAAAGGGCTCTGGAGCTCTTCCACGAGAAGAGACTCCCCAGCAGCTGGGACGGACAAGATGGGGTCCGAGGTCCCTGAGGGGCTGGAGCCTCTGTGTCCGAGGCGGCTGGCCAGGGCAGCGTTGGTCCTCTGCGGCCGCTCAGGGACCCCTTACCTGTGTGCACACGGGCACAGACGCCCGGAGTGGCGGCGGGGAAGCACCGACGGGCGCCGAGTCCTGCAGAGCGCGGTGCGCCGGAGAGGCGGCGGCCGGGGTCGGAGGGTGCGCGGGGAGATCTCGCAGGAGTCGGGAGTCGCGGCCGGCTCCGCTGCACTGGCTGGCGAGGCGGAGGAGCCACGCGCTTTTAAAGCGGCGCTCGCATTCCTGGGCATTCCTCTGGCCAATCGGAGGCAGCGGGGCAGGAAGCGGGAGGGGGCCAGTCTGGGTTCCTCTCTCCGCCCCCCGCCGCTCGGCGCACAATTTTCCAGCTAGAAAGTAAAGGGGGAGGCGGGGGTCGGGATCGAAGAGCCCTGGAACTTCTCAGAAAAAGAGGTGCCCGCCCACGCGGCCTTGGCGCACGCGGGCTCAGCACTTTGACTCTTGCGCCACGAGGGCATGATGTGTTCAGTGTGAGCATCCCGACCAGTGACTGTCACGCACCTAAGACCCTCGGGGGCTTTCAGACAAACCTGTCTGTTTGAAGGGCTGGGCGATGGCCCCTCATCCAGCGATCCCGGTGGATTGGGGGACCATGCGCCCCGCTCCGCGAAGCTGCGCCCCTGCCCTCGCCTGCCCTCCGCCTGACCCACTAGAGGAGATGAGCGTGGTGTCACGCCGGCTGGCAGGTCGGCGTACCGAGCTCGCGTTCTCGCGCCCCGTCGGGGGTACACTTTCTGCAGGGACTGCAGTCTGAGTCCTCGCGGAGGTCGCTTCTTGCGATTGCCGCAGCGCTTCCATAGCTTGCCGCTTGGGGGCGGTATGCGTATTCTGATAACGGGGACCTGAGAGGGCAACTTCTTTCTAGTCAGGAATGTTAAGGAGACTTACTCGTATCCAGTTCCCTCAAGCCAGAGTTGAAATAGTGTCTTGAAAAACAGTTTTTGTGCCCACTCGTGCTTCTTAACGTGACTCTTGGTTGGAGGATTTGCAGAACTATCTGGCTCCAGGGTCTTAAACTATTTACAGAACACACTCATAGAGTAATAAATTACCCTCTGCCTACTGTTTTATTTCCTTTTTTTCCTCCCTAAACGTTCTTTTCATTTTTCGGCTCCTGAAACTGAGGTGTGGGTTACATTTCTGTGGGTGCACCAATTGCCATGAGCATTGCCACTTAACGCTTCTGTCATTGGAAGTCTGGTCTCCAAGCCGCTGTCCTAAGACAGCATGACTCCAGCTGCCTGGAATTCCATTCATCTCCTTGCGCTGGGATGATCAGCAGCCACGCTTCCCCTGCTGGGGTCCGCTGGCCGTGAAACACAGGGCACAGGTAGTAGATTCAGCAACTAAGGATCATGGCCACAGACTGGGAGAGCCCTGGGGTTCACCTCCCTCCTCAGCACTCACACCTGGCAGGACTCCTAATCACTGGAAACACCCACAAGTTTACATTCATCAAACAGCAATTTCACTTTTACTGCGTGGGAGTGTTGTGTGACAAGGTGCATGTGTGCGTGTGTGTGCGTGTGGATTATGGAGTGTTTTCCAGTTACTCAGTATACACCAAGTACCTCTAGAAGATGACAAGTATGTTCCTAAGACACATGTTTGTTTGTTGCTTAAGTAATAACTAAACCCGGCAGTCAAGAGAGATTTCACATGCTGAAAGACAGAAATAAAAGTCTCTATCAGATGATTAGTCAAATCGGATTCCTGTTGTAGAAGTCATACGTAATGACTCATCCAAACAGATCTGAAGATTCCACAGTCAGCAGCCACATACGCCCCTCCCCTTCTCTCTCCTTCCCTAGCATCCTGTTTGATCCCTGAAGGGTGATTTTTTTTTTTTTGTCACTTGCTACTAATTTATCATGATACTAGGTTCTTAGTTAGGAATGGTTCTCTGAGGAATGGGCAGCTTATGGCCCCTGCTCCTTTGCATACTTCCTGAGTTTACACAGGTCAGCTGAGGGCTTGAGGTCCGCAAGAGGTCCACAAAAACAGAGCACATCTCTTTTGTAAAAAGATCATCTCCTTTGCCTAAGCCCTTCAGGGTTGCCACTTTCATGAATAAGTGACTGTAGGAATTCTTCTGGAGTTTTCCTGGAACTTAACTACTTTCAGCAAAACAAGGGGAAACATTTTAACCTTCCACATGCTTTACAAATAGGAGGGTGACCTATAGGGCGGCAGGAAAGAGTTTTCTTGTCAGAGAAAGCGGACAGAATTACAGGAGTTAAACACAGAGGGTTTCCCCCAAGCCACGGTTCTCAAGTTGTTCTGGTGAAAAGAAGAATCACAGGGGAACGGGTGTTCGGGCAGCTGCTGGGAACTCACCTGCATTGCTGCTGGGCAATGTGTGCTGAAAATATTCTGCAGAAACCTAAATATTTATCTCTGGAAGTTTTGGGAGGAGCAGGAATGGGAAAAGGGGAAAGAAAACCTACACTTTTGATGCTGGAGATGTTGTCTTTCTCTCTCTCTCTCTCTCTCTCTCTCTCTCTCTCTCTCTCTCTCTCTCTCTCGTGTGTGTGTGTGTGTGTGTGTGTGTGTGTGTGTGTGTCTGTGTGTGTCCTTAGCCTACAAGTGCTGGGATTTCAGGCCAATAACCTGACATGGACCCACGTGATGGGCCTTCCAGGGAGAAGGGGTTAAGTGCTCTCTTTGCCAAGCAGCCATCTTTGCGTATTACTTATTTAAAATAAAGTTGTAAGGCATATGGCATTTTGCTGTAGGGTTTCCTTCTTCCGAGTTCCCCTAATTGGATGTGGGATTGACCTGAGAATGTTGCCAGTGAATAGGAGGAAAAGACTGTCAGTAACAGCTAGTTTAAAATTGCCTGTGATTAAGGAGAGCAAGATAATTGAGAAAAAAATTGTTTATCTAGCAAAGAACAGCAAGTTGGGCTGTGATTGTATGTAGGGATTGTAGATCATGCTGGGAATGTTCAGTCATAGAAAACTTCTTAGAAGTGAGCAGCGACCAGAAAGGGTTGTATTTTAGAATAGACTCAAAGCACAGCTTCTCTAAAAATGAAGATGCCATAAGTTCATTCCCTCTTTCCCTAGATCATCATGGTTCAAGGTTGTTTTAGTTCAGCTACTTAGAGAGGGATGTTACCAACAGATTTTTGGAGTGTATAACATGATTGGCTCCTTATTGCTCTTCTCCCTACATCATTGAAGCAGTACCTTTGGGAACTGATCTCTGTGGGAAGGGGTAGGACTATTAGTTTAAGCGTAACTAGCTTCTCTACAACCATCCCTTGCTTCCCAGCTAGTGACTGGTTTTTGAGTTAGCATGTGACCCAATTTTGGCCAATGAGAGGTTTGCTGAAAGCTTCTGGGAAAATCCTTCCTTAATTAAAAGAAAATTCTCACCGGAGGATGTGTTCATTGATTTTAGAGAGAGAGAGAAGAGAAACATTGATGGGTTGCCTACCATATGCAACCCGTATGCCTTCCTGGCTGAGGACTGAACCCACAACCTATCTTGTGCCCTAATCTGGAATCGAACCTGCAGCCTTTTGGTGTATGGGATGACGCTCCAAACAACTGGGCCACCTAGCCGGGGCTTTTCTTACTTTTAAAAAAGAGCTTTGTTAAATCAGCCTTTCTCCACCTTCATTTGGACATGACCAAGAATACTGGTAAGAATGTTGTCTGGTGCTGTTGGCCACTAGGGGAGCCAAACCCAGCACGTGACCAATGTTGGAGAAGGGAGAGCAGAGAGATGGGAAGAACCTTCACTCTAGACCATGTTTTTGAGTTGCTAAATGTACCAACCCTCAAGGTCATGGTACCTCCATATTTCTTTGCATATGTGCTCATTGTTTAAGCCAAGTTGTTGTTTTCTGTTACTTAGGGCCACAGACATCAGGACTCACGCAGCCCTTTTCCTCTGTCTGGATTGCCTTTTCACTCATACTTTGAATCTCTTCTGATTCCTTTAGAAAAAGAAAAATAAGAAGAGGTCATAAAATAGGAATGTTTTAAAGAGTCTTAATTTACATGATGGAAGTGCTTTCCAGAAAAGTTGCACCATTCTCTCTTCTCCATGTCCCTTTGCTAGTGGGCCACTCGAGTCCCAAGCACTGTTCACTGCCGACTGGTAAGAGTGAACGTTTGTTCTGACCTTACCATGTCTTTGTATCCCTCTTTTGGAAAAATTTGAATATAGTCCAGTGAGTTCAGAAGAAAAAACTCTGTGGGATGAGCTGATCCAGCGTGGAGGAGCTGGGAAACTGACCCGCTGGGAAATCGAGGACGTGGGTGCAAGAAGAGGGAAAAAGGAGACGGTGAGATCTCCCCTGGGGCCCAGTGGTGGAAGTGGGGGAATTAGCAAGAAAGGGGAATGAGGATGTGGAGAACAGCCTCTTACTATGCGATAATGATAAACCCCCTAATGCTGTCTTTGATAAAAGAGCCACTAGTACTCTGCATAAGGAGGAGGAGCTACTCAAGGCTGATGATGGAAACCACCATGTTTGGGAGCAGCCCCTCTGACCAGTCAACTTTTTTTTTTTTTTTTTTTTAGCTATATTGAGATATAATTGACAAATAAAATCATAAGATACTTAAAGTATACAATGTGATGAGTCAATGTATGCACACATTGTGAAAGAATTCCCCACACTGAGTTAATTAACACATGCATCACTTTACATATTATTACTTTTTTGGGTGAGAACATTGTAGTTCTACTATCTTAACAAATTTCAGTTACACAATATGGTATTAGCAACTCAAGTCACCATGTTACACATTCGATTCTCAGACCTTATTCTCTATTTAACTTTTGTGCTTTGTCATCTTGATGTCCTTTTAAGGCACCATCAGTAAGAGCTGGTCTGGGTTTCAGTGTGGAAACTTTTTCTTGTCAAGTATTTGTCACCTTGCAAGGTGGTCACACATTTAAGAGGAGCCTTATAAACAAGGGAAGGGGGCTGGGAAATCAGCAATGTGACTTGATTGGATTAGTCCAAATCATGCTCTCTGTTTCCCAGTTTCTTCTCTCTCCACAAGTGCTTCAAATTTCCCCAAAAATAAAACCATGAAAATTTTAAACCAGGAAGAGCTATCTAGTCCAACTCTCAGTTCATAGATGAAGAAGTTGGTTTAAAGAGGTGAAGTGACGCAAAAAAATCATAGACCCTGTTGGTAGTGGAAGTCCCCAAAACAACTCAGGTGCCCTGAGCTCCAGCTCAAAGTCCTCCCCTTTATATCCTTATGCTCTTTGAGATTCATTTCTTATGGTTTCAAAGATGTCTCAGTATTAAACTGAACGGAAAAGCTTTCTAGTTTGTCAGTAAAAAGCAGAGTATGTACCCAATGTAAGAAGATAGGGACAGGTGGGAGAGCCAGGTGGTGAAGGGAAGAGAGGGGGGAAAGAGAGCAGAACAGAGTGAAAGCAGCTCATTAACAAAGGCTGATCTTTGTTATCTCATTCCCTCTGTGACCCCTCAGAGTCCCCAACTGTCCTAGTGCCCTGACTCTTACGAGTTTACTCAGTTACAGCTGCTCCTGGGAGGGGCGCTGCCTTGAGATAGAAGCACATTCACTTCAGATTTACTCAGCCTAGGATACAATAGAGAATCACTCTGATACTTAAGCAGGTTCTATGGAACTAGAGACAACCTGGCCTTCTACCTGTCTAGGAACTGTGACATAATCTCTTGGCCCAGCAGTGACCAATGCCTTTGTAGACAGATGTTCAGTTGGTCTGCCCACAACAAAAGGGCCTGGGAGCACCTCAGTGATGTTCAGGAGCTGCACACATGACTAAGGAGCGAAAAAAAATACACGTCAACCTGAAGAAGAGAAGAACATAAGTTAGTTTTGTATCTTTTTTTCTTTTTGAGATTGTAGATCTTGTTATTTTCATAAAAGATGTAGGGCAATAGCAGTCTTTGAAAATAATGAAGAGTTCCTAAAGGTGGGGACCGTAACACATTGGCACGTTACTGAGATAGGTTGTGACTTGTTTTCTGGATGGCTTCGCTGAAAGTGTGGATTAGGTAGTTAACCGGGGATTGAGTGACTTCCAGAGGGGTTTCCAGGACGTGCATGAGGGACTTTGCTTCTGTTGCTGATGAAACACATTCCTCCTAAAGAACTTAACTTCACTGAGGTCAATAACTTCATTAACTTCATGCTACTTCAAACCACCCACTTATAAATTATGATTTTTCAAAATTTCTGAATAGTCTTCACATGTGTGGCCCAGATTAAGTGATATTTCCAAGTTTTCTGTTTTTTATTTTTTCCCTTGAAGGGAATTATGAGTGTTAGTTAAAAGACTAATGAGACAAGCAAACATAAAGAAACCCCTAACTACTGAGCGGATAAATTTGGAGATTGAGCATGACCTGGAGATTGGCATCCAATTTAAGTCTGGGTGAAAGACTCACATGCCACTGAGAAATGTGGACAGCAACCAAATAGCTGGGTGACTGGGCATTGGTTTTAAGTGATATCAATCTCTTGGGAGGTTGTTTTTCCCTTTTTTAATAGTGAGATCATGACAACTTGCATTTTGCGGAACTGAGCCAAAAGAATTGTCACTCTTTCTAATTTAAGAGGATGAGTGTATAGTCTGGAGAAAGCTTTTAATTTTATTATGACATCAAAGATAAATACTGCTGCTTCTCAGGGAAGAGGTGTAATGTGGAGAAAACTTTCTTTCTTCTGTACTCATTTCTGCCCCCTTCTCTTTTCCTCCTTCCTTTTATCTTCTTCTCCCTTTCCCCCCTCCCTCTCCCTTTCCCTCTCTCTCTTCTCCTCTTCCTTTTTCTTTTTCTTCCTTCCTTCCCTTCCCTACTCCTTTCTCTCTTAGACTAGGGTGAAGACGAACTACAGTAACATGTGTAAATCATTTAGCTCATCATTATTTGATGACCTGGCGTCCACTTGCTTGAGTTCACAATCTTGACTTCCTGCAGAACTCTTACCACTCCCTCCATTCCTCTTTGTCTTAACAGTTGAAGGCAGAGGACCTCTCTATGACTTCTCTTTTCCTGTTTCCCTGGGCAGTCTGTCTGTCCTTCCCTCAAGCATGGTACTTGGTCCTTAGAGCCTCAAGACCTTGTTGAAGCTGATACTTTGGGGGTTTGATTCCAGGGGAGGGGGTGTGAGAGCAGGGCAGAGGTAGATTTACCGAGAAGCTAATGGGACTTAAGTTTTAGGGTCCCTCGTGTATCTGGGCTCCTTCCCAGGCCCTAGAGGGGCCCTGTGATGGGTTCATGTGGTCATATGTTTGGTGACATTTACAAAAGTAAGATATTCTGTCCACAACTAGTCAAGTCCACTGACTTTTCCATTCTAACTTGCCTCATCAGTCACACTTGTCATGCTGGAGAGTAAGAGTGACTACAGGCATTTTTTTAATATCTGACTAGGGGACAAAGTAGAAGGGTGGGTCGATATGGTTTGCAGTCACTTCAACATACAGTGAAGTAATTGCTGGCCATCCTTGCACTGGAATGGCTTCCATGGGTAATTCTATTGCCTACCTGGTGTCCTAACATGAAGGTATAGAGTTAGAGGTTGTACCACAAAACGTGTCCAGTGGTCTCCGGCATTGCATGCGTGTATGTAATGGAGGAGGAACAAAGGTTGAGATGTATGGAGACAGAGGGTAGTCTGTGGAAAAGTTTTGGTTATATTTTCTGGTTTTTATGATGTTTGTGATATTACTTAAAGTATTTTTTAGTTTGTTGTGATTTCTCTCGTTTTAAAGAAACATTCATTTTTGCTTAATTTTGAATTCACAATTTCATATTACATTTCTTAAATAAGGCCTCCTAAGCCATGTACAGTGAGGTCTCTCTAACTTGAGTGCTCTTCTTGGAGGAGGGATGGGAGAGGAAGGTTGAAGTGGAGAGAGCTTGGGGAGCACGGCTGAACGGAGACATCAGAGGATGCCAGTGCCAGGTGCACAGGATTGTGTCTTTTGGTGCCTGCGCTCATGTGCGCATGAGGCGTGCGTGGCCCAATCTGAAGCACTGCAGACGCTGGCAGTTCTGCAGATCTCGAAGAACACGTTATTAAGCCAGAGCAGGGAAACAAATGTGTAACTTGATTGTGCTAATTATTATAATAATCTACATAATTTGCTTACTACTAATACTTAATTACTATATACCAGAATAATAATTATGTATACCAATTAATGTTTCCGATTAATTTGTCTAAATTTTATTTGATTTTAACCTTGCACATTCTCTATGTATAATAACCTTGCGAAGTTTGAAGAGTAAGTTCCAGCAACTAAAGCTTTAATTGGTCCATGATTCCAGTAGCTCACATTCTGGTGCCTTCCATGTGTATATGTATCAACATCCTGTTCTGAAATGCTCCCCACTATTAAAAATAAATGGATCCCATACTTTTAGTGGTTCGATTTGAGAGTTAGTTTTCAGCTAATTACTTCTCTTTTAGCAGTTTGGAAGATGTGGTGGGTTATGTGTGCCCTGTGAAGTAGGTCATTGCTTATCTTCTACCAGCTAGATTTTTTTGTTTATAATGTAAACTGTCCTGAATACAGTCTTTATTATTTAAATGTACACACTAAGTATTTTGTTTTTATGCTTTCCCTTAAACACATGCTCTGAAAATTTTATAACCTACGTATTATGTATCATTCCTTATGTGCTAAAGACCTCATATGTACCTACCTGGCCTGTGAGGGAGAGGGACCCACTAACACACAACGCTGATCCTAAGGGCTGAGCCGTGAGGGCTCAGCATGGATGTGGGAGTCCCAGGGGGGCCTAGCCCGGCTTGGTTGTGTGTGCTGGGTTGCAGGTGAAGAGGTCACAGAAGGTTTTCTTGAAGAGGCGCTGTCTCAGCTGAGTCTTGAAAGACTGTTCAGAAAGGCTTGGACCTTTGGGTACAGAAAAAAGATTAATTAATGTGTAAACATTCACAGCTACCATTTTTGCTTCCACCAGGCTCTTTTAGGATCTGGGCAAGAGGATCTGACCAGTCACAAGGGCCCCAGGGAGGAACATCTGTGTTTTGATTCTCCCCTAGTGTATTTTGGAAGGATTGTCCTTTCATCTCTTATTTGCCTCCTCTTGCTTTCTGTGGAAAGATAATGCTGCAGAGTCAGGAAAGCAATTAACCAAAGCCAGTGAGCAACTTTCTCTTTAAATAGGCATAATGAATTGAGATTTCTTGGCTGATGAAATATACTGTGGATTGTTCTGCATGATATCTCTTTTGTTGGTGGTTTTGTCAGCAACACAGATGCTACTTTCCTTGAGTTTTCATTAGTCCAAAATTTCAGAAGGTCAAATAATTACCTTCAATTTGTATGTGTAATGATATCCTGCTCTTAAATGCTCCAGGCACCTTCCTGTATATTTCTTTTAGTACAAAACCTTGAGCCTGCTGGGTAGACAGTCAACTTTTGTGAATGAAAGAGCAGACAAATTAAATGAATGACTGGATGGCTAGGATAAACTTTATTATCAACACGATTAAATCTTAAAGTATGGGGTAGTATGGGAAATAGTTAAATTCTTTTCTTTTTCTTTACTTTTTTCTTGAATTTGCTGGAGTGACATTGGTTAATAAAATTATATAGGTGTCAGGTGTACAGTTCTGTAACATTATCTGTATATTGTATTGTATGTTCTTCACCCCAAGTTTTTCTTTTTCTTTCTTGATCTGCTTAATTGTGCTAAACTTCCGTCCTTCCCCCTTATCCCACAAAAACAATACCCACTCATAAATGCACTTTAAGTTCCAAGGAGGCTGGGCTTAGGAGATAGTGTTTAGTCTATTTTTAAGCTCACAGGGGTTTTAAGACTAATTCTCTGTGACAATGCATCTAATTCAGAAAATGTGCTTTGTGGAAGTCCAAGGGCAACATGTATTTTCTTTCAACAGTTTAGATTTTAGGTTTTAAGCATAACACACACACACACACACACGAGAAAAAAACCCCCCAAAACCCTCCGCCCACAGTTATGGCCGAATGGCAAACACAGAGGAGTGAATTACCCCAGATGACATTGAAAAAAAATAGCAGCGTCCCTCCTGGCTAGCCTGGCCTGGCTAGGGAAGACATGTGGGTGGGCCAGGCTCAGGCATGAAGATCTCATTCCCCGCTCAGTCCCCCCGCCAAGGAAGCTCCTGCTGCCACTTCACAGAATGCTGACCTAAAGCCCGGCTGAGCTGCTTTCTGACGCAGAGATGGAACAGGGTGAGACCTACCCACATGTAGGGAACCACTGCTGAGGCTGGGGGACAGCTGCCCGGGGGAGGGGTGCACAGGGAGCACACCTTGGTTCTACCATGTCTCCAGTACAGGCCGGGTTGTGTTTCCTTTCCGCATGCCTCTCTCCACCACCTTGGGTTATGGGTCTAAATAGGAATAGAAAATTTTTCTTTCCCAAGTTATAGCCCCAACAACTAAGAAAAACCATTGTATTCATCTTCCAGACTGATTTGAATAGGTTTGGAGATTACATGTAAATAAAAATAATCCTTAGATTCTAAGAATTATGAAATAAGTTATGGGAGTTACTTTAAAACATCCTCTGGGAATAAGAGTCCAGTGAAGCCTGCAGCCTTTTATTTAGGGATAGTGTCCAGTTCTATCCCTAACTTGTCCTGTGTCCAGCCACTTAGTTGAAGGGCTTCTAGTTGTCTGATGTGGCCTATGAGGCTTCCAGAAGCCTGACTTGGGGATGCTGTCATGTTTGTTTTGAGGAAATGCTTCACTCAAGGTGGTGGTGAGAGCACCTAAAAAGACAGAAAACTGGGACTTCTCTGAGCTTACCGTATCTGTTGTATGAGCTGTTAAAAAATATTTATCTAATAAATGTCTATATGTGGAAGAGAATTTGGTCCAAGACTTGGTTTAATCGTGATTGGTAGTGAGACGATGGGAAAGTAGCCACACCTCACGCTCCTCAGGCACGACCACCCTGGCTCAGCCTGGTTCACTGCGGGTGCTCGTGGGTGCTGAGCGTCCCTTCCAACGACGGATCTCTGTCTCAGTGACCAGATGGGGAAATGGGCTCCATGACAGACGCGAGGCCTTAATTTCCTATGACTCAAACCTTGGCGTTCCCCTTACCTGCTAATTTAAATGATTGTCTTTTCAACTAAGCACTTATTTATATTTTTCTCTCCTTTAAGGTAGATTCCCAAAATAGGTTCCACAAAACACTTCTGAAAAGTAGGGTTCTGTCATTAGGTAAATTTGAGAAACAGTTAAATGCATATTTAAGATTGCATTGGTGATTCAGAATGCATATTAGCATGATGTTAGAGATATTGGGAAGTCTATAGTAAAGAACTTGTTTAAAGTTATTTAATCCAGCATTACCCACATGGCCGCAGATCCCTTTTTCCCTTGCAGAACACCTGTTAATATCCCAAGGAACTGTTGTTCCGTGGAATACACTATCGAAAGTTCTAGATAGTGGTGATGAGATTTGCTTCTTTTTCTTCACGTAATAGAGGAAGTTCTATCTTTTGCTATTTACACATGTAGGCAAATAGAGTCAGGGCATCGTTTTAAATCTATGGTGAAACACATAATTGATGGACTTAATAATATAACATTTCCCCAGATTCAGTGGCTTATTTTTTGAGAGGCTAAGACCTTGCTTGGGAGTAATAAAGTGTGTGATGTATTGGAACCTGGACAGAAATCCCCACAGAGCATGCTGGGAAGGCTTCCCTGGGCCCTGTTGTTCATGGCACTTAAATGGCGATCCTATGCTTTATTTTCTCAATCCCACCCTTTAAATGTTGGAATTTAAATATTTGTTCTTTTCAATATCCATCATTTCCTAAAAATGAAATGAAATGAAATAAAATATATAAAATTAAAATGGCACAAACCAGACACTTCCGGATACAGGTCAAAATAACCACCGTGAAGGAGACCCTCTGGCAGACAGTGTTATCCCAGGTGGGACAGGGCTGAGTAGAAGCAAAATCCTGGGCTGGCAAAGGGTAGTGGGTTTGAAGTGAGGAATGTGCTCTAAGCGAGGACAGAGGACAGCCATTTCTAGACAATGCTGTTGCTAATGCTAATATACGCCACAGAGCCGGGGCTGTGTATGTTTTAGTTTGGTGTGATAGCTGGTTAGTGCTGTCCACCCATGTTTTCAAGTTGTCTTCCTTTTGGGAAAATGGTAGGATTGAATTTCTATGCTCTTTTGAAGCCAGGCATGGTTATGTGACTTGATTTGGACAAGAGAATGTGATCGACAATGATGTGTGGCACGTCTGGACAGAGGACTGCGGGAGCCAGCGCACGCCCCCTCCCCCCTCCCCCCTGCCGAGCCACAGCATTCAACAGAAATAAAATGCAGACTGAAATACGTGTGTCCTGGGCGGAGCTGAGGATGAAATTATCAATATAAAGGATAAAGATGATAAGATTGTGTACCTGAAAACTCAAGATGATCTGCTGGAAAGTGATTGGAAATTCAACAAGATGAATGTATTCAAAATAAATGTCCATGTGCTATCAACCATGACCAATTAAAAAATTTATTGGGAAAAAAACTAACTTTTTCAAAGCATCATGCCCCATACAAATTCTAGAAGGATCAAGTCAATAAGTGTTTTAAAGTTTGCAAAAAGAAGGGCTGGAAAGAGAAAGAAGACATTAATAAAAGTGGAGGTAAGACTCTCTGTATATATCTGTCTCTAGAGAGTTGGCTTTTTAATCATGTGAATGCTTGATCCTTTCAAAACATGAACATTAAATTATACCACAAACTTGAAGTAAACAAACATGGATATTGGATCATGTGGAGAAGTAGTTTCTATACTTAAAAACATAGGGAAAAAACGGAAAAGGAAAACATGGATAGATTTGACAGAATTTAAAATTCTGTCTGTCAAATGACACTATGAACCAAGTCAAAATAAAATGACAAACCATGACAATATTTGTTTTATATATATAAGTATATATATAAATACACATATATACTTATATATATATGACCAAGGAAATATTTTATATTCACAGTCTTTTCAACAACAACAAAAAACTAAGAGTAGTCGAGCAGGAAAACAGGCAAAAGACACAAAAGGTAATTTATATACAACAGAATACCAGTGATCATTAAATCTAAGGAAAGCAATGATCAACCTCAATAGCAATTAAATAAATGAAAATTAAGATGAGACATAATTTTTGGTTGATAATTTGTCAAGGATTAAGAAGAGTGTTAATATACAGTGTTGATGACATATTGATAAAATGAACAGTTTTATAGCAAAAAAGTGAAAAAGTTGATTCCAAAACTTTTTATATTTTCCAATTAAAAACACACACATATGTTTAGAATAAAAAACTTGGACAGAAATCTAATGCATTTAAAAATTTTTAATGTATCGTTAAAAAAATTATATAAAATATACTATTTTTATAAAGAGGAAAATGTCATTTTTTAAAAGAATGTGAGATAAAAATCTAAAGCCTTCCTGAGTCCAGATTTCCTTGTACTTTCTATAAAAATCTCCTCCTTTTCATCAAATTCTAATTAAACATCATTTCCTTAGGTTATCATTAAAGATAACTTCTCTAAATATTTTTCTTAGAAGTATTTTAAAGTTAGTTTAAATAATGCAACAGAAATGCTTTCATTGCACACGTATGAATTTAGCTGCATTATAACTTCATTAGTTTTCAACTACATACCTGACACTGTCCTTTTGTAAAAATGTGTTTGGACCTTTAAACCATGAATTTAAAGAGAAACTTCTGGGATACAACCTGTTTCTAAGAGACTTGCACTTTCCAGATCTTGCAATTAAAATATCTGATCTCATGTGGTTCTTTATAATTCCACAGGGGTCTTTAAAGTTGCCTTTCTATCTCAAGTAAGAGACTGGACACTGCTCTGGAACACACAGGCTAGGCAGAGGAGATCATTTTGCCACACTTCCCAGGGTATCCGTCAGGCACTCAACAAGTGATCCAAGAGCAGAGTAGGAAAGAGTTTTGGTTTGGAAGAAGGTGGGTGCCAGGCTGCTGCCCTAAGGAAGGGCCGATGGGGCAGCCTGCATTCCAGCAGTTCCCGGGGGCGTGTGCTTGCCACTGTCTTTCTGGTCCCTTCACCTGGAGAAGTGTGCAGATTGCATTTCATGTCAGTGGCTTAAGGTTGGGAGCTAACCTTGCCAGTTCCTCCTTAGTTCTGTTTTTGAGTTCTCTCATTCATGCGTACCTGGTGAGACATTGAACTCCTGGTCCAGGGAGGGGCTCTTTCCTGACCTTGAGCCTTCAAGGACATACCCTCCCAAGATCAGCCGGCCTTCCAGCAGAACATCCTTCTGGTCTATGGTCCTTTCTCTCCATCAGAGTCCAAGGGGGAATGCCTCTTAATATTCTGTTCTGCCTCAAAATCCATTAGAATTAAGCCAGTAATAACATAAAAATTAAACTTTTACGATGTTTTGCAGGATACTGAGCTCTCAATTTACTCATATTTTATAATAATGGAGAGGATGACCGGATCTTCTTTCTAAAACAGAACAATTAAAACCTCTATGTTTTCCAGGAATTTCCTCTTCAAGGGACACATGCTTTTACGTCATGTGACAGGAATTTTAGTGGGGCGGAGGCTGTGGTTCAGATAATATTTCTCTCCTTCCCTTCTTCTGGTTGACCTGGGGCTTGTTTACTGAAGAGTGGGTTTACATGCCATCACCTCCAGAACGTTTCTAGCCACATTTTGTTCTCGGAGGCTGTCGGGTCTGTTAACTTTTGAGAAGCTAAGGAGTTCCCCTGGGGAGGAAGGTGGCCAGCACTCTGATATCTTTGAAGCGTAAAGTAAGGCGACCAGTTAAGTGAGACCTGTAGCCCTTGTCTGTTAGGCTGTAAACCTCAGACCACCCAGATCAAAGTCACCTGTGGAGCTTGTCAAGAAAAGCAGATTCCTGTATTGTAAGGTTGAATGTATTTTGTAAGTTTGTCATTATATGCAGAATCATAACTGTATAAGGACTATAAAGAAGAAAATTTCATGATAAAACCCCCCAGAAATGCTCTTACTTCTTTTAAAGGTACACACTTGAATAACAAAGTAACTCCAGAAATGTTGGTTGGTGCTTGTGGTGGACAGGATTCCAAGGGGGCCCCCGGAATCCCTTCCCCGGGTGCACACGCGCAGAGTGTGGACATGGCTGCGGGGGCATAACCCCTGTTATGTGGCAAGGGCGCAGGGGTTTCGCAGTTGTCCCTCGTCAGCTGACTTTAATTTAATAAAAGGGGAGATCGTCCTGGGCGAGCCCTTTAGAAAAGGCCTGGAGGTCAGAGGGTTTGAAACAGCAGCTGATGTACTCTTGCTGGTTTGAAGAAGCCACCTGCCAAGGTGAAGAGAGAGCCACATGGCAGGAAATGGAAGGTCACCTCCAGAGGCTGAGGACTTCAGGCCCTATAACCTCAAGAAACTGAACTTCACCAACAACTCCATAAACTTAGTAGAGGACCTGGGGGTTCAGATGAGACCCCAGCTGTGACCAACACCTTGCTTTCAGCCTGGTGAGACCCTGAGCTGCAGACCCCACTAATCTGTGCCTAGACACCTACCCCATAGAAATTGGGAGAGGACACATTTATGTTGTTTGAAGCCACTAAATTTATGGCAATTTGTGGTGCTGTCATTGAAAACTAATACATTTCTTTATTCATAATAGCCAAAAGCCAGAAGCAACCCAAATATCTAACCCATGTAACCAGAGAACGATAGGCCAATTGTGGTAACTTCTCACAATAGAATAATCCTCAGCAATACAGAGGAGTGAATGACTGACTATACATGAAACAACTTGGAAGACCCTCAGAACTTCATGTTGAGTGAAAGAGCCAGACAAAAAGACAGTGAGTCTGTGTTTGTATTCTATAATTTCATTTACATGATATTTAATAGCAGGCAAAAAAGTATCTATGGAGTTAGAAAGCAGAACTGTGGCTGCCTGTGGGGGCAGGGGGGCTTCATTGAAAAGGAGAATAAGAGCTCTGTAGGGTGATGAAAGTGTTTTAAATCTTCATTGGGGTATGGGTTACATGAATTTTACTCATTTGTGAAAACTCATCAAACTATATTCTTAAAAGCTGTACATTTCACTATATGTAGATTATCCCTCAATTTGAAAACAATAATTCTACCTTAGGTGTTGGGGAAAAAAAAGAAAGAAAACCAAATTCCTGGGCCCCTACCCCAGAATCTTAGTTCTTAGGGAGTGGAGTTCTAGGATTTATATTTTAAACCAGAGCCTTGGGAAATCCTTTCACACTGTAGTCTAGAGGCTTGAAGCCAAGTCTGGTTCTCTTTCTACCATGCTGGCCCACTCTCGTGATCGCATGCTCCGCCCAGCGAAATGCTTTTCCCTATCGTCTTGGGAGTGGGGTAAAGCGAACCAGCCAGCCTCCCTCGGGCCCCCACATGCATGCTTTTATTTCTTTCACTCTGCTGATATGTTTTGAGAACATACTATGTTCTAGATATTGAAAAATCTCAAGAAATCCAAGCCAAACAGTGTTTATTCTTATTTGCGTGCCTTGCCTTTTTCCCTTCTCATGTTAGAGGCTGTGTGCTAGGAAACGCTTTCATGTGGAATGCACTCCATGAGTAAGCAGGGTTCTCATCCAGTCCCCTCTCCTTTGTGGCAGAAGTAGTTTGGGGCTACACCCACTTCGTGTATGGTTATCGGGGTCATTGGCAGCAGCGACAGCTGTCGTCACAGCAGAGAATTTTTGATAGATGGTGAGATGTGGTGGGGAGAGGGACTGGCAGGCTGGTTTGGACTCGTTCAGCTTGGATTCGGGAACCCTGTATTCAGATTTAACTTTTCAATATCTCAACAGCTTCTCGGTTTGCCCAGGAGGTCCAAACCATAAAAGACTTATCAGTTAGAAGAAGCATCTGTTATTGCCGGAAATGTTGACTGTACATTTTGGAATCAAATTTAATAATCATTTCTTGTTCATCCCCACCCACAACCCCTTCCTTCTTTTTGCCTAAAGAGGCCCAGTTCTGGCAGCCACCCAATACCAGTGCACATTTTGCTTGTTTGTCATCCTCATCGTACTTAGGATAAGTTGTTGCAAGAACAACTTCAGAGGTGTGTTAGTCTGCACAAGACAGGAGAAAGAAATATTACCCTGAAGAGGAAGATAAGAGAAGTCAGTATATGAAAAGTCTTGATCTAGGGATGTTGAGAATGCATTTTGAGGCTTCAAGAATCTGTCTCTCCCATGTTATTTCTTATTTAGCATTCATTGAATATTTCCAAGTGCTTTACCCCGACTGCATATGGCAACCCATTTTACTTATGAGGAAACTGAGTCAGAGCCAAGATTTATAGTTATTCCCAAGCACTCTAGCTTCAGCATCTGCGTTCCTTCCCCCCCCCCCAAGATTTTTACTTATTTTTAGACAGAGGGGAAGGGAGGGAGAGAAACATCAATGTCTAGTTGCAGTTGCCTCTCATGTGTTGCATACTGGGGACCTGGCCTGCAACCTAGGCATGTGCCCTGACTGGGAATCGAACTGGCAACCCTTTAGTTTGCAGGCTGGTGCTCAATCCACTGAACCATGCCAGCCAGGGCAGCATCTGCATTCTTAGCTGTTCTGCTATCTGCCCTCCTCAAGGGATGCTGCATTGCCTTCCATGTCTTTTGAAATGCTTGACTACCATATGGCACCTTCTCAACCTCATCTGCTTGATTCTTTTTTAAAAAAATTTTTAAATTTTTATTTATTTTTAGAGAGAAGGGAAAGGAGGGAGAAAGAGAGGGAGAGAAACAATGTGTGGTTGCCTTTCATGTGCCCCCTACTGGGGACCTGGCCCACAACTTGGGCATGTGCCATGACTGGGAATTGAACCAGCAAACCGTTGGTTTTGCAGAGCGACACTCAATCCACTGAACCACACCAGCCAGGGCCCATCTGCTTAATTCTTGAACCATTGGGCCATAGCCAAGGAGTAGGGGCACACACAAAAGGAAGGGATCTTTGCCCTCTCTGGCTCAGTAGAGAGACAGAGGGACAATGAGTTTTGCAGAAACCATCATGTATATGTAAAGGAGAGGCATGCTTCCTGCCTGGGTCACAGTGAAATGTCCATGTGCTGACCTTCTAAAGATACTTTCAAGCCTCTAGCGGCAGAGTTGAGGATTGAGGGAAGAAAGGAAATATGGGGAGGGGGAGCCCTCTTGAAGAGAACAATGCGGGACTGCGCAGTGGAGGAACCCAAATTCAAATACAGATGATTGCCCTCTCTAGATGTGTATTCTCACATGAGTTGCTTAATTTCTCTAGGTTCTCAATATTAACAGCTGCCCCACAACTCTGCCATTGTGTTAAATGCAACCATAGGAATCCCGGCTTTACTCTGAGGCTATACCCGCAGCAGACACTCAGCGCACAGTAACTATTGAAAAGTCCTTTCTTCCCATGACCAGCCAACCCACACTCCCTTTTTTATCTTCTTAGGTCAGTCTGCTGTAGAAGTGTGGAGGCTTTTTAGATTTTGGCTGTTTGCACATGCTGATCAAAGCATGGCAGTGGTTGGGGAAAAGATCTTGAAGTGGATTATTTGGCTAATCGCAATTTCTTGTAACATTTTATTTTCCTAGAGAGGAATGATCCACATCATCCCATGTACTGAGCATTCTCAGGCTGATTCTGACCTGACAGCTGGACGGGGCCGGAGGGACGGGGCAGGCTTGCTGGGCTGCGCACAGCCTGACCGCCTCAGCAGGGCCTTGTCCACTCTAACCTGTTAGTTTAGACATTTTTGTGGTCTGGGTGCTTTTGTTTCTGCAGCATAAGGGTTTCTGGTTCATGTCCCCCTAAAGAGCTAGTTTACCTTCTTATAAATACTCTCAGCTTTCTGTTTGTCCACAGGTAAAACCTTGTGGGTTCATCCATCTCAATCTGCTCTGCTCCCTGGGCTTTGTCAACATTCCCCCTTGCAAGTCTTCAGATTCCTTCAAGTGGGTGTCTTTTGTTGTCTCCTCCACTTTGCTAATTAGAACGCAGAATTAAATCTGAAGTGAGCGAGCCTGACCCAGCGCACCCTGCTTAGCACTTCTTCTTGCGGAAGACTTGCCAAAGGGCCTCACCTTTCCTTTGTAATCTTTTGTCAGTATTCAACCCCTGTGACTTGCTCTCCCAGCCAATTTGAACCATTTTAGCAATTACAGTTTTATGAGTTGCTGTCCCAAATGCTGCAAGTCAAGTTCAAAAATGCAACATCTGCTATGTTTCTTCTCTCCTATTATATGGTTACCCTTTCCAAAACAAGAACCAAGATAATCATGTTGTTTTGTATTCTTTGTCCTTAAGCAAGACTTTTTGCTTAGTCCTTGAGAATTCCACTGTCCTAAATATATTTACAAATCTCATTTTTACCCACAACTATCCTTGCTTTGTTAATTACAGGCCTACAGGTGCTGGTTAAGTTCAAGACAAATGTCCAGACATTTTAGTTTCCACTCCCTTCCACCTCTCTGCTTGCCAATAAATTCTGAGGAATAATGAGACCTTTCACTGGTTTCTTACCCAGGTCTTTGAACATCCCAAACTACTTATTATCTGGCCTCTTTGATTTGTAAATGGTCAGGTTGTCCAACTACTGCTTTTTGTGTTATTTTCTATTAGCTCTATTTGTAGAATCTTTGAAGTAATACCACGTTATCCAATTTCTGTTATGTAGGAAAGTCCTTATGTGAAAACAGTATTTTTTAGTTAGGGCTGCACTTTAAAATCCATGATGGGGCCTTTAAAAATACAGATGCCCAGGCACCCCCTGATCATAAGGTGTCCTGATTTAGTAGGTTTGGGGTGAGATCTGGGCTCTGTATCTTTTTTAAAAGCTCCTGAATTGACTCTAAAGGCAGCCTGGTTGAGAGCCACATTCCAAAGTGAGTCCCAAGTCTGCAGCGTCCAGGCTACCACCACGACTGGCCCCAGCTGACCCTGGGCCCTGCACACAGATGCCTGGCCCTGGCTTCTACTATCCCTCCTTGACTTTAGAAGGGTCCACTTGAGGTGGAATGTAGGTATGTGGGGAAGGTTGAAGGGCAAACATGAAAGGAAGGCTTTCTAGGTGGAGGGAAGCGCAGGAACAGGCAGGAAAACAAATGCTCATCGTGGCGGAGCGAGGGCCAGGCTGAGCTGGAACTGACCAGGGGCTGCCTGGCAGAGCAGCGGGAGTCAGGGTCAAATGTGGGTCAGGGCCTTTCCTTTGTACAGGAAGTAGTGGGGTAGGCCAGCCCTCAGGTAATGCCAGGCAAGAGGCTGCTCATCCCAGTGAGGTCACCGCATAAATAAAGCCAAGTCCAACCTTTCTTACCCTCATTATTTAGACCCTAGAGCATTTTGCAGCGGTTAAGAACATGCTTTTTCATCTCTTTCTTAGGGGGGTTTTGGTCCCGATGGCTCCCCCTACACATTTTGCCCAGAGGCCTGGCCCCTGCTAAGGTGATTCCCCACATCTTGGCATTTTGCATCGAGGCCCCTCTCCCACCTCCTGGCCAAGGCACCCAACAGCTGCAAACACAGGCGGTGCCCCTCATGTGGCGCGGGGTTTCTGACAATGTCTACTTGATTGTATTTTTGCGGAGGCTTGTAGGTTCCCCTTACAAGGTAAGGAAATATGGCATAAGAAATGAAGAGCTTGTTTGTATTTTAATCTTTCTCAGAATGTATTTGGGCAGGCATTATTATCTACAATTAATGTCTAAGAACACTGAGGCTTAAAAGAGGTGAAGCAACTTCCTGCTGTCACAAAGTAGTAAGAGGTGGGCCTCGGGCGGAGAAACAGGTCTGTCTGGCCCCAAACCCGTGCTTTTTCCATGACACCTCTTCTGCCTTCCTCAGCGGAGGACTGGGTAGGGGATGTTGTGGCATCCCTGAGGTTAAACCTCATTTGCATTTTTAATCAGACACTAGTCTGATGGCATGTCTCGGCTTACTAGAGGGTTTGGGGTGGATTTAAAGCAGCTTAAGTGCGTGTAGTGTCAGGGAGATTGATAATGAGGCCAAAGTTGGGACAGTTGCAGGAGCAACCTTGCCCGCGTTGCAGTTCTGCCCAGGGCTGCAGCAACACCCGCGGCTCTTGGAAAAGCGGAGCTATAGGTGCTTCTCTGGAGTTCTTAACCTCTCTCTCCAACTCCATCTTGCCTTCCTGCTTGGCAGAGGAGGACGGGGAAACAGGTGCAACTCTGCAGATTTTCTTGAGTTGTCCCAGGGAATTCTTTTCGTGGGGTGTTTCTGGCTGGCCTTTCCCTTTCTCAGCACTGCTGGGATGCGTGAGCCCACAGCCTGCCAGGTGTTACGGGACAATCTTACGAGAAATCTCTGAGCTGCTGGAACATGATTTCCATGAGGGCAGGGTTTAGGTCTATGTATCTCCAACATCTAGTACAGTGCCTGATGTAGAGACAGTGTCTTAAAAATATTTGTTGAATAAACACAAGTGTTCTGGTTCCACATGGCCTTTTTTTCAATTGATGGTTCTGTATCAAAGATGTTTCTCCAGTTCGACAGACAGGACGGAGAGGCACTAGGTCCACTGGGCTAGCCTCGTTTTTCAGTGTTCCTGATTTAGCATGCCATCACTTCCGGGTCTCTTTGTCTCTTTTAGTTCTGCAACCAAATCCCCTTGACATAGTCTTACATTGTTTTCATGTTATAAAGGAAAATGAGGTGAAGAGGGAAGAAAGGCTGTCAGCACACCTTGGTGACTTGCTGAGAACACAAAATCATGGGTCCCCTTTGCTCCGAGGGACCCCTCACTCGTGGCCAGGCTAGGGCATCCTGGGGTGGAAAGGGCAGGGCAGGAACAAGCAGGGACTGACAGTCTTCCTTGGAGGGAAGGCCCACCTCTGCTTGGAGTGTAATTGTTGGTCATTTCCTTCCATGGCACAGGCTGCAGTCCCAGGAATGTGGAGAATGGCTGTAGATGGTGTGTCCGCCTTAAATTTCACTCCTTAAAATACCTTCGCATGCTTGATTCTAGGTGTTTGAACTCTTTAGGGGTGGGGGTAAGGGATTGGGAAATTGAGAGCATTTGATTTTTATTTAGACCTTGAGAATGTCCGAGGCTTGGCGGTGAAGTGGGCTCAGACCCTCCGAACGGCTTTGGTGTGGCTGGGCTCTGCCGAGAGTGAGTGAATACACACAGGGGACTAGTTAGGCATGCAACATCGCTTAGCCTCACAACTCGTTTATCCAAATAGAAATCTTATTTTTAAAAGGCCTTCCCTCTCCCTTTCTTAGTGTCAGGGCTGGGCTGCTCCTTTTTATTGCCTGTTCCCACTCTGGGTGGTGCCGCTCTAAGTGAGTTTTTAAAAAATTTGAATTGTTTTATTCTAATGCTTGTGATAAAGGCCTGAGGATTGCAGAGTTTTGAGGTGAGAATGATTAAGCAATTTCCTTTTTACTTAATTGTTCAAGTAAACCAAAGAAATCAGAAGTCTTCAAGAGATAAGTTATTTAAGAAAAACCAACAAAGCAAAGCAAACCGCGGGAAAGCAAAGAAGAGTAGACTGAAACCACACATCTCTGAGACATTATCCTCTGTGGACTGGAATTCCAGAGGGCTGAACGGCGCCTTAAAAATTCACATTAAGACTAAATTCTACTCTTCATCAAGCTTGCCGAGTGGTCATTTATGCTATTCTCAAAATATCCAGTGCTGAGGAAGAGACTACCTGTATTGTATATAAAAATTAGTCTGGCTTTGAGATAAGATTTTACTTGATTAAACAAAATTTGACTGTTTTCTTGGATTTTCCTCACATATTTACCATTGGGTCATCTAATTTCTCTTATACTTGATAGAACTTTAAGTAATCTGTTTGTAAACAATTTATAGTTTTGTGTGCTGCTCTTTTCACTTAAATTATATTGTAAATGCTTTCCTACATCACTGTATATTCTTCAAAAACTGAATTGTAATGGCTTCAAAGGATTCCATGCTATTATTTTGCTTACCTCCCTCTTGTTGAACGTTTAGATTATTTGTAAATTAAAATTATAGTGTCACAACAGTAAAGTAAAAAATCTGATTTCATCTCATTATTTTCTTAGACTATCTTAGATGTGAAGTCAATGTGTATGAATTTTTTTAGGATTTTTTTTTTAATGTATATAGTGCTTTAGATCATGATCCAAAGAAACAGACTCCGAGGTAGAGATTTGTGTGTAGGAAGTTTATTAACGAGTGGCCTCAAGCCCCATGAGAGAGTGAGGAAAAAGGCTGGGCAGAGAAGAGGTTGAACAATGATATATTGCCACAGGGACCTCAGCTGATCCTGGGGAGCTCTGGAGCTTGGAGGTCCCTTTAGACTTGTCCCAACCTGAGGCAAAGGAGCTAGGTCTTTGCACCTTTACATTGTCCACTCACTGGCCAGATGTTGTTTTCAGCAAGCAGGTATGACCTTAGGGGAAGCATCTCCCTTGGCCAAGGGCAGTTCCTGGGGAAGGACTCAACTGCCAGCTGTCAGCAGCTAGCAGCCCTGGAAACTGGAGGTCGGAGTTCTCAGCACGTAAAGGAGTAATCTGGTGGTGTATTACAGCATCCACTGGAGTCACCCCTTGTACCTCTAGGACCCACCTATTTGTTATAAAAATCTATCCTGTCTGTGAACAGACCCTCTAGAATTCTCATCAGCCTTTTTTTCCTAGGAAAATGTACAAGAAGAAGTTTAATGTGACAAACTGCAGCTCTCACTGGTGCAGCTGTCCTCACGGACACCTGACACTCATCAATTCCTTCCTCTACAACCCATTATAGATTCCTCTTCCATTGGCTGGCAGTTCTTCTGGTCCAGAGGGCTTGCCTGGTGGGTGACCCAGATTCTTATCATTGAAGGATCTGAGCTCTTGGCTATCATACTCTTCTCAGTCCACGACTACTACTCTTACCCATTTATCATTACACCTAGAGGACCTTCTGAGTGTCAAACATAGCCTTCTCTGTCCCCATTGTTGTAACATCCCAACCTTCTTCTGATGACCAGGGTCAATTGCCCCTGAAAGGAGATGGTATCTTTCCTTGACTGCTGATCTCTTGGCACAAGAAGGCCAAAGTGCCTGGGTAGTAGCCATAGCTTTAAGTTTTATGATATTTTTTTTCAGTACTCCTGGTGAAAGTATTTCTGTTCTTGGTGATAGAATCTCTAGATCTACAGAGCCCAGAGGTGGAAGGCATGAATTCCCTGGGTAGGTCATTGGGTGGGATAGTAAGCGGAACTACCCCTCCTTCTATCCTGAACCATGCATTCTGTATAGAGAGGTTATAGTGCCATGTAATGCTCCTTGATTAAGAGTGTTCAATGCAATCTGAAGGATGATGCCCCATTTTTAAGCATCATCTCTAATGCGGTGCTTTAGCAGCACCTTCAAAAAGTTGTTCCTTCACCCGATAAGTCAAAAGCTTCCGGATGGGATAGTGTGCGACAAGACCAGTGGATCCCATGGTCATGTGCTCACTACTGTTCCTCCTTCATTCGAAGCGAGTTCCTTGGAATGATGGGATGCCATGTGGGACTCTGTGCTAGTGAATTAAACATGAGGCGAGCCTTCACGTAGTCATGCTGCATGAGGCTCTATGGGCAGGGAAGGGAAACCCATACCCCAGGTGTGTGTTGGTTCATTCAAATGGATTGCTGGCCCTTCCATGGAGAAAGGGGTTCCATGTAATTAGTGCACCACAAAGTAGCTGGTGGTCTCTTTGAAGAATGTTTCTGCATCAAGGGCTTGGCCATAATCCCTGTTCCTGGTAATCTGAACATTCAGCAGCAGCAGCAGATTGGTCAGTTTTTGCATAACCTGGATTCATGCAGAGCCTCTCTCCCTGCTACCATGATTACTCTGTTCAGGTGCCCATCGTACTGGCACTGGGGTGGCTAATGATAGAATCTGCCTGACATCAACTGCCCAAATCATTCTGTTTACTGGACTATAAAATGCCTCTTCTGTGGTGAGTGCTCTTTGGTTAACATTTACATGGGTTCAAAGATCTTCACACGTCATGAACAGTTCCATTATTCCTCTTTCTCAGACCTTCTTGTCTCTCATCTTTTAATCTCTCTCCTCTCAAGCCACTAACCAACCAGTCAGGTCATTTACCACTGTCCATTAGTCTCTATGAATTTCAGAAAGTGGGTGACCAGGTGCATCACCTGAGGTCCATTGAAAGGGTGTCCCCTCGCTGCTGTCTCTCAGGGTCACTCCTAAGCGGGACTGAGAACTCTAATGTCCATTTTTGGCTTGCATCCATACAGTAAGCAGACCTATCTGTGAATCAAGCTTGGCTTTTCACCTCCTCCATCAGCTGAACTGTAGGTAGTACAACAGAGGTGACTGATGTAGGATTTGGATCACAGGTCACATAACTTACTTGTGATCGGCCCTTCTCATGCCCAACTCTATTATCTGGCCCCGTATGTCCTCACTGTAGCAAGGGAGGCATGATGCTGCTTCATTTCCTCAGGTACCCACGTCATCTTGGACTCTGCATCTATCAGTTTTTGGAGTTGGAGTGTTGGGACATCCCCCTTTCCTCAGTTTATGGTTACTTGAGTAAGTGGCCACAGGACCCTTTAGAGAACACTTAGGCAATTATTACCTTACACACTTATTGTGAAATTGCAAGGTCTTTTCTTCTGGCTATCTGGCCTTTCCTTCAGTGAAAAGGTGGAAGATCTAAAAAGTAGTTTAGTTCTGGAAACTGGACAAGAGATCACAACTTTTATTGGGTGGGTGTCCTTCGCCTCCTGATTATCCAGTCTTGATTTCCTTTGACTGTGCAGATTGAGAAATATTCTTGTTGACTGCCTGTCTCTCTTGCCCTTGTTCACTCAGGGGCACCGTGTTCCAGAGCTCCCTGAGTGTCAGGCACCCTGGCTGCCATTTCAGTTTTGCTGCTCAATACAATTATTGTGCTCATCTTGTTTCCGACAGCAAAGTGCTGCCATTTGGCCTCTACTATGTTTATTATTTTCTTTCATCTCCACTGCTCTCAGGGAGCCCCATTCCATAACAGCATCTGCAATGGTCAGCCTGGTCTACAGAGGACAGTCACCACCGAGCTTCTTGATGCTGCTACTGCTCTCACCAGTACACTGCTCACGCTGGTGACTGCAGTGTCCTGCCTGCCTCCTGCACATCATCTCTCAGTAGGTTTTCCAGCTTCCACTGCAGGCCCCATCTCAGGTGAACCTCTTTGAAACTTTTGATTTGTGTTTTTTTTTTCATAGCATAGTATGGTAGTCTGGCTTTTCTATTTTTCTTGTTGTGGGCCATTGCTTTTTCCTTGTTTCCAACAGTCATTTTAGTAGCATGCTAACTCTGTCTGCCTGGGTGCTCACTAGGGTTGATCAATCCGGCAGCAAAGAGACTGCTTTCATGGCAGTGATCTCTCCCTTGTTCATGCTTTATTTTTGCACTCCCCTGGATGCAGCCCTCTGAGGATCCAGTCCCATTTAGGGTTTACCAACCCCTGCTGGTTGTCTGGGACCCGCAGTCCCTTTGGGATATGGTCTCTTCCTTCTCATTGCAGACCCAGCACTTTCCTAGCCAGGTTAGGTTGCAACTTGACCCTCTGGTGGCCAGAAAAAGAGATCATGTGGTTGTGGGCAGGCAGAGACCCCTGCATTGTCTTTAGGTAAGGAAGGAACACTAACCTTTAACATGAACGATGCTCAGGTCAATTGTATACCTCTGAGAGAGTGAAAGTTTCTTTTTGCCCTTTACTTCTATGCCACGTTCTTTCATTCATCATTGTCCTATTCTGCTTTCTCAAAAGTTTGACTTCCTGTTTTTCTATGTACTGCAGATAATGGCTTCCTCCTCTAAATTAAATCAGAGAGAACAGAGACCTTCCTCAACTCTTAACCTCTCTTCCAATAGGATGACCTACTTCTCTCTCTCTCTCTCTCTCTCTCTCTCACACACACACACACACACACACACACACACACACACACAGAGTTCTGGTGAAAACAAACAGAGGACATAACCTGGCAGGTAGTTGGGGCAATGTCTTGGCACCAGTGCCCTTTGCCTGGAGTTGGCTTCTCAAGTGAAATGACCATCCTCTAATTTTGACACCACTTTTGGCTAATTTCTCTACTGCAGTAGCAAGATACATTTTAGCTGTGCTGTCCACTCCGACCTTAAATTGCCAAGGGCAGCAATAAATCATTTTTTACTTTGCTCCCTTCTTACTCCATTTCTGGTACCTCCTTCCCTTAGGCTGTGCATATTTATTTTGAAATTCTTGAAAAACCACTGCCAGCGGGCTAGCTCCTCTGAACAGTTATTGGTTTGTTGTCTGTCCAGTAAATAGAAAACCTGGACACATTTTAGAGAATTTCTCACCTTTCCTACCTTCCAGTCTCTATAACAGGGCCAAACTGGGATTCCACTCCACAATCCGAATACAGGAAATAAGCTTAGGAACCACCTAGGTCTGTTGGTTCCTGGGCATTCTTGGGATTAGGGAATGTTTCTGTCTGGCCAAAAACTCTCCGCTGGCTGCAGGCCGTGGAGGGCAAGGCAAGGACAGCGCTAAAGACAGAAGCAAAACTGTACCCTATGTTCTGAGTCTGCTGTTAAAACAAAACAGGAAAAGACACCCATCTTTCAGGCCCTGTGTTAATTCTGTTTGAAGATGAAATGCTGTAAAGGTCACACATTCATGAAGAAACTTTTTCCATGAGCTGCCAAGCTTCTTGTGGTTGTCTTTCTGTTGAGAAAGTTAAAGTTCATTCTCTGGGATATTGGGGTGGCCATTCAGCTCGACAATGCAGTCTTTTTTTCTATTGCTCCACGTTTGGCCTTATGGCCTTTAACTTAAAGACAAGGCAACTTTCTCCCCTCTCTGAGATCACATCACACCCGGTTTGCCAAAATGGCAGACACTTTTCTCTCTAGGAAAAGGGGCTACTTGGTTTCCTCAAATTGTTTATGGGAGACAAAAATTTAGGGACTCAGAAGACTGGTGTCAGACGTCTTTTTACCCCAGCCCATTTTGAATTAATATTTTTGTGGGAGAAGTACCATGTTGCCGTATTCATAAAACTACCATAGAATAATTTACCAGAAAGGACAGTAATATTTTGGAGTGAAAAACGTTGGTTCTTTTATGCTTACAGGGCTTTCTGTTCCCATAAGGTTTTCAGCTGAGACTTAGGAATCTGGAATGTGGTGGAATTGGCCCAAACCCCGGACTGGCCCGGAGGAAAAATGTCTGCAGGGACCCCTCCTCCTCATGTAAAAGAAACAGACCCATAGGCCTGTGAGCTGACAGCCAGTGCGGAGGGAACCGCTACGGCTGACTCATTATGAAAAGTGAAGGAAACAGCGGGGGCCCCCCAACCAATACTCTCTGCCAAACTTGATCAGTGAGGGATTCACAGAGAAGTGAAGGAGGGCTTTTCTATGGTTTATAGAGTGCATAAAGTAGATAATTTTCACCCAACTTGCCTAACTACTTCACTGTCCCTAATTGAGCTGCAGTCTAGGCTATAAACCCCTACACTGCCAAAGGTTGGACTGTGGCCAGTGACTGACCATTGACTGGCCACAGATGCTTACTATCATGGAAACTGAGCAAAGGCATGATTAGGGAGATACAGGACTCAATGAGTCCTTTGGAGGCCCTTAGCTTGATTACTTTGATCCTGTGAGTTAGGGCAGATGGACATCTGTGGGGACTATATTTTTATGAGAGGGACTCTAGGTTTGTACTTGGCATCCGCATGGATTCTCCCATGGCTCAGATTGTCAGGAGTTTTACTTATTTTAATATTGTGAGTCCTACTCATGAGTTCTGGATTTGAAAGGGCCAGGCCACTTGCTTCGGTACCTGCCTTGTTTTCTTATTCGGGATTTGAACTGCGCATCTAGGGTTTATCTGGTGTGTGCCTTCTGCCATGCCATTGGCTTCCAGATGCGCGCCTGAGGCTCGCTCACACTAAAGATTGCTTTGGGCCTTTGCATCTGTGCTTTCTTTGGGCCTCCAGACCCAAAGCTATGAATGTGTTAGTATCTGTTCCTCCAGGCTTCGACCTTAGATTTGTCCTCAGGACTTTGTGCAAGCACATACCTTCTGCACAGATTACTTTGGCCATTGTGTTTAGTCTGACCAAACTCATTCTTCATCAGTGTTTCTCAGATGCTAAGCCAGTGACCACCTATGTTAGAACCAAGGGAGAAACTGTCACAATGCTGACTCCTGACTGATCCTCGCCTCCGGCGTGCTCAATCAGAATCTCTGGGGCGGAGCCCAGGAATATGCATTTTAGTAAGCCTCTGGGTGGTTTTTTTGGTACGTACTAAGTGTTTGACTAACTGCAGGTTAAGTTTAACCCTGCCACTTTGGTGGGGCCTAAAGCCTTTGCTCCTCTGGTTTATCCTGTTCTTCAGCTCCTCAGGGTCTGACCTTGGAAGGCCCTCATGATGGCGTTACAGCTCCCTACCTGTAAGCAGGGATCCCAAACCTGAGGGATGCCTCTCTACTTTGCTCTCTTGCCTCTGGTCCACACCATCCTCCATCACCCTTTAGAGGGACCCACCTCATGCTGGAATGTATGTCAGATGCTTTCAGAGGGACCAAGTGCTACACTAGAGGTGGAACGCATTAGCTATTGTTTCCCTTTCACTCAAAAAGGGATGTAACCATACGACATACAACAGGGTAATTGAAAATAGGCTGAGGTTTCTGCAGCTTCAGTCATGATTGGGGAACATAGAGGAGTGGGGAACTGGGAATGCAGCTGCCTGGTTGCTAAACAGGACAGCAGATAAACACAATAACTCCTGATGTTTTTCCCCATTTGGTTTTGAGATTTTAAAAGGACAACGAAATGTAGAGATTATAAAAAATAAAGGCAAGCTATGCCAATCCCATTATACAAGAGCCTTTACAATCTTTCACTCTGATGGGATCTTAACACAGGAAGCAGGAGGTGAGGGAGGCTTGCACTCTCCCGGGACTTCTGCTGAGGCCTGGCACAGCCTCCGGGTCAGAGGTGGGAAGCTCCCCTGTGATGTCTGCCTGGAGAAGGGCAACAGGCCCCTCTGTTAGTTCCTGCTGATAATACTGCAGACTGTGTGGGCGGACATCGCTCATCACTGACTGGAGGCAACTTGTGTCTCAATGCATGGGTTGTTCTTCACCTTTCTGTACAATGTGGCTTGGCAGGCGGGAGAGTATTAGGAGGCTGTTGATTGAAATCCTGTTGACTGAATTCCATGTTTCAGAGACCCACCCAAAGGTGAGGGTTTTGGGGCTTTATTGGGGTGTTATCGAATTTATTGGGGTTAATGTTCTTGAGAGTGTGGCCCCTCCTTCAGGTCTGTTCTTGCCTTTCTTTAGTCCTGTGAAGAAAAGGAAGAGCTAGAAACTCTTTCTCAGCTGGAGCATCTAAGAAGCAGCCCAGACTAAACTCTTTGCTCTGTGCTCACTCACATACTTGTTTTTCAAAGGCTGCAAAGTAAAAAGAAAAAAAAAAATCATATGTGTTCAGACAGGTAGGGATGAACAGGCCTGTGAGGTGGCGAAGGAACTCAGAGGACTGAGGGGGTGGCTTGGGACAAGGGTTAGTTTTGACTTTTCAGAGGGGGACAGCTTAGCCTGTTCATCCTGAAACATTTAGGCCTGTGGTCATGGGTTTTAGAGCCTTGGTGACAAATTGGCTGGGGAAAGATGTGACCTTAGCTTTGCATCTCCTGCAGAACCTACCATGATTCTTGCATACAGTTGTTGCTCAAAATTCAATTGCTGAATATCTATCATTGCCCTTTAATGGGCTTTTGGGTTAATTTATGAGCAAAGAACTATGCCTTCTTTGTCTCATTCATTCACTCATTTGGCAGACGTGGTTGGTAGGCGTCCTATTCCTCCTAGTGCTGAGTCAGAGGTACCCCAGGGCAAGCTCTCCTCCCAAAAGAATGGTTTTCTGAGGCTCATGGGCATGTTCTTCCTGTGCCCAGAACGAATTAATGATTAAATGTGCCTGAGACATGACCAGCTATCTGCAGAGTATTGCCTTGTTCCTTTTAAGTTTCCATGACTTTTGAGAAATATGCTGTTTATTTAGTGGGCAGCAAGTATCCATCTTATTCTGCAAAGAAAGTCTTAAAAACTCAAATAGCCTCAAGGTGGTTTCTATCCACCTACTGTATTAGGAAAACAAGTCCTTTCACCTAGAGGATTTCCAACCGTTCAGGCTTTCTTGGCATCCTGTAGCAGGGAGGGGTCAGGCTGGAAATGTAATAGTGGAATCATTAGTGGTGTTAGAGTCACAAAGATGGATGAGATCACCAGGGGAGTGTCTATAGATAGGAAAGAGAAGAGCTCAAAAGACCGGGGGCTCTGTAACATTAAGTCACGGGGGAGAGAGGAACCAGTAAAGAAGACGAGGAGGAGCAGCGAGAGAGGAAGGAGGAAAACTAGGCGTATGTGTGCATGTGTGTGTGTCCTGCTAGCCAGAGGGAGAAAGGATATCAAGAATGAGGGAAGAATTATGCTGACACGTATAGTAAGAGGGAAGTATGCTGTATGACTGGTTTTAACAATGCGAAGTTATCAGTGACCTTGGAAAGGGCGTTTTGGTGGAGAGGCGGGGTAGCAGCCTGGTGCAGTGGGCTCCAAGATTTCATTCATCTTTGCTGCTTAATGATATGGAACAAGATGAGAAGACCTTTGGTCAGTACCCCATCCTGCCTGTATCATCTCCTTGTATAGCCTCTCTGGAATTTTCTACACATTCTTAGTTGATGGGAATATGGGCCAAGCTCCAACAAGGAGGAACTGTCTCATCAAACTTTGGGATTGCAGCAGTTATTGCAGGGCTTTGAAATAAAGCCCCAGCTTTTAGAAAGGACTTAGAATGTGTAAATAGGAAGAAAGAAATCATCCAATTGAGTCCTTTTAGTTTACATATGGGAAACTGTGGCCCAACTTAGGGAGGTGACTTACCTGAGGCCACACAGCTGTGTTGAGGCAGTGCTTCTCTTCTTCTACCTGTGTACCTGGCAGATGAGTGTCTGTATTTTTAAAAAACGATTACTATGGACTTATGCTACCATTGCCTTTGGATGACCATTTTGGGACTGTCAAATTCACTTTGTAGATAAGTTAAAGAATTCAGATCACAGTGTAAGCCGGCTTTCCTGCTAAGGCCCAATAATCTGGGAAGACCTAGTTAGGTAGACCGTTCCTTGAGAAATGAGAGGAATCCTTGGCCCAGTAATGTCTCATGTTCAGAAAGCCCTTAGCTGGGACTTCCTGTCTTCCTTCTGGACATTTCTGTGATGTCAGCAGAGTCCCTTTGGCCAGCTTCCCCAGGCTTGTCCCTCCATAGATGGCGGCTGGCTATCCCTGCCTCTTGCCAGTTGGTGTTCTCATTCTTGGACAATGCCCAACTTGGACTGTGCTCGTGTGATTAGAGCCTGTTGGTATTAGGGTGTTTGTCCAAGGCTTTACCCACTGGGCTTTGCTCCAAAAGGAGAAAAGAGCTCATAGCCTCCTGTGAGGAGTTATAGATCCTTAATCAGGAACAATAATGAGCCTTCAGACCAGTCATCTGCCTGATTTGCCCCTGAAGTTTGTCTGTCCCTGTCCAGATATGAAATGACAGGTCCTTGCTCTGCCTTCTAAGAGGATTCCAGGCTGAGCCTGTGTCTACTGCCTCCTTCGCTATACCTGCCAGCTCTGTGGCAGATATGACATACACTTGGGACTCATTAGACTTATCAGCCTGGAACATGGGTTTAAAATCAAGTTTAACTTAAAGAGAGCTCACTATTGTTTTGCTTAATAACTGGATATTAAAGAACAAGGATCCCATTGGAGATATGCTAAAGCAGTGCCTTTCAGGGTGTGCTTCCGTTAGAATCTGAGGAGATTTCAGACCCTCAGTGCATACATCATACCCCATATTGATTAAATCAGAATTTGGAGAGGTGGGACCTAGGTGTCATTAGTTGCTAAAACTCCCCAGGTGATTCTATTTATACCCAGTTTGACCACAAGTCTAATAGATCAATGCTTCTCAAACTTTACTGTGTGTAACCATCACTTGCGTGCCTTGCTGGGATGCAGATTCTGATTCTGTCGGTCTGTGGAGCCGTCTGTATTTTTAGTGAACTTCCAGGCTATGCTGAGGCTGCTGGTCTGGGGACCACACTGAAGAGCAAGGTGCTAAAGGGTCATTGATCAACAATAAGCTGAGGAGCTTGCTGCTAAGTGACAAAGGAGAGGCAGAGGTAGAAATAGCTATGAGAGTTTCAGTGGGGACTCAGTCCTCTGCTGGGTCCTGAAGGAAGGGCAGACCCCAAATGAGAGAGAGAGGGAGGGGAAGGGAAGAAAAGAGAAGAGAAGAGAGGAGAGAGGAGAGGAGAGGAGAGGAGAGGAGAGGAGAGGAGAGGAGAGGAGAGGAGAGGAGAGGAGAGGAGAAGATGCCCCTGCTGCTGCTGAGGTCTGGGTTGTCAAGGCCTTAGAACATAAAAGACAATAGCCCACTCAGTAGAAACCTCGAAGGAAGCTTATTAATGATGACAAATCTATTCCTTCAGCATTACAGTCTTAGAACTTAAGTGCTGGAAGGCCCTGGAATGATGGACTCAACCCAGTCCTTTTATTGCAGATGAGAACACTAGAGTCCCTCAGCCTGTGTGGTCTCAGTGACAGAGTCCACCACAGTGGGCCCCGGACGGCTGAGGGCCAGCGGGCTCCCACATGGCTGCACCTGCGTCCCGAGTCATAATGTCCTTGTGTGGGTGCCAATGGGTGGAGCTCAGCCCACAGTGGGAAGCGGCCCTGGGTACTCTGAGGCTCTTTTGGGGCTGGGCACCCAGGATTCCCTCACAGGAAGGCAGAAGTCACATTTCTGCAGGAACCTGCTCCCTGCCTTGGCCTGAGCCTGCTCCTTCTTAATACATTTTATTTATTATTTATAGTCCTGAAGTAGCCTGTCCAGTCTTCACATTTGTTGGACCTAATAGCCCCCTTGTTAATTAACAGGAGATGCAAGATGTGGAAGGAGATCCTCCTGGAAAACAAAGAGGGGCATTTGTCCCCACACTTCTCTTTGAAAGGAGGTCCTGGGATAGTGGCTCAGAGAGAGCCCTTTGCACATGCAAACCTCTCAGAAGACCTGTCTCATTGCAGGGCTGCCCTTTCACTTCCAGTCAAGGTGAAGTTCATGACAGGTGGTGGGGGTGGAGGTTTTGGGGGCCACGTCTGCCATGTAGCAGCAGAAGCATCTGCGCTGGCTTGCTGGACACTGAGACCACATTTGTCATATGCAGGGACATGCTGTGAGTCTGCTGCCCAGGGGAGTGGGGAACACACTGACCACAGCCCTGGGCCTGGGAGATCCAGAGACGGGTAAGTCCCAGTCTCCTCCTGGGAGATGCTCCTCTGGGCTAGAGGGGGGACAGATGAACACAACAGCATTTATATACACTGAGACTCAATGTTAGAGACTAGGCCGTCCCTGGGTCCAAGTGTGAAGCCTACAGACTGTCCTCAGGCCCCTTCTTCTAGCGTTCCTCTCCTCTGGCCCCCCAGCTCTCTGTTGTTCCCATTTGCTCCCCATTCCTTCCCTCCATTCTTGTCTGTCTTCATCTGGGGAAGGCAGCAGTGGTGGGCCTTAGACATTCACCCAGAAGCAGGTGTGCTGACTCCACAGAGGCATCACCCTGCTCCTCAGGCCCCAATTCTGTTTACCCAAGGGCCCAGGTGGGCTTTGGCAGGGAGTAGAAGATACCACTCCTACAGACACTAACAGTATTTGCCACTAAGAACCTTGCCAGCCTGACACTGAGCGGAACAGCAGAACCTGATCTGAAGGGAAAAGGGGTTTACCCGGGAGTGAGAGGCAGGCACTACGTACCTGCCAGTCACAAGTTCCACATCTGTAAATAGGGAAGGCCCAAACACAGAAGATGTAAGGAACAACACAGACACAGAACTAGTGAAGGGTTGTTTTCAGCCTTCAGTCAGAATGGGAGAAAAAATATCAGACATAAACAAGGTGGAAAGTTGGTGTTTGTTATACCACACTGTCTTGGCGGTGGGGGCCCTTGGCGGTGAGGGCCCTTGGCGGTGAGGGCCCTTGGAGGAGAGTGCCCTTGGAGGAGAGTGCCCTTGGACATTGTTTTTAGTCCCAGCTCAGAGACTCATAGCTGCCTCCTTGCCCTCTTGGCTCACTTGTCCACTGGCTTCCATTTGCTTTCCCGTAAATGGTGCTCTTGGCTTAAGGACACCAGTGCCAAGGCAAATACCTAGTCACTTCTGGCCCCTGGGGTTCTCTTTAAAATTTGGCAGAAGCTCCACCACCAAGTCCTGATGTTATCATTTCACCAGCAGCTGTTTACTGCTTCGCTCTCTTGTTGACAGACAGCTGCCTTCCAGAACAATGGCCTGACATTTGGAGAAAGCTTTTAATATGTGGTTGTTTTGAGTGACTTAGGATTGTAATCTTAGAAGAGTGAATGCGCGGATTAAAGGGGAATGACTAAAATCCAGAGGCAAGAGGAGAGGTTGGGATGGACACTCAGGAAGAGGTTAGGACGGACACTCACAGGGGACTTGAGGCTTCATCGGAGAGTGCTTGGGAGAGGGGTGGGGATGGGGCTGGGGGAGATCAGCTGGTATTTTCAGGCCACATAATTGAGACATTATGTAGGGTAGGTTGTGGCAATAGTGAAGATTCTTATTATGCACATCAAAATACAGCCTGACATCTGTGCAGATGTTCCCAGTCCCCAAACACTCATGCGGCAGTCAAGCATGTTCATCTCATTTTTTATTCATCCCGTCCTATGTTCAAGGGTTAGGTTTTCACTGCTCACCCAGAACATTTTCTCACTTGGTTCTCTAACTCCTTTTCCTTCAGTAGTAAGAATAGGGGTTGACAATTTTATCCCATTAATTGTTGATGCAAAGAAAATGTAATTTCTAATTTTCTGCAATGAATTTGATCTTGCTCCAGCACCCTTACCAGATGGGCAGAAAGGAAAATCCCTTTCCTAGTGTTTCAACTTGCCAATTAAAGCATCTGAGACTCTTCTGGTTGAACAGCCTCTTTCAGTTTAAAGCGGCCATCTTTGGGGCAATATTTGTTTTGGGTCAATTCTCAGACTTTCAGCTTCCTCCTCCTATCTTTTCTTCTCTCCAAGAGGGTGGTATGGGGCCTCACGGGGCAGGGAGGGGGACCTTGGTGCCAGGTGGTGGGAGGTCTGGTTCCTGGGAGCCTGCTCACTGCAGGTGGCCCATCCAGCATTTCAGGGCCACTCACTGATAAAGCCCATTGGTCCAGGTATTTGCTACATCGCAGCCTGTTGGGAACCCTGCAGCTTCCCTTCCCCTCAGTGGGTTACACAGCATCTTCTCCCTCCAATTGCATTTTTCTGGAGCCTCTTATACTCTCTCTGATTTAATCCCTTCCCTCAACTTCCCATCCCACCCATGTGCTATGTCCATGAAACAACATTAACATCCTTTGGAACCATGAAGCTATTTTTAAAAAGACAGATGCTATGGTTTAGTTGTGTCTCCCCAGAGAAAAAGATACATGGAGGTCCTAACTCCCAGAGCTCAGAATGTGACCTAATTTGGAGACTGGGTCTTTACAGAGGCAATCAAGTTAAAATGAAGCCATTGACACGGGCCCTAATCCTATACGACTGGTGTCCTTATGAAAGGAGCAGAAGGAGTGGGAGAGTTGGACACAGAGACTCCTGTAGAGGGAAGATGATGTGAAGACAGGAGACAGCCATCTGCAAGTCAAGGAGAAAGTCCGGGAAGAGCTCCTTCCCTCACAGTCTCGGGAGGAACCAATCCCATAGACACCTTGATCCTGGACTTCGCTTCCAGAACTGTGAGGTGATAAATTTCTGCTTTGTTAGCTGCCCAGTTTGTGGTACTGCTTGGTTATGAAGCCTTGGCAAACTCAGGTAGGCGGAACTGACTTTTTACCCTGGGCGAGTAAAGTGGTTCTCCAAATTCCAGTAGTCAGCTCTCCTGTCCGTACTGGGTGCTCCTGATCCTGAGTTGTGAATCCTCCTTGGCAGCTTTGAGGGTTGAGATTGGCTGCAGATGGATGCCTTTCATATGCAATTAACAAAGTATATTAGAAGGGTCTAGGAAGGAAATTTTCCCTTCCGTTTCAAGGAGGATGTATGGTTTCGGGCCTCTCCATGAAATGAAAATTATTTATCATTATTTTGGCTTGCAGTGCCTTTCCACTTGATCCAGGGTCTGCCTTGAACAAACCAAGCCTCCCACATTTCAAAACCCGACTGGCAGGACCAGAGGACCCAGTCCTCCTCTTGCCCCTACGTCCAAAGCAAAGCCTCTCCAGCTTCCTACAGCCAACCAAGGGGATACTAAGTAACAGCGTGACACACAGCAGCCTACCTATTACAATGGGTGCTGAGGGTTTTATCAAAGTAAGGGCATTATTGAAACATGGACTTTGGAGATTCTTTCCCCGGGGACAGGTGCCAGACACTGGCTGCGCTTGGATGTGGTGACTGCAGCTACACGCAGCCACATGCGGTGCCGCTCCTTCTGCTGGAGCCCAGCTCTCTTCACCAGGATCTGGGCTTAAGCGACTTTTCTTCATAGTATTTCTGTGGCTTCTGAGACTTTCAAAACACTCCTGCTGAGTCTTGCTGGAGGAAAAAGTAAAGCTAAAACAATTGATAGAGACTTTCAGGCTGAAAGAGGAAGAGCTGGGAAACTCAGAAACACAAACTTGGCATCAGGTGACACATTAGCAATCACGTGGCCCCACGGCTTGATTTCACTGATGCTGAAATGAGGTCCCAGATGTCAAGTGATTAGGCCAGGATCACAGAGTAAGTTAGAGGCAGAACAGGGAACAGGATCTAGATCTGTCTTCCTATTTGGGTCTCCTTCCTCTGCAGAGATGAGGCAGCTGAGTTTATTGATTGACAGGTCAATCACCTCTCAATTTAGTGATCTTTTCCCTGAACCAAAGGTAGTCTCTTCCTAACACACATGAAAACCTCCAGGCTGCCTCTCCCTAGTCCCTTTCCCTCCTTACGCAGAGACCCCAGCACCTGGCCCTAACCTACATTTTTCCGCACTGATTCCACATATTTGCCCCCAGATTCTGTGGGTTAACTATTGCATTCCCTGACCTTGCCTCCTGCCAGGGTTTCCCAGATCCTAGTACTGGCAAAAATCTTCCAGAGAGACTGTAAAGATGGAGAAGCCCTGGCCTGCATTTCATCTTCAGACATTCTGGATCAGGAAGCTGAAGTTCTTACAGGAATCCTCTGTGATTCTGAGGCAGGGAGCCAGAAATCACATGCTGAGAATCACTGTTTCCCTGTTTCCCACCTCCACTGGGGCAGTTTCCTGCTAGTGTAATTGCAGGCTTTGGAATTCCCTCTTTGTCAGTTACTAGTTAATTTGAGCTTGGTCAAAAATGCTTGACTCCTCTAAGCCTGGCTTCACATCTGTCAAATCTGGACATCAGTTCCTATATCCTACAGGTGTTGTGGAGGATTAAAAACATAAGGTTAAGAGTAGTAAACATTAGTTCTGACCAGTTAGTAGTCACAGAAAACAAGTTGTAAATTTTCTTCCTTGGGGTCGGTGTGGTATAAAAAGTGGCCTGGAAAAAACCCACAAAGCTCTCAAAGTTTAGAGAAGTTAATGGCAAAATATTAAGCAATAGGTTGTGTAGAGAAAAAGGTGGGATTTTGATCAAGGCCTTGCACAGGTTGAGACCCAAACCTGACAGGTCGCCTGTGAGACTGACTGTCGTGCTGATCCAGTGGGACACAACTGAGCATTCTGTAAATTATAATATTCTCTGGGAATATAAGTAAACTATTTTCACACCAAAAAAAGGGAGGTGCCTAACCTACGAGATATTTCTCGCGGGATCAGAATAAAGTGACCAGTTAAAAAAAGCAGACTGTCAGGAAAAACACCAACTTAAAATAGAGCCAGAGTTGGATCAGTGCCTCATGTGGTCAAGAAAAGTATTCAATTACTGTTTCTTTTATTGACCTGTTTCTGGGAGTTGTGTTGCTGCTTAAGCATGTGATTAAGGCTTTGGAATTCCTAGTCTATTCTTCGGTAGCTTCTACACAGCCTGTAATCCCTTCTACTTTTTTTTTTCCTTGTTGTCAACCATATTGAGCTCAAATTTTAGGGGCCTAAAGGTAAAGCCTATGGGCAGTAAAAACACCAGAAACAAAAAACCCAAAGAAATGAAACAGTCCACTAAGATTTCCTGAATTAATGCTGATAGGAGGTTGATGACAGTTTAATAAAGTAGCATCTGGTTTGTACTTGCTGCACACAAGCCTGGCTTTCACGACTTCTGCAGGCTGTGCCTTCGCTCGCCTTTTTGCTTTTACCTCCCAGGTCTGTCCTTTGCAAATTCTTTCATCCTGCTTAATGGTCTGCTTTACTTCCTCAATCCACTGTGTGCATTCCAACCGTGGCCTTTGTTCAAATCGTCAAACCACCTCCCCAGACACGTGTCTCCTCTGCTGTGCTGTCCTTTGTCACTGCCTCTCTCTCTCTTCTTCAAGGGCACACGACTTCCTCCAGAAAGCCTTCCGGAAGGCCTCTGCCCACCCTGGAGGATCTCTGCCTGCGCCTCACACGTGTCCTTGGGCTGGGCTACCTTGCACTGCGGGTTGTCTGTCCTGTCGGGACACCTCTTAGGCTCCAGCCTTCAGGCCTGTCCTTTCACTTCTGCACCCACAATCTGTCCCAGGTCCTGCCCACCTGCAGCACCATCACTATTTATTGTTGTTGATATGGATTGAAATAATTGTCTTAGTTGATAAACAAGAATAAACAGGGACCGGTACTAACTTTTAAAGAGCAACCTGACGTGTGACAAGCACGTGCTGCATGGAATGGTTGCATGTCTGGGCTCTGGAATCAGACTGCAAGTCCATTTCTTGCTTCTCAACATGTGTAAATATTAATTAAGAACTTAAAAGATTGGGCATGGCACTTCTTTAATAATAAAATCTCTTTCTTCCTGACTTAGCATTGAAACTGAAATGTTCACTGGCCCATGAATCAAAAAAAGTCTTTTCATTTAGGCATTGGAAACAGACATAGAGGTGAATATTGAGGTCAAAAGATTTTGGAACAACATATATTTTGCCAAAAAAAGTATATATTTTTTTAAACTCAGCAAGAGACACTCTTCTTTCAAAGGCAGTAAACTCATATTGCTCACAAAGAGGATTTCTCTTTTTCTTCTTACTATTGTGCCATAGTCATATTTAAATAATTTCTTCAAACAAAGGAATTTTCTTATAAAACAAACTCCAAGCACTTAGGTCACACTATGGTGAATTTTCCAAGGGAGGCCAAGTTTCCTAGGCATTTGGGGCTCAAGGACTCAGAAATAAGTGTATTGATCACATAAACGTAACAATACCTTTCTTTTTTACTGGGTATAATGCACACTTCTTTGCCCACATTTTTGAGGGAAAAGTAAGGATGTGCATTATACATGGGCATAACTGTCGCGCACCATGGGTATAATAATGGGTACAATAATCCCATGTATAATGGGTACAAAACATGGGAGCGCACTATACATGGCAAAGCACAGTAAACTTCCACAATCCAAATGCAACATGTAGTATAAAAAATTATCTTTTTTCCTCAAGGCATTAGAGATCTAAATTGAATTAAAGGAGTTTGAACATAGTTCTTGAGTTCCGTTGCCAGCCTTATTTGATAAAATACCTTATTTTAAATGAGTATCGTGAGACATCAGATAGATGACACTTAGGCAGAGGACCGTGCTGCCATGGAGCCGGCAGCATTAGTGCTGCCCACTGGTGACCAGAGGACACCTGGCTAGGAGCTCTGATTGGCTGCTAGCTGGTAGGAGGTGCTGCAGAGACGTACCTGCTGGCTTTCCTACCTTCTAAGTGGCAGAACATCTAGTCCAGTCCCAGACATGAGGCAGAAGTGAACTCCTGAGTGGAGTATAATGAAAAATAATGAAAGTATCTGACCCAGCAGCTCTTCAACCCCCGTGGGCCCCTGCCTGCCACGTGTACAAGTCCTTTTTTCAGGTGATGGTGAATGAAGACTAGTAAAGTTGCGTCAGGGTGAGACAGTCTCACTCTCTTGACCTCAAGCTCCATTTTCACATACATCTGAACAGGGAGCAGGATTAAAATCCTTGCCCTAACAAATAACAAATGACAAAAAAAAAAATGGGTTTTAGGAATGGATCAAGAAGAGTTTACCTCTCAAATACCAAGAAGTCCTATATAGACGATTCTCCCCCCACCCCAGTTTTTTTCTGGGACAGGATGCTCAAGAATTAGCCTGGCTTGGCAGCCTCGATGTCATGGAACCTTGTCTTGGCTCTAAGATTGACACTAGAAGGAACACTGAGCTGTATTTGGGCCTCACTTTCTCTATCTACACATTGAAAGCTTCAGGCTTTGGTGAATGCGGTGCATTTGGTAAAATGAAGCTGACCTCGAACTACATCTACCAGTGGCTGGAGGTCTTTTGATGCATGGCCTTCAATAATTCAAACCTGGTGCCAATTGTCCCTATTCAGCTATTCAGAACAATCTCCAAAGGTTGTGCATCCAAGGCTCTGTGAGAAACCTAGAAGTCTATGCCTGAGGGAAAGTCTTTTCTTTTTTTTAACACACTTGAGAAATAAACAGTTTTGCTCTTTCTCCCTACTTTTCCAACCTGGCCAAGGCCACTGAGTATTTTGCATTTTACTCCATGCCCTTTTCAGGCAGCTGGAAAACAGCTGAAAGAATGCAACGGCAGCTTTGCACAGATCAGGGTTGCATACAAGCTATCCTGAACTCAGGCCTGAGGAGCATTTTGAAAGCAAGTGATCCTTGGCAGGAGCTTAGCAGATAAGTGTTGGAATTTTTCTGTGTTTAGTTCTCAGTCTTCCCCGCTTTCTTTCTTTCCTTAAGGAAAAGGACATGATAGGAGACAGCAAATTTTTTTACTTTCCTGACATTCCTTTATCTCAGAGCATTAACAGCCTGTTTGTTATGGTCCTTGTTTGCTACTGGGCCAGAAAAGTGAAAATTGAAGATACAGGCAGAAGGGTCCATTGATTTAAAGAGATCACGATGCGACCAACCAAAATGCACAGACCAAGTATTAGGCCTGGTGCCTATGGGACAAGACTTGGTGAACGAATTGCCCACATGTGAGAGCAGACAAGGGACAGTAGCATTCCGTACTGTGCTTCTCTCTTAATCATCACACCTTATCCTATTCCTGATCACCGACCTAGGAGGGCACTTTAATTTCCCCTGATTCTTGGAACCTTTCTCTATGCTTGCTACAACACTCATGTTTGTCCATTCACTCTGAACTTCATGAATGAGTGAGCAAGGGTAAGTATGATAGCCCCAAATCTCAGAGCGCATGGAACCTCTTCAGTGTCTCAGCTCAGGGTAATCGACATTGCTCCCAATCTGCGAGCCTATGCGTATGCCTTGGCTGTGTGGAACTCCTGTTTCCTAGTAGAATGAAAACTCATTTAGAACAGAAAACATGTCCCTACTGAAAGTATAACTCTCGGGGCGTATTTTCCCTCCTCTCCAGTCTATGTCTCCTAATGGGGTTAACCAGTCTCAGAGTCTCATATGGCTCAGACATGGGACAGTTTCTAGTTGTCACACCTGGGACAGTGGCGCTTGTTAAACTTGAATTTGTTTGGTGCTGAGGCCCGGTCACTGGAGATGTGGGAAGTAACGAAAATCCCCTGTCGCTTTTGCCATTCTTTGCAAAGTGATTTTGAGTGGCAACCCATAGGTTGGTCAATGGATTGGGGACAGTTTGTTTTTAGACTTTTAGAGTAAAAATTATCTTTATAGGTCCTTTTATATGACTTTTCCACCTGTCCATGCAGAAGTGCTTTTTCTCCATGTTCTAGTTGAAATCCTTCAGCCCTTATTAAGGGCTGCACCTAGAATGAGTATAGATGACAAAATATATATTGATGTCTGGGGAGTACCTTGCACATGGAATGTTTAGATACATGCCAGACCCTTCCCTCTGCTTCTGAGTAAATTGTAGACTTGCCCAGGAGGCCAGTTCCTCTGAGGCTGTGGAATGGTATCATTATAATTGGGCCTCATCTGTGTCCCTTCTTTACAAAGCTTGGTTAACTGACCGCTTGATTGCGAATTAAAGTAAATTGTGATTACGACTGGTATGTAAGAGTCACAAGGCTACCCTCTTTGCTTAACATAATTTCCTTCTTAATTAAGAGGGAAGACAGAATTAAGAAAGAGCCAGGAGCTGTTGACAGGAACTTCTGCTCACATCGTGAAAACAGGGCTGCTGGGAGAATTCTCCTTCAGACTCAGGGCAAATCCAGGCCACAAGCAATGCTTTTGTCTGATAAGCAAATTGGCAGCATGTGGAGGTTGTGATATAGCTTAAGGGGTCCTGGATGTGCTGTGAAGACGTGGGTTCGTGGGATGAGGCTGTCTCTGATTAGCTGTGTCACTAGCAAGTCGCAATCTCACTCAGGCTTCGTTTCCTCATCTGTCAAATGTGGATAATAAAACTCACCCCAACCGCTTCATTGGGTTACTCTGAAAAATCTACAATGATACAGTAAAGTTTCCTCTTATGGGAGGGTCCTAGAGCCAGCCCTATGATGAAAACCAGGGATGGCATGAGTATCCTCATGACTAGGGAAATTCCTACACAGTTCGCATTTTCTCCAGTTCCAGGACGGGCTATTGTTCCTTCAGCTGAGTGTGAGATGAATCAACTGGCTTGCTTTAGGCTGTGCTGTACAAACCTGTGTGCTTTAAACGCCAGAATATCACTTCAAATGATGCTGTTCTCCTAAAATGAGACACAAGTAGGCAGTCTGGAGGAAGAGTACACCACTCCCCGCACCTCAGACCCATGCAATGGAAAGGCTGTGAGAATCACCTGCACTGTGTACATTGTAAATACTGCAATTGCTTTTCTTTATTGCTTTGCGTCTCTAGTGGATCTCAGAAGTGAAATGCACCCATGTGACCACACTGCAGTAAAACTTTTGGAAAAAAAATCAGAGGGCTCTACTAATGAAAGACCAAGTTGTACAGCAAGGAGCAAGAGAGAAGGGGATGCCTAGAATGGTGGATCAGAGCGGCCACAGTAAGTAAGCCCAGAGGCTGGTGTGAGAGGAAGAGCAAACCAGCGTGCTGGTGCCGAGGCTGCTGTTGCGATCTGGGTCCGAAGATCAGGAGCTCAGCAGGAAGGGTATTGTTTTTTTTAGAGCAACTTTGCAGGTGTATAACAAACTGCAAATATTTAGTGTACAATTTGATGAACTTTGACATGTATATATAGTTGACACTCAAACAATGCAGGGGTTGGGGCGCTGCACCCTTGCACCATTGAAAATCCATCATAAATTTTGACTCCTGAAAACTTAACTACTAATAACCTAATGTTGATTGGAAACCTTTTCATAACATAAGCAGTTGATTAACACATTTTTTTTGTTATATGTATTATATGCATATACATATATATGTATTCTCATAATGAAGCAAGCTAGATAAAAGAAAAATGTTTTTAAAATCATAAAGAAGAGAAATACACTTATGTTATTTATTGAAAAAAATCCTATATAGGTGGACCCACACAGTTCAGTCCTGTGTTGTTGAAGGGCCAGCCATACACATAAAATTATCAGTACAGTCAAGACAACCAACATTTCCATCACTCGCAAAAGCTGCCCCTTTGTAATAATCCCTCCCTCCCTATACCCTCATTTCCAGGCAACTACTAATCTATGTTTTTGTCACTGCATATTAGTTTGCATTTTCTAGAATTTTATATGAGTGCAATAATATATATTATGTATTCTCTTCTGAGGAGAGTTTGTCTTCCTTTACACAACATGATTTTGAGATGCGTCCTTATTGTTACATGTATCAATATTTTTATCCATTTTATTGCTGAGTAGTGTTTCATTGGATAGATACACAACAATTTCTTTACTTATTCCTACCTGTTTATAGACATTTGGGTTGTTTCCAGTTTCTGGCTATTGTACACAGAGCTGCTACAAATATTTGTATATAAATCTTCATGAGGGCATATGTTTTCATTTATTCTGGGTAAATACCTAGGTATGAAATAGCTGGGTTGTATGGTAGGTTTATATTTAACCTTCAAAAAAATGCTAAACTTTTCCCCCCAAAATTGCATTATATTGTATCTCCACCAGTAGTTTATGAAACTTCTAGTTACTCTGCATCTTCACCAATACTTGGTATAGTCAGTCTTTTTAATTTAAACCATTCTAGTTTATGTGCAGTGACTTTTTTTGTGGTTTTAACTCACAATTCCCCAATGATTAATGAATGATGCTGAGTGCCTTTTTACATGTTGTTAGCCTTACACATTTCCTCTTTTTCTATGTATCTGTTCAATTTCTTTTTGCCCATTAAGGAAAATAGGTTGTTTGTCTTCCTTACTGAATTGTATGAATTCTTTATACATGCTGGGCACAAGTACTTTGACTATTTTCTCCCAGATATTGGCTTGCCTGTAAGTTTTCTTGGTATTTTTCAAAGAATAAACATTTTTTATTTTGATGAAGTGGCACTGACCTGAAAACATTTTTCAAATCGTCTGTATTCATTTTCTGTCTGAGAAAACTTTGCCTACCACAAGGTCACAACGCTTTTCTCCTTCACCTTTTAAAAGTTTTATAATTTTGGGTTTTATGGAGAAGCCTATGATCTATTTCAAGTTACCATTTGTGTATGGTGAGAGCTAAGGATTAATCTTTATTTTTTTCCCCCCATATGGATATCCAGTCAATTTAGTACCATTTCTTGGAAAAGCTCTTCTTCCCTCATTGAGCCGCCTGGGCGCATTTGTTGGAAATCCATTGGTCATATACGTGTGGGTCTCTTCTTGGCCTCCCGTTGGCACAGGGTTTGTGGTAGTAACCCGAGGGAGGAACGGGCGCAGGGTGCTCATCCTTCCATTACAGAGCCAGCCCCCTGAACATTCTTTTGACATAAAATTTTAATTTTTCATTATGAAATTATAATACTGTTGATTCATAAATAAAATCAGGAAGAGAGCAAAAAAATAAAGGAAAAAAATTCACTTGTTATCTCACTCTCTGAAGAAAGCCACTCAACTTGAGAAGTGCCAGTTTTTCCATTTATTCCCCTCGTGAGTATTTAAGGGATATGACCAAAGGCAGAATGGTTAGAAGTACGATCTGAAGTTAGGTTACTTTAGTTTCAATTCCAGCTCTCCCATTCACCAGCTTTGTTATCTTGGGCAAGTCACAATATCACTTGGATTTGCTTCTCACCTCTATAAAACGAAATATACAACACATGCTTATTCGGGGATTGAGATAACTTCTGTGAAGCACTTAGTCTCTAGAACAAAATCAATGCTGCATAATTCTTGGTTACCCTTATTACCTTCACTGCTGCCATTCATTTCTAAACACTGCTATTTTCTTAGGGCCGAGTAACCACAATGAAGCAGGGTCTCAGAAGAACGGACCAAGTCTCACTGCAGATGCACTTTCATTTTAATACGGTTATTGTCTTACTGTGCGCATCTGTGCACATACTAGCAGATGAAGTTGACTTTGAAGAGGGCCCTGTGTTCAGATATCAGCGCTGAGCTTCAGGCTCAGCAAAGGCCTTGGGCCTCCTGACAGCTGTTGGGCTGGATGCCAGTGAGCAGGGTGTCCATCGGTCTAACGGTTCAGTATCGGGAAAGCACTGCCAGCCTCACATGGCTTATGCCCTGCACAGATAGTCCAGCACTTCCAAAGCAATTTAGTTCTTCAAGTCTTGGGTAAACTTTAGACTTGTTACAAATATAATATGCAGTGTGAAGATAATGTGTAGATATGGGTAGATTTGCAACATTACACATAGTAATGGAGTTGTTTTTATTAAAAATTACCCAAGTATTGCAACCATTTAAAAAATTTCCTATAGCTTATTCATGTCTGGACTCAACTTTCACTTTTTTCAAAGCACAGTGGGTACTGTAACCATTGCTGTTTTTACATGTAGAAATTTATAGTATGAGAAAGGGCAGCAAAGCTGTGAGGCAGCTGTGGAATCAACTCCACAGAGCGGGTGGGCCCCGGATGCTTGGGTCCCACCCCGGCAATGGGAAGAGATACAAGGTAAAATTTTAAACTGTCCTATTGGCCTCAGTTTTTTGGGGGAAGGATCTTGTCTTTTGTAGTATAAATCTGCTGATAAACCTGTGTAGATTAGAAGAGATGGATAAGAGTATAAACCCTTTGGAGATTTTATGGCTGTCCTGAACTTTCTCCATTTACACCACCAGATACAGCCCCACCCTTGTGCACTTGGCTCTGCGGAGGCTGACCCACGCGGGCCTCATTGGGGAGCGTGGGGGTTGGCTGTGGGAGGCGTCAGCAGGAGATCAGAGGATGGGAGGAGAGAGTGGGTGGGGTTTTCACTCTCCCCTCTTCCTCCGAACTCCACTCCTCCACCGAAGGATTCGGCTTCTCTGGAGCTGCCCTTGCAGCTAAGGCTCTCTTGCAGGGTTCTGGTAGCAGCGTCCCTCCTTGACCCTTCAGGTCTAGGAGAGATGATACCTTTCTGTTACTAGTTCAGAAGTATTTAACCATTCCCTGCTGGATCCCTTAGTCCCGCCCCCACTGCTCCAAACACCCCATCATGAAGCTCTCCTCGGCTGGAATGTGCCATCTGTTTCCTGCCAGGACCCTGATGGATACAACAGCCAAAATAAGCCTCTCCATGTCAGGCGAGGCAGAAAATAATGATAAGGAAGAAAATACTGTTCACTTAGTGCAGCCTTCCATGTGGGGAACACTGTGCAAAGCATTTTGCACGTAATCAATAAATATTTACTTAGTGTTTACTGCAGGCTAAACATTGTTGGATAAAATAGATTCTACTCTCAAGGAGATGATTCAGTTTAATCTTCATAACAACATTGTTATTGTGATCACTACTTCAAACACAAGGAGGCTGAATCTCAGAGGGGTTTACTTTCTCAAGGTCGCCAGTGAGTAAACGCAGACCCTGCCCTTCCGACTGCAGACTCTAGACTCCAGACTCCAAAACATATACCCTGGTCATGCCATTGTGACAACGGGTGTTCCAGTTCCCTTTCAAGTCAGGAGCTGAATGAATTCCTGGGAATGGAGCTATTTTTTTCTGCTTGGGTAGTTAAAGCCTGGAGCCTTGGTGAGGGAGGCCATGGGCTGAGCTTGCTTAGGGACAACTGCATCATGGGGGAGCTTGGTGGAGGGCCGAGGGCGATGGTTACAGATGAAGAGAATGGGTCAGATGAAGCAATGCTGGCACCATTTAGTCTGAGGATCAGGCATTCAGACTCCCAACCCAGCCCTTCCCACCCCTGTCATTACCTGCTGTTGACAACAGGTAGAAATAGTTTTTGTGTTCAGTCCAGGCATTTTCCTCTACTCTGGCACAGACATTTGTGTGCCATGAAGGGACTGGGTCTCACGCATGTAGAAACCTTTTCTGTGACTAGGAGGTCACTGTCCTCTGCAGTTTCCTGAAGGACATGCTAAGCCCAGGAGGAAAAACAAATTTATGGCATATACTTTTGGGAGTCGGGATTCAAACGTTGGGCTCCCCTCCATTCTTCTGAGGATTGTTCATTAAATACTGAAAAAATTGACCTTGGAATGAACCAGCTTCCTCAGGGCCATTCCTGATGAGCAGGAATGGTTCCTCCTTCCTTCCTTCCCTCCTTCCTTCCTGTTCTTCCTTCCCTCTTTTCATTCTGCCTCCTTTCTCTTGTTGTCTCCTTTCTTTTCTTAACAAGCCACCTAAGTCATTTGATTAGGTGCTGATATTCAGAGTTTGAAGGAACTTCTTTCTTTGAAGGGCACCTCTTTCTATGGTACCCACAGGAGTGTCCCTGAGACCTCATCTCATCAGGCAGATAAACATATACCTCCTGAAGAGGCTTAGCCTCATATATTCAAGTGAGGAAATTACAGATAAGTAAAACAAGGACATCAAATTAGAACCTTTTCTTCTGAGAGGCTTAAAGAAACATCCGTTCTATTCAGGCCCATTTTTTATCTGTGAAGAGAAAGCAGGGTACAGACAGGCCAACAGTACCAGCCATTGAACAACAACAAGAGAAAAGCTCATTTTTCACGAAACTCAAATATAGACTGATTTTGAACAAACTTTGCTTCTTGGCTTTGGGAAAAGGAGGACAGGGAATGGAGGACCCCAGATTAGGTGTCAGGTTTTCCTAATCATTGCAGGAGCTTCTCTCCCCATCTATAGAGCTCTGCTTATCTTTCAGTGAGAAAATCAGCTTTCCTAGAACTCTTCTGCTGTATCTCCATATACAATCAACAATGCAGGATTTTCCATGACCCAGAGAATAACAGTTGATAATAGAAGTGAGAGGCAATTGCCAAAAATTTTTATTTGTAATTTCTAGAGAAGCTCTTCTCCATCCCCACCCTTCCCCAGTAAATATCCCATTGTGATTGGCCCAACATCCATGTAACTCAGTCCAAGAAAATGGGCGAGTCCATCCCCCGAAGGCTTTATAACTTCAAGAAGAGAAGGTCTAGAGGTGGATGTTCATCTTCCATGCCGCCATCTGGTATAGACCGGGTGGTGGCCCAAGAATGAAGCACCTGCAGTGTCAGAATGCCAGGACAATGATTTTAACATCAACTTGCATACGCATAGAGCCGGGTTGCCATGAGTTCTGAGCTCACTCCCCAGGGCAAAAAGATGTAGATGATTTGCATGTTTTCTGTCTTAAGATGGCTGCTCCACGCTTGACCTTGTGGAGGCTTCTTGGCTTAGGGGGAGGTGATGTCATTCGGCACTTCCTGCAGCTGCTGTAGCATGAGACGTTGCCCCACCCCAAGGCCCCAGAGAGAAGTTGCAGTTGTGAGCCAGTGTGTGTGGGCTTCATGACTGAAATGCCACTCTGCATGGGGAGGCAGGAAGAAAGTAGTATTCAACATAGTAAATGGGCTAACAGTGGTGACCTTATTGATAGTGAACCCATGTAACCCTGAGCAGAGCCGTGTCTCCTCCCTACCCTCCAAGGCGTGGTCTGCACCAGGCCAAGCCCAAAGTCGATTTTGTGTCCAAGTGGTCTACGTAGATCTACTGCTTGTTCTTCGTAGAGCTAAGAAGTTCCTGGGTACTACCACTGTGCTAGGTTTGAAGTTGTTTTTTAAGTTATTTTCTTAAAAGTAGAGACCAGTCATAAATCTGATGTTTTGGAGCATCATTTCCCCTGATTGTCCACAGAATATCTATCTGCAAACAACTGATGTGCATTAAACAGACAAATCCAAAGAGAAATGTAGTCAAATACATTGAGCAAATCCTGAGTGTATTCTTTTTGACATTTGAACTGTACGGTAACTAGAGAATCAAAAATCCTACTTAAATTTTTAAAATCTAGTGTTTGTCAAATGTATTTGACCATGCCAATTTCTAGCACATCTGTTTATCTTATGGAATGCAGTGTTCCTTGGGCTATTTTCCAGCACATTCTATTCTGGGTGAGAAGACAAAGCCTACTTTGTCAATGAGTATTCCTTTTGAGGGTTTTTGTTTCTTCTCACTTAAATTTGTTATTCATTCAACAGACTTAATTGAATCTATTGATTCACATACTTATTCATGCATTATATTAGAAAATATATGAAATACTTCCTGAAGTGCAAGTCTTGATACCAAATAAGGCATCATGCTCACCCTTGAGGACCTCACCATCCAGTGAATAAACTGAGGCAACCAGGGGAGACAGAGGAGTTGGTGATGCAGAACCTGAAGCTCGTGAGAGAGACCTTGCCTAGACCCAAGGATCTGGGAGATATGAGCAAATAGATGTGAGTGGAAGCCTTAAGAAGAGAGGGGCACATGTAGGGTGGGAAGAAGGTTGGGTCAGAGATGGAATTCCGGGAACCCAACAACACTTAAGGACTGGATAAAAGGAGAAGAGCCCATAAAATGGACAGGAAAAAGAAGGCAGGAGGAAACTCCTCACCATTAGAGCGAGCCTGGCCTCTGAGCAACATGATGAGGCATTGAATTATTTCCCTGGGTGGGAAGAAAGAGGGTGATTGGTGGTGTGTAGTTGTGTTTCTGTTGGGGGTAGTGACAGTGAAAGGTAGTTGGGAGAAAATTTTTGCTCACAAATTATAAGCAAATAAGAAAGTTGTTTGAGAAACTGTAAAAGCTGAATGGTCTGGTGTTTAAGCGCATTGACCATAAAATCAGACAGATTGGGGTTTGAATTCTGGCTCTGATACAAAATGATTTTTTAAATTACTTTTTTCTTCTTTAAATTATCAAGTTCAAGGAAAACCTTCACTGAATCAGGGACATAACCCAAATTTTAGTGACCTACATAAGAAACCTGGCACCACATTTGGCCTTTTGGGAACACGTGCATATACAAGTATGCATTCACTCTGCACCAGAACATGATGCAGTTGCTAATCAACAACCATGCCGGGAGAAGCTACAAAGGTGGGTCTGGTCTGTGGACACAGGGAGCTCTTCGCCTCAGTGAGCCCCAGGCAACAATGTCCTGCTCTGTAGAATAAAGCCAGGAGAATCTGTCTTTTAAGTCAGGACCTCCGTGATCACCAAAATGTCACAGCGTGGCATAAGACAAAAATGGTGCTGGGTAAAAAGGCAGGAGATAGAAAGGTCATCTTTCTTTCCCTAACAAAAAATTTGTTTTTAAAGAACTCATACCCCAAAGTTTAACAAAGCGTGGCACATGATAAATGCTACGTTAATGCTCTATCATAATAATAACATTAAAGGGGCCATATATTAGCTATTTTTGAGATGTATATATCTTTTCCCAGGGACGTAGGTGACAAGCAACTTCAAATAGGATGCTTTCACAAAAGCAAGAGTGACTTTTGGATCTTCTCTACAGCACTGTATTCCCTGGCTCCCGCTATTGTAATTCCCTTTGTCTTCGTTGCTGTGTAGAAATGAACTGTGTTAACAAATAAGGCCCCTTCTCTGACAGTGGTTTTAAAAACAATCAGAAAACCATAACAGCATTACCAAAAACAAGCAAGCAAACAAACAAACAAAACATCCAAAACTTATAATATCTCTACTATCTCTATTTGTACCATCATGGTCATATCTCATTGTCATAATCATATCTCATGGGTGACTGTCTGCTTTTGCTGCAATTTTAACTGTGAATTTTCAGATAGCAGGGACTACACAAGATAGCTTCAGATGGTATTGATGAGAGGTTATCTCTTCTGTATTTTTCTTGTTCTTGTGGGAAGTGTTGAGAGGATTGGGAGATGGGATGGTCACCCGATCCTAGATTGGCTCAGGCTCCTGTCCTCAGAAGGGTTTGGTGATACCTTCATCTTCCTCCTGGAGCGAGGAGGTTTAACACCTAAGCTTGGATTGGGATGGGCTTTGGGCTCTGCCTCTCAGGATCTCTTTTAAAAAAATTTAATTTAAGTATAATTGGTATACAATATCACATCAGTTATATTAGTCTCAGGTATACAATATAGTGATTCCATTTTTATACCTTACAGTCACCTCATTAGTTCTAGTAATAATCTATCACTGTTCAAACGTATCACAATGCTATTGACTGTATTCCCCTTCGCCTTTTTTATGTACTCCCCTATCCCTCCCTTCTGGTATCCATCCCTTTAGTCTCTGTTTCTGTGTTCTTTTTGTTTTATTTTGTTTGTTCATTTATTTTGTTTTAGACTTCACATATAAGGAAAACCATATGGTATTTGTCTTTCTCTGCCTTATTTATTTCACTTAACATAAAACCCTCTAGGTCAGCAATTTTCAACTGATGTGCTGCAAGAATTATTAAAACATGCAGAATCTGACTATTTAGTTAGGGGCACTGACCTCTTTTCCTTTAGACTGTCAGATAAAAAAATGAAAACAGCTAGCACAACAGTAGCTGTCTGGTGTGAATTCCCTGTCTTGAACCGTAAATATATAGGTCATATAATAAAGTTGCATCTTATTGGTCATCTGATTGGTTAAGTCACGGCAACAGAAATCCTTATATACAAGTGTGGGCACCTGATTTTTTAAAAACTTACTTTGGAGCAAAAAGGGTAGGTAATTACTATTATTATTATTTTTTGTAGATCAGTAAAGATTATACCTACTTTTTTGATAGGTCAGCAAAAAACATGACATTTTTTGGTGTGCCACAGAATTTTAGTAATTAGTTTATGTGTGCTATGAGATAAAAAAGATTGAAAGTCACTGCTCTAAATCCACCCACGTTGTTGCAAATGGAAAGGTTTCATTATTTTTGTTGCTGCATAATATTTCATTGTATATACATATCACATATTCTTTATCCATCCATCGATGGACATCTAGGTTTCTTCTGTATTTTGGCTTTGTAAATAACGCTGCATGAACATGGGTAATCATTATATGTTTTTGAATAAGTGTTTTTGTTTTCTTTGTATAAAAATAAAGAAATGGAATTGCTGGATTGTATTGTAAGTCTATTTTTAGTTTTCTGAGGAATTTCTATACTATTTCCATAGTGGCTACACCGATTTGCAGTCCCACTAACAATGCTAAAGGGTTCCCTTTTCTCCACTTCCTCATTAACACATGCTATTTATTGACTATTTGAAAGTAGCCATTCTGATTGGTGCAAGGTAGTATCTCACTGTGGTTTTTTGATTTGCATTTTCCTGATGATTAGTGATGTTAAGCATTTTTTCATTTGTCTGTTGGTCATCTGTATGTCTTCTTTGGAGAAATGTCTTTTCATGTCCTCTGCCCACTTTTGATCATATTGATTGAGTTGTGTGAGTTTCTTATATATTTTTTGATATCAACCCCTTGTCAAATATATCATTTGTGAATATATTCTTCCATTCAGTAGGTTGTCTTTTTGTTTTGTTGATGGTTTCCTTCACTGTGCAGAAACTTTTTAGTTTTATGAAGAAATAAAATACATCCAAATTGTAAAGGAAGAAGTAAAACCATCAATATTTGCAGATGACATGATACTACACATACAAAACCCTAAAGAAGCTATCAACAAATTAATAGAATTAATAAAAGAATTCAGTAAAGTAGCAGGATACAAAATTAATATGCAGAAATATGTCACATTACTATACACTAATAACAAATAATCAGGAGTAGGAATTAAGAAAACAATCCAATTTATTACTGCATCAGAAAGAATAAAATACCTATGGATACATTTAACCAGGGAGGTGAAAGACCTATACTTTGAAAATTATTGTATAAGACATTAAAGTAGGAAACTGAAGAGGACACAAATAAATGAAAGAATATACTGTGCTCATGGATTAAAATAATTAATATCATGAAAATGACCAAACTGCTCAAAAGAATCTACAGAGTCAATGCAATTCCTATGAAAATTCCAATGACATACTTCTCAGAATTAGAACAAATATTCATAAAATTTTAATGGAACCATAGAACACTGTGAATATCCAAAGAAATTTTGAGAAAGAAGAACAAAGTTAGAGGAATCATGTTCTCTGATTTCAAACTATACTACAAAGCTCTCTTTATTAAAACCACATGGTACTGGCACAAAAACAGGCACAAAGATCAAAGGAACAGAACAGAGATCCTAGAAATAAACCCTCACTTAACATGGTCAGTTAATATTTGACAGAAGAAGCAAGAATACACAGTGGGGTAAAGACAGTCTCTTCAATAAATGGTGTTGGAAAATTGGATAGATACATGCAAAAAAAGTGAAACTGGATCAGACTCTTAAACCACATACAAAAATAAACTCAAAATGGGTTAAAGACTTACATATAAGGCCTGAATCCATAAAACTCCTAGAGAAAAACATAGTAAACTATTTGACATCAGTCTGAGTAATATCTTTTTGGGTACATTCCTTTGAGCTAGGAAAACGAAAACAAAAATAACCAAATGGGACTTCTCAGTATCTTCTCAAGATCACAAGGTGATTTCCTGCAGCAGCCGCCATGTATTTGCGGTTTCCTCAGAGCAGCTGGCCCACCACTCAGCTGGCTGACACCAGTCCTCACTACTCCCTGATCTCAAGGAGCCTCAGATAAAGCTTTCGAAGTTGACTTGGGAAGCTCCTTTCCCTAGGTTTGATGGGAGGACAGAGCCTACCTGCTTCCCTCACCCCCCATGGAGTAGGGTAGGGCTCACAGCATACCAAAAGCTTTCTCCAAAATCCCTCCCCTGGCCTCCAATAACCCCTGACCTATTTATATTCTCAGTACCAGTGAAGGGTTAAAAAAAGATATGTGACTCGTTTCAGAACCCTTTAGATCATTTTGTACCATGTTTGGAATGTTCTATCTGGTGCTTCAGTACTTCATTCAAAATGTCCAATAATAATAATGATAACACCCTAATTTGAGTGCTCCTCTCCTGCTCTTGTCTTTCATCTCCTCCCCCCTCCCATATCGCTCCTCTTCTTCACCCCTGAAGTCACCGGTCCGGAATCCCCTCCCTTCCCCCGTCCTAATCTCAGCCCACTCACTCATCCTTCAGTGCTCAAGGCAGGCATCCCTCCCTCCCTGCCTCCGTGACACCTCCCTAGTATTAAATCTCACGGGTCAGTACTTTTCCCTTTGCACACTCATAATAATCATCCTGAAATTTGTTTTTATGGTTATTAGATTAATGTTTGCCTATTCATCACCATTTCTCTGGCAAAGAGTAGTGCTTAACAAATACTTATTGAATGAATAGATGTCTGTATCACCCACAAGACTGTGGTATCTGTTGAAATCCGTTTCCCCAGACTTCAAGAGGTCCTAGTCGTTCTTGTTAAATAGTCTTTTTCAGTCTTAATCTGCTCTCAGTGGTTTTCAGTAAGATGAGAATATTTCTTTCCTTGCTTCATTTCAGCATTTACTGAGTGTCTGCTACTTCCTTGGCAATGTTTTAAGTATGTTCCGGACATTATTATTTTGTTAGTCCTCAGGACACCCTTTGTGGTTGACATTAATACCTGTACTTTTCGGGTGAGGAAGCTGAAGCTCAGAGAGGTTAAGTGACTTGTCCAAGGCATCTAGGTAATAATTATGAATTTGAATTTGAGCCCATGTGTGTCTGACACCAAACATCTTGTGCTTTTTATTACTGTACTTCTGGTATTTAATATCCCTATAGTTAGGTATGAAATAATGTGCCCTAAATGGACAGAAGAACAATCATACAGAGTGAGCTATTGATATTCATGTTAGAAACACAGAATCCAGGGAACATCCAAGATAACACTGCTTTTTTCTGTTGTTACATACATGTTGTACATCTGTGTTCATGCAACCAACTCAGCAGTGAACTCCAAATATTTTCTGGATTAGGCCAGTAAAGGTTATTATTTGCATATCTCTCAGAGCTTATTTTATTTTCCACATAAGCATCATATGCTGATTTCAACAGGGGGGCCTACACCAGTGTATTCTGGCCTTTGTACGTTCTTATAATGTGTATATTTTTGTTCTATATCTGGACCCCTCGAAGAGCCTACTTACCAGTAAAAGGCACACACTGATTTTGTATATTATTTCAGAGTCTCAGTACGCTGAATTGTGTAGAACCCAACTCTATTCTATTTGCGAAGTCTCAGAAATCATTGGTTTGGTATCCGCTGAATGTCAAGCAGGATAGATGACTGAGCACTGAGCATGTGTGTAAGTGAAGAATATGCTTTATTAAAGAATTATGGCCTAGTAAAGTGAAAAGATCCTCAGCTTTCATTTCATCTAACCATGTCAAGCAGTAGATTGGTATTGGATCAGGTGATCTTTAGGATGTCTATATAGTTGTTCCCAGTTCTAAAGTTCTGTGAAAATGCTAAGCAATAACATTTTCTGCTGTACACCCATATGCCTCCACTGTCAGCATAGTGTGAGCCCTTTTTCACACCCATGGCCGTTAGCCGTTGTTTGAACTAGGATGGGACTTCCGAATAAGAGCAGTCAGTCATCCCGCACAATCCATAGCTCCTCAAATTGATCTGCAATTGTAGTGATACTTGCTGTTAGTTTCCTTGGTTAGAATTAATGACTGTACTTTCTAGAATTTCAAAATAAATCATTATGAATTCAGCAGAAGCTCTGGAAAATTTTAAAAAGCTGCTTTCTTTTTTATCACAGAGTATGGAATTAGACCTGCTAATGTGTGAATCTTCACTGCTTTGATACATGCCTTGACAGTATGCAACCTCTCTTGGTCAAACTATTGAAACTCATGGGTATGAAATGTAAAACCCAGTCAGGTGAAACTGCTCTCTCTTAAGTATGAAATTCTACATGGGTTTTATTTTTATCTCACTTAATCCTTATATCCTCAAAACAGTATTGAAAGAGATTGATAGTGCCTTTTGACAAAGGAGGATCCTATATTACTTACCAAAAATCACTCACCAATGAACAGCAGAATCAGGATTCAAGCTTGGGCTGTCTGATCCAAAGCTTCTGCTATGTTAACAGGTTTTGCTGCCAAGAAGCATACGCAACCTCCACCCCCATTTGGAGCTTCAGGGAAAGCTAGGCAATGGGGTCCCACTGTACTTAGTTCAATTCAAGGCTCTGCCTTTGATTAGTTGTGTGACCTTGGGCATGTTACCTAACCTTTCTGTGCCTGTTTCCTCTGCTGGAAAATAAGGCCAATAACAGTACCCCCTGAATACGGTGGCGTGAGGATTAAATGAGGCCAACATATACAACTGCTTAGAATAGAACCAGGCACATATGCCCCTACTAACCGTTAGCTATTTATTACCTGAAGTTCTTTGCCTGCTTCCTCTGAGGGTCTACTCTTCTACTGTACCAGGCTCATTTTTCTAGGGTGAGAACATAAGAAAACCATTTTGTTTTTTAATAAAATCAACTTGTAAGGGAGATGTGACCTAGTTAATCACAGACCCTTTGTTTTTTGAATGCAGGGTTTCTGAAATATTTTCTTCTTTTTGTAAATTTTTTCCCACTTGTGTTTCATTTTGGCCAATTTAAAAAAAAAAGCAAAATTAGCTTGCTTTTCTTTACTCTTGCCAGCTGATGATAGGGGTGGGTGACTTGGGGGACAGACTGAGGGCCAGATGTTTATTTATTTATTAATTAAATAACCGGAAACCTATATCCTTATTAACCAATGTCACCCCAATAAATTCAGTAACTTAAAAAATCAATTTTGTAAAACCCAGTGGCTGCTTTTCAGCCTCTAATGTAAATGGTCTACACTTATTCCAGGACTTCCTAGTGATCAGGCATCTCTCCTGGTCCCTGGGCCCTGAGTTCCTGACACAAGGATGACATTAGCTTGTCTCTGTAACCCCCTTGCCTGGACAGAACTGGCAGGCAATGGGCAATGAAGAAATGTTTGTGGGATGAGTGAGGGAAGGAGGGCATCCCAAAACTGTTTTTGCTGAGGAGGCAAGAGCTGCTCTGGTCCAGAGGGAAGACTGGTTCTGCGCTTGCCTGGCATTTGGATTCCTCACCATAGGCAAGAACTTTGCCAATGGCAGAATATCAATAACTCAGGCTCACAGCTTTCTCAGCTCATTGCCAGTGAGCTATGAGAGAGACCTAGAGGGTCAGTCTGGGGAAAGCATCCCCTTTACCTCTTATTCCTGGTGCTGGTGCTGATTTTTTTGCCGGGTGGGCTCCGCCGCTCCTTCCCCCTCCCCCAGTCACCTAACGCGGGACACTGCATGGTCCCAGAGGCTGTCTGTATTACATTCTGTCCTGTTACGTCAGCATGACTTACTTTTTTTCTTCAAAATATTTCTTGTCTTAAACCAGTGCGGACTGGCTTGGGTTTAGAAGGGTCCTGCGCTGGATTAAACTCAGGATGTTACTATTTTATTTATGTTACCTTCTCGTGGGTGGTTATTTAGTTTAGGCTTTCTCTGAGGGAGGAATGGCTAAATTGTCTGAAAGGAACATTCTGTTTCCCAAATAGGAATTCTACGGTCACAGATTATCTCAGCAAGAATCATGTATTTATGACAAATGAGCCAGATTCTCATACTATGTAATTTTATTGGAATTCTTCACAATTTCTGCAGTAACTTAATGCTGACCTTATGTTTCTTCCAATGCTTATGCCCTGTAGTTTCCCCTGAGCTTGGATGCTGAATGAGAGACAATCAAGCTGGCTGAACAATCTGGGATGAAAATTTGTACATGGGGAAGTCCCCACCCAGATTTGGAAAAACTTGGAATGCGTTTTTAGAATGAGATGGCAAAAGTTCCTAAGTTATTATAGATTGAGTTCACTTTTACTGCATTTGGACTGCATTTATATTGAGAATGCTAATCAATAGGAGTTTAGAACCATACTTCTGGGGGCTCATGGTTGGTCCACATGCACTAGATTAAGAACCTCTGTTTCATTAGATGCTCATTTTACAGATAAAGAAGCTAAGGGGAATAGACTTATTCAAAGTCACATGGTCAGTAAGTGTCAGAGCAAGAATGTGAGTCCAACTCCTATAACTCATAGGTTCTTTGCACCAGCCCCTGCCCTGGGAAGCCAGCACCCTCTCCGCCTCCACACGGCTCCATTACCGTCAGCTGCCCTGAAGTACGAGCGCACTGAAACAGAGAGGTAAGACCGAAACCACTTCTGTCTGGCACATGTTTTATTCAGGAGCCCATCCCCTCAGTTCCATTCGGGATTAGGTGCTTCTTGGCTAGGTGAGGCCAGGTCTGTCACGATTCCTCCTTTTGCATTAGTCATTTCCTCGACCTCTCTCCTTTCCCCAGGACCCTGGTCCGCAAGGCCATCCACACAGATTTGTGTGAGCAGCTGAGTCCAGCTGATTTCAGTGCTGGTCATGGGCCTGAACCATGCAGAGAGAAAAGAGAACTTGGCTGGAAGAGAGCTGGGGATTTTAACACAGTGTGAACTGGGAGGACTGCTTCAGCCCATCCAAACCAGCAAATTGCACTAAAGACAACAGAGCAGCTACACCCAGGTCAAATGGTGGGAGTGGCAGGACTCCCCACCGCATCTTTCCTGACTGAGCTGCCAGACAGCATCACTGGAGACCCGGGCTTAAATACCCAGATGTGACCCTCTGGCACCTGTGAGTGGTGTTGGGCAAGTGGCTGGAGAATGGAGGCCAGAAAGGTCAGTTCTTGGGGTGAAATAAATGATGTCAAGTATTGTGTCTTGGTCGCTGTCCAGCCCCATGGGTCCAGAGAAGACACTCCCGGGCCACTGGCAGCTGGAGGTAGGGGGTCTGCCACTCTGGTGCTTCTGATGGGATGTCTCACTTCCAACCAGGGTTTTCCAGGCACAGAAAGTGCCTTAGGTAATACGACTTTTGTGTTTCAAAGAAAGGATGACCCCAACTTCAAAAAAGAAAAGTTTTATTTATGGTTCTGTTTCAAAACTAAAGTTTAAGAAGCCACTCAGGCAGAAGCTGGTGTTTTTCCATAAATTCTTACTGTTCAAGTTATGAGTTTCAGATTTGTTTGTTACAATCTAAATGTTTGAATAAAATCCCTGGCTAGGGGGCTCAGTTGGTTGGAGCATCAGCCCATACACCAAAACTTGTGGGTTCGATTCTCAGTCCAGGGTGCCCAAGGAGGCGACCTGATCGATGTCTGTCTTTCTCCACCCACCTTCGTCTCTCTAAAAGCAATGAAAAAAAAAATCCTTGGGTGAGGATTAAAAAAAAAATGTTTAAATAATAATGGTGTAAAAAAATTTTCGTGCTATGGTGCCCGGTATTTTATGATAATCTGCACAAAAAATCAAGGAAAAAAGCTCATAATCCTGACATAGAGTAATTTTACTGATGAAGACACTCAAGGTCAGAGATGGTAAGTGATTCTCCATGCTAGGAGTGCAAAGCTGGGCGTGAAACCTACGCCTGTTAGACGAGGTGGCTCTTCAGGACTTTTAAAGTGCCCTTTGCTCGGTCACTCACGATTTGCCTCAAATGCTTTTTAGAAGGAGGAAGGATATGAATAAAATAATACAGCTTTAATATATGGATTCAAAATTGTTAGAATTGCATCATACCCTGCAGCCTCAATGTGTTTTTATTTCACTAGTGTCATTTATTTGCTCCAACTAAGTCACACTATATTGTAGAAGAAAGTGCCCTACCATAGGAAGCTCAAGAGGTGATTTGCCTGGGGCCATGCTAATAGAGAATAGTCTCAGATCTCACCACCAACTCTTAGTTCTAGTTTTCTCTTCATTACCTCAGACTGTCCTTCCCTGTGACAAACACTATGGAGAAAATTGTAAAAATGTCCCTCTTGCCCCAAAGGGGCCCCACTTTTCTAGGTTCATACACTTTGCGACTTGCCTTTGCCGCTCTCCCATCAAGAGACGGAGGCTCTCATTTAATCCAGCTGGTCTTGGGACTTGCCTTGACCAACAGAATGTGAGGAAAGTGATTGATGTTCTGGTGTTCCAGAGCCCAGAGCTTAAAGAGGCCTTGCAGCTTCTACCTGCCCTCTTGGAATCTAGCCACCATGTAAAGAATCTTGGCTATCCTGCTGGAGAGAGGCCACATAGAAGAGACATGGGTGCCCCAGCTAACAACCAATACCAAGGCCTCAGACATGTGAGTGAGACCATCTTAAATTTTCCAGCCCGAGCTGAGCTGCCTCAGTCAACACCCCAAGGGGCACAGATGAGCTGCACCTGCTGAGCTTTGCCCAAACTCCTGACCTACGTGCAAGTGCATGCAAACAAATGGTCCTTATTTTAAGCATTTTGAGGTAGTTTGCAGCATAGCCATAGATAACAGATACATGCTTGCTGGCTTTGGTACTATGAGACTACAGATGACTAAGATATAAGCTCTTCCTTTAGAATTTATCAATTTGCGTTCCAATCTGCTAACTTTTTTCATAATGGTAATATGTAAAGAATAACGGTCTTAGGACAGGCCAGGCAGAAATGGAAATTGAACTATATTGGGATAAGTTGTTAATCTGTTTCCTTGGACTACTCTCGTCATCCTCATCCAAACCCTAGCCCTTGCCCTAACCCTGGCCATAACTCTAACACTACCCTCCCGCGTGCCCTATCCAACTGACGTAATTTCTCATGACTGGCTGGACTCTGAGCAGATATGAAAAAACCAAGATTATCAAGGCAGTAGTCCCTGGATGCTTTGTTAGGTATCTGCAAACAGGTGGGGTGGGGAAAAGCCAGGACCTGAGGTGAGGCAGAGAGACTTGCCAGATCCTCTCTCACTGTTAACTCACTGTGTGGTTTCAGACAAGTCCTGTCACTACCCTGCGCCTTGGGTGCCTTATTTGGAAAGGAAGCTGATTAGGTGAGATATGTTCATTTGTAAGTACAAGGCATGGGCTCTGGGAGACTCGGCTCACTTTGCTCTAAAGCCTTGTAATTCTGAAAAGCTCCAAGAAAGCTTTAAGACAGGTTCTCCCAGGCTCGGAGGGTACCGTGGGTCTTGGCAGCTCCCTGGGGGCAGACAGCACCTTGAGAAAGGAAAGCATGTCCTGAGTGGAGAGGGAGTGTTCTCAGGCAGGATATTTGGGAAGTGTTCATTTGGAAGAAATTGGAAGTGCCTCAAAAATGTAGATGGAAAATGGTGGGGGCCCGGCCCGGCCCAGCCCAGCCTGGAGCACGGCTATCCACACTGAGCTAAAATGTGCTATTCTTTTCCTGCCAATCACACAGCCAAATAGGAGGCCCCTTGTTTTCTACCTCAAGGGAAATTCCTGGACACAGGGCTCACGGCTTTATTTGAGAATGTCATCATTTCCCATTTATTCTGGTCTTTAGACTGTTTATCCAATGACGGTGGGTTACTGCTACCTCCTGCTTGGCCTGAAATGGCTTCCCACTCGGGCCCCAGGAGCTGCTGCCTCCCAGGCCTGTCCTTGGCACGTGTTGGGGATGGAAATATGAAACCCTCAGGGCCTTTCCTCCACATTCCCTCTTTCAGTTTTATGCAAGTGATGGCACACACTGTCACCGCCCTGTAGGAGCCAGGGCAGGAGAGTACCTTGGGGGGTTACAAGCCAGATGACGCTGAGCCATCAGAATGCATCTTATTTTAAAAGGAAGTCTTTGCAGCTGTACCAAGATGTTATCAAACCTGATATGATCCTCACACAATTGTGAATACTTTCCTTTATGTCTAATTCAAATTCTCTAGTTGCAAGATGCGCCAATATTCTATTTCTTTGTGTTTGGGAATGGTGGGTTAACGCTGCCTCTACTCATTTCCTGTGTTACCTATAATGGCTGTAAAGAACCCTCTGGTGGGAAAGTGGGAGTCAGAGGTTTTAACTTTGCTGGTGCTTTTCTGCCAATGCTCTTCTGGGTCTATAACTGAAAGTGATGTTGCTGCCCTGGCCAGGTGGCTCAGTTGGTTGGAGCGTCATCCTGTGCATCAAAAGACTGCGGGTTTCATCCCAAGTCGGGGTGCATATGGGAAGCAACTGATGGGAATTTCTCTCTCTCTCTCTCTCTCTCTCTCTCTTCCTTCTTCTCTCTAAAATAAATAAACATATCCTTGGGTGAAGATTTTAAAAAAAATTGATGTTGCTTACACAGCTCTGGGTTTGGGCAAGTCCTGTGAAAGGACAGCTGGTGACTCAAATTGCGGTGGAAGCTTTCCTGGAGTGTGTGTGAACGTAGCAGGGAGAGAGGGAGCCTCACAGATCCTGCTGTACAGAGCAGGGAGTGCCAGCCTTCCAGCAGCACGTGGTGCTCCTTTCCAAACCATCCGCGCCTGTCTCCAAGTGGAGACAACGAGCCCAGTTTACAATAAGTTGAGGTGGATGCCAGTTGTCGCACTCATGGTCCACCTCCACTTTCCACTTATTCTGGCAAATGACTCTGTAGGAGAAGGGATAATGTAATGATGGCTATGATGATGCTAATGATGATCATGATCACTAGGCCTCTGTGACAGTTACCAGTTTATGACCGCTCAGTTCCAAATGCATTTTTTATGGCCCTGTTTGTGAGGCTGGAACATTGCTTCGTTTCCTGTTGCCAAAGAGTGCGGGGGGAACCCCAAAGGCTTTCTTCCCTGGTCCTGGTGTGCTATTTTTGGCTTGCTTCTAAAGTATGTAGTGGACAGTAGCACCTGGACACCCAGCGATGCTCATCTTCCAGCCGTGGGCCCCTGACTGGCAGCATCTCTGTGGGAGGGAGATTTGCTGACTTGCAGCCAAGGCTTCTCCACCATCTGTGGGCTGTGGTCATGCCTATAACTGAGTTCTGAATCCCAGCCTTGGGGGTTCTCCTCCAACACCTGTCCTTCCTTGGGTTCTGGACTGTTGTGATTTATAAGATTTATATTTGATCTTGGCCTTCAGTCTTGGCTCATGGCTTCCCAAACCCTTGGAATTTACTGAGCAATAAAGACAATGGATATCTTTTGTTATTATATTAGGTCTCTTTTCCTCAGTTCCCGAAACTGTTCCAGAACCTTAAAGGTGAAATGGGTATCTTTTTTTAAAAAATATTATTTATTTATTTATTTATTTATATCCAGGAGAAGGGAGAGAGAAAGAGGGGAGAGAACATCAATGTGTGGCTGCCTCCCATGTGTTCCCTATTGGGGACCCCGCCCCCAACCCAGGCCTATGCCCTCATTGGGAATTGAACTAATGATCCCTTGGCTCACAGGCCAGAGCTCAATCCACTGAGGCACACCAGTCAGGGCTGAAATGGGTGTCTTCTTATTCATAACAAGGCCCTTTCTACCCCAATTGGATTTATGTTAATAAACCCAATTATTATGTTAATTGGGTTCATGACTTTTGGAAATCAGCTAAGGATGGCACTGGCTGTCAGGAGTAAGAGGCGTGGAACTTTTAGCTCTTATTGTTTGATTTCTGGGGAGAGGGTAGGGACTGGAAGTTGAATCAATTTCCAGTGGCCAATGATTTAATCAGTCATGCCTATGTCATGAAGCCTCCATAAAAACCCCAAAGCAGGGTTCAGAGAGCTTCTAGATTGATGAACATGTGGAAATTCAGGGAGAGTCTGGGCTTGGAAACTCCATGCCCTCTCCCCATACCTTGCCCTTGCATTTCTTCCATCTGGCTGTTGCTGAGCTATATCATTTTAAAATAAACCAGTGATCCAGGGGAGATGGGAGGGGGATAATGGGGGAAAAAGGAGGAAGGGTCAAGTCAAGGAACATGTATGTAGGACCCATGGACAAAGACAACGGCGGGGAGAGGATAGAATGTGGGAGGTGGGGGTGGGTAGGGCAGGGGAGAGTAAGAGGGGAAAATGGGGACAACTGTAATTGGACAACAATAAAAAAAATATTACAGAGAGAAAAAATAAACCAGTGATCTAGTAAGTAAAATGCTTCTCAGGGTTCTGGGAGCCGCTTTAGCAAATTAATGAAACTCAAGGAGGGACATGTGGGGACCTCTGGTTTATAGTCGGTCGATCAGAAGCACAGGTGATGACAGTCTGGACTTGCAGGTGGCATCTGAACTGTTTGTGGAGGGGCGTCCTGGCAGGACTGTGACCTGAGCCTGTGGAGTCCCATGCTCTCTCCAGGTAGATTGTGTCAAAATTTAGTTGAATTGTAGGATACTCAGCTGGTGTCTAACCATGAATTGCTTGCTGGTGCAGAAGAAACCCTCACCTCCAGCAACATGGGAATTGGCTCGCAGTATCCCTTTGTGGTTCTTTCATTCAGACTTAGAGTTCTCTTTCGCAGCCAAGCCTCTGTAAATAGTTAATTATTCTTTATTTTAAACCTCCTCTGTTCATAATCTCTGTTCATGTTACCATATTGTCTGGTTTCTGTTTCCTGATGAAACCCTGACTGTTACACTGTCTCACCAAATCATCTCATTTGATCTTAGCAATGTCTTTATGAGGCAGGCATTCTGATTAGTCCTGTTTTATAGGTGAGCAAACCGAGATCTAAGCAGTAGTCCTCAGATTTCAATTCGAGTTCCTATTGACTCCAGAGCAAATGACTCGGTTCAACGTAAGTTCTTTTTCTAATTTCCTGAGGAAATTCCCAACAAATATTGAGCCTGTCACTTTGTCAGCCTCAGTTTATTTATGAAATTGGCATGGTATTTGTCTCCTTTGAGCAAAGTGTAGTCAATGGTATTTATAACTCTGTTGTGAGCCTGAGTGAGAAAGAAACCTGCCAGGCTGAGTACCAGGCCTTGCCTCGTTTGTCGTGTCTTCCTTTGCTTTTCCCACCCTTAATGGGTCTGAGCCTCGGTGGCCACTACATCTAACCTGGTGGACAGCTGAGCCCCTGGGAAGGCCTTTTGGGGTGGAAGTCTTAAGCTATGGTTTTGGAATCCTCGTGTCTCCCACCCTCTTTTAATCTAGCCTCAAATGAGGCTGTGAGAGCTGCTTGTTTGTCCTTTCCATTGGTGATGGACCCCTGGCTCACCTGCAGCAGCGCGGGCCTGCTGGATGGGGCTTCATGGACCCCACTTGGAGCAAGGGTAGTATTTGGGGTCCACTGATAGTACTTTGGGGGAGGCCATGTTCCCCAGCTTTTGCTTGGGAGGGCGCCTAACTTAAAGGAAACCTGGACAGGGTAAAGGATATTGGTTAAATCCAATCTTTTGATGAAAGAGATTAATTTTATTTTCCAAAAAAGAAAAATTGAGTTTCCTTTGGAAGAAACAAGAGCAAGAGGTTTATTTTCTCTCCAGGGAGACATTTGGAAGCTTGTGTCTTTTTTTCTGGAGAAGAAGGGGGAGCTTGAAATATTGTAGGGCTAACGTCATTAAAATACTTTTTACCATGTAATGTGAAATTTGAAAATGTGCTGGGTTCATCTTTGGATCACATCAGGAAGGCAGGCTTTTCCTTCTCCCTGTGTGGTCTCTGGCAGCCAGGCTCCCGGATGGAAATCCTGCCAGCGCGCAAACGTGAGACTCGTGAGTGAGGAGCCTCTCGGATTGTGCCGCGGCCCACGGTCGCCTTCCAGGGCACCAGCATGGAGCAGACAGGAGACCTGGCCTCAGACTCCTGCTTTGTCACCTCCTGACTGCAGAGTCAGAAGAACTATTTCATGGCTTTGGTTGTTGGCTTCCTCAAGCGAAAGTAACGGTAGTACCTGCCTTCAAGAGTCATTGCGGGCCGTAAGGAGAAGATGGCAATCAGAGGGCGGGAGGTGTGGTGGCTGTTCAACTAGCATTAGTTCCCTTCTCTGCGCTCTCTCTTTGTGTGAGCTTATCTGAGGTTTGACATGCAAATGAGGTTCAGTGTAGGGCTTTGTGAACTATGTTTCTTAATTAAACAAGAGTAAAGTGTGGATGACCTTATGTCATCAAAAAGGAAATGTTGGATTTAGCCATCAAGCATGAGACAAAGTGTACCAACTGTAGTCACACAAGCTATCTCTTCATGTTCTCGCCCTGCCACTCACAGTTCCTCAATAAAGAGTAGATATTTTTTGCTCTAAAAAAATCTCTTTGCCACTGCAGAAACACTCAGTAATTAAGTGTTAAGAATAGGCAAAAATAGTACGCAGGTTTTCCACTACTCAGTCTACTAACCAGTAGACTATGTGGTGGTTTGCTCATTCATTTAACAAACACAAAAGTCTATTAAATATTGACTATATTAATATTTTACGTAATAATGCTAATAATGATATTGTTTTTTAAAAGGTGGTTTTAAATGTTTATGATGTGCCAAGCACTACATTAACAATTTTGTATAGATTACTTTTATTGTATAATGACCACCAAACTTCATTGAGGGCTTACTGCCTGCTCGGAGGGATATCTGATGCTTTATACATATTGGCTCTGGCTTTCCAAAGCATATTTATGATATTGTCATTTATTAAACACTTATCTGTATAGACACTGTGTCAAATTGTTTTCATACACTGTGGAGATGCAACAGCCCCCCTCTTCCAACCACTTCCCTACATTTTATAGCATGTTCTGACCTCATTGAAATACTTCCCAATCTGTGAAATTCAGCATTTCTGATCTCAGGGACTTTGCACTTGCTGTTCCATCTGCCCATGCATTTGCACTGCTGCCTCCTTCTCATCACGCAGAATTCAGCTCACAGCTGCTTTTCCAGTGAGCTCTTCTCTGACCACATCAAATAACCGACATTTTTGTCTTGGTACACTTTTATTTATTTTTGACATTCAACAGTATTTTATAGTAGTTTCAGGTACGTAGCATAGTGCTTTGATTGTTATACGATTTACAAAGTGATCCCCTTGGTAATTCAAGTACCCACTTAGAACCATACATAGTTATCACAATATTGACTATATTTTTTATGCTGAACTTTACATGTCTGTATTTAGTTGGTTTTTAAAAAACAGATTTCATTTACAAAAAGCAAAAGTTTTCCAGGAGGACCTCTCTGCAACTTGCTATCCCTAACACATAAAGCTGAGAGTATCCTTTAAAAAGTATTCTGCAAAAATATAACAGGCTCCAATCAATTTCTAGAGAATTTCTTAAATGAGTGTAATTATAATTTAATTCCTTTTGAAATTAGTGTTATCAAACAAATACCTTTTAATGGTCTTCTTAGAACTAACTGGATAGCCTAAGACTGGATTTTTTCCCCAAACTCTGCCCATCTGTAGTTGGCAAATTATTGTCCTAGACACCTCGGCTTCTTCATCTGCACAATGAGAGGGCTGGCTGGATTGATCTCCATGGAGACCTCTGGCACGATCTCCTAAATATGCTTATAGCTACATTTATTGAGGTTTGATTATGTGTCAGATACTGTGTTAAGTGCTGTCTTTATAGTATCTGATCTAATTCTCCTACTACTTCTAAAAAGTATCTGATTTTAGTCCCATGTTATAGATTAGAAAAAAGACACCCAGAGAAAACAGGTCTTGCCCACAAATGCCACCCAACTAATCAGGTTTTAGTTCATCTATAACCATCTGATTCTATTATTATGCTCTTAATTACATTGGAACACTGCTTATCTCAGGTTCTTTTGGGGTGGAAGGCCTGTCTTCTAAGCAGGAGGTTAGATTACTTTCAGAAAAGAGACAGCTCTCTAAGTGAGTCATGGAAATTATTTGTAGCTCCTATTAGAACTACAAACTGAGCGAAGTAAAGGCCCAAATTAACCTGAAGCTTTAGTCTATTCTTCCAAAGCCCCTCAAAACATTTCTTGTGGCTATGGATCACACCATCTCTGGAATTTGGATTTAGTAATTTCATAGCGACTTTGTAGGATTCTAATTAATTAATTAATTAATGTCTGTACCACTCTTTTACAATTTTGACTTTCAAATTTTTTAACTGACCATATTTGCCCAATTTTCTTCTTGGTCCTCTTCAAATAAACCATGTTCCTCCCTGCAACAGATAACTATGTGATGTCCAGCTCTGTGGGCTGGGGAGGCAGAACTCATGTATTTACCATGTTGTATGGATTTAATTATGTAATGCAGACATAGTTCAAATGTTTTTTGAGAGAATTCATTCTAATCTCTAAAATTAGATCAAAGTGTGCTGGTCTCTGAAGCCTTCCTTTATTGATTGACCTAGTTTAGTGTGTTCTAGAAAACTTTTTTTCCCCTTAAGGACAAGGAATATGTCTTTGATTCCACATCTGTGCACCTATACTACTGTGTATGGAGGAGTGGTTAGTTCATATTTGTTGGCCTTGTGGTAGAAAGGATTTCAGGATTCACCTAATCCAGTGTGACCCAAATTTGCCTTATTATAAGAATATCTGCTTACGCTTAGGCCTGAGTCAGAACTTTGGAGTCAAACTCTGCAGGGAATGTGTCAGGTAATCTGTGTTTTTAACATGAATAATTTTTATCATCATACAGGTTTGGGAAGCTGATCTTCATCATTACAAAGGGTGCACGAGTCTTTCTATAGCTTCGCCAATGAATACGGGTTTTGGCTCTTTGGTTTTCAGAAACAGAAACCGATTCATTTTAATACATGGAAAAGAGGACTTATTATAAGGATGAAGAGCATTCTTTTGGGAATCCAAAGTAGTCAGTGAAGTACAGTCAGGCCCCATGGAACAGAGGCTTGGTGGTCTTTAATTTATGGTGTCTTTGCATTCCTCTGTGCATCAAGTTCATTTTCGTCTCTCCACTGGCCTGGTTTTTCATGACTTCGGCTTGTCCATGGTCCATAAGAGCCTCTTAGCCCTGAGTCGCCTCATCTTCAGATCCTTCCCTGGAGCCCACTGATTCAGTGTTTCAGTTTCCCATTTCAATATTCCTAAGACATTATTTATAGGCTTAGCTCATAGTTTTGAGCTAGGTTATCAGAGATATCACTACAGGCAACTCATGGATATGTTAAGAAATAACACTTCAGATATGGCTAGGGAAGGGCAAAGTACAGTACTTTTATTATTTGACTACCGTGATATTAAAATATATCTCTAGGTTGTAGATAACATTTATGGAAAAACCTCATGGTTCTAATTTTGGACTATTGGGGAAATGTTTAAAACCAGCTTGCATGATGACTTATTTACAAACACTCTTCAGAGTTATAGAACAAGGGTTGTAGAACAATGCTAAATAGCAGCAAGTAATGAAAAATATGAGAAAAACTTAATTAGTCACAAGGTTTTGTATAGTTAGAGTTGCAAGTCACTCCATTTTGGCTTTAGCTATGGGGGTTTAGGTCTCCCATAGTACATTCCAGAATGTGCTTGGTAGCTCTGAGAAAAGATCAGAAACATGGAGGCAATTGTCAAGGTCAGACCTGCTTTTCCTAATGTTTTGTTTCATTTAAAGTGGGCCAGATAGCTTTCCATTTCTTAAAGACCAAGTGAGAAATTAAGAATCAAACCATTTAATCTCTTTTGGTCCTAATTTTTCCAGTTCAGGTGACCTGTTGTCCCAAGGGGGAGCACAGCCTGACCTGCCTCCTTTTGAATTGCTCCAGCTTTTCCCCTGGGACTTGCACATACTTGATTTGGCTGGCCATTGGCTCTCTCAGTGAACAAAACTTTAAGGCAAAACAAAGTAAACTTCCCTTCTGCCTGATGTTAGATTTACCATTGTGTGGGGAAATGTCACAGCAACAAAGGCAATGTTATTTTACTAAAAAATATTTTTGTCAGAAACTGAGAGTCATGTCAAAAACCTTTAAAGGTTTTGGCTCTAAAAGCCCACATGATGTCTGGCAACAAGTTAATTTGAGGCCCAAATGATAAAAATATTGTTTAGAGGTAGAAAGAAGTGACTCTGTATAATCTAGTTCACATACTAATTACCCTTTGCTTTCCTGCCCTTTTCTCTTTGCCTGTCCCCATGATTCCAGGAAGGAAAGGCGTGAAGAAGGGACCAATCTCAAAAGAGTCAGGTTTTCTTCTAGTTGAAAATGTTGGTAGATGTTGAAGTTAAAGTTTGCTATAGTGGCTTTTGGGATTATTGAGGCTGAGGTTTTAAATTGTATAGATCTGTTTTTCAATGTGAACATTTAAATCTGGACGTTGTTTCATTTGCACTAGTATATTTATGAGGCTTACTTGCCGTTTAGTATTGCAAGGGCTGTGAAAAGGAAGACCAGGCAAAGGTGTGTGTCCATTTGGAGTACAAGTGCCTACAGGGCAAAGACTATCACACTCAAAAGAATGTAACCAAGCACTGGGCTTCCTAATATTAAGGGCTGTAGATTTTTAAAGAAAGGAAATTCTGTAACAAAAGAATCTTTGAAATAGGTTTGCTTTCTAAGGCTTCATGGGAAGGGGTGATGAGACTATAAAGAAACAGTGTCTTCTATCATTTCCTTTATATTACATATTTTTGGAAATCCATTTCCAATCAGATTAGAAAAATATGCATTAAATTTACAATACTTTCATTGCTTGAAAAAAATAATTAAGAATACCTTTTAAGGTATAAAGTATGAGAAAAGGATCAAACCTTTCCCCAAGAGGTTAGCTAATTGTTGTAAGAGTAGATGTAAAATCCACAAGGGCAAGAAATGTGCCTGTGCTGTTCTCTGCTGTTTCCTAGCGTCCAGCATAGTGTGTACTTGGCCAGTACTTTTGAATGAATCATGCCTGTGGATGGTGGCTGTGATTTGGTGAGACGGAGGACAGTTTGAATGAAGGCATCAAGGTGGCACCTAGCCTGATTAGAATAGATGTCAGGGGATATGGAGTGGTTGGAAATAACATGGTATAGCCAGGGCAAGATCAGGCTATAGAAAGTTTTGGAAGTGTCATGTGTTTGACAAGATAGGCAGGAAAGCCACTGAGTTTCATGAACAAGAATACAATGATGAATGCTTTTAGGGAAAATATCTTAAATGTTACACAAAAATGAATTAGAAGGAACAGAGGGCCAATTACTTTACAAGGTGATGAAAGCGAAACAGCCCTAAAAGCTACTCTGAAGGACAGATACTAGGACCTTATGACAGGATAAAAATAAAGGGCTGAAGAAGAAGTAGGAAGTAAAATTTGGAAGGCTAAAACAATGGAGCTAGTATTGAAGAGAAGGGGACAATTGGATGGGTGAGCAATTTGGGAAAGAAAGGCCCCAGGGATCAGTTCATGCTTGAAGCAATGGATGATATTCATCTGCCGATGATTTCGTTTGTACAAGCTGAGAGAGGTTAGAAGTCAGGGCTGGATTTAGAGATCCAAGAAGCATTAATATCATGGTGACAGATCAAGTCAAGTAAGGGTAGAGAGGGAAGAGTCAAAGGCAGGGATCGTAGGGGCCGGAATGAGGGCAGTAACTGGTCAACCTGGATGAAATTCACCTTGAGATGGGAGACATGTCCTATTCATCTTTGCATGCTGGACATAAAGTACCATGGCCAGCAAGTAGAAGTCCTCAATAACTATTTCAGGAAAAAATGCAATTCCTGCCTGTGCTGTATTAATCCATGGCAACCTGAGAACTCAGGAAGGCAAACATCTGAAGTGCTCCCTGGGGATGTGATAATATTAGAGCAAGGGATACAGTTTTCCTTTTAAGAGCATTGAAGATCTGTTTGACCTTCCCTTCTCTGTACGCCACTTGTTAAATGAAAAAAACAAAAAACAAAAAAACAAGCAAGATGTCAGTATGCCTTTGATTTGTAGTATGTTTTGGGTGTAAAGAACAAGGTAAGCATCAATATTCTTTTTTCTCAAACAAAAATACACAAACTGAACAGCAAACTTAAGTATTTACTGTATGCTTGGTGTTATGTAGGTGCTAAAAATACACTCAGTCCAGTCCTAGATAGTTTATAGTAAAAGTTGCAGTAGGGTCTATGAAAGCCAGCTCTGACCCTTCTCCTCAGGCTCTGCCATTTGATGTCCTTGCTGGATTGGCCATTGTGAATGTGCAGATGTGAGACTAGCCCTAGACTCTATAATATCAGTCTCCAATAGACTGTGATTATCCCTACATTCAAATTACACAGATTTTTGAAGACCATGAGATGGTTTCAACAATATAGAATTTCTGCAAACACTCACTTTATTAACTCTACACATCTTGTTAAGTAGATCTTGGCAATGTCTTTGCTTGTGGAATTCCTAAAGTCCAGAAGACCTGCCAGAATATTTCCTTTGCTTTTTCCTCTTTCCTTCTTCCTCACCAGGCTTTGAGGGGAGCCTGTGAGTGTGAGTTTTATATGACAGTTATGCTGGGTAGATGTGAAGTTTTAAATGGTGTCTTTCTTTGCAGGTGGGTTGGCAGACAGAACTCTGCTGGCAAACTGGACGATTTCAGATTCTCAGCCTAGGGTGGGAAAGCCCATGTTGAATTGCTTATTCATTCTCCCTTTAAGGGCTGATGTCTCAATATTTTACTCAGCACCAAGTTAGTTGGGTGAATTTTATTTGCTGCTCTTTGTAGAGAGTTTTTTTGTGAATAGGCAAAATCAAGAAGTTTAGTTTTTACCTTCTACTTTATTTTTCTTCATTAGAGAGTAGATTCATAACTCCAAGATTTTGTCTTTCTTGGGCTTGGCATTTCTCCATAGGGCCTGCTTGTCCTATCTCTCTCTGTATTTATATTGCTGTGGAGACCCTGACTTCTTTTTCCCAAACATCATGTGATGCTTTCAGCTTATACTTGGCTGCTGGCCCCTGCCAGGCTGAAGTGGTCTGAGGCTGTTTAAGGGATGTGTTAGAGAGTCTAAAAGGAAATACTTCTTTGGTCAGACTTCTCCCTGGACATCACATATTACTCTCCTTTTTTCCGTCTCCCCTCTCATTGGCAAAACAAGCAACAGGAGCTTCCTTTGGTGGACCTATATAATTATATGATACATGGCTGTGGTATACTTAAATTGGGGCATTATTGCATGATATGTAGTTGGATGCATGCTTTGTATATTGTAGTGTGGAGAAGGGAGTATGGGGAGGATAGTAGGAAGTACCTACAAATTGTCATCCATCCATCCATCCATCCATCCATCCATCCATCCATTCATTCAATGCATATTTACTGGCCAGCCACAAGGGATTTGAACTTACAGCACAATTCCATTGGTAGTACGGCATAGCAGAAAGACCCTAGGATTTGGAGTCAGAAGATCTGACTCTGCCTCCTGTTGACTTGGGAAAGTCAGCATGAGTGAAACATACAGAGGCACTGGGAGAGTTGAGGAAAACATCAGCGGGGTGAGCTGCATTTGAGACACTTCTCAAAGAATTATTGGGAGTTTGTCAGGTGGGCAAAGTGAGGTGGGGATGGATTCTAGGAAAATTAAATAGTAAAAGGAAAATCATATGTAATGAAAATGTATAACATCTTAAGCGGACAGTGAGGATATTGCTGGAAAGGTAGGTTGTAAAGCCCTTGAAGGCCTTGAGAAGGAGTTTGGATTCAGTCCACTGTCAGGGCTACTCTAACCTCAGTTTTTAATCAGCCGGGTCAAATGGTCAGATTTGCATTTCATATGCTCCTGGCAGCAGCGTGGAGGTGAACAGGGGGAATTGGACCATGAGGGGATGGAGGGAGATGGGCGAATTTTTCCTAGTTCAGGTGAGAGCTGAGACATACTTGTTTTTCATGTCTCTTTCAATAAAGCACCGTGGATGCCGCTGGGACCGGGTGAGTCCAGTGAAAGGAAAATCATGGGTGGATGGGATGAGTAGTGAAGAATGTCCTAGACAGTAAGTGACAGCCGGCTGGTTATCTGATTGTACCACGGTGACTGAGAAGCCGCAGGGGAGTGAGCTGGAGATGCCCTGAGGTTCTCTGGTGCCAGGTTTCAAAGGCCTCAATGGTGAGGGCCGCCCACTTTCCAAGGGAAGCATGTTAGTTCCTTCGGGCAGTCCCTTGACCCAGATATCGGGACCGAACAGTCAGTTTTCCCTGTGTGAGCCTTTGAGCCCCTTTGAAGTCCAGAGGATTTTCCCTCTGCCACTGCCAGCATGTTAGCTCTCTTTTATGTACTTTTGTCATTTGACTCCATGGGGAATGTATTCTTGGCAAAAATCTTAGTTGTACACTTGGCTGGAAGCCACTGTTGTTACATTCGTTGGACACAGCTGGTGCTCTGTTGAGCCCAGAAAGTAATAGTAGTGATGCCCATGATGCCACTCAGAGCTAATTGATAGAAATAATATTATTCTATGTAAAGGAAAGGAGAAGACCCCTGGTCTGGCCACTGTGATGCGGTGGTAAAGTGGGTATTTGTTGCAGGGTCATGCAGAGAAGAAATGGCATCATCGGGATGAATGGACAGCTCTACTGTGGTAGCTAGATGGGAAAAAGAACAAAGTCAATATGGTCCCATCCTAACTTAGGACTTTTCACTTTATGTGATGTTTAGACTAAAATAGAAACAGAGAAAACTTGAGGATATGCTTATGGAAGAAGCAGTAGGGAAAAGCGCTGGCTACGACTGGGTGTGGTCCAGATTCTAGTGTGTCACTTGCATCAGGATGTTGTGTTCTTGGTTCAATTCCTTACCCTGTTTAAGCCGCAATATCATCTGTGCAAATAGAGAAGGGTCAGACCAAGTGATCTCTAGGATACAGCCCCTTTTGGTTCTAACATGGTGAATCTATGATCATAATGTGCAAACCTGTCAAAACCCTTAAGGCTACCAAAAAGTGCACTGCTCAGTTCAGAACAGGCAGACAGCATAATGATTCAGTATTTGTGTATATTGCAGAACAATCGCCACAATGAGTTTCATTAACATTGATCACCATACGTAGTTACAAAGTTTTTATTTCCTTGTGACAAGAACTTTTAAGATCTACTCTCTCACCAATTTTCCAACATGCAAGATAGTATTTTTAACTATATTCACCATGCTGTACATTACATACCCATGACTTGTTTATTTTATAACTGGAAGATTGTATCTTTTGACTTTTTTCATCCATTTTGCCATTCCACCCCTGTAATCTGTTCTTTGTGTCTGAGCTCATTTTTTTTAAGTCCACATGTAAGTGAGATAAATCATATGGCATTTGTCTTTCTGTGTCTGACTTATTTCACTTAGCATAGTGCTTTCTGGGTCTACCCATGTTGTTGCAAATGGGAAGAAAGATCTTGAGGTCTTAGCTGGTTGCTTTGTGTGGATGTCTCGTCCTGTCCCTGTATGTCCAGCTTACCTATTTTTTCCCACAAAAATAAGGCAAAATGAAATAGAATGCAACACAGCATATTTTGAAAATAGCTTATTTTATCTGGCCTAATAAATCATTATTTTACCTTATTATTGCTATAAGAATATTTAATGATTATTAATATAATTATAATTGTTAAAATAGTAGTTATTATATATTACTTATATTTGTATTTACTTATTGAGTGCATTCCATCTTTGAAACTTTAGGAGGATTTCTGACCAGTGCTTGGCCACTCTGTAAGCCCCTGTCAAACACATAGTGGGTGCACACCTAAGGCTTGGTCAATCAAACGCCACAGGTATGAAAGCAAGGGAACGAGATCTATTTTATTTGTAGGCACGGGTACTGCCACCTCCTCAAAATTTTCTCAGAGCCGGTAGGGACTGGGACTACAAGGGCAGCTTTCCAGTCTTGATTAAATTAAGTACCCACATTCATGTGTGATAATGCTCCATGTTTCTCAGGCTTTGAACTTGATCACTGTTTAATATCAGCACCAGAGAACTGGGGAGAATGGAGCTTCCAACGTATTTAAAATCCTTATCAGATGTGAATCCCAACTTGTATATCAAAAATTACCCCATTGGTTGATTAAAAAAATGGATGGAAACATTATTTCTAAATCATAGTGAGTTAGTAGTTATAAACTGTTCAAATAAAGCTTATATTTAATATGATGCTACATGGAATTCTAGCATCATACGTGGACTGAGTTAATCAAGACTACTTTTATCCTCAGGGAGTTATGCCCTCAAGTATCAACTTAGAAGACTGGTATGTAAAAATATTCATCACTGTGCAGACAACACCCTGTGGACAATAATCTTGTTATTACAAAGTTTATTGGAACAGATTTTAAATCAGTGTAAGAAAAGAAGCCGGTGAATCAAAGTGTCTGCTCATGAACAAACAAAAGCAAAAAACAACCTCCAAAGTTTAATGATAACAGAGCAAGAGGATCCCGGTTACTCAGGATTTAGGAAGCCATAGATACACAGGTGCGGTTCTGTTATCATATGGGCCTCCAGGTTAGACTGATATTCGAATAAAGCAGGATATGGGAAGAAGGCAAAAATAAAATGACCCAATAAAATGATTGGTGTGTCTTGTTATGATATTGTGAAAGTACTAACAGTTTATTTTTGGTGAAGGGGTAGGAGTTTAGAATCTATTTATGGGCTCAGTCATTACCCCACAGGGAAGGATGTTATTTATAGCAGGAACAACATAGATATCTATGGATGTAGTGAGTCACAATTTTTCTTGATGAAGATGGGTTTTAGAACCTCCCCACAGCGACTTGTGCCCAGGCCGGTCAACCATTGTGGGGAAATGCAGCTTCATGGGGTTCCTGCTGTTGCCTCTTTCCATCGTTACCCGGACTCTGGAAACGAAAAAGGGTTTATACTGATGATGATGATGATGATGATGATGATGACGATGATGAAAATAATACTAGCTGTCACTGAGGGCTTATTACATGTCGAGGGCTGTTAAGAAAAAAAACAGTTGGAAAATAACTTGGAGCACTTAGCAGTTAGTTTTGCATTTGTATGTGTGGCTGTGACAGCTATTGGTGGCTCGTCTCTCCATTAGGAGTTTTAATCAGATTATTTTTACATACAATGCTGGCAACTTCCTAAGTTTTCATGTTTAAGCTCAAGAAAAAGTTCAGTATTGACTCAGCCTGAACATTTTCTTCCCCTTTTAGGCAGGGAACACTTCTAAGAAGAGAAAAGACCTGGCCAGCTCCTTTGAGGCCTTGGCCCAGCGCACACTGCCTGGGCATTGAGGGCCCCAGTCGGTGCCAGCCCCCTGCTGGGAAGAGGCAGAGGGTGTCACACAGCTGCAGATGTTGCCCCCAGGTCTCGCTGGAGACCTAGTGTGTGTGTGTTGTGCAGAGAGCACACCAGGGAGGGACTGCTCAAGTACAACCAGCTCTTTGTACATCTCTTAGGTGGCTCCTCTGCACCCCAATTAGATTGGAAAGGTCACAAAGGATGTCAGTGTGGACAGACTAGACACAAAGCCCGGGCTTTCTCTTTGATTTCAGAATGTAAGTGGGAAGATTCTGGGATCCACCTTGATGACAAAGGCATGCTGGTTAACAACAAACGCTGTCTTTGGAGTGAGATCCAATTGAGTATATAACCTCTCTCAGGTTTTTCTTTTGTAACAGAGGGCTAATGCCTTCTGCTTCATGGGTTTATGGTGTATATCAAAGAGTAAGTAGACTGTTCATTACTCAGATGACTTACCCAGCTGACTCTCCCAATACTTTTAAGTCTCAGCTATTTTTTGTTTTCTCAGAAGGGATTATGTTGCTACTCTGTTTAAAATATACTCTATCTCTCTGTCCATAACTTCCTAGCACCTTACTCTGCTTTATTTATTTATTATTTGTTTCTTTTTCTTTTTTTTATTGTTGTTCAAGTACAGTTGTCTCCATTTTCCACCACCACTTTCCCCCTCCCCACCCACCCCATCTCCCACCCTCAATCCTACCCCCCTTTGGCTTTGTCCGTGGATCCTTTATACATGTTCCTTGATGACCCTTCCCCTTCTTTCCCCAGTTATCCCCCTCCCCCAACCCCTCCGGTGACTGTCAGTTTGTTCTTTATTTTAGTGTCTCTGGTTCTATTTTGCTTGCTTGTTTGTTTTGTTCATTAGGTTCCACTTACAGGTGAGATCATATGGTATTTGTCTTTCACTGCCCGGCTTATTTAACTTAACATAATGCTCTCTAGTTCCATCCATGCTGTCGTGAAAGGTAGGAGTTCCTTATTTCTTTCTGCTGCATAGTATTTTACTGTGTAAATGTACCACAGTTTTTTGATCCACTCATTTATTGATGGGTGCTTATGTTACTTCCAGCACTTGACTATTGTAAATTGTGCTGCTATGAATATTGGGGTGCATAGGTTCTCTTGAATTGGTGTTTCAGGATTCTTAGGGTATAATCCCAGAAGTGGAATTGCTGGGTCAAAAGGCAGTTCCATTTTTAGCTTTTTGAGGAAATACCACACTGTTTTCCATAGTGGCTGCACCAGTCTGCATTCCCACCAACAATGTACTAGTAGTATTTATCATTACTAAAAATATATAAGGTCTCTTCAGAAGTTATCCAGACATGTTATATGAAAAATAGAGACATTTTGAAGAAGCTACAAGACACAAGACACATTGCACATAGGACAATGATGTATCAGTCCCCTTCAAAATAGGAACCTTGAGACTGCACACGGTTCTCCCAGTCTCATCAGCTGCCCTCATTGTATTTTCCTGAATCTCATTGATGGTCTGAAATCTCTTCCTTTTCAAAGAAAAAGATATTTTAGTCTTGAGGAAAGGTAGGAGTTGCTGGGCACCAAATCTGGGCTGTAGAGGGACTGAATCACCTGGATGATGTGCTGTTTTGCCAAAAACTCTGCATGAGACATGATGAATGAGAGAACACATTGTTGTGATGAAGCTGTCATTCACCAGTTGCCCATAGCTGCGGCCTTCTGAATCATCCAAATAGTTTCTATGGAGGAATGTTCAAGCTTAACTCAAAACTTGATGCTGATTTGTTGCTCTACTTGCTCAGCCATTTTTGGATGTGATGGCCACACGGTACACATGCTCACTCTGTGGTATCTACTGTCCCCACTGACTAGTACAATGAAGTTGTCATTGCTTAGGCATGCACATTCCAGTCGCCTTTCCTTGACTACCAGGTTACATCAATGTCATGCAAGCCGTTCTTGTTATATTAACAATTGCTGGACTTTTTCTGGACAGCCTTGTGTATGTCTATGTCTGCTTTCTTTTTATGTTAACTGTTTGTCTATCCCTCACTAGAACATGAGTTTTATGAGGGCTGTGATGTTTTAGACTTGTTCTTCTGTGTCCTTACCTCCTTAAGAAGTGATGGTACATAGAAGGTACTTAGTGAATGTGTTGAATGACTAAATGAATGAATGCGATGAATGAATATAAAATGCTCTGCACAGCAGCTGACACGTAATGAATACTGAGAGCATTGAAATTTCTGCTCATCAATTCTATGTGGATTGACACTTAGTGGAAATCTGTGGGAGAGCTTTCTCTGGGGAAAGCCTTCTCTGGGGAGAACTGTGTCACTCTACTCCCAGTTGGGCCAGAGAGAATGTGGAATACTTGAGGTGATCCAGAGAACTTTATGTGGTGATGTAGGGTCTGGCTGATGGAATCTGCTGAACTCTCTCTACACATGGAAGCCAGGTAGTGCTTGTAGGTCACAATGAGGTACTATAAATGCTCAAGTGGGAGGTCATCACAGCCAAGGGAACATTGGCCTCTTCCTGCTTTTCCTTCTGTCATGGGAATAAGAAATGGCCTTTTGCTTGATGCATCTTTTCTGGTCTCAACTTGCATAATAGATATTTACATTTTTGAAAGTGCTTATACAAAATGAAGTCACAGATACATTTAATTAACTTGAGCTTTTAGATTATGTTCTCTGGCTTCCACACTTATAATCTTAAGAAATCTCCAGGGTGCTAATTTATATCTAGGGGACAACCCTAGTTTCTTCTGCTTTGTTCCCGAAGATACAATTTGAATGTCTGCCCTTGAGTTAGTCAGGTTCCTCCCAGAAGCAGACACCAAAAGAGTGTTAAATGTTGCAAGGGTATTCTTGGGGGAAGTGCCTGTGCAAAAGGACCTATGGAGGGAGTTGGAGAAGGCTGGTTTAGCAGTCAGTCATGACGTGAGCCTGACTGAGTGGAGGGGAGCAGGAGAGAAGGTTGGGTGGACCCAGGCTAGACTGCCAGGCAAAGTAAGAAAGCTGCGGTAGAGCCATGGGGAAGTCCCTGGGCCTGTGTCAGCCAACTAAGGAGCCCCGTGTCTCCCAGGATAGAGCAATCCCACTGCACCCTATCACTGGCAGGGAGCAGTTTTTGGAAAGTAGGCTCATGGTGCAAACATCGATAGACTTAAAGGTGAAGCATTTGGGGCCCTGGGTCAATTCCATTCTCTGCAGGAGTTTGCGAGGCAGTCTCATGGCTTCCACACTCCATGAAGTTAGATGATGCCATAACCATCTCCAAAAGCTGGTTACTTTGCCATGAGTAGCAGGCTGCCAGTTGGGATAACTGGTGTCAAAACTTTCACTTGGGAAAATGGAAATTAAGAGTTTACACAGACACGACAATGGAGGCGTAACTGTCCTTTCTTCCAGCAGCTACTCTAGCCACAGTGGCTCTCTGGTATTTTGAACCCGGGAATGCACCACTCAAAAGCTGGGCTCTGTCCTCTAAGATTCCCCTCTGACCCACTTCCCTAGGACACAAGCATGAGCTCAGTAAGCTGGGGACCAGTTCTGAGAGTAATAGCCTTCAAGAACCAGAACTGCTACTCACTCTCAGGGGCCCGTCTTAGCATACAGGTCTCTGCCCATGGGCGCAATCTCTTTCTATCATGGTATTTTGTTTTAAAGGGGATGGTAGCTCCTTCTTGTCCTGGTCCTTGGTTAGGGTCACCCAAGTCCACGCTGATGAGTTCCCACTAAGGAGAATCTCAAGGAGCTGGGCTTGCCCTCTCCTTCTCAAAGGCCATTTGGGCTCCTTATGAAAAAATCTTTTCATCCTCTCCCTAGCACCTTAAAATTCCTATAGCAGTAATTTACTTCTGGGAGTAAAATTATGAACACATGCTTCACTGTGGCTCTACTATACTTGCTAGCTGAGAAGAAAAACAGTTGAAATAACATCTCAGACAAAATATTTTCCATAATCTGTAGAGAGTAATCAATACTAGGGAAGACCGTTACTTGGCGACAGCGCTGGCATTCCGTGTTCTGAAGCATTCCTGTGTGCTGCGCTTTGAGGTCTCATACCTTTCCATTACTTCTCAACCACCGGTTGCTGTGACTTCTCAGAACCAAGAGGTCCTTCTTGTGCAGATTTCTGTAGCTGATTTCTGCTAAGTTCCTTTTATTTTCCTAGAGTTTTCGTATTATGAGACAAGGCCTAATAAAGCAAGTCAAATAACAAATAGCTGATCTTGTTCCCCACATTCTCTCCTTCTGTGGAATATTTACCGTCTGATTTGTCCATGGGAAGACGCAGCTGTTTGCAAGCAGCCTTTGTGCCCCAAAGCAAATGAGGAGAAGCATTCCTGTGAACTTCAGAGCACATGCTGGGGTGGAAGAACTTTTGTTTTTCAGTCTTAGAGCTTGTTGCTCCCAAATAAATGACTGTAAATGGAGATGAAGGGATAAGACTTGTGACTAATTTCTCTGGGGAGCCTAACTAGCTCCACTCCTGACCCTAGTATGTCACCCCCTCCCTCGCTCCTGCCCCATCCCTGGCCTGTCTTCCCACTGCAAGATTCATAGCAGCTTTATGACAAGGTGGGTGTTTGTGACCCAGTTCAGGATGGGGACGAACACAGTCCTCCTGGAGGTGGTGTTCTTTCCATGATGGGGCTGACGCTCCGCCAGTGGAATCCCAGTGAGCTAAGGGAACAGGCGGTGCGTGTCAGGTTGATTCAGCTGAGGAAGTCATGGCCTTGCTTTAGCCTTATAAGGCTGTAGTTCCGGTGGAAGAGAGGCTGTCTCAGCTTGAAAATCCAAAGCTCTGAGCATTCCCAGATGACATCTGTAGTTTCTCCAACACACATTTGGCTTCTTTGGTTCCTTGCAGCGCTGTGATTATGCAATCACAACTTGGCAGGTTCTTCATCCTGTGAAATCTGTACATTTTCCGCACTGACATCTCAAAAACAATCACTGAAGCATTTTTATCAGGGTGGTTTATCGTAATGCAGAGCCACTCCCCTGGCATTTCTTGTAAACATACTAGGAAAGTGATGACTTGGGAGGGAGAAAGGTATAGTAGAAAGAGGGCTGGTTTGGAATTGGATGGACCCAAGTTCAAGTCTTGGTGTTTTTTTTTTTTTTTGTTTGTTTTATTTTTTGTTTTTTAAATTGTTGAAGGAATTAGTCCCTTAGGGCTCAGATTAATTTTCTGTAAAATGGAGAAAATCCTTTTTACTCTGCAGGGCTCTTGCGACCATTAGAGATAACATATGCTAAGAGTTAATAGACTCTTAAAAGTTTTGTATGAGAATAAATATATACATAGTGTGTGCGTATAGTGATGGTCCTAGTACAGAGATGGGAGTAGTTATAAACTGATTGTATACACGGATGCATGCACGCATTCCTTGTAGACCTCAACTTTTGTATTTTTGATAAATAACTTGTTTCTGAGGATAGTCCAAGCTACATATCTGTGAGTTGGTTCTCAAATCTCCATATTCTGGGGAGGCCAGAACTGGGCTCTGTGCTGACACCACAGAGGCAGCCCTAGGCTTTTCCTTCCAAGCCATCAACTGGTAGCAGGTACAATGAAAAGATGACCAATTGCTTCTAATTCTCTCATTGACATCTGAGATCTGAAGACAGAATTACTCTAATCCTCATTTGAGACATCAGAGAATGAGAGAACCATTTTTCTCCAACTCTTGGAATACTTCCCTGTCACTGAAGTGTTTATGTACATTGTTCCCCAATAGAGGTTATGTCAGACCTTCTTTGGCACAGTGAGAAAAGACACAGTCTCTTCCCTTATGAAGACTCTGTGCCAAAATATTGGTCATCAGCTTCTTAGAAGCTTTAGTAAAAGGTTTGATATCTCCTAATTAATGCAATGGAGCCTTAAGCAATATATTGGGGGAAAAAACACTTCTGCTTGGAACAAACTTTGCAAATTTGACCAAATTTGACTTGTCATTACTTTTAGCTATTGATATGTTGAGCTTTGTTTTAATTATTTAATTACTCAGCCAATTGATTAAGCCAAATATTTATTAATAGCCCATTACATTCCAGGCACAGTTGCAATGCTAGAAGTACAATGATGAACAAGACAAAGAAAACTATTATCCTTTATGGAGACTATAGTCTATGAGTTAAGAAACAAGTGCAAAGGGCTAGAGGGAAAGAAATTTAGGGAACTGTGGGAGCACAGGGCAAGGTGCTGTGTCTAGTCTTGTAGTGAGAAGGTAAAACATAACTTGGGATCATAGAGGGCTTTGGGGTGGATGGGCCTGAGAGCAGGGGAAAAGCGGTCGTGGGTGAGGCTGTGGAGGGGAGGGGGGCCAGGTCATCAGGTCATCACGTCCTAGAGGCCATTGTGGAGAGTTTGGGTTACATTCTGAGGCCCTGAGGAAGCTGTGAAAGATTTTAAGGGTGTGTGATATGGGAAGAAGGTCAGAATTTCCTTTTAGAAAATCAGTCTGGTGACAGTTAGAGTATGTGTTGGAGGGGCTTAAGCCTGGAAGCTGGGAGGATACTTGGGATTGGTTTCTGTGATCAGTGCAAGAGATGATGGTGGGCTCAACGTTGGCAGTGGAAATAGGAAGAAGTAACAGATTGAAGACAGAATCAGTAGGACTTGGTAGTTTAGTGGATAGACAGACTGAAGAATAGAAAGAAGACAAGGATAATGCCAATATTTCTGACTGAAGTAACGTGTTATATGGTGGTGCCGTTTACTGAGACAGGGAGCATAGGAAAAGGAGAAGGTTTGGGGGAAGAGTGGATTCCATTTTAAGCATGTTGAGTTTGAGATGTTTATGGTTAAGTGGAGATGGTGAATATACAGCGGGAGTATCCAGACCTAAAACTTTGCAAAAGCAGCAAGCCTGTAAACGTTGATTTAGAAGTTATGAATACACAAGTGAGGATTTACTTATGAAGAGGGTATGGAGTGAGAATCCAGCCAAGGGGCATATCTTTGAGGAATGTAACACATCTAAGATGGGCAAGGGAAGAGAAACAGACAACGGAGATAAGAAGGAGCAACCAGAGAAGTAAGGGAAGGGGGCGTGGGGTGAAGGAGAGTGAGGAAGAGAGGGTTTCAAGGAGGCAGTGGTCCAATGAGTCTAGTGCAAGTTAGAGGTCAAGGGAGATAGAGATTGAATGTTTCCTTTGGATTTATGAAAAGGGGGTGTTGTTTATCTTGGCAATAGCAGTTTAAGTGGATCCAGTTGTGAAGGAAGTGAAGTGGAGTGGCCGTGAGGGAAGCCAGTGAGCTGATGAATGAGTGGGGGAGGAACAAACAGGTGGATGAATACGCGAGGGTGGTGAGATAAAGCAGCAGGTGGGAGGGCACAGGGCAAAGAGCTGATTTGGAGTTCTTTTATTCTCTTCTTTTTAAAATACTTATTTATTTACTTTGTTAAGTTAGGGGAGAGTTGAGAGAGTGTTTAGATGCTACTGAGAAACTGTTAGAGAGGAGCTGAACTATGAGAGGGATGATTGAATGAGAGGTCTCCTGGGAGAAAGAGGGGATGGTCCCGATTACCTGTGAGGGAATTAACCCCACACGGGGAGCACCTTTCCTACAGTAAAAATGAGAAGGAAGGATGCACACAAGCTAGTAGTTTTGGTAGCTGAAAATGTAATTTTTCCTGTCCCTATCCTCTCCCCACATCATGGCCTCTTATTCTTAGCTTTCTCCTTGTATTTTGTATATTATTTTAAAATACAGGATTTATCTACCTGGGCATTTGCCCTTGTATTTTAGGTTATCAGCTGGCATATTTAATGATTCACTTGTGAACTCTAGAGGGCTGAGCATCTGTTTGTTCACGTTGTCCTGCAATGAAGTGTTTGCCTTTGCTGAATGCGTAGCCAAGGGTCAGGGCAGAGACGGTGGCCTTGAAATAGAACAAAATGAGATTAGGGCCCAGCCTTCATTCACCCAGTGCTCTAACTAGCTGCAACTCAGCACTTTATACAGGTTGGTGCTTCATCTTACCTTTTTATTTTATTTTATTTTTTGTGAGTTTGGCCGTTGTTATTTTTTATTATTATTAAAAAATTTTTTTATTGTTGTTTAATTACAGTTGTCCCCCCTTTTCCACCATTGCTCTCCCCTGCCCTGCCCACCTCCCCTCTCCCACATTTAATCCTCCCCCTGACCCATTGTCCTTGCCCGTGGGTCCTTTATACATGTTCCTGGATTTGACCCTTCCCCTTCTTTCCCCCATTGTCCTCCTCCCCTCTCTGCTCTGGTCACTGTCCATTTATTCTTTATTTCCATGTCTCTGGTTCTATTTTGCTTGCTTGTTTGTTTTGTTCATTAAGTTCCACTTACAGGTGAGATCATATGGTATTTGTCTTCATTATTTTACTTGATTATTTTACTGCCTGGATTATTTTACTTAGCATAATACTCTCCAGTTCCATCCATGCCATCAAAAAGGGTAGGTGTTTCTTCTTTCTTTCTGTTGTGTAACATTCCATTGTGTAAATGTACCACAGCTTTTGATCCACTCATTTACTGATGGGCACTTAGGCTGTTTCCAGCACTTGGCTATTATAGATAATGCTGCTATGGACATTGGGATGTGTAGGTTCTTTTGAATTGGTGTTTCAGGTGGAAGCATATACCATGTTCATGGACTGGAAGAATTAACATCATCAAAATGTCCATACTACCCAAAGCAATTTATAGATTCAATGCAATTTCTATTAAAATGCCAAAGGCATAATTCATAGATACAGAACAAATATTTCAAAAATTTATATGGAACCACAAATGACACTGAATAGCCTCAGCAATTTTGAGAAAGAAAAACAAAGTAGAAGAGATCACAATACCTAATATCAAACTATATTACAAGGCCACTGTAATCAAAACAGTCTGGTACTGGCATAAGAACAGACACATAGATCTATGGAACAGAATAGAGAGCACAGAAATAGACCCATATCTCTGTGGTCAATTAATATTTGACAAGAGGGAAAGGAGCATAAAATGGAATAAAAATAGCCTCACCTTTCATACTTAAAAAATACTTGAAGAACTATTTTCAGCACACTGAGGAAAAGGAGTCTAGGTTAGTTTTGCTTACTTTCTCATTACTCAGGCAATTTGAAAGCATGACAAATTAACACTTGTCTTCTTAGGAACAATTTCCTTTACATTCATTTGGTTGGCTTGGCTCTAAGTGGATTTATGTCTTAGGGTAGGACTCTCCTGGGGCAGTGGCCTTATACCCTATTTAAATATTGTTTATATGTGTGAAGTTGAGCTGAATAGTAAAAGCAACTTTGAATGGGGAAAATGCCACATATGGTCACTGGTCAGTGTCCTGGAGCTGTTGTGAAGGATAAATACTACATCCCTCTGGTGTCCTTCCATCCGTAGCTAGCAGATTTACCTTCTCTCCATCCTCCTGATGTGTAGTTGGACTTCACCTAAATTGTGTGATCCAGGACAGCAGATGGATTGTCCAAATCATGGGTCATTCATCCCCTGAGAATCTTGTAACTGGGGAGAAGATTATTTCCAGTGTTGTCTCAGGAAGCAATCATGCCTTGTTGCTACTCTCGGTGTGATTGAGCAACCTTCTGCAATGTTGCTGGCTTCTAGATATGATTCTGAAACTTAACTGCACGCTGAAATCATCTAGGAAGTTAAGAAAGATACCGATGTCCAGGTCCTACATATTCTAATTTGATTGGTGTAGGCTGTGTTCAGGACACTGAGATTAAAAAAAAAAATCTCTCTAGATGATTTTTGTGTGCAGCTACACTTAAGAATCACTGTTCTGAATCACTGGGACTTTTGAGAGATTGGCTGGGCTGCCATTAATTGGATGAAGAAGGCCACAGATAACTGATGACTTCTTAAAAATACATTTTATTATCTGCAAGTCATTGCAATACACTCCTCTATGGAGTGTATGGACTCCTATACATTTGTTTTTCAGGGTTGCATTCATGGTTATTTCCTAAAAACCTTTGAGATGAAGGGCTCACTCATTACCATGGTTTACTACATTTAGTATCTTACACGGCAAGCAGAGTCATCAGTGTGGCATTCAGACAAAAAAAAAAAAAAAGGGACTATCTATGGGGGAAACAAAATTTGATTTCCATGTAATAGCCTCTGTCGAGAAGATGGAAACTAAGGAAATGTACTACTTACTCTGAGGAGTCCAAACCTCATTTCAGTTGTACTTGATTGCATTGTTTAAAGGTGAATTTAGAAATGGTTTCTTTGCAGGATCAGAGTTCTCGTGGAACTGGTAATAAAATCAGGACCTCATGTAGACCCCAAATATGCAGAGGTGTATGTCTGAATTCCATAATGCACGATTCCATAATGTCTATGGAAATGTGTCAAGTCACTCTGCAATAGCCCAAATTGTATTTGTTAGCCCCACTCTTAGTCTTAAAATCTGTGTGAACTCTACTGGGAAGAACATACTAGTCATTTCTACTGGAACCAGATATGATTTTTTTTAGGTGAACTACATAAAACTCAAACATATTTACTTAATTATTAATACTCCAATAGGTTAATCTAGTGACCGTGCTTCCTGGAGAGGGTGTCAGAAAGGGTTTAAGGTCTGAAAAGTCTTCTTTGGGACTTGAACATATCTTGTCATAAGCATGATACCTAAATTCTCTCCCTTTGGCTTCCTCCTGTTCCCATATTTCCTCATTACCTCTCAAAGACTTACTAAAATGCCATTGATAGAAAGTCTTAATCTTTTCACAGATAAGAAGAACTTCAGAATTGGTGGTTCCTCAGAAGGAAGTCTTCATATAAAGAATGCAAGGACTGTTACTTGATGGACAACATCTTTTTGGCCCTATGGATAAGTTCCAGGTTGTTTATCTGGTAACTGAGTTATTTATTTACATGTCCTTCTTTGGCATGTTTATAATTGATTTTTAAATTTTCTTAGCTTTATTTAGAGCCACATTAGCATTTTTAAAAAGTTACAAGGTGCCCTGGCCAGGTGGTTTAGTTGGTTGGAGCACTGTGCAGTACACCAAAAGGCTGAGTATGGAAGACAACCAATAGATATTTCTCTGTCACATGGACTTTTCTCTCTTTTTCTTTCTTTCTTTCTTTCTTTCTTTCTTTCTTTCTTTCTTTCTTTCTTTCTTTCTTTCTTTCTTTCTTTCTTTCTTTTCTTTTCTTTCTTTCTTTCTTTCTTTCTTTCTTTCTTTCTTTCTTTCTTTCTTTCTTTCTTTCTTTCTTTCTTTCTTTCCTTCCTTCCTTCCTTCCTTCCTTCCTTCTTTTCCTTTCTCTTTAAAATCAATAAGCATATCCTTGGGTGTGGATTTAAAAAGAATGTTGTGAGGTCATTTTACTTCTCTTCCTTCTCTTCTCAATCTTGCCTTCCAGAAATTATATTAATCTTTTGCTCAAATACTCTTTGAGAAGAAAGAGATGCCAGTTTTAATTAGAGCCTCTCCTTCATACAACTTTAGCTCCTTTAGGAGCCGTGAGCTCAATGTGTAAGGGCCAGTATTCTTTATAAATGTAGCCAACTGGAAAGCTCTTCCTGATGTAAAAAATGTTGGGATTTTGCAAAGAAAGAGTTGGTTCTCATTTTGCAATTCAACCCATAATGCTTCATAAACTCTCTCCTGGGAGCCATTCAGCATTAGAGACTTCTATAGAAGAAAACATGGCCAAAACACATGCCTCTCAATTCATAAGCTAGAAAAATTGGCTATTAGAATTTACAGGAGGACTTTTGCACTTTTTGTGGCAGGGGCTCAATGAATGGGTGCAAGACAAAGTTTGAGTTACAAACTGTGGGACCAGGCAGCAATCTAGTTATAGGAAGTCCGTAATTCAAGGCAAAAAAGGAACTTGTAACAAGATCGACTTGTGCTGAACTGATGAACTCTTGAACTTCTCATTTCCCCTTTAGAACATGTTTGAGCTGAGAGTGGGGTATAGGTTTGACCCTCCCAGTGTAGATTAAGTGGCCCAGTGGTGAGGGCCAGAGGTACTAAATCCATATACTGTTGTAATTGAAGGGTTAACCTTTTTTATGCTGTGACCCCTCAGTAGAGGAGCCTTTTATTGCCCTTCTGTTGGCAGCCCCAGCAAACTAATATAATTGATAAAACCATTTAAGTGTTTTTTTCTCCATTGTTTAACCAGTACATGGTCTCCAGGTCTGTTTTTTCAGCCCAGAGGAACAGAATACTGGTAGAAATGACCTCTACCTATTACTACCATGGATCTTTTGGGGCAGTGATTCTTAACTAGGGTCTACATGTGGGCTTCAAGGATTCTTTCTTTTTATATTATTTCTTCATTTTTCTAGCAGTAGGGTTTAGAATTTCCACACCATCCTCAAATGTTTATAACATTCTAAAAATTGATAACCACGAGGGTAGAATTCGTCACCTATTCTGGGCCTCTCTCCCTTGGTTGCAGCAGGGCATGGAGTGTCCCTAAGGCCCACTGGCCATCCCTGTAGCTGCAATTGTCCATTTATGTAGCTTTTATGAGCAGGGCTGCCCACATGCTTTGAAAAATATGAAAGCCCAGAGAACAAAATGGAGGCATTTATGTTACGCATAAGACATGGTTAACATAAGCAATAAAGCAATATTGCTAATCTCATGTTGGGAGAGCTTCAAACCTAGATGTTTTCTGAGTTTCATGATACATGGTGGCTCTTTTTGACTGAGGGCAGACAGATAGCTCTGCTGTTCTTGACCTTGTAAACTGCTGCGAGCTTGCGAAGCGCATGGCCTCCATGTGGGTCCATGGGGCCCCACCCTTTTTCACCAGAGTATCTCTGTACAAATAGCTTTGTAACTGGGTCTGCTCTCAGGAGAGAACTGGGAGAGGAGAGAAAAGAAGAGAAGAGGAGAGACACACACACACACACACACAGAAATGATCTGATAATACCAAGTATTGGTGAGGATGTGGAACTGGAATGCTAATACATTACAGTAGAAATGCAAAATGATACAAGCACTCTGAAAAAAGTTTGGCAGTTTCTTATAAAATTGATCATATATTTATCATGTTACCATCAACCCCGCTCCCAGGTGTTTGCATAAGAGAAAGGGAAACATGTTTATATTAAACCTGTATGTAAATATTTATAGAAGCTTTATTTATAATCACATGAAAATGCAAACCACCTTAATGTTCTTCAGTTTGTGAATGGATAAACAAGCTGTGGGGCACCCACACAATGGGATAGTACTGAGCAAGAAAAAGATGAACTAACTATATATACAAAAAGGCTTTGCTAAATCTCTACTGCTTTGTATTAACTTAAAGAATCCAGACTCAAAGACTCATACAGTGTGACTTCATTTGTATGACATCTGGAACAGGTGAAACAGTGGGGATAGAGAACAGTTGGTAGCTGCCAGGTGTTCAGAGTGAGGTGAGGATTTGACCGCAAATGGGCATATCATCAGTTTTTTAGGCGCAAAGGGGCTATTCTGTATTTAGATTTTGGTGGTGATGGTATGACTGTTGGCATCACAGAATTGCATACCAAAAAGTATTAATTTCATGGTATGTAAATATAAAAATAAGTTTATAAAAGCAAAGAAAAAGAAAACAAAGTAGCTCCTGGCCTGAACAGAGTTTATTTCAGAGCCAAGAAGGGAGCTCGAGGTTATAAGGGGACATTCCACTCACTACTGCAGGTCTGCTGGCTTTAGCCAAACCCTTGGTGTGGACAGGCAGTTGGAAGAACATGGCCATTTTCAGGGTGCAGGAGCCCTAAGGTTTGACTCATAAGACTAGAAATACAGATTAATCTTGGGAAAGAGCAGCTGTGTTGAACTGGACAAATTGGTCTTCTCAGAATGAAGTTGGAAACAAATATTTTGGTGTTACCACGCTGGAAAAGAATGGTGCAGATCAGGGCTTGCAGTGCTTGGCCGAGAGATTTGAAAAGCTGCTGGAAGACTTCCAAAGCTGGGATTCTCCTTCTCCGCCAGCAATTAAGTGAGTAAAGGCTGTGTAAGTAAAGGGAAACCAACTTTGGGGGGTTAATTGTGTTTTATAGCAGCAGATTTTTTAAGCATTTTTGTCAGAGTTGATGGATTTTGCTTTTACTTGCAATTAGCAGGCAGAAGAAACATGCTATGGTGGAAGGAACAAAGGGTTAGCCTCAGGCTTACTTGGGTTACAATAAGCTTTGTGACCTTGTGCAAGTTACCTTCTCTGAGCCTCCATTTCCTCCTCTGGGATAAAAGATGGCTGTGGAGATTGGAGATGAGACAGAATGAACTGAGAATGAACTGTCCCCCGCCCTCCATACCCACACATGCACACATACACCCATGTGCACACATGCACATCTGCACATTTGAGAGGGCTGGGTGAGCCATCCTCAGCCAGTGTTCACCAGGAACAGATCAGGGTCAAAGTCATGTTCACAGGAAGGATGTCTTTTCCTGATATGTATAGGAGAAAGTTGTGAGGGTTATTTCCAAAAAAATAAGATGTTCACTTTAGCATGACTGCATGCTTCTCAAGTAACTAGTGAGAAGTACACTGTAGCTATTTTCAGTGGGGGGCTGGACAGGAATGAGAGGGTCTGCTATGCCCCCAGTCCTAGGACCAGTGTCTAATTCCTCTGGATTTTGAATTTGGCCAAACATGGGCAGAGGGGCACCTACAGTTGCTTCCTAATTAAGGTTGACGTCTAGAGACCGATAACCCCCATCTTGTGGGGAGGGTTGGAGGTTCCCACAGTGGAAATACAGGTATAGGAGGGTGTTGAGTGAGAGGAATATGAAGGGGAAAAGATGGAGAGAGAGCAGGAGAGAGAGAGAGAGAGAGAGAGAGAGAACGGTTGTAGGGTATGATGCTTTCTGATGCCCACATCTGTGTGTAAAGGCAACAAACAAGTTAAAAAAATGACCACCTTCATTCCTTTTATACTGAACTGCTCAGTGTCATGGTGTGAATGATCCTTCATCTCATTTGCATACTTCCATCATGGTTCTGCATGTTAGGTCTGATGAAGACTAATTAGGTAGATAAAGGTACTTGGTGACAGGGACCTTAACTGTTGTGTGGTCATAATTATCATCACCAAAGTTTACTAAATGTTTACTACATGTCAAGCCCTGTTTCAAGCATTTTAGTCACTTCAGCGTACATTCAATCCTCACATTAACCCCCGGTATGTACTTTTATTCTAGAGATGAAGAATGTGAGGCATTAATGGGTTAAGTACCTTGTCCTTGATCACACAGTGAGAGGAGAATTTAAACCTAATCCATTTGGATCTAGTGCCCATGTTCTTAAGTAGCTTCCTATACATGGAACCTCTTCAGCCACTTCCACCCTCACATGAAAAGTTGCAAGAACAAATTCTCAGACAGAAGCTTTGGGTTATCAAGGAGCCCAGTTTGGTCTTGAGATCATAGAATGGTGTTGCAATAATTAATGGCTTGGAAGGGCTTCTACACATCGTTAGTGCTATTACGATCAGTACTGTCATCATTGTTATCATTAGTTCTGTCTCCTGGGGAAGATGGTGAGGCCATCTCTCCCTGTGCTACTTTTGTTTGCTCTCCATGGCTTCAGCATAGTGAATTTCACTTTGGTTAATTTCTAATTATCTAGGTGAACTTTTCATTACAAGGAGCTGATTTGAAAATAATAACTAGAAAAAAATGAGATCTTGCTTGTTATTGATGATCAGATATTATAACAAATTACACACTCAACTGAAATGGTCACTGATGATATAGGAAGCTAGAAAAGTATCTGAGGAGCCTCCAATCCCTGCCTCTGTAGAAAGAAAAGCATAAGTTTGTGTAAGGCAGTTTGTGTCACATGTCTTATAAAGAAAAGGATTCTCGGTGACTTCTGTCTTCTGCACACACATTCAGTTTCTGCCTAGTGTGTGTAGGGCTGGGGGCTCGTAGGGCCAGGCCCACCTCTTCAGGAAGATACCAGAGGAAAAACATGAAGAACTCAGTATGGATACAAGGCAAAAAAAAGGACACGATTTAAATTGAGTACCTGAGGTCAACTCAAGGCCTTCATTTCCTAGGTTGGCCTGGAATCCCCATGTTGAGAGCGAGTCACCACAGTCCTGGAATTTTTACATCAGTGAGACAGAGGTCTTGTTGGGTAGTCTTTATAAGGCTGTTGTCAGAGCCTTTGTCTCAGTTGGTTAAAGTGCAGTGTTCAGGTTTGGGCCAGTCCTCCTGAAAAGTTAATACAGAGATGCATGTCTTTTCCTTCGAACTTGTAAGCAAGTCAGCAAGTGTTACGTACAAAGAATTCCGTTTTTACCTATGTCTCAGGGCTGTTTTACTAATAATACTTTAATCAATTATAAAGAACTACTCAGGACACTATTATGTACAAATTCTTGCTGCCATGAAACATTTGACATTTTGCAAATCTCTCTCTGGACCTACCCACAAAGAGTTGCAATGTCCAGCTTTTTCAAAAGGATATCTTGTTATCAGTGTATCATCAATGCTGTTTTGAATTGATTGGTCATTGATATTTTCAGTTGTTGCCCTTTGTGTATTAATGATTATATATAAATATTTTACAATGTATGTTTTTTAATTGTCTTGCCTTAATGTAATGGTTATATTATCACCATTTCAATTTTTTCCCTTTATCTTTAAAAAAAAAAATCATCGCGATCTTTCCATTGGTAAACAGAAATTAGTGGGGTTGATAAGTCACTTGGTCTTTTTTGCTTCATTTATAAGAACCACTGTATAGAACATATTGTTAAAGATTCAGTATAAAGTTATTTTCATCGATATATTCCTGTGTTTCTGCCAGATTGTCCCTCTGGGTTTACATTTGTGAACTGAGCATTTAGATCTGTGAGTGCAGGGCCAACAGGGAAGATCAGAACCACAGCCTCTGCCAGGAAAAACAAAGAGACGAAAAAACAAACCAAAACATCACCAACAAAAACAACAAACCCTAAAGTGCATGCTCTATGCTGCAGAATGGTGGTCTTTCAAATAAAAAGCAAAGCAATGATATAGCTTCCCCTTCAAAATCGGGAGTCAAAGGTCCTATGGTCTACACATTCAAGTCTTGACACTATTCTTGAGGTGAAATGTTTGAGGATCTTCACAATACTATTGAGCGTGCCCAGGTGTACATCCTGCTGCTCCCTCATTATCTCACACTTTGGATTGGATGTCTGTGTCCCCCACTCACACACATCAGTATCACTTTGCTGAACCTGCAACCTCAATGTGGGAGTGTCTTCCTCCTCCTCCATCTCCATTCATGTGCCTGTGTATGCATGCACACATACGTACACATGACTCTCTGGTGAACTCCAACACATCCTTAAAGATCTAGTGCAGTCCTTTGTGATTCTCTCATATAACTTTTGCAGCATAGTGAAATTTGGGGTTCAGGAGAGCGGACTTTGTTCTTACTTCTATTGTACAACTGAATCAAGACCCTCACCTCTCTACTTTTTCTTTTTCTTTCTTTCTTTCTTTTTTTTTGTAGAATGACAATAATACCTTTGATCAAATGAAGTTTTAGAAATACTTGTGGAAATATTCAGATAAAAGAATCAATTTAGTGAAATGACTTTTATGTAACTTTACCAATTCTTTGCGCCATATCCTTGAGCCAAAAACTTTCATATGGAATATATATATGTTTCATGTTTTCCCATGAGTTCAGTCAAATGTACCCTGTGGTATTTACAGTTCATTCTACACAGTATAGAAAACATTGACTGTTCAGTCAGTGACAAGTTTCCAACAAGTACCAGCTCTGGGAGGGACATGTTGTTAGGAAATGTACAAAGTTACACTGTAGGGCTATAAATTTTGATTATTCCATATGGAACATTCTGTACTTTGCAAGAAGAGCAAGACAGATGTTTGTCTCAATTTCATTTAAAAGGCATTTTCCTCAGATTTATACACGGAACCATGACTGATAGGTTTTTTCCCCCCCTCTTTCACCCCATGTGTTATCTATTATGGATTTAGAAGGCTGCAAGCACCACAGCCAGTGTGAGTCAGCAGAGGCCTTATGCAGACAATAGGTTGTTTTGAGTTCTCCCCTCGTTGGGGCTCCCATCAGCTCATCCTGATCATCACACGCCGGATGCCCTCCTGAGTCCGCAGTTGGGTTCTGGTGCTCCTGGACGCAACAGCTAGGACTTCCAACTGGATCTTTGAATTATTCCTTTAGGGAATTTCTGTCAGTTAGAATCCCACACTGGGAGGCGTCCTTTCATTTACTAGAAAAGGAAAAAGAACTAAACAAAAAAAAAGTTTGAGGTACTTCTTTATTCAAGAAACGGTTGTGTGTTTAACATGGTCTGGGCACTTTGCTGGGGCAGGGATATTAAGATGAACAAGAATAAATTTTTGTCCTTGAAGAGCTCCATGTATACCCCTGAGAGACAAAGTGCAGTGTGAGGAGAGCCATAACACAGGTCTGGGTGGGTGTCACGAAGACCTTGAAGGATGTATGACCAACTCTGACTGTGAGGTTAGGAAAGGCTCATGGAGAAGGTGACATTTGAATTGGTCTTGAAAGATGATTAGTAGGTCATCAGTTTCAACCTTATAGGTGTAAGCAAAATATCTTGTTTTATTGTAGACAAAATAAATCAACATATCAAAATTGAATTTATTTGGCTGAGGGTCAAAAATAAGATTTGTTAGATAATTCTAAATCAGTTGTTAAATATAAGTGACTCTTTATGACAATTATAAGCAGATACTGATCAGATATGGTAGCTGATTTCCCATCCAAGAATTCACCCAAAATATGTTAACGGATATCCTATGAGATTTCAGGGCCCATCAAAATGCTTCTACCAGAATATTTTGTAATTCAGGCAGTCATTACTTTGCATGGTTCTGATATATATGTTTCAGTTACCATAGAATATTAACTCTGAATAGATGTATAAAGTACAAAATTTGCTTCAGCCTCTTCAGTCTTTAAATCACTATGTAAATAACAGCTTTATGATAAATGACCAATCATGTTGCCTGCTTCTCAGTTAGTCATAAAGTGACATTTTATAAAAATGTGTAATTGAAATAAGGAATTTGTGAACAAAGATAGAAATATAGCAACGAACAAAATTTGATAATGCTAATGCTGGATAATGAAATGCAAATCAGATATAAATGGAGTTATAGAAAAAAAAATAGCTCACTGTTGAATTGTTGACTCTGCCTCTAAGACACTCTAGAAATATAGACAGAGGAACTTAGTGAAGATGAACTTATGAACATAAAGGAGGAAAGTATTTGGGACAAAAAGAATTAAGATGTCCCAGAGGAAGTGACGCCAGCAAAAAAATCTTCACGTTAAAGGAAAGTTTGGAACTATTTCACAACACACAACGCACAAAAGATAAAGTGTTGGAGGCTGACTCAACATTAGAAAAGTGTATGATAATTTGCCAAAGCAGGGGGAAAAATGCTCACACCATAGTTATGCAATGAGAAAAAGAAAGTAGGCCCAGTTCAAACTCCTGTTGATAGTTTTTTGTTTTTTTACAAAAAGATACTTTAATTCTTGGTGTTTCTAATTTTTAAATTATGGTGCACTAAATAAATATTAGTTCTACTGTATAGTAGGAGGGTTTTAAATGTTTTGACAAAAAATTTTAAAGGCCATAGAATAATTACGATTTTTCCCATTGATTATTCAGATCATTTTGCGTGGCTTCATCTTGCATAGTCATTTTTATGGTTCCATGCTGCCAGGCAAAGCAGGGACTTCCTGTATTTTGAAAACACCAGAAACATAAAGTTCCAGTAGAAGCCCATAGCAGGGAAGTAAATATATGAATCTGCTTCTGTTGCTAATTCCATTTTTAAAACATAGGCTCTAGCTGTGTAACTAGGGTGCATTGCTTTTTCAAATTTCAGAACTCCTCCATTTCACAGGGCAGGAACAACACTAATCTAAATGGGGACAGTTGTAATTGAACAACAATAAAAATATTTCATTGACAAAAAAAAGATTAGAAAATCTCTGAAATATATAGTATGTGATCAAGAAAAGAACATATCTATGGAGGTCCATGAAACTGAGCATTTTAATGTGTTAACAATCTCCATGTGAAAAAATACTATTGCCACATGATTAAAATGACTGATAAAATAAATGTAAAAAAAAAAAAAAGAAAGTTGTACGTACAAGGTCTGTCCAGAAGGTGTCCAGCCATATAATGTGAAAAGTAAGGACATTTATTGAAGAAGATACAAAATACAAGAAACATTGTATGTAGGACCATGATGTCTCAGTCTCCTTCAAAGTAGGCACCTTGGGACCTCACACAGTTCTCCCAGTCACTATCAGCTGCCCCATCATATTTTCCAGAATTTCATTGACGCTCTGAAACCTCTTCCCTTTCAAAGGTGATTTTAGTTTGGCAGAAGTTGTAGGACCCCAAATCTGGGCTGTAGGGTGGGGGTGGGGGGCTGAGTCACCTGGGTGATTTTATGTTTCACCAAAAAACTCTGCATGAGATGTGATGAATGAGCAGGCGCATTGTCATGATGAAGCTGCCAATCACCAGTTGCCCGTAACTGCAGCCTACTGAATCATCTGAATAGTTTCTGCAGATGAATGTTCAAGCTTAACTCAAAATTTGATGCAGATTTGTTGCTGTAATCCCTCAATAATTTTGAATGCCATGGCCGCACAGTACACATGCTCACTCAATGTCATCTACTGCCCCCAGTGACTAGTATAGTGAAATCGTCATTGTTTGAACAGGCACATTCCAGCCAAGGTTACATTGTAACTTGGCTGCCAGGTTACACTGATGTCACAGAAATCATCCTTGTTATATTAACAATGGCTGGACTTTCTTCAGACAGACCTCATCAATATAATAGAATGGACAGTTTTCACCTCTTTGGCCTCCTAATGACTTTCCCAATTGCTATTTGGATATTTTTATCAGAATTTGCCTTCACATACGGCAGTTGTGTTCTGTCCTTTGAGTAGAGAAAAGTTCATGGTGAGATTTGCTTTTTATACTGGCAGGGTTACCTTGTCAATGAAGGCTGTTGTAAGAAACATTGGTTTTTTTTGCCTGTTCAGAGTTTATTCCCCATGATGCTGTTAATAGTCCTCTGCTTTGGGGTATATATTTCCCATTGTATACTGTATTGATGGGAAATCTCTTAGAGGCCTACACTTCCTTAGTCTTTCTGTCTGAAGTTCAATTATTGATTAGAGTATCATTGTAGCTGATTCTCTCAAGCAGATATACCCTGCAATTCTATTAATTCTGTTCCTTATATCTCCAGAGCTGCCTTAATTCCCATTATTTCTGAGTCTAATTATTTAATATTCCTTTAATTTTGTAGACTATCTTGCATACTTCCAATAAATTTCCTTTTTTAGGGCCCAAATTAGCAAGAATTAGTTTCTTTGCTTATTTAAGAAATATAAAGTATCTTTGGTTCTTAAACTAGGTCTACTTAAAAATTAAAGACAAATTTTAAAACTTTCATGTAAAAGAGTAATCACCGGATATGCTTCAAAATCTTAACAAATCAAAGACTAAGAAATATCAGAGACAGTACTCAATTCAATGAATTACTCCTTCTTTTTCCAAAAGGGGAATTTTGTCAGGGCAGTGGCCCCAAACTCACACACACAAAAAATAACTAGATCTAAAAAATGGCAGAGTATCAGAGATTCATTCTTTAGTTTGATCAAGGTTCAACTGAGGTGAAAAAAGATCATCTTGCCACAGACTTCAATTATATATTAAATTATTTTTTGTGCATTTTCTATTTTGGCATTTGGTTCTAGGCATTTGGAATAAATTAGTCAACAAAATGAACAAAAATCTCTGTTCTCTTTAAGCTTCCATTCTAGTGGGTGCAAACTTGAAGGGAACTCTTCTTGGTCATTATTATCTTGATCTAGGGACTATTAGGTATAATGTATAGAACAAATAAAATTTTACCTGAGATTTTGACCTTTTACTTCAAAAAGAAATCAAATCCAAACCAATAGCTTTTATGTTGAATTAGTTTTGTGTTTCTGCCTTTGCCAATTACTTTCCCTTTCATCATCATGGCCAAAATTGGAAGACAAGCATGTCTAGCCTTGGTGAATTTAGAATTTCACCAAGAGATTCAATAGTGCCTGGTGCCTGGAATTGTTGCTCAATAAGCATAGAATAATGGATATTTCTTATCTGAAGCTGATTTCTCAATAGAAGATGGGAATGATCCTGCCTGGGGGGAGGCAAACTCCTTTCCCCTCTCTTTGTTCCTCTACTTCTGGGATGAAGGGGAAATTACTATGAAAATTTCATCATTTTTATTAAATGCAAAAGGATGGGGTGTTTTGGCACTCACTGTGAATTCTAACATCTCTAACTGCATCTGGCCAATTAGCCATTGCTAATTTTAAAAGAGAAAATTGAATACAAACAACTTTATTTTTCTGAAGCTGCCAACCATCCTCACTATGAATCTCTAAGGAAATAGATTTTTGAAAACAATTCATTGCCCTGCCTATAGAATCATGTTATTTGGGAACTGTTCAGTAAAAAAGTGTGACATCTGATGTACAAGGCCTAAGATAGGAAATCAGTGAACACAGTGGCCAGTGGGAAATAGGAGACAGAAGGAATGCAGAAGATAAACACTCTACTTGTTCTTCCAGTGGACAGTTTAGAGGTACGTTTTTTAATGTAATATGTTTGTGGACATCCTGCAAGGATGTGTGATGGGCTGTGTTTCTTCCTGAGCCTGTAGCCAGCTCAGTATTCCGCCATCTGCACCAGCTTCCCACCCTCCCTCATCTTACTTCTCTTTCCTCCACCCTCACTCTCCTGGAATTGCATCTTCCAAAAAACATTAACACTTACGCCTTGCTTCTGGTACTATTTCTAGAATATCCAAATTACAAGACGAGGTGATCTATCTTTTCCCCCAAATAAATAGTCCTTTGTCTTCAAACTATTTACTAAATTATTCATCTTTCATCACACATTCCACTGATTTGTCTTTTTCTACACAGCTATCAAACTTATAATTCCTGTGGGTTTAAGGTTTGGTACTTGGTAGGTTCTAAATAATTCTTACATTCACTTTCAGCTTCTTTCCTTCTCTCATACTCTGCTTTCACCCCCACTTTAATTTGTTTCTCTATTTCAGTCCTGCTCTCTTTCTCAGTGTGGAATCTGTCAACAACTCTTCTGATCTACGGCCAGCATTTCAGCCAGCTTCATCTCTTAATCCCAAAATGCCTTGCGCACTGAATATGATAAGAGATAGCTGGTGATCTCCTTCTTCACAGTGATAGGACTGCTGACTTTGACTGTATATACAGTCTGCAGAATGACAGTCCCATTTCCCAGATGCCCTCATGTATAGGTTTAGTCATATTATTAAGTTCTGTTCACTGGGATATACGCAGAAATGTTACGTGGAATCTTCTTATAAACATATTAAGAGACAGTGTGGGTGTCCTTTGCCTCTACCTCCTCATTATTTCTTCCTCCATCCTGCTGCCTGGGTCATCAGGTTGAGGTGATCCACAGAGGAGCAAGAAGGCGGAAGGGGCTTGGGCCACTCCACCTTTGTGGGAAACCAGACTAGCTCTGGACCTCTTACACTGAGACATAAATTAACTTTCATATTGTTTAATGTATCATTATTTAGGATTTTCTGCCACTCAGAGACAAACCGAATGAGAGCTAACATGTTGAGAAAATGAGATGAAAACTGTTGGGTAGAAGGAGGGTATTGGCCAGAAGTGCTAACTAAAATTTTCTCTCCTAATTTTATTGAAAACTAGGCACCTTAACAAAGCTTTTAGCTCTGGCCTAATATGACCACTGTGGACTTTAGGTAAATCTTTTGATTTATCAAATGATCATGCAACTCAGGAAGGGTTGTTAAGAACTTACTACATAACGTAAGCTTTGAAATTCCCACTGCTACCCCATACTGAATTGTCTTAATGTTTCAAAGAAGCCAAACACTGTATTTGTTTCTTTGTTTGTTTTACACAGTTTCTGGACAAAGAAGAGTGAAAAGAAAGAATATGTTTTCTGGTTATATGATTAAAATATTACAAAAAGTTCTGCTGGATAAGGCTTGTTGAGAAGTGCTATTACATATATACCTCTGTTGTTGAAGGACATGCAACTTCGGTTATTAGAAAATGGAAAGAAAAGACATGAATGAAAATTATCCCCTTATCATAAAATTAGGACTCTTTTTTAATCTTTATATGTTTTCATCTCAAAAAGGAGCATTCTCTTCCAGGTATGGTCTTGACTCACTTATAAGTCAACATATACTGGTATAAGCCTTTTTCTGAAAGGTTCAGGAAACCTGATAGACATAATGAACTTTGTCTAGTGAAAGGAAGAGAATATTGGCTCTAATTTAAGGATGGGAATTTATTTCCTCTCTTTGTGGCATATGTTTATATGGACTCATGCAAAGGCCTTGTTCACCCATGTACCTGCAGATCTGGTTACACAGAAGATTCCAGGAAACCGGGGCTAAGTATCTTTCTGTTTTCGTAATGACCATCAGAGTAAAAGTATTTGGGGCAGGGGAGAAAGAAGGGTAAAACCCCGCCATTTTGAGCTCCCTGGAGTGTTTGGTCAAAGATGTGGCTAGTGTAAGAAAAATGACAACAGTGAAGAAGATTGCATAAAATGAGTAGCAATTGAAAATAAAACCACCAGAAGCAAACCAAATAGTGCAATGCTTGTTTTGGTGGTTATTTTGCTCACCTTCTATTGAAAGACTGTTGGGGGTAAGAAGGAAGAAATTACAATTAAAATATCACAGGCTCCACGATTGCTATGTGGAGAGTGGTGGGCAAGACAGAAAGGTCCACAGTTCCTGGTGTAGCTTCCCCATCATACCATCTCCTGCTCAGGTCCCATTCCCCAGGGCCTTTACATTAAGCTATTACATCTAAAACACCCTGTTCAAAGGTAATTGTGAAACCCGAAAGAGTTAGTTTATCAGCCCACCCTTACAGTGGCAGGCTAATTGGTTAGTTTGTGAGTTCAGGGCCTGTGGGGATTGAAGCCAAGATGGGTATGTCTTGAAAGGCTTTTAGGGGAGGGAAGTCTGGAAACAAGGCCACTTCTGGGTAGGACAGAAGGAGGCCAGGCTGTGCTCATCCAACAGGCAGGGAGCCAAGGGCAGGGTGAATAGTAAGGCACACACACACACACAAAAAGCTGGGGGAGGTTAAAGGCAACATAGTTTTGTATTGTCAGCTTTATATTCAATACTTCATTGAGAAAGTATATTTTTAAACCCTCAGCATTTCATTTATTAATTTACATTTGTAAAATGATGGGCTTTGGATAAACACAAAAGAGATGCAATGATCACATGGTCAGATGCCCAACACCTTTCCACAGAGCAGCCCTGTAGCTGGCTTTTCCTCAGCACAGGAAGCACCCTCATCATCCAGCACAGCACATAGACATCTTAACTTTTCCTGTTTTTTTCCCCCCGTAGAGTTTTTGCTGTTGTTTTATTGCTTTAGTCTTTCTCAATTCCCTTTGGTCAATTCTACCAGGCATGTTGGGCACTAAAATTTACTTTTATTTTTTTAACAACAATTATACATAGGATCAGATATATCTACTTTCTAGCACAAACCTTGAGGACACACAAATGACAGATTATACCAGAAATTCTTTTAATAGATTTTCTAGGTAACAGGGAAATGCATGCCTATCTCTCTGCAGCTCAAACCCCTGGCTGCTTCTCCTTACAACCTGGCACACAGTGTTGCCAGAACCATTTCTTCCTCTCCTTTGCTGCCTGTAAGCAGCAAGGAGATTTTTTTATTTTAAGGATTCTATTGTTAATCATTGCATGGGAAATAAAAAGTAGACAAGAAAAATAATGAATAAGGGAAAGTCAAATTTTATAAAGCTCTATAGAGGCAGTGGGTGACCCCTGAAATACTAGAGGGTCTCAGGTTAAAAATTAAGGTGTCAGAAGGCTTGGTTAACTCTCCCCTCCTTTCCACTGCTTCCCAGGGTGTCTAGTTTGTGATCTTGAATGAGCTCTTAACTCTCTAAGTTCTGATTTCCTAATTATACAGTGGGGAACACCCCTACTTCATTACGTTGTTGGAAGGATTGAATGAAATATGGCACACAAGTACTCAGAACCTCAGCAGCCCCCAGGATGAATGATATAAAAGGAATGCATGGTTATTCACCTGGAATCCTTCCTCTTCTCAACAAGATATTTCAGTCAGAAGAGTGTGGGATTACTTGATCCAAAATGTAATAAATTCACAATAGCTAAATGTGTAAATAACCCAAATGTCCATCAATATATGTGTGGATAAAGAAAATATGGTAAATAAATACAAGGGAATACTATTTGGCCTGAAAAAGGAAGGACATTCTGATATGTGCTTCAACATAGATGAACACTGAAGACATTATGCTTAGTGAAATGAGCTAGTCACAAAAGGATAAATACAATCCTCTTATGTGAGGTACTAGAGTCATCAAATGCACAGAGACAGAAAGTGGAATGGTAGCTGCCAAGGCTGGGAGAATTGGGGAATGGAGAACTAGTGTTTAATGGGGACAGTGTTTTTGTTGAGGATGGGGAAAATGTTTTGGGTATAAATAGTGATGATGACTGTACAACAATGTGAATGTGCTTAATGCCATTGAAGTGTACTCTTAAAATGGTTACTTTTATTTAATGTATATTATACCACGATAAAAATAGTAACTTTTTGAAAAACTTATAAGAAATGATGGGCTTTGGGGATAATGAATATCAGGGATCTCTTTATTTTTCTTACTTATGGAGGTCAGATTCGGAGCTTTGGAAATCAAATGAGAAACAGGAGCTCGAAAAGCTCATTTCTATGGTAGTACATGGGGAAGGTTCCATAGTTTTAATAAAACCATGTTTACTTCTTGAGGTATGTCAGGACTCCCAGTGGAGCAGGACCTGTAGAAATGTATTTGCATGAATGCTAGATGAGCCTCCTAGGAGAAAATTTACCCTAAACAGAAGAGAGTAGGTTAGATGCACTTGATGTGGTAAAGGAGATTTACTCTACTGGCCATCAGAGCAAAGGAGGCTTTTGAGTAATTTACACTATCACTTGGCTTTTTTGTGGCCCAACCTCTCATGAGTCCTGAGTTTTAGACAAATAAAATGAAAGCTGAAACCTGAGCCCTTTATGAAACTCTCTGTAAGACAAGACATCCTTGCACATATCCAATGGGACAAGGATAGTCTACAAAAGAGATATATCTCCTTCTGTGTGGAATACAGAGTGACTTTGGTGGACTGACGATCACAGAGGATATACTTTTGAGATTTCAGGATGTCAACATATTGGTCCCAACAGCGCTCAGAGGGAGGAGGTGGTCCTCGAGGGGGGTGGCTTCAGTGCTCAGCAGAAAGCACAGAGGAACCAAGTGGACAGAGAAGAACCCCTCAGATGGGGGATTGGGTAGAAAAGTGGGAGAAAAATAGGAAATGCCACATGGTGGGAGGCTTGATTATGAGAGCAAAATATCTTCTGGGGCCCTGTGTCCTTTTTGAGAAGGAGGACACCAAAGATGCCAGTCAATGAAACACAGATTGTGTGTGTGTGTGTGTGTGTGTGTGTGTGTGTGTGTGTGTATGTTATCTCTTTCACTAATATGACTATTAATCACTAAATGTATTTCGGATTCTTTCTATCTCCAGAAGATTTCCAGGGCTGTAGAGTTATAGAACCCATCTCCAGAGCCACAGTTTCTAGGTAACTACTGCTCACAGTACCTGCTTGCCTGATGCTTGTTGGCTTGATGTGCTAAATCAAGCCAAAGTCATGGGGCCAATCCCTATATTGGCTCACGAGATGCAACTTTTTCAATAGATATTATGCTTAGCCTCTTCAACACTTTTACACATGGGTGCTATCATTGAAAGGGGACTCAGCAAAGAATATGTATGTATATGTGAATGGGGAGTGGGTACAACAGACTAATGATCCTACTTTTGGGACCGAAAGTCTGTAAGTGGCCATTTCACAGGTATATCTTCATATATAAAGGGGCATACGACCATGAATAAAACCAGTGTAACTTATCGAGTACTTACTATGTAAGTACTTTACAGAGATTGTATTAGTTGCTCCTTATAACAATCCTATTACATGGGTATTAATGTTGTTTTTATCCTGTGGATGAAGAAGTGGTGGCTTAAAGAGATTAAATAATTTGCCCCAAAATGCTTATCTGGTAAATGGCAGAGGCATATTTGAACTCATAGTTCTAAAGCCTGTGTTTTTACTCAGTGTGCTATGCTAGCTCATTCTTTAACTGTGAATTTTCTAATTAAAATATTTTAAATAAAAGCACTAGCAAGACTATATAAATATAAAATAAGGACAAACAAAAGGAGGACACAATTTTTAAAAATCCTCAGTGTCTGTGTATGTGTGTGTGTTCTAATGTGTTTGGAGAAATATTTCATGATTCACTTTGGTTTATAGCTGGATTAACCAAGCACAGTGAGGACATGAAGGACACAACCAAAGCTGCCCTTCGAGGTGAGGCAGGGACAGGGCCAGCACACAGGGTCTCTTGGTGGTTCAACTACTGAGGAAATTGGATAGGACAGATAAAATTCTGCCAGGAAGCTGGGTTTGGGGCCATTTCTACCACAGCAAAGAGCAGAAGGCAGCAGGAATCCAAATCAGTCACATCCCTCAGAGGTCCCCAGAGAAGGGGCATTTTTCCAGTTTGCTCTGCAGAGTGTAAGGGACAACAACCCAGGCACTTTTCAGTCCAGAGTGAGCCGTTTACACAGCTTCTGATTCCAGGCAATGCCTCTTTGCTCTGGGGTTCCTGCTTGTTGGACCTCTTCTTCTACATCACCACTATGAGTTTTTGCTCCTGAGTTCTTTTGCTAGGTCTTTTGCTTCCTTTTGGTTAGGGCTCTGAAAAGTGTCACTCCAAGCATGAAGCTCTCCATGCAGCTCTGTAGTTCTTGGGAGAGAGTGTGAGAGAAACCAAACCTAAATGATGGAACACACATACATCCCAGTTCCTGCAGAACATCAGCAGCACGATCTGTCTTAGTGGAGTTTGATGCTCCAGATGGAATGTGCATCCAAAGCTGGAAATGAGCACTCTGCTCTTGGCACACTGTCTACTGGGGAAGCAGTACACGTCTTCTCCACTGAGACCTGAAATGTCAACATAATGGGCAGATTGGGATTCAGCTGGACTCCTGGCAACTGATAGTATCAGAACAAAATAACTTGACTAAATGAAAGAGATCGGATGAAGCTGGTGCCCTTTTCCCAGCTCTCACTGATGACTGTGGAGAAAAGATCTCAAAAATCCCTGGGCTATTACTTCTTCAGCTATTTTCTTGATGTTAGAATCTGTCTTTCCCAATAAGAATACTTGAAGATATTTTAGGGGTCTCATGGGCCTTCTGAGAGCCAACTTGGCCACGTGTTGCCCCTTTGGGCCAGTGAAGTATTTGTGTAGGAAGCAACCCTTATAGGAGAATTTTTCAGAATATAATCTATAGACTATCTGTGCTAGTTGATCTAGTTTCTTTAAAGGAAGATTCCTGGACCTCTTCTTGTACCTAATGAATCAGAGTATTTGGGTTTGGTGCCTAGGACTCTGCATTTCAACAAGCTGTACATGATTCTCATATCCACTAGAATTTGAAAATCATTGATGTATATTCTTAACACTCATAGGTGAGCACTTAGCAGATGCCAGGCATGGAAGTGTTTCACATGTAAAATCTTACTTAATCCTTGAAAAGAAATATATGCAGTAGGCATTCTCATTTTATAGAGGAGGAAACTGAGGCATAAAGAGATTAAGTAACTTCTCCTAGATTATATATGCATAAGTGGAGGAGGCTAGATTATATATTCATAAGTGGAGGAGGTAGAATTTGAACCAAGATATTTCTGCCCATCTACATAACATTGCATCATTAAGAAGAAATCTTGAAGAGCAGCAGAAATTGGGGGAAGTGAAGGTAAGTCCAAATTTGGAATCTTTGAGAGGCAGAGTGAAAGATGTGGTTTTAAAAAGTTTTAAGACATTCAGTCAGTTTTCTGAAAATATATTAATTGCACTAAAATCATCCTGGTTGCCTCACATGAATGGCTGGCTATGTGCATAAGAATAACTAATACATCTGGCTTTGGAGAACATTGAGGAAGAGTGGGAGGGAAACTGAAGACTCCCACTATGTAGAATGGGGTAGACAGAGCCTTAGTTGAGTTTGAGCTCCTCTTACACTTCCCATGTTGCTGAATATTATCGACTCACCTCCACAAACTCAAAACCTCTTGAACCCTATGTTTTTTGCCTTTAAAGTTCTTATAAATACTGCTTTCATGATATTCTAGGTCCAGACTCTCAGCTACAGGGATTCAAGGGATGTTGGATGATTCATGTTTCTTCTGGACCCACATTGACACTAACTGTACATCCTCATAGTAAGATTATTAATCAGCACACTGAGATGAGAGTCTGAGGCTGCAGGACCGAATTTGGGCCTAGATCTGGGGCCACCTTGGAATCACTGTCCTTATGTCTTCTCAGACCTTGTTTATTAGCTGCCATCAACATCATAATAATAATATGATGGAAAATATTTAGTTCTTTAATATTGAATATTAAAAGGAGGATGTCAAAAGAGGCAACCTGTTTCCCCTTCTCTCCTTCCTTCTTTTTCTCCCTCTTCTTCTTTTGTTTTTCTGCCCCTTCAAAACAACTATATTAATTGTTCTTCCCTATAGTTTCATTCATATCTTGGGATTAGCAAGGGAACTGGTTGCCAAGCTTATCAGCAATAAAATAATTTATTTTCAAGGCAACATTCTTGATTCACCTGACAGAAATTTAAAATCAAGTGAAAAGATGCTATCTTCTCAATATTCCAAAACCTTCCTTAGATCCTGCATACCTACTATGAAGCCGAGTACTGAATGCAATAGATTTTGGTAATCCCACCCAACTCTTCTACCATTTATGGATATAGGTTAGAGAACCAGTCTCTTGGGTTTGTGAAGCACTTCTTCAATCACATTAGGAATCTCAATGGTCCACAGAATGCATGTGCACACACACACACACACACACTTTTGCTTGAATGACCCAAGCCTCTTGGGAGAAGAAAAAAAAACACTGTTAGAGATTCATACGTATGTTTCCTACACATTCATGTCACTTTGAGGAATCCTGTTTTGTGCATCCCACTACATGAGTATGAAGATTCTGTTGAGTGGGATCTTCAGGTGTCATCATACTAAACTTCTTGGTCCTCTTTCTTACTTGTCCTCTTTATAGTAAGGGTTCACCAACTTAAGAATTTATGGGGACTATTTTGCAGTGAGGGGTGGCCATGGTCTGTCTTACAGCTGAATGGTTGTTGTCTAAGTGATATGCCTTTAGGCATTGCCTGACATCATTCACAAACTCCATCTGGCCTTGTGTTGTAAACTGAATTGGGAGTTGGGAGGCACGTGCTCCAGGAGGGACTCTGCCATTACTTGTGGTAACAGCGTAGACACACATGTTCCCCTGTCTGTGGCTTTGGTTCTTCCACTCCCACACAATTGCCAGAGTAACTTTTCTGAAACAGCCAGAATCACATAATATGTTTGCTTCAGTTGTGACCCTTAGCCTGCCACAATGGCTTTCGACCCTGATTATGATGTTAAATTAACTGCAAAGCAAGTCCCAACATCTGAGCATGAAACTTGGAAATCTAAACTTATAAAAAAAGTTTTTTTAAACCCTTGGACCTCTGCTTCCCCTAAATATCCAAATCCCTTCACAATCTGGCCAAGGATTCCTCTTCCTGCTGCATATCCTTTAGAGTGCCCCATGGGTGCTGTGCTCTAGCTCAACAATCCTGTTTTTTCTTCAAAGCAATATGTTCTTGGACCCCTCCCTGTACTTGGGGTCATTCTTACCCACCGGAGAACCCCCCAGACCAGCTTAGGTGTCAACTCTTCCCCAGAGGGAGAGCAGGAAGCCCCTTCCTGCATCCCTAGAGCACCTTGTGTTCACATTTTTTATTATAATAGTGTTAAACCCTCTAGCGAACATTCATTTTCATATCTATTTCCCTTAACAGAACTGGATCTCCTTGAGAAGAAAAACAACATCTAAAACAACTTTGTGCACCTTGCACCCCGTAACACCGTCACGTTGTTTTAATATTACAATTGCAGGTTATACTGTGTGTAAGTCCTCGCTCAAAATTTATTCTTTTTCCTAATTACTTTAGCTTTTCAAATGTTTTTTTTTTGTCCATTTAAGTGTTCTGGAAAATTTTCTAGTATTTTGACACTTTTAAGTGTATTAGCATAAAATTAAACATAGTGTTCCCTTAAAGATATTATTTCTCAGCTATAGTTATATCCTTTTTCTCTTTCCTTCAGTTGTTTATTGATATTTTTCTGCCATTTTCTACTCAATTCATTTTCATTCTTTCTTGTTTAAAATTTAAGACATTTGTAAAACCACCATTTTTCTCTAAAAAAGATTTTGCTGCACATTATCCACTTGGATATGTAGCTTTGTCAATATCATTTTTTTTTTCTGAAAACCCTGAAACTGCAAATTTGATTTCCTCTTTAACCCAAGAGTTTTTCAGGGAAGTGCTTTATCAGCTCCATTCTAACATCATTTTCCTGCGGTAAAATGAAAGGCACAGAGAGTACATTTTAATAGCAGGAGATATTGAGGAATGTCTAGACAGAGGTGGCGCTGGGACAGGCCGCGTGGGTGAAGTGCTTGATAAGCAGTTTGAGAATTCCTTGGTGAAGGATGCAACAAGTAGGGCAGAGGATGCTAACAGGGAATGTGGGTGAGAAGTGAGAGCAAACTTTAAGGCTTAACCAAGGGCTGGTCTTGGTTCTGGCTTCTCTGCAGGTAGCGGCTGATGGACGCAGCCCTTCTCCTGCTTGGCCATCTCCTCTGAGCTTTGCGGCTGATGAGTGCTGTGGGGAACATCAACTGCAGACCCGTTTCTCCCTCTCTGAGCATATGGCAGCCACTCGGGAAGGCAGTGTGACAAGGCAAGGTACATATGACACCTGGGAAAAGAGGCCTTCACTTCATCCCCCTTCTTTCCAAACTTGCAGAGATCTCCTCTCAGGAACTATGAATAAGGCCTCCTTTCTGTAAGTGGTAAAGCTGAAAAAGCTGGATAATAAATTTCTTTTTCTTTTTTTTATTAAAAAAAAATCCACATTACCTTTATTTTTTCTACTCTTTTCCCCTCGTTATATTGAGATATATTTACATATAACATTATATTAGTTTAAGGTATACAACATGATTTGTGTGTATACATATGTGTATGTGTGTATATATATAGAGAGAGAGAGAGAGAGAGATGATGATCACAATAAGCTAACTATATCCATCACCACACAGAGTTACAAATATATTTTTCTTGTACTGAAAACTTTTAAGTTTTATGCTCTTTGCAACTATTAATATAAAATACACTATTGTTAACTATAGTCATCATGCTGTACATTATATCCCCATAATTTACCTCTACTTTTACCCATTTTCCCCAGGCTCTTTGGCCCAATACCCTGCCTCTGGAAAATACCAATCTGTTCTTTGTTTCTATGAGTTCTTTAGATTCCACATAATATAAGTGAGATTATGCAGTATTTATCTTTCTCTGACTAATTTCACATAGCATAATTCCCTCCAAGTCCATCTATGTTGTCACAAATGGCAGGATTTTCTTCTTCTTATGGCTGAGTAGTTCTTAGCTGTCGTATGTAATGCTGCAGTGAGCAGGGGGTGCAGATAGCTCTTTGAGGTAGTGATTTTGTTTACTTTGGGTATATACTCAGAAGTGGAATTGCCAGATCATATAATAGTTTTATTTTTAATTTTTTGAGGAAACTCCATACTGTTTTCCACAGGGGCTGCACCAGCCTGCATGCCCACCACTAGTGCACGAGGGTTCCCTTTCCTTCACCTCCTGTTTGTTGATTTACTGATGATAGTCGTTCTGACAGGTGTGAGGTGGTATCTCATTGTGGTTTTGGTTTGCATTTCCATAATGATTAGTGATGTTGAGCATCTTTTTATATGTGTGTTGGCCATCCGTATGTCCTCTTTGGAGAAATATCTATTGCATTCCTTTGCCCCTGTTTTAATGGGATTGTTTGTTTTCTCTTTTCTACTTGGAGAGCACCAGCAGCACCAGTGCCTTTTGCCACAAATGACAGACAACTCCCTTTGGCAAAGGTGGACTTCATTTTTGGATCCTTTTTTTCTTTTTTGGTATGGCTTAAGCACTGCCTGTGTTTGGCTTAACAAGTAAACCTTCAAAATGACAAGCAGTGGCTTGGAGGAAGCCTGAAATAAATGGAACACGGGGTCAGCTTGTACTTCTTTCTTTGTCACAGGTGTCGGCATTCATTTTTCCTCTCTTTCATCTGAGGCAGGCTTGCTGAGCTCTGGCCATGGGGGGAGCATGTCTGCCACCTCTTTCCTGTTGTTTTCCATGTGCAGTGTGGATGGGGCTCTCAGAGTTCTGGCTAGGCTATAGCTGTGCTTTATCCTGAAAGATGGCTTTGCAAGTAAGCTTCCTGGTGGTTCTGCCTTGCGTTGGCACTTCTTATTACCGACTCAGAGCAGGACATCACATGATGGCAGAATACCAGACACAGTCTGGATTTTAGTAGTAAGGTCATGACCTTTGATCTGAAGCCAGTCTAGGGACTATATAAATTTTGCAACTAATTCTATGGGGTAGTGTTGGTCCCAGGAGAAGTTTGGGGAAGTATCTCATCAGGCCCATTCTCTTCTGTTTTAAGTATTTTCTCCAAATTTGGCGGTGCCTCCTTTCTCCCTTTAGAGAATTTGTTATTTCTTCTTCCAGTTCATATCTGTCCTCAAGAAATAATTTGTTAAGCTTATCTCTACTGGGGCTATATTTCTTTCACGTAGAAGAGAGTGTTGGTTGTCGCCAGATTCCAGTCTTTCAAGCAATGAAATTCAGTGCTTGGATTTCATCTGAGCCCGTGGCTGCCCAGAATAAGATTATCTTTGCGAGCCTCTCTTGTAGGTCCTTATGGCCAAGTGACTCAGTCCTGGCCCTTCCTGCTTCTTTGCCGCCCCATCCCTTCCATCCGACTGAGCTGAATGCAGATGGGCTGGGGACCATGTTGGGTCATATGAAGGGGGCAACAGGCTAAGAATGCAGAGCCACAGGATGGAAGGAGTTTGGGTCTAAGACACTGATGGGCTTCCATTTCGTCCTTGCTAGTGCTTAGCTGTGTTCTTGGGTTCTGTTCCAGCAGTTAAGCCTAATCCTAATGAACGTGCCTATGAGATGTGTGTCGATGGAGTCTGAGTGGTGAAGCAGCATTTATTCTGTTGGAGGGAATCAGTGAAGGCAGGTGTCTTGGCTTCAAGTCACTGCTCTGGGGATTTGCCACATTCCTGATCACCCTTGTGCTCAGAAGCCTATCCTATGGTCTATATTATTTACGTGTAAGTTTTCTACTTCTGAGCTCTCTCCCGGGCTCATCCAACATAAAATATATAGGCAGGAGAAAGTTCACCACCCTTTCTGAGCAATAATTTTAGGCTGTCCTTTTAAACTGTGTTCTGTGTATTGACTTTAGAATTGATAATAAATTACTTTCCTTGAATATGAAAATCAAATGTTTTCTGTTTCTGTAAAAACCAGTTGCAATTTTAAGCACTTCCCAGGGATGAGGTATAGCAGGTAAATATAAATAACCAGAGACCACTTTTTGAAAATAAGTTGTATGAAACACTATAGGGAAGAGGTTGAAAACTATTACTATAAAAGGCCAGATAGTAAATGCTTGAGGCTTTGTGGGGCCAGTATTGCATCTGTTACAACTACTCGGTTGCACTGTTGTAGGGTGAAAGCAACCACAGACAATACAAACATGAATGAGTGGCCATGGTTGTGCACCAGTGAACCTTTGTTTACAAAAACATGTGGCTGACTAGATTTGGCCTGTGGACTATAGTTTGCTAACCCTTGATTTAGGGTCTTTTAACACTATTCACTTTGTTTTTAATCCTCACCCAAGGACATGCTTTTTAAATTGATTTTAGAGAGAGAGGAAGTGGGGAGTGGAGAGAGAGAGAGAGGCATCAATGTGAGAAAGAAACATCAATTGGTTGTCTCCAGTACACACTATGACCAAGGATGGAACTTGCAACCTAGGTATGTGCCCTGACCAGGAATCGAACCTACAACCTTCTGGGGTACAGGATGATGCTCCAACCAACTAAGCTACCCAGCCAAAGGCAATGCTATTCACTTTTGGGAGAAGTTTTATACAAGAATATTTTAAAGGGATAGGTTTTTTTCTTTTTTTTCTATTCTGCTTATCTTGAATCAGAAGTATTTTAACAATTATATCAATAATAAAAATATGTTAGGATTTCAGTTGGCTCTTTGCTTGAACAGGAATGATATTAATTCATTAAATTAGAAGATGGGCAAACTCCTCATACTGACCATATGATATAAATGCTCACTGATACTAGCCAGGGAAGGAGAGAAGCTTGGCTCTCAGGTGTATGAAAATATTTTGGAGGAAAGTAGGTATACTTATAACAAAATAAAAACATTCTTAATTATAAGTTTATTTGTTTTTTACATAACTATATTTCACATTTTTCATGTTACTTTCAGCAGCTGTGTAGAAGACACTGAGCCTAGGAATGTGTTCAAAGATTTGTGTGTTGTCTTTGCTTTAATCAGTCACAATTTTAGTATATGCCATCTAAAGTGGGAACTCAAAAATTATTTTTTGGCCTTTTTCCCCACAAGGGAAGAATCAGAAATGGTTGGGCATTTTTGTGCTTTCATTTTTATTTAGGAAATCCTGACAGGAAAGGGGCACACCCTTTGAGAATTTAGCAAAACCAAGAACCATGTCATATTGGGTGATTTATGTATGTGTTTTCTAAGGTACTTTTGTAGTAAATGTCCCTGTGGTTTTGGAATGAGGAATGAGATGTTTATTTTCCTCTTGGAAATGTGTGGCTATGCTTTGATTCCCGTTCCTTTAAATTCAACAAGTCTTCATTGAATACTTTCTATGTGCTCATTGCATATAGGTTAAAGCGGGTAGTGGGAGGGGAGGGAATGAAGATCTATCCAGGAGCTTCCTCAGAGAAAGAAGCCTCGTTGTTTTTGGCTTGATGTCTTATTCCCATTGTTTGCATAGATCAGCACCCTAATATAGGATAACTGTCATGGTTTTCTCTGTTGATTTACATCGGCGCCTAGAAGAGAAAATATGCAACCCTTTGGTCCCTCTATCCATTCAGGATGGTTAGGGCTCTTCTGAGCATCCTCCTTCTTTCAGATGTGTCTTGGGAGCATATGATTTTTAAAATACTAATTTTGTCACAGGTCCCCTAAGAAAGGCATCACTCTGTGGTACTAAAAGGGATCCAGGCTCGCCTCATCAAACTCCTGCTTCAGACCCAGAGAAAACAGAGTGTGTGGATACAAGATAACCTCTTCTGCAAACAGGGCACCCTTTGAAAGTGAACATAGCAAATAATTTGAGGCGCTTTCCTTCCCGCCTCTCCTCTCCTAAGCCATATATGGTAGAGGGGCCAAAAGGGACAGCTTTGCTACTTTCAATAAAAGGAATTCTTTGATGTGGGAGTCTGAACTGGTCTGTTTGGGTGGTGGGAGGGAGTTGGGGAGAGGGGAATCAAAGTTCATGGAGGAAGCTGTAGTCTTAGGTCAAGCTGAGATGTGACTCTCAGAGCTTGCCAAGTCCACGAGGGGACATAAGTTGCCTTGGACAGTTTCTCAATGGCCCTTCTGTGGCCCTGAGTCCCAGACCCTGGTGAGACACTGTCTGATGTAAGCTGGGAGGGTCAGCCAGCACAGCAGGGACCTGCCTTGTCTACAGAGGGGGTTAATCAGTGGCATGTTCTAAGTAGAGGCTTGGGGAAGGGAAAGATATACTCAAAACTCTTACCCTAGTGCCCTACTTTCCTAATTCTGTTAATTGGCTTCTTTTTCACTAGTGAAGAGGAACGCTATTTTGTTTTCTTTTTAAGTTTTCATCCTACAGAATTCACTGGGGCAAGGTAAACTATCTTTTTTATTTATTTATTTATTTTTTTAATATGCAAGCCTCCAGCTCTAAATCCTGCTGAAATATCCCAGAATGTGTCCTGCTGATCTCAAAACTCTGAAAATGGCCAATTGCTTTCTCTGACACAACTCTTATTTATTTAATCCTCTGAAAAGTCAGAGTGGTTGCCAAACCATAGTTTTTGTTTGATTTTAGGTTTTGCATTCTCCCAGGGACATGAGCAACATTAATTTGAAAAGGGACCATGTTTATGCTTACTATCTAGCCAGCCTATCTTTCTAGTTCTCAGGCACTGACCTAAGACTGTTGTGTTTGGGTTCCCAAACACTACTAAGAATGTTGACATTTTCAAAAGTTCCTCTCAACATTCTTTCTCTCTCTCTCTCTTTCTCTTTTTCACATGCATACACTATACTAAAGAGAAAGATTTTATTTTAAAAATGGACAAAGAAAAGAAATTTAGTTTTTAGTTAGCTTTTGTGTCACTAGCACATTTTTAAGGCAAAGTTTCAGGAGTCTAAAAGTTTGTTGTGGTACATTGGTGACCAGTCAGAATGCCTGGGAGAAGTTTTGGGTAAACAACCAAAATGCTCTTCCAATTTGGTTCTTTTCCAGGCCTTTTGAGTTTGGAGCACAGGTTAAAAGTGTCTTCTGACTCCCGGTCTCATTTTCTAAGGGAAAAACAAAGACTTTGACATCAGAAAGTGTGAGATTCTCACTCACATTCTATCCGTGTGAACTTGGAGAAGTTACTTGATTTCTCTAAGTCTGAATTTTCTCATGTACGAAACACAGATAAAACCTGCTTGAGATCCTTTGAAGATGAAATGTGATCTTGTGACAAAGTGGCCAGCTCAATGCTCTTTCCCAGCTCCCTCTAAGCCTGTCTATTGGTTCCCCTACTTGTGGGTATGTAGACTCTGTCCACGTTAGCCCATCACTCTGTAGTAGCTCCTGTGAGTGAAGGGAGGATGTTGAGATTTGACATGTGAGGTTGCCTGTCTAATTAAAGTAGGGAAGAGGGAATTCTTCCTGCACGTGCTAAAGGCAGGGACACAAACTCACCTTTATTGAGCTATCTTATACAGGAGCACCGAAAAGTATTTCATTTAGATATTCATTCATTCTAGAAATCAACAGGGAGACTGAGCCAGAGTAGACACTACCATATGAGATGATTTAACCGAATGGTGCATGGGAGCTGCTCACAGAACAAGAATAGGGGACAATACCTGTTCCTGAGGATGTGAACAATATGAAATGTAACAGAAGGTTACTGATCTGAAAGGCCTGCTCTCTCTTGACTTTCCTTACTTAAGTGTGGGAAAGTGAAAATATTCAGTGTTCTCTAGATACAGGAGGCCAGATTATAAACATTTTACTAATTCCCTTTGAACACCCAGTATGCTCATACTTGAGGACAGACCCAGTGGGTGAGTATAGTACTTAGTGTTTTTTAAAGTGTTGAGTACATTGTTGGCATTAAATAGCATTGTGTTCAGTAAAGGAAAGAAGAACCCTCTCCCCCAGTGCTGATAAGCCCCAAAGACTGCTAAGATGATACATTCTTTCTTTTCTGCTTGTTCTCATTCTTCCAGAATATGAAGGTATTAGCAAGTAAGCCATTGACCACTGTGCTGAGTGGTATTCTCAGAGGAGTTTATTCATAGGATCTGGACCATATTTGCCCAATTTGCTGGATTTTCTCAAAGACCCTCTCCATAGTCTTGATTTTTGGGCTGTAACTCCAAATGCTTGTAGATGCCAGCTTAGGTCATCTCAGCTTGCTTATTTATTTAAAAGCATAATTGAGTGCAAAACACCACAAACCAAGGCCTTAAAGTAAGTGAGAATTCTAGAGAAACTAAGCTGGAATCAAGTGAAGATGTTGAAAATTGAAGGTCACCACCCCAGCACTAACAGCACATTAGCTAAGGTCACCAGTGCTCAAGGCTCTAGGCCGTCTCATTGCTTTGACATTGGTGTATGGGCTAAGAATGTTGATTAAACCAACAGACTTTTAAAATCTTGTAATGTAGGATTCTATTAAACACTTCCACTGAGCTTGTAAAAATCCCCAGAGTGCTGACTCTGACAATTTATAAATGGAAATGTATGCATGAGATTATTTGCTTTCTTTATATAGATGCTTACACAAGAAGATGTTGGACTTGGGGGCTGCTTCATGACCAGGAAAATAGAGCCATCTGGTAGGACTCTGGCAGGGAGCACCATATGGACGAAGAGGTGCTCTTTGTGAGGGACCCCTTTGAAGAGCAAGAAGGGAGGCGGAGAGTTAGAGGAGGGCAGAGCAGGAGAGAGCAGGGTGGAGGAGACTTACTGAGCTGGTACAAATCATGGGAGGAAGGCAAGGAGAAACCAGGTTGCAATAAGGCAAGCACCCAGAGAGTGAGCCCCTGAAAGCCATTTTGTCAAGCTTTTCCCCCAAAAGGAAATTATGTCCTGTGAGGTGGAGTAATAGGGAATACTTTAATGGAAGACCTGTTAAGGACTTCTTGACTTACTGCATCTATCCGTCTCATAAGTGATTATTCTGTGCCCAAGGCACCACAATAGATATTGGGGTTATGATAGGGTAGGCATGAGAGTATCTCTATGTTCATAGAGCCAACAATACTTCCGAAGGGACCAGACCTACACAGAAACATGCACTATCTTGTTAGTTCAGTGGTAGAACTTCATGAAAAGATGGTTAATGCAGCACAGCATACACTGTGTGGATGGATGAATCAGATAGCCAGAACCATAGTCTGATTCACTACTGGACAATTTTTCCTCCAACAAGGAGCTATTGTCAAATGTAAATGAATTTCAAATTTCTCTGAAATGACCAGAGACCACTCTTTATTTTCAAAAGGGAAATACGCACTACAGCCAGGGAGCTGGCTTCTAAGTTTCTTCTATTTTCCTGCTCATAAAGGTAATAGTGAAATAAGACTTAAGAGGGGCTCTGTGCTTAGGAGCTCTTGGGCAACCTAAATGGAGGCATCAGAACTTTGCTTGCCCAGCCTCAACTGATGTGAACTATTCTCTGGATGTTTTACCCCTTGAATTGTTTCCCTTGTTACTAGAGCCTCTTATGCTTATTCAGCACATATTTTGACATCCAATTACAGGTCAGGCACAGTGGGCATCCAATCATATACAGGCCCGAACAGTCTTTGCCTTCAAGGAACTTAAAATCTAGTGAGGGAGATGAAATACTTAGTTTAATAATAATTACACACTGTGTGTGTGTGGAATATTACAGCCTAAATTTATAATTATATCAATTATAAGATAATTTACAAAATGTCTGACTAATTACTATCGGTAGTCATTTTCTACTAGCCATGCGCACATTGTAATTTAAGGATAGTACTGATGGGAGGTACACCGACAAAATACAGGGTGTGACAAGAGTGTGTGATGGCAACATCCTTGCCTGGGGGCCGGGAAAGCTTTCCTGAGGAAGCAACTTGTAGTATGACTTAAATAGTAAATAAAAGCTGACCATGGAAAGAGGAACTAGAGATGAAGAACAGAAAGTGTTCTAGGCAGAGGGAGCAGAAGAACAAAGGGCCTGGGGCCTTTGAGACTAACCCCAGTTTGGATTTGTAAACTGTTTCAAGGATGCTCCAGACTGGTCCCCTATATTTTTCAAAGAGAATTCAAATGCCTTTAATTGCCCACATGACATGATGTCACCTTATTCCCAGCTCCTCCCTCTTTCTCCATCTCCTACGTTCTCACCTTTTGTCCATTATATTTAGTTGTACAACAGAGACCACATGTTGTACTGGTGTCTCCCCTGACCCTGGTCAGCAGAGTTTTGCTCGGAAACATATGTGTCTAGACAAAAGATTGGTTAGTCTTTGTGAAAGTGAGTGTTTCAGGTCTGACTCAGCCCGACTGAGAGCCAAGAAAGAGATGATAAGGCTGATGGAAAAGATCTTTTTAATGAACAGCAGTAAAAAAAAAAAAAAAAAAAAAAAAAACAGCCCAGAAGTGAAGGCACGCAACAACTTTGGTGTTTCCTGAGGCTGCTGGCCCCAGACGGTCCTTGAAAGCACTCAAGGATAAGAGGTAGGATGGTTATTTCATTTCCTCTCTGCTGCTTTGTATTTTAACATTTTCCTGACTCTCATGCTAATCTCGCTTCCCACACCTCATGATCCAAAGAATAACCTTTTCGTTTTGGGGGGGTAAATATTATTCCTCTTAAGTGTGAGAAAACGTTTAGGTTACACAGTCCCTAGGAACAGAGAGTATTCAGCCAACAGGTTCCCTGCTAGTCCCCTTTTATTTAACCCTTTCAGCCTCAGTATGTTCATTTATAGAATGTTTGGAAAGATGAGCCTCTGATGTTACCATGAGGACTGAGAGTTTAAAGAGTAAATTATATACTATACAGAAAATAGAATCTTAAAGGGTAAAATTCCTTATTGCTCCCTAATAACCTGGGAGGCCATTATCCACAGTAAAGGTGTTGTCACCTCACATGCACATAAGGCATCTCACTTTAGGGGATCACCAGTGTAATGGTACTCTGTCAGGTTTTTTAACTTTCTTCCCCAAAATAAGAGATATAAACAAGGTTTAAATTAGTAACCAAGAGACATTGCTCTCAATTTTTACTGAGAAAAATTTAAAACATAAAGCCAAATCTACTATTTTTAAAAACACACTAATGTATGAATCTCTTTCAATATACAGTTAGGCACTACATAATTAATTGCATGTACAAAGGTGGTTCCACAAGCATATAATGGATTATGAGCAAAAAGTTTGTTTACAATGTTGAAGGAAAGGGCTGGCCCTGAATATAAAGTTGAATTTACTGCTGACTCTGGGGGGTTTACATAGAAGAGGAGGCTCCAGCATGCTGTCCACCTTCCCTGTGCCGACCTCTGTGTGGGCTGCTTCTGTTTGCCCCTGTGCACATGCATATGTGTGCATAAGAGCACACATGTGCACACACTCCTGCAGCACAAACCCACTTCCCTTCCCTCCACCCACCTCTTTTCTTCCTTCCTTCTCTGCCTCCCGCCATTCTCCTGATGTCTACTCTGCCTCTAAAGGCACCACGCTCCTCCTGCTCCTGAACACGTGCGTGTGTGCAGTGTACAAGCACGTACTTTATCTTTTATTTTACTGTACTTTTTCTGTGTGTAGATACACAAATACTGACCATTGTGCTACAATTGCCTACAGTATTCAGAACAGTAACATGCTGTTCAGGCTTCCGGCCTACCGATGTAACCTAGGTGTGTCGTAGACCATTCCGTCTAGACTTGTGAAAGTGCATTTGCGTAGTTCGTGTAGCGACACATTTCTCAGAACATAACACTGTTAAGCGATGCAGGGTTGCCGTGAAATGCAAATCTCATTTGGGTCCCCTTCTTCCTCTTTCCAATCATCATTCTGAGGTAAATAGCAGCACTTTTTATTTTATGGATGGAAATTTGAGATTCGAAGAAATCAAGTTTCTGCCTCAAGACTATGTAACTAATTGGTGGCAGAGGGAGGTTTTCACCCAGGTGTTATGATTTCCAGTCCAGTGACATCTCTGCGTTATCTCTGCCCCTGGCCCAGGGACCCATGCTCCTGGAATATGAAACGGCTCAGCCAGTGGGGGGCGCCTGCAGTGGTTCACCATGGCATCCTGGTATGTTTTTGAACTTTACCATTTTTGGGTGGTGTGACCTGAACTTCAGTTTTCTCATTTGTCAAGTGAAGCTAATAATACCTGTCTCAGAGAATTTCCCTGAGGATGTTAATGAGTGTGTAAAGGTCCCACACAGCACTTGTCAGAGTCAGTGCTCAAATGTTGGTACCTACACTCCTGCACATAGGACTCTTATTATATGACTTGTTTATTTTATTAAATGAATACTTATCTGCCACACACACTGTATACATGTCAAGTGGCTATAATTTTTAATCCACATTTTTTGAAGGGCACTGACATCATCTTCAGTGCCTACAACAGTGCCTGGAACAAGGTAGACATGAGTCAATATTTGCTTTAAAATTATATAAACCAAATAAATGTGTTGTGTTAAAGCAGAGAGGTAGGAGTATCCAGAAAACTAAAAGAAAATTCAGCCTCTTAAAATCCGAGATATGTTCAAACCACGAGTGGCCCCAGGAAAGACATAGCAGTCCTGGGCTGCTGCTGGCCTTGCTGGGCTTGCCCCTCCCTGCCCACTGAGGCGCGAGGTTAGGGAGCTCAGGCTGCCTTGTTCCAACCCCCTCCCTTGAAGCCCTGCATTTCCAAGGCTCCAGGGTTGCTCTCGAAGCTGGGGCCCATGGAGGTGGGCTGACCACAAGCACAGAGAAAAAGTAGTTCCCATTTCAACACCCAGAGGACTCATTATTTCTCCCCTGGGTCTCTAGGGTTATAGTATCATGAGCTGGATAAAAATATGTTTGACAATGAGTGAGTAGCTGTGTTAGCCAAAAGCAGAAATTGGTCACGATTCCGGCATTCTTGGTTTAGACTAGGGCTGAACAGGTGGGCTTGTCCGTGTTTGTTTGCTAATGGGAAAGCCCAGGATCTCTGCGTGACCTTCTAAAATGCCTACTACTCTTACACAATTCTAACTGAGGGATGAGCGTCAGTGGAGCAGGATGCACGAACAGCGTTTCCCAGAAAGTATGAAACAGATTCACTGTCTTTTGTTGAAGGGGATGGCACATGTAAAATCTGTGATGACACATGGGGCAGGCTTTGGTAGCTGCTTAAAAATAGCTGAGGGTTTGGTTAACCACAGGAAAGCTGAAGAGGGGGAGCCAGCCCTTCCCCTTCATGTTCCTTCCCTAGATGTTTCAGGGCGGTCCATACCTTGGTGTCAGAAGGCCAGATCTCTGCAGGCCACCTGTTGCCAACTGGCAGGAATCATTTGGTACAGTTATGAGAGTGGCCAGGTCAGAGAGGTGGAGCCTGGAGGACTTAAAGAAGCTGTGACAGCCACATGCACACAGCCTTGCCCTAGATCTCTGTTGCCAATGATACCAAAAGGCATATGGTTGACAGATGCTTATTACAGCCAGGAGTGAACAAACTCAAAGAAGAAAAATTCTACATAGTACAGTCAGAAAAACCCCCCCAACAATTGCCATGCTTGTGCCATTTACACCTGTCTTTGTGTTGGGGGTTCACTTCTGAAATTTACTTTTTCTTGTGGTCAGGCTGGTATAAGAAATAAAAGTGAGCACTGGGTCACGTTGACATTTTTGCCTCAGTTTGAGCAAATTTACACCATGAATCATAGCACAGTTATTGGACAGAATGTTTTTGCCCCCTGCCCATGAAATTGTGCATGCCTAAGAGCCAGAGCCTGACAAGTCCATTTTAAATGATGCCCCACCCTCACCCCCACACCAGCCCCAACTCCACACACACACGGTGTTGGGCACAAAATTTTGGACATATTAGGTACGTGGTGGATGTTTGCTGAACTAAAAAACTATACAATTGTTTTGGTTACTGTTACTGTTCTTACTACTCTTCTGCCATCACTGCTATACATAGCATGTTTTCATAGGGGAATTTTTCTCCCCTTCTCCTCCTTTGTGTTGGCTTGGCACAGAGAGCTGGACTTTTTGTTCAGAGTGGTCCCAAGCTTGACATTAGGAAGTCATTTCATGAGAGGAGTTATATGACACTAGTCATGGAGAGTGACAAAAATGAGAAGGACAGAGTTGGGATCCTGCTCCCAGGCATGGCAATCATTCTGCCCAAGTCATGGTCCTTAAAGCAGACCTTTGCCACAATTGCTCCTCTCAGATTCTACTGGCATCTTTGGCAGGCCCATCAGCCTGCAGGATTGGAAAGAGTAGGGCTAGAGTTGCGGTACCCAGATTCTAGCTGGGACTTTGTCCTGTGGCTGCGCAAGTCTCATCATATGTTTGGGTTTCAGTTTCTTTATCAATGAAAGGAAGGCATGGAATGGATGACCGTGATAGTGATTTTTAGCTCAATAGAGCCTACCATCTCCCCGTCCAGTACAATGCCTCCTCCTGGTCTGTCTGCCCAAAGCCCTCTTCGTCTGTCAGGTGGATATGCAGGTGAGAGGTAAGACCAGAGACCAACAGCTTTACTTTTCCTGGGACTTCAATCTAGTCACCTGCGGAGGTGGGTAAAGAAAGCTCCTACCCTCTAAGACTCTTGTTATAAGTAGTCTTTGCAAAGCCTGCAAAGCAATTTCTGGCCATCCAGTGCTTCAATCTGCCTATTTTGACCATTAATGGACCATTGCCAAGAAGCACCCATAGTTGAAATATTTCATTGCGAATACAGAATGGCTCATCAGAGAACCTGGGGTCCCATGTAGATGGCTGGATCAGGTCCACATGTGCAGAAAGGCTAAAGCTCATTCCACTTCTCCGGCAGCCTTCCCAGCTCTCCGGGAGATGGACATGTGCATTGTCATTGAGTTGTGAATGATGGGATGAATGTGCAGGAGGGGCTCTGTCCAAAGTGAGGGTCATTCTAGGTACTGCTTTCTGAATTCAGTACCACAAAGCTTGGCATTTGATTGAAAAATTCCCTTTGTTCCATTAAAACACCTGGCAGAGATATAGTGAGTGATCATCTTACTTGGAGTTGATTAACTCCATAAGCCTCCATTTATAAATGTCTGCAATAAAGAGCAAGCAGATAAAAGTGAGAATTGACAGATGGGATCATCAATCCTTTGATGTCATCCTCGGATCACACAGGCAAGCCCTTGTGAGTGACTTTTCAAATTAGCCCCACCAGACCTGGTGGGGCAGGGCACTGGGCCTTTAGGGAGACCAGCTGGCTTTTTGCAGGCCCACACCAAGACCTGACTCACGCAGAGTCTCTGGGGGCCTGTTGGAAAGTTCAGACTTGGCAACCTCTTAAACAGAAGGTTGGGGTCTATTTGAGACTCTTCTGGAGGTCAAGGTAGGTTTTTTAGTGGTTTATGAAATATTAATGTTTTACAAAGATGAGAAAGTATAACCCCCCACCCCACCCCCACACACATACGACATCACATCTAGGTTGACAGTGAAACTTTCTGTCTTATCTTTGAGGTGTGGTCTACCTCCACATCTGGAGGTCTGTCATCTCTTGCAAAGAATTCTCCTTAGGTGCTTGGAAAAGCCATCTGTTCATTTTTCCTCTGCTTTGTCTTTTCAGGGATCTTATCTAACGTTAATTTGCATTCTCTGTTGTACTGAGCATAGTGCTTGGCAAAAAAGGTGCTCCATGATGCTTCAATCGATGCACAATAAACCTGCTATTTCTTAGTGTCTCAGTGAGTCCATGCAGATGCACAAAACAGGTAACTAGGAGATGTCTTTGACACCCTGTAGGTTTCCCTGGGAAGCAGATGATGAGATGCAATTAGAAGTGCAGGAAGTTTATGGAATACAGAGATAATACCTGTGAAAGATAAAATGGGGAGGAAACAAGATTGGGCACGGAGAGTATTCTGAGACCAGTGTGGATCTCACACCTGTAAAGGGAAAAGTGGGAGCAAGCAGGGCAGAGCAAGGGGAGCCTCAAACTATAATGTAGACCTGACAGTCTTGGCAATTGGCTGAGGGCTGCCTGGGAAAAATGCGACTACAGTGCAAAAGCTGAGAAGGTCCTGAAGATGCCAGCAGTTGGAGGCTGTCAGCTAACTATACTTCTTGCACCTGAATAGCAAATCCTGCAAGGGAGGCCCACAGAGCACACCTCCATGGCAATACATAATTCCTCACCCTCATTTCTTCACCTTGCCCCCCTTTACCCATTCATACCAAATGGATAACTGGCTGCCATTATATTTATCTCAAAGATATTTTTTCAGGTTGACTTACTTTCCCCTGTCTCTTACACTAACACAAGGGAACATCCTCTCTCAAAGTCACAGCCAATTTCATGAGCATGTGGCCAGTGCAGTCTCACAGGGACCCATACTCCAAAGGAACCTCCACTTGGGATTTAATTCTTAACACAAATTTTACCTTTGAATTCGAAATTCGATGGGTCAGTGGAGCATACGCTGGATGTTTGGAAACTTTGCTTACATGTGATCCCATCTCCCACTGCCTCTCCGTTCTCCTCAGGTAGTTCTTGGCTACTCGTTCCCCAGGCCCTGTTGAGCCTCTTCATCACCTTTGGCCTCTGACAGTGACCTGGAACAGGTGTGAAGGGTTGGGCTGAGTGTGGGATCTTGGAGCAGAGCATGGAGATGCCTGTCTCTGACCTGGGCTGGAAATATCAAGGTGCAAGGAGGGTGACTCAGCAAAGGTGAGCCTGCTCTGAATCCAGGTACTTAGCATGTCCTGGCATGGAGGTTGCAATAACTTTGAGGTTTACCTTCTGTCATCGATTGGGGAGGCAGGCCCATGGGTGGAGGAGATACCTGGCTCAACTCTCCCATCCTAGCTGGGGCACAGTACTGTGGTCTGGATGATGGTGGGACATCGTTGGGTCTACACTTGTCCTTGAGGATCTCTATGTCAAGGGAGCAAGACACTAAATAGCAAAAATAATCCCCCAGGACAGATAGATAGATGGAAAGAGAGAGGGAGGAAGGGAGGGAGAGCACAGGAGAAAGGAAATAGCTTTATACTTTAACAAGCATTTTAAATATGTACCTTTAGAAGCACTTTTATCCTGCCTTGTGAACAAGGGACCTCACAGTTACGTTTTGCAATGTTTCCTACAAATTAAGTAGTTGGTCCTGCCAAGACCACTGCAAAGGTTTCTTTTGACATCCACCTAGCCTCCTTCCAACCTGCTCTCCACAGTGCAGCCAGCACCAGCGCGCCAAGCCACAATCTGATTAGGTTACCACCTCACGCCCAGTCAGGGCCACTGATGCCTCCCCAGGGCTCTCAGGGTTGGGTTTTATGACTCCCAGAGCAGACACTGACCGTGCTCCATCTATTTCCTACATTTGAAGACAGTTTCTCTCTGGGCAAACATCGTTCTGCTTTCTCTCTTCCAGAAGGCACTGCAAGGTCCCCAGGAGCCACCTGAGCCAGTGGGAGTTGGGTGTCAATGATCCGCCTGCCTTTCCCTTCAGTGGAACAAATTTGAGTATGTTCTGCATGGTCTTTGGCAGAACTGAGCTCACAACAGAAATCCCCTCAGTGCTACCCCATTATTGTTTTCCTCCTCTCCCTCTCTCCTTCCTCCTCCCTTACTGAGAACTCTGGAATCAACTCTTAATTAAACTACATGAACCCAACCAATTCTTGTCTCAGAGTCTGCTTCTCAGGAACTGAAACCAAATCCATGTTGCTCTCCCCGCCCAGCCCCATCCCGCTCCTCTAACCTCATCGTGTGCAGTTTTCCCTCTGCCCCTTTGAGGTATGGGGACCTGGTTCTGCTCTTTCCTTCCAAGGCCTCAGTTGTGCTGTCCTTTCTTTCTGAACTGCTTCCTGCCCTGTTTTTGATCCCCACTTCCCTCTTCTAATGAACTCCTATCCATCCTTCCGATCTCAGCTGCAAAAGCCCCTACAGGGAAGCCCTTCCTGACTCAGAGTCATAGATGGTTTCTTTAATTATACAGTCTTACAGTCTCTGATTCTTTTGTATCTGACAGCATAGCTCAGTTTGTAAGTTGTGTTCTTTATAAGTGATAATTTGATTAATATCCATCTTTTTCAGTAGACTGTAAGCTTCCTGAGAGGAATGATAACATGCCTTATTGCATTGCTTTCCATTTTCTTTCTCCAGAACCATCACAAAGCCTGGCTTATTGCTGGTGTGCAATAAATATTTACTGAAAGCCAAATGAGTTCAAAGATCTTTTAAAATTATTACAGACCCCTGGTCGGGCAACGCAGTTAGATAGAGCATCATCCCATACACTGAAAAGGTTGCAGGTTCAATCCCTAGTCAGGGCATGTATGGAAGGCAATGGATCAATGTTTCTCTCTCATATCTGTGTTTTTATTTCTTCCTTCCTCTCTCTCTAATATCAATAAAAACATATCCTTGGATGAGGATTTTAAAAAATTGTTACAGATAACACTCACAACGGATGGGAACTTTGAATAAGTTAAGCTATGTGACCTCAGGCAAGTTCCTTAGACTCTCTGATTCTCAACTTCCTAATGTGAAAAAGGGGGTAATAACAGTATGTGTTCAGGTTCTTGTAAGAAATAAATTAGGTACTGCAAGTAGAGTGTTTGGGAGGGTGCGTGGTACATCGTAAGTTCTGATTAAAATGTTGGGTTTGTTTTTCTCCATCTATACAAGTTGTGAGAACTAGGGATTATATAGAAGGGTGATTAGGAGGTGAAAAATAAAATATGTGAGAAAAGGTAAAAATGATGGTATCAGTGTGTTTGGAAACAGGAAAGATGAAGGGTTATGAAATCCATACCAGGACATTATGAAGAGCTCTTCTCCTTCCCTGAATATGGATATGAGAAACTTCTGATAAACATCATATTAGGCATGTCAGTTGTAAGGTAAAATTTCCTTTAGGAACCCAAGTTTAATGCTATCTCCTGCTTATTCTCTCTTTTCTGAACTATTAATATTTGATCACCTTTTGTCTACACGTTATTGTCTCTGTTTTGCAAGAGACGTGATGTGTCATTGGAAGCTGACATCAGTGTTTCAGGGCAATGTATTGGTTTCTATTCAGGCATCAGGCAACAGCACATCTGTCTTTGCATGTGTTCTTTTTCATGTGTTCCCCAGATGAGCAATTAACATTTAAATAGGAATTTCAGAGCTTTTTAAAGATGAGGAAATGTAAGACGTTGGTACATACTTGTGAAGTGAATTCTTTGATATGATTAAAAGTTGAGATACGTGAACTGTTGCCTAGGACTTCAAAATCTACAGCCTGGAACATTTTATTTTTGCTTGCTTATTTCACTTGTCTATTTATGCCACATATATTTTATTTATTTTGCATTTAAGTATTTAGCATTTCTATCCCATTATATGTGTACTTATTAATCATTTAGACAGTTAATAAATACTTATTGGGCATCTTCTTGGTGGAGGGGGTAATAATGCGAGAATTCAGAGAACTGGAGATGTTTCCATCTCTAGAGAACCTCATTCTGCTAGGAGAATGAAGGATCCAGAGCACAAATAATTCCTGATCTGATTTAATATTATTTAGCACTTGCTATGCTCCAGGCGCTGTTATAAGCACGGCGATATCGTCTTCAAAACACAAGGATCTCTTTGGGTCCCTTCAGTCTATAATTCCAGATTGTATGTGATAGATTTCATAAAAGAGGAATATCAAAACACTCTGCAAGTTTAATAAGGAAAGAGCACATTCATCCAGGAAACTTTCAAGGAGGAGATATACCTTAGAGAAAAGATAGGCTTTTGACAGCTTAATAAAAGGCCCAAGGTTTTCCAGCTGAGGAGAGGGTACAGGAGGTGAAAATTCTGATTCCCAATTCCAAATGCAGGGAGGAGGATTTTCCCACACCACAAGCAATTCTCCGACACCACCTGGGTGTCCTAAAATTCAATTCAGTTCTGACAGTATTGTTAAAAAATTTTTTTTAACTTCCATGGCTGAATCTGCTTTTAAAAGAAAGGATTTATTAGACCACTGCTAGGAAGGAGAAGGAGGAGGAGGCAGATGGGGAGGGGGAGGAGGAAGAGGAAGGGAAGGAGAAGACCAGTCTTGGGGCAAGGAGTCTAAACCAGTGGCAACATGTCTAAGTAGAAAAAACAGGCATGTCTCTCATCTCAGAGCTTTACAAGTGTTTTATATATCAACTTGGGGGAAGAAAGATGGAAGCTATTTTAAAAGAATTTAGCTGTAAGACAAAGAGAATGGGAGAAGGTGAAGTGGGGCTGGTTCTGGGATGGACACAGCAGTGCTCCTAAAGCCCATGTGTAAATAAGAAGTGGAGGCTTCTGGGGTTTGACAGGGCCGATCTTGGAAATAGCCACCTAAGAGTACATTTAATAATTCCAACATACATCAAGGAGGGTGAGCAGTCTTTTGTGGGTTTTGCACTGCAGTTGTTAATTGATGAACCCTATTTTGTCTCTTCCTTCCACACTCTGGCCTGCTGTAATTTAATTTAGAACATCTCAGAATTTTCTTGTCACTCTCTACTGGAGATACTATCAGATTGCATAGGCAAAGGGCTCAGTCCCACAAGACCATCCTCCACTTCTGATACCAATCACAAGCCCAGGTTGTTACCAGTACTTATGACCACCTGGCTATAACCAGAGGTTCCCGTGACCCCTCCTTGGGTGTGATTAATTTGATAGAGCACTCACAGAACTCGGGAAACCTGTTTACTTACTAGCTTACCAGTTTATTACAAATGATATTGAAGGATACGAATCAACAAGTAGATGAAGAGGTACATAGGGTGAGGTCCCAAACAAAGGAGCTACTGTTCTTGGTAAAGTTTGGAGCTAGACACTGTGATATCTGGAAACATTCTGGTTCACCAGCCTGGAAGATCTTCAAACTCCATCCTTTTGGGGTTTTATGGAGGCTTCATTACATACTCATGATTGATTAAATCATTGGCCATTGGTGATTGATTCAACCTCCAGCCTCTCTCCCCTCCCTTGGAGGTTGGGGGTAGGGGGGTAGGATTGAAAGTTCCAATCCTCTAACCACATGGTTGGTTCCCTTGGCAACCAGTACCTATTTTTTGGTGTTTTCCTAGTCACCTGATTAATATAGCAAGATACTTCTTTCATTCTCAATCTGTAGGAAATTCCAAGGGTTTCAGGAGTTTTGTGCCAGGAATATTGAAGGACAAATATATATTTCTTATTATAAATTACAATATCACAGGGAGCTTGAGGATTTGAACACATGAGCCATACCTAGGGAATCACAAGTCATCTGTTAAAGAGTTGAAAACACTAAGCAACACAAACAAACAAATAAGAGAGTGGAGAGAAAGCCAGAGAGTTGAGTTTCTTAGCTTCAGGACTATTGACAGGCTGGGCTGGATCATTCTTTTCTGTAGGGGCTGTTGTGGGCCTTGTAGGATGTTTAGCAGCATCCCTGGCCTCTATTTGTTAGAAGCCAGTAAGGAGCATGCCAACAGTTGTAACCAAGAAAAACGTCTTCAGATGTGGCCAATGTCCCCAGAAGGGCACAATGGCCCTCCTTGAGGACCACCACAATAGAGTGAAAACAGATTGTGGGAACCCTTAACCACCACAGTAAGGCGTTCTGAATTCAATGGATATAAAGAGCCCACTACTATCAATTAAAGAGTTAGGCTGTTATATTGTGTATCTGATTGAAATCTGAAGATATGGAAAGGATAAGTGGGGAGGTTATTGAAGAAGAATTAGTATTAAGAGATTAACAAGGTTGTGAGAGGAAGAGAAAGAAAGTAGATGGTGGAAATTATATTACTTTCCTACCTTTCCTCAGTTGTTTCCAAGTCTTTTTCATCTGTTATTGTTTGTTTTATTGTTCTGATTGAAATGCTGAAGGCTGAAATTTGCTCTTTGAAGGAGATACTACATATGCTACAAAAAGCAATCTCAAATCATTTCTTTATTACAAGATGGAGCAGGTTTCTTAAGGGATGCCTCTGCCTTGGGGAAGCAAAGGAAAGCAAAGGAAAATTTTGCAATCACCTTGATTGTCTCAGGACTATGGGAAAGTGAAGGGCAACAGATTTAGTTCCCTCAGGGCTCCCTGGTGGTTCTAGGCTGGCAAGAGTTGGGAAGATGTGCTTATCTTTCTATCTGTAAATGCAGCCATCTTTACAAAAAATTTGGGAAGGGCAACTCTACATCCATTCTGTAGTATGTGGGAGTGTGTGTGTGTTCATGCATGTGAGTATGTGCATAAATGAATGTGTGTGTGTGTGTGTTTGTGTGTATGTGTGTATGAGATTCCTTTCTCCTGCCTTACACCATTAGGGCTTGAATTTATTCTGTGTGCCCCTGCAGTGTTCTCTTTTTCAGAGTGCTTGTAAGCAGGAAATACAGAAACCTGTGGTTTCTAAGCCAAGTGCTTCTGCTGATACACTGTGGGATATTGGGCAAACCATTTAACCTCCCTCTGCCCTTGTTTTAGGTAATTGAGAATGAGGAAGCAAGATTCCATGAAATATTTAACTTTCAAAATATGTGTGGTCAGAGAGACTGAGTGTCCTGGCTAATTGGCTCTCCCGTAGCTAATCTCCCATTTCTATGTTATGGTTAGACCTTGGGTCGTAGTGGAGTCAACACAACTTAGTGTCTGTCTGTATTTTTGTCACAAGTCTGATCTTGAGCCTGGCTACGTGGGTCCAAGTCTTAGCCTGTAATAAGCCCTCTCCAAATCTTTCCTGAGGTTCTGCTACTGAGGAGTGAAGTGTAAGATGCTAGGGAAAAACAAACAAACAAATCCCGAATAATCTAGTGGGCAGGGCCGGCTCTTAAAAATAAGTTTGCTGCTCTGCTCAGGTAATGGATCCTGAGGCTTAAAGCAATTTGATTTGTTTTTTACACTTTTTTTTTTTTGGTTTTAACTCAAAATATACCGATTAAGTGCCAGGAAATGGACATTCCACAGAAAAGAGAAAGCACATATTTCATGGGTGCTACATTCTAGTGTGAGGAGACAATAAACAAATATTTGTGATTTTTTGGGGATGCTTGATGATAAAAGTAAATTATGGTAGAGAAGAAAGGATGATGGGGGTTTTTAATCTTTTGGATAGGGTGGTCAGAGGAGACATTTCTGAAGGGATGATATTTGCGCAGGAGCCTGGAGGCAGTGGGAGAAGGGATGTCAGTCATAGCCCCTAGGCCGGGGAGGGGGGTGGGTGTTCTGTGGTGCAGAGGTTCTGAGGAGGAGGAAGCCTGGTGTGTTTGCTCAAGCCCTGACTGTGGCCATGGACAGGGTGAAGGCACCCTGTGATGCTGGGATATGAGAAAAGGTGCCCAGCTATTCTGATGTCCCTTTCTCCCTTTTCCTGCTCAGAAATGCGCAAAATACCTATTGACCTATAGTCCAGTGGGAAAAGCTGGGTTGTGGTTCTAGGTAGATCAATCAACTTGAAAATAGAAATCCACAGAGAAAATGCTGAGTGATGTGGCCTTGTGTCTACTGGAATGGGAGCCAATACAAACGGACTGGGGCTAGAGAATTTGGTGATTGGAAGACATTTGAAAATTGTCGTTCCTGTGAATATCAGCACCTGGACGCTGTGATACCCTGGAGGGTTCTCTTGGCCTAGGGACTGCAGAGAAGGTCAGCAATAAGTAACAAGTGGCCCCAAAGCTGTGGTGTTTAATTTCCTTTTAGACAGGAACCATGTCTGCACTTACTGGCACCTCTCATTGCATAGAGCGCAGCACTAGGGAAATCATCAGCACATATTCAGTGTTTATTGAATGAATGTGTCGCAGTTGCATCATGGACCCAGGAATCTGGGAGAGTCTTGGGGGAGTGTTAGGTCCTGGCCCTTGTCTATTAACATAAGAGTTTGCTTCAAGGTCAATATATAGAAAATAATTTGTAGACTCCTATCAGGATGAACTCAGTAGTTATAAAACAATCTTTTTTTTAAAAAAAATTAAACTGGACAGCCAGAGATACTGTCCTGAAGGAGGTTGGTTACCAGAATTGTCATATGAGTATTCTGGTCTCATATCAACAATGACTTTTTGATGAGCACATCCCTAAAACATCTGTATGCTTGCCAAAATTGAGAAACACATTAGAGAACGTGGTTTTCTCCTATGTTTGTATGCTTGTGAGATCTCGCTGTCTAGTGGAATATTCCAGCTGCCATTCTTGGGAAATGAATATACTTTACATCTATCTATTTTGAAATAACACGCATGAAGGAGACTTCACAGAATCACTTGGAAAACTTCTAAGGAAATTCTTGAACTTCTTTGTTTTCCGTAACTCCTCACTGTCATTATATCATCATCATCATCATCACTCCTTCTCCTACTGTTTTAATTTTTTAATTGCTTAAAGAGATCTTCAGTTAATTTTCTTCCAGATATGTCACTGAATATCCTTTACCATAGGCTAAGTTAATGGATTGCTAGTTTTATTTCAAAGGAAACTAACAATTCAAATTTTGTTTATAGAAATAATAGTCTATATAGCCAAACAGAGCTGATACTATAACCTCACTCTTCTGCAAGATAATATTGCATTTATTTTCTATTGTCTGGAACTCTCTTACTTGCTTTGTGACCTTGGATACATTATTTAGCTTCTCTGAACCTCATTTTCATCATATGTAAAGTGGGGCAAATGATAGTAACCACATCAGAAGTTATTCTTAAAACTGTCTGAGATAATATATGCATACCTTTGGATCCTGTGCCTGGTACCAGTTGGGGTTCAATAATCAATGGCTGGAGTCATTAATTATGATAATAAATAGAACTGAAAAATAGAAAGATAATACTTTTAAGATAGAGTTTACCAACATTGTAAGCACACTACTTAACTTTGCATAAATTCAAGGAAGTCCTAGGTAGACCAAGGTCTTCAGAAATAAAATTGGTCTCCACAGGTTTGAACCATGTAGGTTAAGAGGTTTAAACATTAAGCCTTCTAAACACTGCTCCCATTTGATATCCTGGTTGCACATTTAGCCTTCCCTTAGCATTGTCACTCAGGCTTTGATACTTTTAAAGTCAGCATAAGGAGGGATGATCTGTACAACTATAATTAGATGGTTGTACTGGATAATTTAAAGACCTTGTTCAACTCTGAGCTTCTTTGAGTCTTGACTCTTGTATGGTACCATTGGTTGGTGTATTGAGTCATAGCAATTATTGTAGCCATTTTATAGAAAAGCACATTGACATGCAGAGGTAAAGTAACCTCTCAGCAGAAGGTCACACATTTCATAAGTAATATTCAAGCTCAAATTTACCTGGCAACAATGTTGGTTCCCTAAAATACTATGTTGTGCTGTCCATGTCATAGGAAATTTAACCCATAAAAATTCTCAAACAATACATTTAATTTAATTTTAATATATCATTATATAGTATCAAGTCATAAAATAATAGAAATTTAAAATAAAACTACACGTTTCATGTAATCTGGGGAAATAGACATAGGGTTGAATATTAGACAAATCAAATAATGTCAAGGTTTCTGGACTAATGTTGTCTTTTATACTTTAGACACAATTTGAAAACAAGTCACAAGCTAAAAAGGCTAAGCAGTTCAGTTTAGCATTGTCAATGAATGAAACTCCAATGAACTTGATCACATTAAGATAAACAACTTCTGCCCTTACTACTGTGGCTCAGTGGATTGAGTGCCGGCCTGCAAACAGAAAGGTTGCCAGTTTGATTCCCAGTCAAGGCACATGCCTAGGTTGTGGGCCAGGTCCCCAGTTGGGGGCGTGCGAGAGGCAACTGATTGATGTATCTTTCCCATATTGATGACTCTCTCCCTCTCTTTCTTTCTCCCTTCCCCTCTCTCTAAGAATAAATAAATAAACCTTAAAAAACAAGATACACAACTTCTGTTGTATTTGCTTGGTAGTTGGCCATATATTCGTGGATGTATGATTCTATTTAATATTACAGTGATTACATTTAGAACAGCTTTTACAGGAAAAATGTAACTTTTCTTCCTCCCATTGTTTAGTTCACCAGTACTAAGCATTGTCTCATTATAAATTGTTTTCCTCAATGCTGTTCTTTTTTTATTGTTATCATTAGGTACGTAATCACACTCAGATCCTAGACCTTACTCTCTAGTAGATATCCCTTGTGCTTAACCTTGATTCCCCTCAGAGCAGTGTTGGGCTTTTCCCAACCTAATGCTTCAAGCTGCCTTGTCTTTTATCCTGTTAGGGTATCTCCTGTATAATGCTGCAGATCTAAATTTAAATATTCTTTCATTTTTCTTTTTTTTCAGATTATGGGTCAGTCCATGGCTTTTGTTCAGAAAAATAGAGTCATACTGGGGTTAGTCCCAAAGAACTGGGCAATTAAGAACCCCAGAAACTGAGGTTGTTCTAGGTCAGGGGGCAAGGTGGGGAGGAGTAGCCCACGACTTCTTTGGGGGAAAATGAGGTTGTCCTGACCTCAGCAAGGGGCAGGGGCTCAGTCAGAGTATGCACAGAAGCCCGGCCCTGGGCGTGAGGAGCAGAAGGAGTGGAATAGACCAAACGCTTCCTTGTTTTCCTTTGGATAAGTGTTCTGCCATGTCCCCCTCCACCTCAACCCCTAGAATACCAGACATCAAAACAGTTCTTATAGGAAGTTTAGGTTTAAGATAAGAACAGTTTTAGATGCAGTGGAGTGTAAGAGGTATGAAGACATCCCTGCCTTCCACTGGCCCCTCTTGACAAAGATTTCCCCATCTGTTTTCTATTGTCCAAAAATTCCTTTAACATGTCTTTAATTGTGCAATAAAGTACTAAAGGCTTAAACTTGCAAATACGGTAAGTGATGAATCCTTTGTTGAGTTCAGTGAAGGGCTTGGAAAGGGGACCTTGGAAATAGAGAATAATGCCTGACATTCACAATTTTCCTTGGGCCAGCCCTGTTTATTTTTTTTATCTTGGTGAGGACTTCTGTGTAACAGGCTTTCTTTGTTTTTGTTTTTTTGGCAGAATGATTCTTCCCATTCTAAACCTGTAATCATAAGTCATCACTGTTTATCTCTAGGATTTTTTCCACAGCAATGACATGGTGTTATCAGTGGATACATCTGACATGTTAGATCATTCACAATATTGTTTCTAAAAGTCCTTCTTAGAGGATTTATATTGCTTCTCGTAGGTGACAATGGCATTCCATGTACCAGCTAAGTAAATCTAGTAAGTGGGCAAATTGGAGGATCATACAGAAAATCGGGACAAAAATGAAAGGGATTTTCCTCACTGAGGGCAAAGGGGGGCATTCGTCATGAATTATGTGAACCAGCTGCATATTTTGGATGGGACTCAGCATGTTCCTTATTTGAGTGTTCATACATTCAAAAACATCCACTTGGCACCTGTTATGTTATGGCACCGTTACTGTAGTGAACAAGAAAGATGTGGCTCCTCTTTGCACAGAGCCATTGTCTAGCGGTTAGATATGAAGTCAAAAGAGTCCCTAAGGTCATCTGGTACGAACCTCCTCATTTGACAGGTTAGCAAATGGAAGCACCAAGAGGTGAAGAAAATTGTCCTTTACCACAGTTGATTGGTGGCAGAGCCAGGACTGTAACTTGACTCTTTCATTTCCCAGCCCAGTTCTCTGGTTAAATCCACTGGGTTAGTTAGCCCAGGACGACAGGCACTGTGGCAAGACTCTACTCAGACAGTTGGCTGTGGCTGGAGAGGGTTCCTTGCCCTCACCACACCTCACAGGTGCCCAGGAAATGACTTAAATATTGGAGTGAATTTTGTTCATGACATTAGAGCATGTTGGGCTGTGATGAGGAAGCAGAGTCATGGAGCATTGTTTGCTTTGGGAGAAAGTTGCCTTTTCCCCCTCCTCTCAGCGCCTTTCCAGGCCTGCCTGAGCAGAGCAGTTTGGCTGACTACTCATCATTATTAAAATGATGAAGAGGTAACAGGAGGGGAGCTCACTCTAAGGGCTCTGACACCATCCAGAAGAGTCAGCACTTTTACTGGAGAATGAATTCTCTATACCTCAGGGTTACTGCCCAACTGAAGGGAACCTGCGATGCAGTTGTGTCTGAAATCAATTAAGATACATTCCCAGTCAATGGATTTAATGACCAACTTGTGCCTTATAAAAATACATCTTAGAACAACCGGAAGGTAGGTGATGGTCTTAAATCATTCGTGTGGTATTTGTTGCTGTTCTTTGCAAGGCTTTTGCTGGCAATTTTTAACTTTTTTTTAGAACTTTCTTGGGATACAGGAGTTTTAAGAATTTGTTAGGAGTTCATTACCAGACTATTTCATCTGGCGCTGGAAAAGCATTTTAATGTGGAGGGTTGGGGGTTGTTCCTGCAGGCCACCCAACATCACTGAAGAGGAGGGTCCTTCCCTGAGTCTCCCCAAGCATTTCGCTGACGGCCCGTGCGTGCTGCCTGCCCCCGTGCGTGAGCCCAGGGTCCGTGCTGTTGCTGGGCTGCAGTGTCATCGGCCACCTTTCTCTCTCGCTCAGGGAAGAAGATTCAAGTGAGTTTCCCAAACTCATTTCATTTCTGAACCCTCCCTTGCAGGGTTTTCTCATTGGATTCATTGACCTACTGTTCTGTAGAACAAAATTTGGGAAGCAGTGACAAAGATATATGAAAACTGAGTGAGTGTGATGATGTTGCAGGACTAACCTTGCAATGTATTAAAATGAAATATGTAATTCTTCAAATCCTGCACTTATGTTTATTGTCAGTCCAGCATTGGAGTTGAAACAGACCTCACCGGTGAAGAGAGGTGTTAGGTCTGTCCCCTTTAATTCTGAAGATGCAGAAACAATGGTGAGTCCACTGGTCTGGGGACAGAGTCTACTTCTCCGCCAGAGGACTTGCCCCAGGGAGGACATGCCTCAGATCAGCAGGGCTTCCTCACGCCTGTGCGTTCACTGATGCCTCATTTCCCGTCAGCGTGAGGGGGAAAGCAGGAGAAAAGATAGTCACTTGGTAAGTTAGTCATGTTGTGAAACTTATCTGTTTCAGGCACTGGTTCCTCTCATGCAAGGGGTGGCAGATGTGTGGTACAGCTTGCAGACTCGCACCATTTCTCAGTACTATCACTAATACTCCATGTGTGCTATTTTCAGCTTGTCATTTGCCTATTGCCTTGCGAAACTATCAACCAAGAGAACAGAGGCATTTCTACTCCCTTGGGCCACTGCCTCCTGACATTCTTTACTGATTACCTCCAAAGCAGCTGTGATCACTTCCTTGGACGGGCAAAGCATCAGCTGATGGCTCTTTGTCTCACTAGAAACGGGCCAGCCATAGCTGGTCCCAGCAACATGCCTGTGGGTGAAGCTCAGGGATGCGGGGCCTTGGCCTGGCTCCCAGCTGGGCCGCACTTCACAAAGCAAGTTTCGGAGGCATGGTGATCTGGAGGAGTTATGATGGGGCGGACTGGTGGAATTATAAATATTTATCCAGCCCCTACCCCAAAGCTCTAGCAGGAATGACTCTAAGCCAACCCAGACTGGTAATAAGCAGAAATACTCTTAAAGGTCCCTTGAAAAGGAGATTCTACAGTTACTTTCCTTCTATTTTGGTAGCTCCCAGACCTGATGTTTCCTGGTGATGAAAGAACTAAGGTTTGCTGCCCTCCACAGAATGTTCCTTAGGGTCCACGAAATTAATCCTACACACTTATTTGTGTATACATATGTATATATAGAAAATACACATATTATATATGTATATAATAAACACACTCATACATATTTTGTACACACATTGTATATAATCATATATGGGGGGACCCAAAAAACCCAGAATTATCTTCTGGAGGGTGGGCCCCTTGTAGTACAGGATTCCCCTGCTAAGTGAATATTCTAGGAACCCATCTGTATCAGTGTATCAGCTGGCGTTGCTGTGAGAGGCTGCGTTCGGCTTCACTGAATTTTTTTGAAGACTCTTTCAATGTGCTTGCCCATTTCATGATGGGTGGTTTACCAGTGCACCTGCTCACAATGCGCTGGGTGTTCAGCAGTTTTTGACCAACCAGCATGACCCCCGTGCCCCACCCTCCCCATTCACCCAGTCTCTTCCTGGGTGACTTTTTTTATTTCCCTGATGAAATCCTCAAAGGGAAATGTTTCTCCTCTGTGGAAGAGGTGAAACAAAAAATGGCAAAAGTACTGTAACTCATCGAAATTGATGAGTTCAAAAACTGTTCTGACCAGTGGAAAAAGCATCTTGATAGGTGTGTTACAACAAATGGAGAGCACTTTGAAGGTGACTGAAATTTAAAGGTGTAAGAATAAATAGTTTTTTTTGTAAATAAATTGTTCATAAATAAATTCTCTATATATCATATATATGCCCCTAAAACATACATATATGTATGTGTATCTATATGTTTATTTTATAGATGTAATAAATTCAAGGGAATTTGATCTATCTAAAGATATAAGACATATACAAGACCGCATATGATAAGAGCCCTGTGAATGTGGACCATGGGCTGGTATTATCAGGGAAAATATTATGAAGGAGGTACATCTTCAGCTGGGCATTAAAGCACTACTACTATTACTCCTGCTACTTTTTAACATTTATTGAACACTTACACATTTCTGGTAAATGTTCTAACTATCTTTACACACTCTCCAAAGTACTTTTTACATGTGTTTAATCATCGTAATAACGCTGGAAGGAAGGAAGAGGTAGGACCTGAAGCATAAAGAGTTTTAGTGGCCGTAATTTGGTTCTGGATTTAAATCGAAAGCAGACGGACTGGAAAGCCCCCTGAGCCTTTCCACCCGGGGCGCTGGCTCTGACGGAGGGTCTGCAGTCGGTGCAGAGGAGGGCGAGGGCCCTCCTGATGGGAAGAGCTGGGCCTGCCACGGAGTGGCAGCCGTGATGTGTAAATGGAAAAGGCCTGGCTGGTGGGTGCTTGGCGTAGTGATTGGCACAATGCCTGGAATAGAGTAAGTGTTTGATAAATATTTGTTGAATTAAACTGGATGGTTAGAGAAAGAGAATGCTGGAGGCGTTGTCTATTATCAGAGTGTGCAGGGTTTTAAGTTACTGTCTAAGTGGTTAAAACTTAGCATTGTGGATTAAGCCTTCTCTAGAATGCTTGAATTTCTGAGGAGGGCAACACACTAGTTCATAAACATGTGCCACTCTAATCTATATTTTCTCTTCTTTAGTCTTTCTATAGAATTGCTAAGGAAAAAATGGAAACCATGCTGATAATGCCTATTACAAAATCATGCTACATTTTGTTTAGGCTTCACTGTAAAAGTTAGTTGCTGATTACATTTGACTGTCAGTCTTTGTGTTATGCTCGTAGTCCCTTCTAAATGCATGCTAATATGGAAGTCCTTAGGAAATCAAATTATGTATGGTGTGCCCTTCCTCCCCCTGGCTATAGATGATTGGATTTCTGGTGGGTGTTGTGACACGGCAACACACTGTCCTTGGAAATATCAAGAGTATGAAGCATTTAGCAGAGGGTGTAGAACTGAAAAATCATGCTGGAGAGAACAGCCAAAGAAGGTGTAACAGACTGCATATCTACTCACATGCTGAGGAAGCAGGGATGATACATAAGCAGAAAGCATGACAGAGAGAGAAGTTATTTTATGCACACTTCGAGACCAAGTCCTTTGATTTCAAATTCAGTTCTGGGTTGTTCCTGAAACTCTCCATAAAATTAACAATCCTACCAGCACTTTTAACCTGTTGTGAGTATTCATTCTCCTTGACCTTTCTCCCTTCCTTCCTTCCTTCCTTCCTTCCTTCCTTCCTTCCTTCCTTCCTTCCTTCCTTCCTTCCTTCCTTCCTCCCTTCCTTCCTTTCTCTCTCTTTCTCTTTCTTTCTTTTCTTCCTTCCTTCCTTTCTCTTTCACTACTCCATTTCCTATGCTGTACTTTACACCCCCATGACTATTCTGTAACTACCAATTTGTACTTCTTAATCCCCTCACCTCTTCACACATTTCCCCAAAACTCCCTCCCATCTGACAGCCATCAAAACACTCTCAGTACCCATGATTCTGTCTCTGTTCTTGTTTGCTTAGTTTGTTTTTTAGATTCAATTGTTGATAGTTAAGTATTTATTGGCACTTGAGTGTTCATAGTTTTGATCTCCTTCCTTTTATAGGACTGCTCACTCACTCTTTTCTAAGACTCTGCAGTGAAATGCAATACAAGACTCTCCTGGGCCTTCTCCTCCTTCCCCTGCCGCTCCTGTTCTCCTCTCACGCTCCTCTGCCTCTGTGCCCAAGGCTTTTCTGAAACATAGTTCTCTTCTCTTTTCCTGTCTGCATGATTTTATCCATCTTCAGGCTTTAAACTTTATCACTTTGCATATGGTATCCTAAAGTATGTATGCAATCTGGATATCTTTTCTGAGCTCTCAGGGAGCTCATATTTCTAGTTGTTTGCCCCATACCTCTAACTGGCTGACATTCAACTAATTAGAAAAGGCTCCATGCAGTCCCACGGCCATGCCTGGGTTCAAGACTATTACCTCTCACTTGACGTTTCCAGTCCCAGTGGATTTTATATGCTGTTGCTGCTGCTGCTGCAAAAAAAGAATCCCTACATTACACCTCTGTTTTTATCCCTTTCCTGTCCTAAAATCTTCAGTGACCTCTTCTACCCTACCAGGGAAAATTTACCTACCTTAACACGGTACTTTTGTTCATCTGTAATATGACCCCAGATGATTTCAGAATATTAACATGCCTTTAGATTTTCGCAAAGGAGAATCCTTTCTATACCTCCTCTAGCTTTCAAATTTCTATTTATTCTCCTCAAATTTTCCTAAAGTGTCAATAATTCTAAATAGAATGATCTCTTTTCTCTAAATTTTCATGATTTTTTATTTTAACCATGTTCTAGCAATTATGGTAAGGTTATTTTACTTTCCCTGTGATATTGCTAATTTGTGTTTGGCTTTACACAGGTGTCGGACTTCGCCGTGTATGGCCTGCTTGTTCTCAGACCCAGTCCTAGTCTGTCCTGCTCGGCCCTGAATCACAGGGGCTGCACCTGTGGACTGTGCAGCCCACACTCCTGTGTCAACGGCTTTCACACGGTGGGTTTCACACTGGGGGCACCGGCATGAGAGACCAGGGTCTTTGCCCCACCCCCTCTGCCTTGGCCGATGTCTCCGGGCGAGTTGTATCTCCTTTGAGGCTACAACTCCCACTTGATAGTTTTGTCTTCTGACGGGTGGTCCCGGCCCTTGAGTTTCTGGAACACAGCCTCCTCATCTCCATGCCTAGGGGTGGCAGCAGTGCCCGCTCTGATTTGTTTCTGGATTGCTTCGCCATCCCCCGATGGGCTTCTCGTTAGTCCATCACCTGTGTAGCCAATTCCTCTATAGTAAGTTCCTTTCATTTGAAATTCAAATGGCTTCTGTATTTCTGGGATGGACGGTGACAGATGAATTCCCTTCAAATTTTCACAGCAGACTATGTCTTTTCCTTACATGTTCCATGCTGCCTGGCTCAGTGACTTGATATTGCAGGTGCCAAATACATATTGACTGACTAAATGTATTATTAAAGGAAGAAATTTGCTACGTTTAAAGGTAACACAGTTAATTTTTAGGGAGATTACTCAGAAAAATGTAGGTGTCACTAATTATATTGGTGATCAAGGAGAGGTACCAAAAAAACAAAAGCGAAGGCAATATTCTTGTCATTAATAATGAAAAAAACTACTGGAAGCGTTTAAAAGGGCCATAAATTTTGCATTAGAAAATTTAAAGGACTGGTAAATATTCACTTAAAAGATTTCTTTTTTACCTCTTTTCTCCTGAGGTTTGAGGAATGTGTATGAAGTTAGGGGCTCCAATTATCCTTAAAGTTATCTAGTCCGTCACTTTTCCAATCTCACACATCAGCATTCTCCACCTCTGCCCTAAGAGGTATTATGAAGATAATGCTAAAAGCATGTTATTGTTACGTTGATATTGAGTATTTTCTTCCTCAAGGTCCTTGGGCCCCGAAGAACTCATGGGTTCTCTGAGTTCCTCACTGTCTCTGTTTATTGGGGTTCCGACTCCTGCAGGCAGAAGTAATATTGGTGGATGTGTGGGAATGCAGGGGACACAGCGGGAGTGAAGAGCCAGTGCTTTTAGAACCACCTACACCGCAGAGGGAAGTGGATTTGTGGCTTAAGTTCACAATGGGACTCCCTGCTCTGCCTTCGGATTGACCCCTGGCCTTGACCCTCTGTCCCAGGCTTAATTTCCTCACTGACCAGAAAGTAGCACAAGTCATGGAAAGGATTCTGGGGAGAAATGACTTGATAAAATAGAGAGTAAGCTGGCACTGGAAGAGAATTGACAGCCCTGAGGTGGAGAGTGGGGTTGTGGGGGGTGGAGGGATCAAGCAAAAGAAAAAGAAAGAAAGAAAGAAAGAAAGAAAGAAAGAAAGAAAGAAAGAAAGAAAGAAAGGAAGGAAGGAAGGAGGGAGGGAGGGAGGGAGGGAGGGAGGGAAGGAAGGAAGGAAGGAAGAAAGAAAGAAAAGAAAGAGAGAAAGAAAGAAAGAAAGAAAAAGAACTCGGGGACAAAGACAACGGTGTGGTGATTGCGGGAGTGGGTGGAGATGGGGGAGGCTATGGGGGGATAAATGGTAATGGAAGAAAATATATTAAAAAATGAAAAGCAGAACAAAACAAAAGCCCATTGCTATAGATGAGCGCTGCCACAGAATGTTGTGAAAACTAACAAACTTGGTGGCTCCAGAGAAGAAAGTTGCCTGTGCAATCAGCAGTTATTTATTGGGTGTTTACTGTGTCACTGGTGTTGTGGTTGTCAGTCCAAGGAACTCAAAAGCAGTTGCTGGCAAACTTCCGCATTGATCACCAAAAAATGATCACTTCCAGTTTTTTACTGTTAATCTTGGCAGACCAAAGATTAGAAAAATTTTTTATTTGTTCAGATTCTTGGAGTTGAAGCAATGGGAGAAAACACACATTCTGCCTACTAGAGTTAGTATTTCTTAGTGCTTTGCATGAAGCTGTGGTTAACTTTTTAGCCCTGTAACAATGTATATTGCTTAAAGTCTCTTTAAAATGTCTCTCTTCATTGACAGGGAATAGAAACATTTCAAAATAATTTTGTGTCAGTTTGGGAAGAGGGTACTATGGGAGTCAAGCCCAGACCTCTGGCCTGGAGGGCTCACCCAGTGATAATTTGTTCATTGCTGAGCGCACCTGGAAATCTGCTGGGACTTTAGTTTTAATAGAATGTTTTTTCTCCACCCGCCCCTGCCGCCCCTCAAAGGAGTCTGTACCTGTGACTGTTCACCTTACAGGCATATGGTTTTGATACTGGACATTTCAGAGGGTCTGCTATTCCCCACAACTGAGAAACCTCCCCGCCCTTGCCGTTGTAGGGGTAGCAGGCTCAGCTCAGCAGCCTGAGACCGCACGTCCTGCTTGCAGCCCATGGTCTCCCCCAGAGACTTTGCGATGGGTTGGATTTCCTATCTGGAGCAAGATACAGTGTGCATGTGCTTATGTAGCATTATGTATGTCAAGGTCACGAGGTCTTCATGGCTCAAAAAACAAAGCCCCCAAAACTGAGGGTCTCCAAGGCACCGAGGCATGCCTTGGCTTTTCCTCCACCAGATCATTCATTTAATGAACATCTCTTGGGTACCTGTTAGGACAACTCTCCTGTTAAATAAGCCACACACAGGTGATAGACTCCAGAAATTGTGACTATAATATTTAACTGCTTTTAAATTCCAATCAGATTGATACCTCATAATTTTCAGCATAAGCTACAGTATGCTACCCTATTAATACTCCTCAGGTGGCAAGGCCAGCTTCATGGAGGGGTTAAACAGGTGACCCCTATAATGAGGAGTGGGTGTTGCATGTCATAGATGAAAGGTCCTTTTCCCACAAGTGTCTCCTTTTACTCTTCAAGGTCACACAATGTTTTTTTTTTGTTTGTTTTTTTGTTTTTTATTTTTTTACTTTCTGTTTCAGGCAACAAAGATATTTAACTATCCATTTTTTTTTTCTCTGAGTGACCAGGCTTATTAAAATGGCAGCTGAAACCACTTTATCAGTTTAATTTCACCCTAGAACTTTCCTTTATGAGCCTGGGGAAGTTTCCGTCTTCTTTTTCCTTTCTCTCATGTGGTTTTGCTGTTCCTGGGCTCCTACTTTCTGCTTTGTAAGGGAACCGCTGGTGGTGGGTGGGAGCTTCTCGGATTCTAAGTGGAAAGGATGTGAGTTGAAACGGTTCACGGTGTGGGCTCAGCGGCAGCGAGGAAGGTGAGATCGGTGCCGAGCACGGTGCTGAGAACAGGTTAGAGCGAACGGGTGGGCAACCAATGATGACTGAGAAACTGGAACTTGTGGTCAAATCAGTACAATTTGGTCCTTTCAGGTGCCAAGAGGTAGCCAGATAGTGCTTGTGTGTGTGTGATAGAAATAGGTATGGATAGGTAGGGGATAGACAGGTAGATAAATAAAGGAAAAACGTCTGGTCACTATTCATATATTTCTGCTAGATCCAAAGAAGAATGATGGATTTCAAGCAAGGTAGGAGGGAGGCCCTTTGCTTGCCTCGCTGAGAGGTGATTTTGGAGCAGTTGCAACTTTGTAGTTCCCTTAAAATGCTACTTGATACCCTCTGAGGGTTGGGGTTACATGAACGTTGTCTGAATTGAAAATGACTAGGACTATGACTAGAAAAATGACTTAAGAGATTGTCTGAGGCCAGTACCTTAGAAGAGTATCAGCAGAATAGGAGCTGCCATATTGCAGGCCAACTCCATGGTACACACTAGGCTAAGTCTCACCTACATAATTTCATTGAAATCTTTCGATAGGTCATGAAATAAGTCAGCGCTAATTCTGGTTTATGGTTGAAGAAACGGAAGCTAAGAGTGGTTAAATAACCTGTCTAAGTTCTAAAATCAGGAGGTTCTGATATAATGTATTTCTGTTATATAATGTCTCAGTTCTTCCTTGACTTGTGATTTCACTTGAGTGAATCAACTTCTGACAAGATTCTTTGTTCCATTCACGGTCTTCCAGCTGATTTCTGAAATATGATGTGTTATAGAAGAGAGGCCTAATTTCCACATTGCTGGGCTCTCCCCGCATGCCAGCCTATTATAGTTCTGAGATGCAATACCCATCTCTTCCTACTCATAACACTCTGCTCATAACACAGTGATACCCACAGCAGGGCAGTGAACATCTGCCCTTCAAAGACTGAAAAGGAAGCTACTGTGTTCTCTATGATAGCATCAGTCGCAGTAGAGAAAGTTAGGAGTTTCTGCAGCCTGTGGAATCATGATCTTAAATATTGAAGGGTTAAGAAAGAATTTCATTGATTTTGGTGTAGAAGTTGTTGGTTTTGTTAATCTTTGTTTCTCAGCTAACTTTTTTAACCAGATAAAGACTTTGTCTTTCTGTACTGAGCTTGCATGTTTTTTCAAGTTTTTGAATTTGTACTCTTAGCTAATAACACTAAAAATTATTAACTTATATAAAACAGTAAAAATAAAATTGTTGAAATTCCAAGTGGAAAACATACATGTTCTCCCATAGCTATGATCAGTTATGTGCTGCTCTTTATACCAGTATTGCAGATTTTCTTTCTCCTTGGGCTGTACCTCTGGAAAATTATTCTTAATATAACAATAATAGCAGCAGTTCAAACAACAATAAACTTCCTCTGATCCATTCTACCATGTCTGTGTCTGCTGTTAGTTCTTGAATCTTAATCCTGGGACTCTCTCTTCCCCAAAACTCCTGTGAGCCCCACTTCTTCGGCTTTTCAGCTCTTCCCCCTCCTGGACGTTCCCATGCTACTTCATACTGCGACAAGATGACATATTGATGATTCCGCCTCCTCAATTGCACTCTAGACTTTGTATCAGTTAAGGACCCATAACAAAGAGAATTCCACTCACAGGTTTTACCTGAACCCATTTTATGAAGAGATTAGGCAGAAAGATTGAGGGCAGGTTTAAAGGAAGTTGAGGTACTCAGGCACTAGCAAACATAAGAAGCCATGGGCATATCTGGGCTCAGAGGAGCCAGGAGGGAATACTGTTACTGAACCCTAGAGCCGGCTGAATTCGTGGAAGGTGAGCTGCCAGACAGGCGTTGTGATTGTGGAGAGAAGTGATCGTAGCCATCCGTCAGAGAGGGAGCAGGGAGGGAGCAACTTCTTTGCAACCAATCTCTCTCTCTTGCCCTTTCCAACCTTCCTCAAGTTGCTCCCATTGTGGGAAAGTAACGGACAACCAGAAGGCACGGTGCCTGGGTGACACAGTGGGAGTTGTGCTCCTGGAGAATAGAGTAGGGCAGAAAAAGGACAAGAAGGATCTCAGTATGGGGGAGTAGCAAATGCAGAATACTCTTGATTGTCTCTGGATCCCCAATGGAGAGTACAGTGCCCAGCACTGAGTAGAAGGTGAACACATGTTTTTTAAGTGGAACAGAACTGAAAGAGATATTGACGTTCAAAGATTTGGTTCTCTGATTTTGGGGCTGAAGGCCTGGAATTGAGAAATATGGAGGTGACTTATAAGGCCATGCAGTAGCTCGTGGCTAAAGGAGGATCATGGAGAAGGCGCCTGGATCCCACGGCCCATGCCCCCTCTCTCCCCACAGTCTGTTGCTGAGCATGGTCTATCTTAGTCCCTTCATCTCATAGCAATGCTTTTCATTGTATTTATCTCAGTCTTTTTAGTTCTTCTTGGATCCTTCATCTTATTCTCAGACCTGGAATAGGTTTCTTTTTCTTTTCTCAATTCTGTGCATTCCTGAGCACCCAGTATGCACCAGATAGTACACTCAGTCCTAGACTTACAAATGTGAGAAAGACCACCCTACTCATCCTGCTCTTTCCACAGCCACTCTTTTGTCCTGGCCATTCCCTGTCCTTTGAATGTGATAATTCATGTTTGGGATACCCTGGCCAACTTCTGCTCCACATTCACAGCTCAGCCCTCATGCCAACCTCTTCTGAGGAGCAGCCCTGATTCTCTTCTCTCTGGCATTTAACCCATTGCACCGTGATTATTGGGGTATGTCTTGCTCCCTTATTTAAAGAGGGACACTCAAACTCTAGCTTCATTTCTATCACACAGTAGGTTTAAATAAATGTTTGGTGGGCAATAGAATAAAGGGTGGATGAAGAAATGGATCCATCACGTGACTACAATTGAGGCTGTTTTCTTCCCCTCTCCCTACCATGGTTACTTCCCAGCCACTCTCAGAAGATCAATACATGTTATTCTGGAGGGATAACTACAGTTCGTGGAGTACCTATGACTAGCCAAAAGCTAATTTAGTTCTCATTCAACAGGTAAAGGAACTGAACTGCAGGATAAATTGACTTGCCCAAGGTCATGTGGCCAACAGATTGTGCTGAAATTTGACAGGACTGTCTGACTCTAAGTATATGAACTATGTATGCTGCATCGTCTCATATGTCTTATGTTTATAAGAATATATTCATTTATTACTTGTAGATTGGTATGTTTCATTAAAACGGTATATGAAGAACATTTTTTTCTTCAACTTACACTGATCTCTCCTGCTGTAAATATAGGCCCGCCTTTCCCTTTCTCTTGCATGGCACTTAGACAGCCACCATGCCCCTTGTGCTGTGTGACTTTCAAAGATTAAAGTAAATATCATGTTTTATATTTTCTGAAGTTCCTTTTGGTACTTGTATACAGTGAACAGATTTTATGACTGTGTGACGTTGGGAAGAGATTTGAAATCTCTGTTTTTGAAAGAGGGCCACATTGCGCCTGGTGCCATTAAGCAATCCACCCAAAGTCTCGTCATGAATGGTGGCATAATTTTGACCACAACCAGGAAAGAATAGAAAGTAGGCACAATTTGTTTCTTGACCTACTTATCTCACTATCAGACCTTTCCACGTCTTAAACATTGAAAATGTGGTTCTTCCTAGAACAAACTGCATTTTTAAGGCTATCTTTAAAAGTGAAAAAACTTTAAAACTCAAAAGTATTAACCGGCAATGGTGGAATGACAGTCAATACCATCTGTAATTTGGGCAGCAACCAGCTTATGTTGAGAAGTGATAAAATCAGGCTTAGCTAGGAATAAGATCTAAGATTCTCACATTATCTGTTTCTTAGTAACATCAATAGGCTGTTGATGTCAGTTCCCATCCTTGTCAGCTTTTCTCTCTTTATCTACACAAGAACACTGAGGTGAATGCAAAAATAAACCCAGGGCTTCCCACAGCCTAGCAAAGAGACCTGGGCTGACTTGAACTTGGAGGAGACGTGAATCATGGTCCTGAAGGAGGAAACTGCAGTGCAGACAAAATTTAACTTAAATTGTTTGATCCTGAGAGTGGCTCTATTTTATGTGCAAGACAAACCTAGAGAGATAAGCCATTTGATAAGAACTTGCTTTGATAGATCCCAAAAGTGTGGTTGGTTTTATAATTCCAGGAATGGCAAAGGAACTCTTCAGAGCTTCAAATGTGTGGATCCAATAGAAGGAGGAAGAGGGAGAGGGGGAGGGAAAGAAGTGTGGGTGGTGGGGAGAGAGAGAGAGAGAGAATGAGCTGCTTCAATCAGTACCTTCCTGGTTTCTAATCATTGCTCTCATTGTGTTGGGTTTGGCAGCTGGCTGCAGTCAAGACCATGCTAGCAGATGCTAAGAAGGTTCCACGCATTCATGAATACAAGAGAGGGGACTCGTGGCCAGATCCTGGAGGGGTGGACACTTAGCAATAGTTGCTGCATGAGGATGGCAAGGGAGCCTGAGTTCCCCGAAGGCATGGGGGTGGGAGTAGGAGACGGTTTTTATGCTGGTGTTAAACATCACGAACTTGTTGGCCTACTTGTGCTCCACAGTGTTTACGTGTGTGCGTGTAGTGCATGTGGGCACAGGTGGCTTTTGTCTTTCTCTCCCTTGATATTAAATATTCTCCTGCCTGAATTCTGTGCCTGGAATTGTCACAACGGCTGAGCTTATTTTTTCATACCTCACTTGCACTTTAGATCATTGGGGGCTACAAAAGATGGTGGGCATTGCTGTTTCTCATCTCCCCAGCTTGTTTATTGCCTTAACTCCTTTAGAAGGTTGTCCTCCACCGATTTGATCTTTTCCTGTCATTTTATGTTATTGTTTCAGGATCTGGCAATTAACTGCAGGACTGAGAGATACTTTTTATGATATATCCTAGGAAGAAAGAAGTAACTTTACTCTTAATTGCTGTTTTTATATTTTAGTGCTGTCTCTTCATCATTGCACTTTAGTGACATGCCTGTAAGACTCTGCTATAGTTACCGCTAGATACATGGACAACACAGAATTCCATGGGATAGAAGTCTATTTGCAACATCCACGCTTTATATTCTTCTCTGGGTCTCTAGATTCTTGGGATAGGAATATAATTTTCTGCTCCATAAAAGGAGGTTAAACCTCTCAGAGTGCTGTTTTGTTTTTGATTTGGGGGGTTAGAGGGTAGATTTCAACTAAGATCATGGTATTTTCTCAACAAATGAAACAAGTTTTAGCAAAGATATATACTTCTATGTTAACGATGGGTTTCAACATTTGAGATTCTGAGTACAACTTTTTCCTGAATAAAGATATCTTTATTTTTATCTTTATTTAAATTTTAACTTGGAATACTATTTATAGGTTGAAAACCACCATGCACAAATATTTAGCAATATCATATTTAAGAAAATAAATCCATCCTCTCAACATGAATGTACCTTAAAAGTTTTTAGTCAATCCAATATAAATTTTTATATGTGGAAACAAAAAAGGTTAATGCTCATTTATAATGTTAAATTCATTAATTTTATAATATAAACATTTGAAGCAAAATATTACTAAAATCACGTTTTAGTCTGAAATACTGCTTTCTTTCACTCTTGTTTGTCTAAATAGCTTGCATTTCTATTATGAACAAAACTTTTAGATATAAAATGTGGAGAGTTTTTACAGGTCTTGTTCACCTCTGATTTCCAATGCAACAAATAGCTGTTGAATGATTAACTTGGTGCAAGGCAAAAAATTGTCCACGAGGACATGAGTACTGTGCTTATCACCCATGTGTTGGTGGCTGAGAGCCACCTTGCAGATGGGGAGGCTATGACAGCAGTGTGACAGTGGTAGGGAGCATCTGCTGGGGGCAAGGGGTTGCCCTGTGACCCAGGAGCGGTAATTTGACACGTAGCAACAGGGACTCAGTGGGAAGGAAACTTGTTTTGTATTATCCCAGATTATTAGAAAACAAAGTCTGTCAGGGAAAGGAGACCATGCTCATTCATTCATTCATTCATTCATTTTTCAACAAATATTGAATGAACAACAATGTAAAAGTCACTTAGGAATAGAGAAATAAATAAGATAGTCATTTTTCTCTTGCTCATGGAGTTTACATTCTAGTAGAAAGACAAAGCAGAATCTAACAAAGACCTAAATGCTTCATTGTTAGATTTCAGTTATAATTGTGTGGCAATAGGGTGCTATGAGAAAATATACCAGGGGACGCCTAACTTGGGCATTCTTAAAAAGTGACATTTAAGCAGACATTTGATGGATGAAGAAGAACGAGCTGGGTTAAGTTGATGGGCTGGGATGGGGGAGGCTGTGCTTCAGGCAGGGCAGGGCGTGTGATAAGGTCCTATGGTGGGTCGCTGTGGTCAGGGAACTAAAAGGAAGACAGAGTAGAGCTTAGCGGCTGTGCTGAAGAGTGAGGTGTGATCAGGCGGAGGAGGATGCTGGCTACGGTCATAGGTTTTAACTTTACCTGAAGGACAGTGAGAAGGGTTGGGGCAGGAGGGCAATGCAATCAGATAGTGTTTCAGGAAGAGGGTGTGGCTGCGGTGGGGAGAGGGATGAAAGGTGCTGAGGCTGCAGGGACAGTGGGAACAAGGCCACTCGCAGACGTAAGCTGGTGATGACGGGAGTGGTTTCTGTGGGATTTGGTACTTTCTGTGTCTACTGTATTTGGGGTGCTTGATCAGGTTTAAGCTGTATGTTTCATGGGTGAAATGTGTTAAGGTGTTAAGGTGAGAACATTAAAGTTTTGGCACCCAGTCCTCTGAACCAACTATGTATCTCTCATTTTGGGTTACATTTCAGGATGGTATGTGTAATGTTACATGTTTCCTTAGAGCTTAACACCCTGCAAAATTTAAGGCAGCAGCTTCTGTGAGCTCTGGCTTTTGTAGTAGGCAGTGAAATTTTGATTTTTCTAACAGCCCTCTGGCCGCCAACATTATTGTTCTTTTTATTACTTTTTGACAGTTAGCGTGCCATGCTGTTGGAAATGCCGTATCTGTTATGCAATATCAGGGTGACTAAGTGAGGCAGGGTGCCCTACGCAAGGACACATTCCCAGTTCCCTAAGAGCATCTGAAATGTGAGTGTAAGGATCAGATGCATCCTGACTCTACAGGTCACATGCCCTGTCTTTCTGCGGGTACCCTGGGTGCTGCTGACAATGATGTGAACCACACAGCTCTGCATCCCCTGAGATGGAACTCCTTAGAGACAGAAGCCATCTAATAGTGGACAAGTGTTTTCATTAGCTGCTTATGATGTTGCATTGGGTTCTCTTACCTTTTGGTAGGTTGTAAGCAATGTAATATAGTGGAAAGACCATCGCTTTGGACATAAATACATCTTAATTGTGCCATGCGGAGCTCTGTAACCTGAAGCATATTCTTTGACCTCTCTAAGCCTGATTTCCCCCTCCTATGAAAAGGGCTTTCCCACAGGACTATTTGTGATGGCATTTGCAAAGGGTCCTGCTCAGGGTCTACTACGACGCACACATCTGATACTGAGTTTCCTACAGCATATTAACGATGTAATAACTAGCTTGCCTGATGTCACCCAGGGGCCCCAGAGTCCTTCTGTGGTAATGGAATCATCACCGCATCCTCATATATTGCAGCTGATTTGTAGGAATTTCACTTATCTATGTTCCTTCCTTCTGAGGACAGGAATAGTCAAATTATCAGTAGAAGGAAAGGCAAACACAACTATAAGCTCTGAGAATATCTGACTTTAATTTGTAGTCTGCCAGCAACATAATAACCAGTATGGTATTTGGTTTTCGACAAAGGCATGAAAAGATACAGTATTGCTCTCAAATAGTGAAGAAGGAGGTACAGCTTGGCCTCTCCTGGCACTTCCAAGCCCAGCACAAGTAACAGCCATTTGCAGATCGCTCTGTAGCTCATGCCCATTGGCCCCAGGCAGGGCACAGGCAGTGGCTGACCTTGCATCTCCCAGGAGACCTCAGAGCCAGTGCACCTGGTGGACAGCTTCAGACCCAGGCCGAGTTTCAGCCCAACCATTGCATGAGTGCTACACTCAAGGGGTGGACTTGGTGAACACAAAAGCCCCTCTGAAGCAAGTCCTGCTCCTTAGGGCTGGGTCATACAAAGCAACTCCTCTGTTATAGTTGCAGCCAGTCCTCACAGCCAATTGGTCCAGGAGTCAGTCCCTTCCAGTAATGTGCCAGCAGCCATCAAGGCTCAACTACAAGAGGACACACACACAGTTCACACAAGGGGCACACTGGGAGTGCTGATCTCTTGTGAACAAGGAGGCTGTGCCATTGGATCCTGAAGGACATCTACTACCTGAGGCCACTCTCCCAAGTCCAGGAGACATAGCAGCTCTACATGATACATAGAAACAAACACAAGTAAGTAGCCCAAATGAGGAGGCAAAGAAACAGGTCCCAAACGAAAGAACAGGAAACATCTACAGAAAAATAACTAAATGAAATGGAGGCAAGCAAACTACCAGATACAGAGTACAAAACAATGGTTATAAGGAAACTCAAGGAACTTAGTGAGAACTTCAACAGCTTAAAATAGGAAACCATAAAAAAGAACCAATTAGAAATGAAGGATACACTGATTGAAATGAAGAATACAGGGAATCAAGAGTAGAGTCGATGAAGTAGAGAATCAGATCAGTGATTTAGAATACAAGGAAGCAGAAAACACCCAATTAGAACAGTAATAAGAGAAAAAGAATTCAACAAAATAAGAAGAATGTAAGAAACCTCTGGGACTACATCAAGTACACCAACATTTGTATCATGAGGGTGCTCGAAGGAGAAGAGAGAGAGCAAGAAATTGAAAATCTATTTGAAAAAATGACAGAAAACTTCCCTGACCTGATGAAGGAAATAGATATATAATACTATGAAGCACAGAGAGTCCCAAACAAGAAGAACCCAAAGAGGCCCACACTAAGACGTATCGTAATTAAAATGTCAAAAGTTAAAGACAAAGACATTTTTTTTGGTGTTGAGTTTTGCAAGTTCTTTATATATTTTGGTTATTAACCCCTTATCTAATGTATTATCAAATACATTCTCCCATTTTGTGGGTTGTCTTTTTATTTTGATGATGATTTCCTTTGCTGTGCAAAAACTTTTTAGTTTGATGTAGTCCCATTTGTTTATTTTTTCTTTTGTTTCCCTTGCCTAGGGAGATATAGCAGATAAAATATTGCTATGATCAATGTCTGAGATTTTACTGCTTATGTTTTCTTCTAAGATTGGTTTCAGGTCTAATATTTAAGTCTTTAATCCATTTTGAATTTGTTTCTGTGTATGGCAAAAGAAGGTGGTTTAGTTTCATTTTTTTTGCATGTACCTCTCCAATTTTCCCAGTGCCATTTATTGAATAAATTATCTTTAGCTCATTGTATGTGCTTGCTTCCTCTGTTAAGTATTAATTGGCTAAAAAAGTGTAGGCTTATCCCTGAGCTCTCTATCCTGTTCCATTGATCTATATGCCTGTTTTTAGGCCTGTACCATGTGTTTTGGTTACTATGGTTTTATAGTATAGTTTGATATGAGGCAGTGTGATTCCTCCAACTTTTTCTTGTATCTCAGTTGCTATGTAGGGCCTTTTGTGGTTCCACCTACATTTTTTAAATATTTGTTCTATTTCTGTTAAATACTTCATTTTAATGAGCAAAGGACCTGAATAGACACTTCTCCATGGAGGGCTACAGATGGCTAATAGACATATGAAAAGGCACTCAATGTCAATAATCATCAGAGAAAATTGCAAATTAAAACCACAATGAGATGTCCCCTCACATCGTTCAGAATGGCTATCATCAATAAGTCAACAAACAACAAGAGCTGGCAAGGATGTGGAGAAAGGGAAACTCTTTTTCACTGTTGGTGGGAATGTAGACTGGTGCAACCAACCACTATGGAAAGCAGTATGGAGGTACCTCAGAAAAATTAAAAATGGATCTACCTTTTGACCCAGTCTTCTCATTTCTCAGGAAGGGTCACTTCTCAGAATATATGTCAAGGAACCCAAAACATTAATTCTAAAGAATATAAGTACCCCTATGTTTATTGTAGTATTATTTACCATCGCCAAGATATGGAAGCAGCCCAAGTGTCCATCAGTAGATGAGGAGACAAAACAACTATGGGGCATTTATGCAATGGAATGCTATTTGACCATAAAAAGAAAGAAAATTTTACCCTTTGTGACAGGATGAACTTGGAGAACATTGTGCTAAGTGAAATAAGCCAGTAAGAGAAAGACAAATATCTATAATTTCATTCATATGTGGAATATGAAACACTAACAAGCAAAATAGAGACAGACCCATTAGATAGAGAGCAGGATGACAGCTATGGGGTCGGGGAGTTAGAGGGTGAAGGGATTTAGCAAAAAGGAAAAAGGACTCATGGACCTGGAAAACAGTGTGGTGATTGCAGGGCAGGAGGTATAAGGTGGCCTAAGGGCATTGGAAATAATAAAATAAAAAATTTTAAAAAACGAGAAAGAAAGACTCTTAAAAGCATCATGAGAAAAGCAGTTAGTTATCTATGAGGTAGCTCCCATAATACTGTCAGCTGATTTCTTAATAGAAACTTTGCAGACCAGAAAGTATTGTCACAAAATATTCAGAGTGATGAAAAGCAAGACTCTGCAACCCAGATTACTCTACCCAGCAAAGCTATCATTTAGAATTGAAGGACAGATAAAGAGCTTCCCAGACAAGAGAAAGCTAAAAGAGTTCATCACCACCAAAATAGTATTTCAAGAAACACTACAGGATCTTCTTTAAGAAGAAGGAAAAAAGAGAAAAAACAATGAATAATAATATGGCAGTAAATACATATCTATCAACAACTACTTTAAATGCAAATGGATTAAATGCTCCAATCAAAAGTCATAGTGACTAAATGGATAACAAAACAACACCCTTACCTATGCTGTGTACAAAAGATGCACTTCATATCGAAAGACACACTGAAAGTAAGAGTCAAAAAAGACATTTCATGAAAATGAAAACAAAACAAAACAAAAAAGCTGGGGTAGCAATAATTATACAAGGCAAATGGACTTTAAAACAAAGGCTATCACAAGAGACAAAGAAGGACTCAGCAACTCCACTTCTGGGCATTTATCTGAAGTAACCCAAAACACTAAATCAAATAGACATATACATCCATATGTTTATTGAAGCATTATTTACAATAGCTAAGATAAAGAAGCAAATTGAAGTGTCTACCAACAGATGAATGAAGAGGAAGTCATACATATATACAATGGAATATGATTTGGCCAAAAAAAAGAAAGAATGAAATCTTACCAGGGCCAGGTGGCTCAGTTGGTTGGAGAATTGTCCTATGCACCAAAATGTTGCAGGTTAAATCCCTGGTTGGGGCACATATTGGAGGTAAAGGATTGATGTTTCTCCCTCACATTGATTATTCTTCCTCTCTATCTCTCCCTTCCTCTCTTTGTAAAACCAAAAATAAAGTTATTTACTTAAAAAAAAAGAATGAAATCTTGCTATCTGCAGCAACTTGAATGGACCTAAAGGGTGTTGTGCTAGGTGAAATAAATCAGACAGAGTAAAACAAATGCCAGGTGGCTTCGCTTATATGTGGCACCAGAAAACAAAATAGACAAACAAACAGAAAGAAGCAGACTCATAGATGTGGGTAGCATTTTGATGGTTGTCAGATGAGAGAGGGCTTGGGGGCATGGATGAGAGAGGTGAGAGGATTCAGAAGTGCAAAGTGATGGTTGCAGAATGGTATGGAGGTATAAAGTACAGCGTAGGGAATATAGTCAATAATATTGTATTATAACCATGTAAGGTGTTAGATAGCTACTGGATTTATTGGGGTGATCACTTTGTAGGTTATATAAGTGTCTAATCGTAGGGTTGTACACACAAAACTAATAATATTGTACATCAACTGCAGTTTAAAAATAAAACAATAAAATTTTTAAAAGTTATATAAAAATAGCTAAGAAGGTGGGTCCTTTATACATTTATTGAAATCACATTTGAAACTTCAGGGTATTAAGTTCATGAATCTATTCAAAGAAGGGCTTTTTCACTGGGACTAAATTTACCATTTTGCTAACATCAAGTGATGTGTCTTGGTTCTTATATTTCTTTGGCTCAGAGAATAAATTCTTGCTCAACTTAACTCTTGTTTTCATTTTAGGCAGCTGAGCTACCATGAAAAAGCCCTGGACCTTAGCTCAGGAAATTGGCTTAGAATTTCCTTTCTGCTAGTTGTCATTGGGATAGATGTATTTCCTCTGAGACTCAATTTTCTCATATATGAAATGATGGTAATTCTACCTACTCTGCCCGCTTTGTACGTTGCCAGTGGGGATTGAAGCATATCATTGAAAGGTATGTAAGCTGTAAGCACCACACAAATGATTCTCATCACACAACTGAAGCACAATGGAAACTAAAAATAATTCTGGTGTCAGGGCCTCCCCACCATCCTATGGAATCAGAGTCTCTTAGTGGTAGACCTAGGCACTTATATTTAAAAATATATATATAACTAAGTATGTGCAGCAAAGGCCAAAATCTACACACACATACACCCCCCCCCACACACGTTAGTGTATATATATATATATACATGATATCACTATTTACAATGTTATTGACTTCCTTTTTCTTAACAGATGAACTGGAATTCTTCTGTTTCATCTTCAGCTGCAGCTCTTTAACCCCTCATATTTTGAGTATTTTTCAGACCTAGCCCCATTCTACTCTTCCATTCTCACTTCCTGTAGCATCTTTCTACAGCCCAATTCTCTAGCCACACCAGACCAGCTGCCATTCACTGAAAATCCTATTTACTTCTCTGTTTTTGTGATTCTGCTTGGTGCTTCCTTGAGAAGATGCTCTTACTGAGGTGAAGGGAACTGGTCTTGTAGCATTAATAATTGAGACTTGTTTTCTTGTAGTACATCTTGTAGCATAATGGTAATCTCATGACCATTCAATTCACCAATATCTTCTGTTTTATAGAGGAAAACCGTGAGACCTGAAGAAGCCGAGTGACTTTCCTGAGGTGTCACAGCTATTTAATGATGGAATAAAGATTAGAATCCAGGTCTCCAGACTGCCAGATGAGTACTCTCTATACCATTTATTCTTCTGAAAATGTTAATTGAGCACCATGGCACTGTTCCAGGCACTGGCATATAGTTGTACCATAAATATGCATAATAGTTTCATGTATTCACCATGCCAGAGAGCTCATCTCTAGCACTTATAATTAAAAAAAATTATTTTTGGTATGCTTGAGTATACACCCAATCTTTTAATCTTTCAGGATATTATAATACTTTTGCCTATAGTTTAATATTCTACACTCATGGCCCATGCACATCTGCTTTGCATTACATATCTGATCTGAGTTACATGAGGGCAGGGTCTTCTGTTCAGGGATTTCAGCCACCCTCCTTTTCTGGGCTCAGGTAATTTGCAGAGATGGGACTGTTTCTGGTCTACTTTTCTCAAACCAAGTGCCCATGCATGGCTACCTCACTGTTGCTCCCTTGAGTAGCCAGGAATAGTCTCTAGATGTATCCTTTAACCTCAAGTCTGATGTCTTGACACCAGCTCTGTAGGACTCCATTACCTGAAGTTGTTCTCAGTGTTTCACTTTGGGAGAAATTTGTAAATTGTAGAAAATAATTTGATGAAAGAATTTTATTAGGATTTACAGAGCCTGGTTTGGGCCAACACTTAGCCTGATCTTCACAGTTACCTTGTTCATAGCTATTGTGTTGCCATCAACCTGATTTTCAGTTCTAGCTGCATTTAAAAACTCCTATGAAATACATAGATTAAATGTGTAGAGGGGAACTGAGATTTCTCATGCCTTCTTACTTCATTTGGCCTAGGAACAGAGGTTCAGGGGTTGAAATTCTTATCATCGGAGAGTTCTTCCTGAAAATAAAAAGGGTATCTCCCACTTCTCTATTTGACAGCCCCATATCAGAAAGACTGCATTAAGCAATGTGTACAAAGCTCATTTTCTTCTCAACATTTCCTCTATATCTCTGCCTTTATGGGGCCCCTTTACTTCCAGCAATTAGCAACATCAGTTTAGAAAATGAACTATAGTGATGAATCAGTACTATATGTCATCAGACCAAATCTTAACTAATGTCCATGGCTTTATGTCAATTAGTAACGTCAATTAACAACGTCAGTTTAGAAAACGAACAATAGCCATGAGTCAGTGCTGTATGTCATTAGACCAAATATTAACCAATGTCCATGGCAGTGAAAAAAAATAAGCAAATTCATAGTCTCATCTTTTTTAATGCCAGAACCTACCTGCTGTGTGTAATTTAAAATAATACTGCTTTTACTAACACCACTAGAACTTGTAGGAAATTATTATGAGTCTGAGATCTTTAAAGATCTATATTTCCTTTTGGGGATCAGAATTAAGCAAATTGAATATTGATAAAAACAATTTAAGAGCTTACTCTTTCATGTTGTTATTTACTTTTTATTCTTGAAAGAAGTTTACATTTGGTAGTTGTTGTTTTCTGCTATGGAAATTAGTTAAAACTTGGTCTTTAGCCACATTCTCTCTTACACTTTTTCTGTGCTTTTTAAAAAAAATTTAACAAATACTTATTCAATGTCTATAGTATAGCAGGCATGCTGCTAGGTGATGAAGATGCCACAGTAAACAAATGTGTTCCTGCTAGTGCAGAAAATAAAGATTATACCTTTGAAAAGACTTGGTAAAATTGATAAACTTTTGATGCAAATATTGAATAGAGAAAGAATAAATGTAATAAAAGGGGAAATATAACCCCAAACTCTACATTTATTTAAAAAGAGATAAATTTTGAACTTATATGCCATCAAATAGAAAAATAGATAAATATATATCTTAAAAAAAATCAAAATTGACTTAAGAAGAGATAAAAAGTCTAAATGATCCTATTAATGATTAAAGGAATTGAACCAATTACTTAAAATCTTCCTACAAAGAAAACATGGGCCCCAATAATTTTGGAGATAAGTTCCATCAATAATCCAGGGAACAGGTAATTCCACACTTTCAGATAATAAAAAAGGGGGAATACTTTCTCATTTTCTCATGAGATGAGTAAAAGCTTGATTTTCATACCAGACAAGGACCGACAAGGAAGGGAAGTTACATGGCATTTTCACTCAGGAACATAGATATAAAAATTCTAAATGGAAATGTTACAAACTGAATCCAGCAATGTAGTAACAAAATACAATAAATTATGACCAAGTTGGATATTTTCCAAAGTGGAAGGTAAATTAAATATTAGAAAATATATTGTTGTAATTTACCTTTTAAAATTTGAAGTGCACAGAAATATGTGTATCTCAATAAATGCAGGAAAAATATCTTTTTTTAAAAGATTTTATTTATTTATTTATTTTTGGACAGAGGAGAAGGGAGGGAGAAAGAAAGAGAAGCATCCGTGTGTGGTTGTCTCTCGCATGCCCCCTACTGGGGACCTGGCCTCAACCCAGGCATGTTGTTCGGACTGGGAATTGAACCGGTGACCCTTTGGTTTGCACGCGGGCGCTCAGTCCACTGAGCCACACCAGCCAGGGCTGCAGGAAAAATATTTGATAAAATTCCAACAACATTCATTATAAAAGAAAGCGAATTTCCTGTACCTGTTTAAGAGTAATTACAACACCTACAGCAAAGGACACTGAAATGCAAATGTTAAAAATACCCTTCTGTTTAAAATCAGGATCCAGGCAAAAATGCATGGTACTGTTGCTTCAATTCAAATGATAAAACAACAACAACAAAAACCCCCCAAAAATGTTTAAGAAGAAAAAAGGAACAAAAATGTCAATATTTGCAGATTGTACAAAATTTGCATAAAAATAGGAAGAATCTACAAAGCTTAATGTTGCATCTCAGGAGTACATTAAGGTCCTTGGACTCTCAAATGTAACTTACTTGAAGGAAAATGTTAAGGGTTAGTATATGTGGTCTGGCTTATTGCTAGGTGGTTTATTTAAAATAATATTTACTATGAGAACTACCATTCATTGAACACCAACTACCCAGCCAAGAACTGGGTAAATTTTTACAGTTAATATTTTTATCCTCACACGAACTCCAAGTATTATTCAACGTATTGTTTTCCTTGTTTTACAAATGACAAGACTGCAGTTCAGAGAAGTAAGGTAACTTAAGCTCACACAGCTAGAAGTGAGATAACTTCCACACAAGTGAAAGTGGAGTTTCAAAGAGGGTCTTTTGTACTTGGACCTCCTGTACGTTACACAGAGGTTCCCTACCTCTTTGGCACTAGGGACTAATTTCGTGGAAGACAATTTTTCCATAGATGAGGGAGGGGGCGGTTTTGGGATGATTCAAGTGCATTACATTCAAGCTCACCTCCTGCTTTGTGGCCCAGTTCCTACAAGGCTGTGGATTGGTACCATCTCAGGGCCCAGAGGTTGGGGACCCCTGCTTTAAGATACAGGCAGGGACAAAGCTTGTGTCCTAGTGATGTCCTCGATGCTCACTAAATATCTGTGGACTGTTTGGAGCCAAAATCACAAACTTGTCTCACAAAGGGATCGATACTTGAAAAATCAGGAGTCAGGGCAGTTAAAGCAGCTACCACTTTCCAGGATTTTCTGGTTCCTTTGCTTTTCCTCTTGGGGTAAGAAAGGACTTTTAGGGAGTTCATGCTGTTTGGGCACTAGAAAGACTAGAGGACATCTGTATTAATTTGCTAGGGCTGCCATAACAGACTATGGAGCTAAACAACAGAAATTTGTTTTCTCACAATTCTAGAAGCTAGAAGTCCAAGATCAAGGTGTCAGCAGGTCCAGTTTCTTCTGAGGTTTCTCTCTGTCACTTGCAGATAGCCAGCTTCTCACTGTGCCCCTCACATGTTGTCAGTGTCCTAATCTCCCCTTCTAATAAGGACATTAGTCTTATAGATTAGGGTCCACCTTAAAACCCATTTTACCTTAATTGCCTCTTTAAAGACCCTGTCTCCAAATACAGTCACATTCTGAGGCACTGGGTTTTAGGACTGACTTCAACATATGAACTTGGGAGGGGACACAGTTCAGCTCATCTAGAACGCCATCTCAGAGTAATAATAGGGTAGATTTGTAGTCTCAGACAGGTTGGAAACTTTCAGGGCATGTGTGGTAACGAGTCCTTAAGGGCAATCCTTCTTAGACAAATAGCAGCAGGCAGCCCTCCCCTGCTTCGCTGACAGTAAGCAAGTGTAGCCCCTCACACTTCAGGCTCAGACGACTCCTCTCACTAGACTCATTGATGAAAAGGCAAATGCAAGGTCAGCCCTCTATTGAGAACTGGAGCAACCAACAGGATATCCCTCCCTCCTTGTTTTCCCTTCATCTTTTAAGAACCTGCCAAGTCTCGATGAGTGGGAGCTTCAAAACACCCACCCACCCACCCACCCAGCCGTGCATTCAACCATTCATCAATTTTGGTTTGACAACAGGAACTTAGAAGCAGTCTTAAATTTCCAGATAGATTTAGAAATTAATACAGTTTTGACATTTCATGAGAATATTCTTTGAGGTCCTATTTTGGCATAAAGAAGCCATACAGAGGTCATACAGAGTAGAGCATGAGAAGAAACCTGCATAATAAAGCCAAGCTTGACAACACCCCTCAAGCTGCCTCTCCTCTATTCTTAGCTTCTCCCCATGTTCCTTTTAGAAAAGAAACAGAGCTTTCTCTTTAGAATATAAATCTGGAGGCAGCTTTGAATCCAATCCAAGGGCAATCTCCCAAAGAGTCAGGTCACCATTAAGTCCTCGCCCAGCCCTTCAATTTGGTAAAGAGAGATTGAAACTATCTTTAGCTGCTGAATAGACACCACGGGTCTCTAGATAAACTTCCATAGTGATCACTTGAATTGACGTTGCCCTTGAATCTGAAATTAATGAATATGTGCATAGCTTCATTAAAAAATTTCTTTAGCATTGTTCTCACAGAAAGGATCACAGATTATTGGGGAACTGGGAGTTAGGTCTCTAGCATATCAACAGGGAGGGTATTTAATGGTTTGAGTGATGGTTAAATAAGATTAAAGGACAAATATTTGAAGAGTAATATTATTTTCTAAACTTACGTTTCTGGGGACTGTCCACCTTTGTCATGATTTATCGTCTTTTGACTCAGAATATAGGATGTCCTTGAACCTCACAGATAACTTAAAGCATCATAGTATCATTAGAAAGAAAATGTTTGAACTTTCATTTTATGGAGAGGACATGGTGGGCAATCAACATTTATCAAGTGTTTGCTGTATGCTTGGCACTGTGCTAGTAACTTTATATGATTTCTTTATTTAATAAAAAATAATGTGGTGGCAACATTTAACACTGAGATGTACCTCCGGAAGGATTTAAAGCTTGCAGGGGACTGTATGAAATGCAGGATGTCTAATCTGCTTACATGCTTACATCTCTCCTTTTCTCCCACCTCAGTTCCCACAGGCATGGTGGCTGTGCTTGTCACTCCTGTTAAGTGATACTTTAGAACAGACAGCTTTTAGGAGATTCTCTGAATTTGAAAATCATCTCTAACAATAGGCCTTCCTTAAGCACCTGATCTAGAGAAGGGATCCTATCACTGTATCAAGTCCTTCTATTTCATCATCTCTTAGCATTTCTTGCAACCCTATATTTTTCTTTTCGGTTTGTTACCATCTGTACGGCTGTGTAGCATGCAGCCTATTTTGTCCTCTCCCACGTCCACAGTGATGGTGCTACGTAAGTTTCAAAGGTTATGTGTCGCATGAAAGTACGTAGTCCATCCTTATCCATGATTTCATTTTTTTGCAATTTTAGTTACCCATGGCCTAAAAATATTAAACGGAGAATTCCAGAAACAAACAATTCGTAAGTTTTAAATTGCGAGCTTTTCGGAGGAGCATGCTGAAATCTCGCGCAGTCTGGCTCCACCCTGCCAGAACGAGAATCAAGCCTTTCTCTTGCGCAGCCTCGCTGGTAGCCTCTAGTATCTGCCCCCACCGGTGAGGAACTTAGTGTCCTGCTCAGTTATTGGATTGACTGTGGCTGTATGGCAGTTCTTGTGCTCAGGCAGCCCTTATTTTACTTAAATATGGCCCTCAAGTGCAAGAGTAGTGATGTAGAAAATTTGGATATGCCAAGAAGAGCCATAAATTCTTTATGAGGTATCGTCAGAAGGACAGTAGTAGCCTAATGCCACCTCACGATGTGTGCTTCACATTCGCCTCACTTCATCTCACCTTGAAGGCCTTGTGTCGTCTCACATCAGCCCAGGAGTACAGGTGAGTCCAGTTCAATAAGGTATTTTGAGAGACACAGAGAGAGACTACATTCACATGACTTTCATTACAGTATATTGTTGTAATTGTTCTATGTTATCAGTTGTTAACCTCTTACTCTGTCTAATTTATACATTAAACTTTATCATGGGTGTGGCTATATGGAAAAAACAAACAAACAGTACATAGGTGTTTGGTACTGTCCATAGCTTTAGGCATCCGAAGGGTCTGGGAATGTACCCTCTGTAGATAAGTGGGGATGAATGTATTAATGAAAAGATTTAGGCAAATGATAGTAACCCACTGACTAGCTGACTGATTTGGATGAGAGAGTAATGTTTGGAAGAAATCAAGTTTCTTCCTGACAGTTGTAGAAATTCAAGCTTTTCCATGAATTTTTAGTAATACAAGACTGAACTTACTCTCAGCCTGACGTTGCAATGTCTGATGCATTATTTAGCTCACTAAAATTCACTTCCATTTTCTTGTAATTACTGTTTCCTGAGTGGGGCACTGGCTGCCAGACACCATGCCAGCCACTGCAGAAATGGGAATAAAATAGTAAATGGGGTTAACATTTATTGAGCACTTACTATATGCCATTAACACTTGTGTAACTTTTCCTGCTATATAATATTTTATTGCTTGGGTATGACATAATTTTAAAACCTATTTATATTTTGATGGACATTTGGATTGTTTCCATTTTTTTGCTATTCATACTTATAAACATTTTAATGCACATTTCCACATAGGCAAGGCTTTATCCAGGCATTGGTTCTTGATTTGTGATCCTTGGACAAGGAGACCTACAGAGTCAGAATGTGTTTGGATGGGACCCAGCAATCTGGGCTTCAGTAAACTCTCCAGGTGATGCACATTAGAACCATCTGGGGAGCTTTCAAAAAACACCGAAGACTGAATCCTACCAAGGAACTATTAAGCCATCATCACTTAGGATGAGGCCAGGTGATTCTACAGTGCTGCTAGAGTACAGAACTGCAACTATTGGGTCTGTAAGTAGGAGTGGGAATTTTAGGACGTAGAGGACAGGTTTGTTCAATTTTACTACCTGAAGTTAAATTGCTTTTCCAAAATGGTTATCCTAATTTACGCTCCTACTAGCTGTTTATGAGTGTGCCTATTGCTCCCTCTTCACCAAAAGTTATATTATTTAACTTATTAGTTGTGCTATTTTGATAGGTATGAAATGGTATCTCATAATTTAAATTTGTATGTATTTAATAATGGGTCTGAACATCTTTTTATATGTTTAAAGTCCATTAGTATTTTTACTTCTTTGAAATGCCTCTTCATAATCTTTTGCCATTTTCCCCCCTACTGAGTTGTCTTTTTATTGATTTGTAGTATTTTTTATGTATTCTCAACGTTAATTCTTTGTCAGTTATATATGGAGCAACCATTTTCTGGCTTATTTTTAAATATCCTTTAGAGAATATTTTGAGTAGCAAATTCTTTTGTCATTTACTTTCTCTCTTTTCTATTAAGGTTTGTGAGTTTCTTTTCTTTTCTTTTCTTTTTTTGCCCTGTTTCAGAAATCTTTTCTTACCCAAAGTCCATAGGATAGTCTCCTATATTGTTCTAAACATTTTAAACCTTTGCCTTCCCCCATTTAAATACGTCATCCACCTCAAATTTTTTTTTTTTTTAAAAAATCAGTGGCCTAAAGTAGATACCGTTTTTACTTATTTTCCTTTTGGATAAATAATTGTCTTGCACCATTTACTAATTAACCGATCCCTTCTCTACTAAACATGCCAGCCTTGTTGATATATTTGTTTTCAATAAATGCATGGGTATGCTTCTGAGCTCTTTTATCTATTGATCAATTTTTTCACTCATGAACCAGTGCTTCACTGTTTAATTCTTATAATCAGTCCTCATACATGGTGGGGGGGAGTCTCTACCACATTTTTCTCTAAGAACATCTTGGCTATTTGTAGTACTTTGCACTTTAGTGATTTAACAATTAACTTGTCAGACACCATAAAAAGTTATGCTAGAATTTCTATTAGAAATGCATTGAATCTTTAGATCAATTTGAAGAAGTCTAGCATCTTTAAAAATGTTGACTTGTCAGAGGGGAGGGGGGAAATGAAGAGGGGACTGGATGAAAGAAGGTAGGGGACTGGCCGAAGAAGATGTACGCATAACCCACAGACCCAGAGCACAGTGTGGTGATGGCCCGGGGGAAGTCAGGGGAGAGGGCTAGATGGAGGAGGTGGAATAACGGGAAAAATGGGGACAATCTAATAGTGTCAACGATAAAAAATAAACTGTTGGTCCTTCTAATTAATAAAGAGAGTATGTCTCTAAGATTTTTTAAATGTCTATCAACAGAGTTTATTATTTTTCTACATACAGTCCTTACAAAAGTTTTATTGGATTTATTGTCTGGATTCCTGATGTTTTTGTTGTTGTTATAAATAATCTTTACTTTTTGGTTGCATTTTCTAATTGTTAGTGTCTGTGTATGGAAATGAAATTGATTTTCTAATATTAATCTTATGTCTGGAAAGATATCTAAATTATCTTATTAATTCTAATACTATTTCATAGATTATTTTGAATTTTCTTTGCAAACAATTCCATCATCTGTAAGTCATTTACTACAAAGCTAAGTTGCATAGAAGTGGGCATCCTTGCCTTTTTCCTGATTTTAAAGGTACTGATGTTTTCAACACTTCATCATTGAGTAATAAATTTGTGGTAGAATTTTTATTTTATTTTTTTTAGTTACTCTTGAGTGGGCTAAGAAAGTTTTCTTCTGTTCCTGGTTAGCTAATAAATTTAGCAATTGTTATTTCAGTCAGTATCAACATTATTATTCAGGTTTTCCCCATTTTAGTCCATTAATATGGTAAATTATATTAATAGATTTTTCTAATGTTGAATCAACTTTACATTCCTAGAATACTACTCACTGCTCATGATGCATGTCTCTTCTGACAGTCAGCATCTGTTTATTTAATGTTCAGGATATATTTACATCTATTTTAGCACAGAACTTTCCTTTTTTGTACTGTTCTGTCTCATGTTGGTATCAAGATTTTACTCACCTCAAAATATGTTGGGAGAGAATCTCCTCTATTCCTGCTCTTTAAAAATATTGTACAAGATGACAGTTATACTCTTCTTAATGTTTGCTGGAATTCTGCACTAAAATAATTCACGCCTGATGCCTTCTTTTTGTAAACATTTTGTTTTTACACATTTTATGAAATAGAATATACATTCGGAAAAGAGTAGAGATGATGAATTATCACAAGTGAACATACCCCTTTACCTAGCACTGAGATCAGCACTCTTCAAATGCAAATAGACTTTGGATAAATGGGCAAAATATGCTGAAAAAAGAAAAAAGAAAAAGGAAGGAAAGAAAGAACCAAACAAAGTGTTGCCGGTGCCCTGGAAGCCCTCTGCCACTCCCCTCTCACCACTCCTCTTGCAGCAGAATATTAACGGGTAGAGGTACTCTGACTTCTAACACAATGCTTCATGCCTTTTCCCTGGTTTTGAACTTTCTATAAATTCTATAGTATGTATGTATAAATCAAGATGTTTCGAGAATTCATAAATTTCTTTAATGGTTGTAGAGTTTTTCCTATTTCCTCTTTTAGGTAAAGTTTACTTTCTTTTTGATAATGTATATTGTTCTAAAATTTGTCTTAATTTATCTAAGTTTTCAAATTTGTGGGTGTACACTTATTCAAAGTATTTTTATTATATTTTTAGTCAATGTAGTGTCAGTGATTAGGTTTCCATTTTATTTCTGCCATTTATTTTACTAAATCAGTCTTGTTAAAGTTTGAAAGTTTTAATTAGTCTTTCAAAAACTTACAGCCCTGTTTTCTGTTTAGTTTTTACTACATTATTTTCTATTTTATCTTTATTATATTTTTCATTCTACTTTCTTTGGGTTTATTCTACTGTTACTTTTATTACTTGTTTTGTTCTTGTTATATTAATTTTTAGCCTGTCTTCTTATATATCTAAAGATTATTTTAAAAACAGTGATGCCTTCGTTTTGGTTATATCCAATACATTTCATTAAGCAGTATTTTCATGATAATTTAATTCTATGCTTTTTCCCCCCCTTAGTCCATTAGTATGGTGAATTATATTAATAGGTTTTCTAAATTATATGTTCTTTGATAAGTGAATTACTTTTAAAAAATATAGTTTTTTTGGCTTTGATTTTTCACTTTATTATACTGTAGTAAGATCATGTCATCCATAATGCTGATTTCTGGAAGTTTTTGAGAATTGCTTTGTGATCTAGTTATTTAATTTTTGTAAATATTTTATGTGTACTTGAAGAGTATATTTATTTTCTTTTTAAAAAAATATTTAATTTATTCACTTTTTAGAGAGAGGTGAAGGGAGGGAGAAAGAGGGGGAGAAACATCAATCAGTTTTCTCTGACACGCCCGCAACTGGACACCTGGCCCCAAGCCAAGCATGTGCCCTGACTGGGAATCGAACGGGGTGACCTTTTGGTTCGAAGGCTGGGTGCTCAATCCATTGAGCCACACCAACCAGGGCCCAGTTACTTAATTTTGTAGTAAGTTTTGAAATCAGGAGTGTGTGTCCTCCAAAATGTTCTTTTTCAATATTGTTTTGGTATTTGGGGCCCCTTGATTTCCATATGAACATGAGCATCAGACTTTCCATTTCTTTTTCTTAAATAAGTTCCTTTAACATTTCATATAATAAGGGCTTGGTGATGATGAACTTTATCTTATCTGGGAAGCACTTTGTCTGCTCTTCCATTCTAAATGATAGCTTTGCTGGATAGAGTCATCTTGGATGGAGGTCCTTGTCTTTCATGACTTTGAATACTTCTCCTTAGCCCCTTCTTGCCTGCAAGGTATCTTTTGAGAAATCAGCTGATAGCCTTATGGGAACTCCTTTGTAGGTAACTATCTCCTTTTCTCTTGCTGCTTTGAAGATTCTTTCCTTATCTTTAATCTGGGGTAATGTAATTATTATGTGCCTTGGTGTGTGCTTCCTTGGGTCCAAATTCTTTGGGACTCTCTGAGCTTCCTGGATCTCCTGGAAGTCTATTTCCTTGGCCAGATTGGGGAAGTTCTCCTTTATTACTTTTTCAAATAAGTTTTCAGTTCCTTGCTCTTCCTTTTCTCCTTCTCGTACCCCTAGGATTCGGATGTTAGAACTTTTAAAGTTGTCCTGGAGGTTCCTAGGCCTCTTCTCATTTTTTTGAATTCTTGTTTCTTCATTCTGTTCTGGTTGAATGTTTATCTCTTCCTTCTGCTCCAAATCATTGATATGAGCCCCAGTTTCCTTCCCTTTTCTTTTGGTTCCCTGTATATTTTTCTTTATTTTACTTTGCAGAGCCTTCACTTTTTCCTCCATTTTGCGACCATACCCAACCATTTCTGTGAGCATCCTGATTGCCAGTGTTTTGAACCCTGCATCTGATAGTTTGGCTATCTGTTCATCACTTAGTTCTATTTTTGGAGCTTTGATCTGTTCTTTCATTTGGGCCATATTTCTTTGTATCGGCACACCTGTTATGTTGGAAGGGGAGGAGGCTTGGGTATTCTCTAGGGCAGGGCAACCCAGGTCTGCATTGAGAAGCCGTATGTGGGGGAAGGTTTTGAGAGGGAACAATGCCACTTGATTCCTCCTGGCAGGCTTTCAGTCACTTCCCTCACTACACACAAGAAAATTGGGCCCTTCTGGTGCTGATTCCTGGGTGGGTACGTTTGTGTATGCTCTAGAACCCTATCGGTCTCTCCAATGGACTCTCCTGTGAGGCTGGGAGTTTCTTTTGCTGCTGCAACCCCCACAGGTTTTTACAGTCAGAGGTTTTGAGGCTTTCTTTTCCTGCACTGGAACCCTGGATTGCTCGGTCTGTCTCGCTCCCCAGCTGTTCCTCATGGTTTATCCACATGCAAATGTGGGACCACCCAGATTGCCAGCCACCATCTTGCCATGGGTCCTCCCCACCTGGCCGTCCATCTCTGCCTGGCTATACATCTTTGCCCTTTCTTCTGGGCTGGATTAATGTTTCTTCTTTAACTCCTTGGCTGTCAGACTTCCATACAGTTTGATTTTCTGGCAGTTCTGGTTATTTTTTGTTTTTAAATTTGTTGTTGTCCTTCTTTTGGTTGTGCAAAGAGACAAAGTGAATCTGCTTACGCCTCCATCTTGGCTGAGAGTATCTATTTTCTAATTGTTGGGTGCCGTGTTCTAAACTTTATATATATTCACACATATATACATATATAGATATATATTGGGAAATGCCCTATCTGGTTTCAGGAACTGTAACCATGCCAGCAGGAGCGAGGGCCCCAAGGCTGGAAATAATCAAATTATTTTTGATTTGGGAAGGCCTTGGGAAAACAGGCCACTGAGAAGACAAAACCTGTCCCCCTGGCAGCAGCTGCTCCCTCACATCATCCTGTTTGGCCCTGTGATGGTTGGTTGTCGATGACAGGTAAGAATTCTCATGAGGAGAAACAACCTAAGACAGACATCGGTCGGTATGGGCAACAGGAGAAGGACTTAGGGGACATGGAGAAAGGGCAGAAAGGCCCACACTCCTTGGCTCGGCTTGGACATGGCCAAAGTCCTCATTCTATCTGAAAGAAGTCTTCTTGTCTCTTGCGGCTCCTTTCCCACGTCTGGCTCAAGCTCGAAACAATACTGGAGACAGTCCTAAACCGGATCCGACGGTTCCCAGGGGAAATCAGGCCTAAATGTAAATTCTTTAAAGTATGTTTGTTTCTCCCTCAAAAGCTATGCTGGGAAGGAAATTTACATTATTCACAGACCTTAACCTTATACCCTTTGGTGCTCTTATGTTTACTATGCTCTCATGTTTACTCACCTCTCTTGTTTACTAGTCTCCTCTCAGACCCATGTAAATCGATGTGTTCCTGCCATTTGTTTTCTTCAAAACATCATCTATTCTCTGTAAACATTAACATACTGATATAATGAGATAACCTGTGCATTCCTTTTACCTAGCCCCACTGATAACCCTTTCAATAAAAGCCTTTGAACAAAGGGGCTTGGGGCTTTCCCCGCTAGAGGGAAGACTCGTGTCCCCTCCCCTGGCAGACAGAGAAGTGTTTGAGATGACTTGTGTTTATTCCCCCATCTGTGACAACCCCGGGATGGGCTCTGTGGAATTCAAAGTCCACGCTCCCATCTCAGCTGGCTCCAGACAGTAACCCTCAGATCCCGAACGCCTGTACCCCACACCCCATGGAGTACTACATCCCCGCAGCAGATATGTGTGGGGCACACACACACACATATATACACACACATATATACAGGCACACATATATGGTTTATATTTTTAAATGTGCTGCTTAATTATTCTCCATCTTTACTGTAACAGTGAGAATGGCTTAGGCTGTAACCAACAGCTGCACGATTACAGTTGACTTCTGGCTCAGGCTCACATTTTTACTGTAAGTCAGGCTGGCAGAGGATCCAACTCTATGCTTCCATATTTGCACAGCAGGAAAAAGAAAAAGACTTCTGCACTGTCTCATAGTGGCCATTAAATACTTTTGATAGGAAGCAATACTTTCAGTGGAATTGTGTAGCTATCATTTTGCCCTTCAAAACTTTCTTGCCTTAAACCCCAATTTGTTTGTTATTAATAGAGATACACCGTCTAGAGTTTAGTATATTTAAAGAACCTGATATATAGACATCCTCTTTTTATTTTTAACCTTTCAATTTTCTTTGTCTTAGGTGTGCCTCTTACTAAAAACTAAAATTAAAAAATATATAGCTCTATTGTTTTATTGCCCTAAAAATGTCTTCCTGAATTTCAAAAGATTTTTTTCCTTACCTCCCTTTGCCCTTCCTCCCTTCTTTCCTTTCTGCTTTATCTTCTTTTTTGTAACCTTTTGCATTAATATTTTCCCACCCCCAAATTCATTTTCATTATTTTTTTTTCTAGTTTGGAAGTCATATAATATTTTAAGCCTTTAATATTTATTCATTTTAGCATGCATATACAATATGTTAAAGTATAAATTTAACCAGTCTCTTTGCCTTACTCTTGAATAGTAAAAGGATCTTAAATTTTTGCTTATCAAAGTTTGATTCTCAACCAGTAGTATGGACAATCTGAGAACATGATAGAAATGGAAAATTTCCACCCCAGACCTTCTGAAACAGAACCTGCATTTTGCTGAGTTCCCTCAGTGACTTGAGTGCATATTAAAGTTTGAGAAGCTCTGACTTAGAACATATTAAATCCAGTTTTAGTTGTCCCAATTTGTATGCTACTGGTGTTCAGAAATGAAGTCTTTCTGGATTATTTTTAACTCTACCAATTAGACTTCACTGTTACTATGTTATACAGTTAATTTTTGTGTAGAGCCACCCACTAGTTTACCATTTTGTTTGCTCAGCATTTCTTCTTGCCTGTCAAACCTTTCTCAGATCCTTTCCTCCTTCCTTTGGCACATCTTTTAGAAGTTTCTTTAGTAAGGTGCTATTCATAGTGAACTCAGTTTTTGTTCTCTGAAAAATCTATTTTTCTCATGTTTTTAAAGTATCTCCTTGGTAGATAAATTTCAAGATCAACAATTATTTTTCTTAGTATTTTGATTATATTTCTGTTGTCATTTGACTTCCTTTATTGTTTTTGAGAAGTTAGCAGGCAGCTATTTTTCCTCTCTTAGTATTTAATATCTTTGTGTTCTTCTCTCCCTCTCTTCCTCTTTCTCTTTTTTCTCTGCCTTCTTTGAAAAACTTATACTTTATTTATGAATATAAATTATATATATATGAATATATTTATGAAAGATATCAATCCAAGGTTCAAGAAGGCTAACAGATTGTATGTTGTATGCTGAATATGTATTCATTATGGTTCTTGAACCTGGATATTGGTATCTTTCATCAGTTCTGGAAAGTTATTAGTAATTACATCTTTGGACATTGTCTTTCTTCCATTTTTCTCTTCTCTTTTTCTGAACCTCTCATTAACTGTGTATTGAATCTTCTACTCTAATCACAATATCTCTAAAAATTTTTATATTTTTCCATTTTTTTTGTTTGCATACAATTACTTTCTAGGTTATTTCTCACATCTGTATTTTAGCTCACTAATGCTCTCTTTACCTATGTCTCCTGGAACCTATCACCCACTCAGGTTAGCAAATACTCTCAAAGAAAATATGAGCTCCAGCACTAGTTTGTCCTTCTGTAATCATACTTTCATGTTATTTCTGGGCTGTGTCTTCCTTTTATTTTATGTCTCAATTAGCCATGATTTTGAAAAAATGTTTATAATGTTTTATACAGTATTTTTAATCTCTCCTGGAATATAATCTCTACATACCTATTTCATTTTATTCCCAGTAATGGAAATCTGAATTTCTCTTACACTTCTCCTATTTTGCCTAGTATTTTGGATATTTTTATACTGTGATCTGTTGTTGGGTTTCATTCCTTATGGGCAAAATTCATATCATTCATTTTGAAGTCCCCAAATTAAATAGTATATTTAATATTTTTGAATAAATGATTCAGTAGTTAATGGAGCGTTCTCAAATCACCCAAGACTTGATTGTGGGAAAATACCAGAAGGGGGAATGCATGAATTTAACTATTAAGAACTCAAACACACAGCCAGTTCAACAGGAGGAAATACTTGTTCAAGTGCCAACTTGTACCTCTTGTTGGACAACTTCCTAGGTTGAAGAAAATTAGGGAAAACAAAATATTTTCTCTAGATGCTGACAGAATTGTGCAAAAATTTGTTTTCCATGAATTATTTCACATTCTAATTATTTGTAAAGGACAATTAAAATAGTTTTCCATTTCCAGACTACAAAAATTAAAATACAAAGAAATATAATCAAGGAAGAGACTGAAAGACAGATGGTAAACAAGCTTAGAAAATCACCCTCCCTCTGCTCTTCTGCCTCATCTCATCACATAACAGCTTTTGGTCATATAAATTCCAGTTGAACATGGCCTTTCCAATTTTTCCATATTTAACCAATTAAAGTGAAATCCTAACATCTACATAACATTTGTTCCAAATATGAAAATTTATTATAGTTGAGAAAGGACATGGAGGTGGAAAGGAGTATAGGGGTGATACACAGTAATGGAAAAAATACAATAAAAATTTTTTAAAAAGAAAGCGCAATGTATTAGCAACATCATCTAAAGATGACCAAGCCGCTCAGAGATCAGGTGTGCCAATCTCCTCATTCTATTATTTAGAGACTTAAGGTTTAAAATAACACAACCCCCAAATGAGTATCTACTCTCAATCTTCAGAGATTGCCACAATTAAAGTTTATTTCCATGTGTGACAGAGCAATTTTGTTCAAATCTGCAGTTCTGGCAAAAAAAAAAAAAAAAAATCCCTATGATTGGGAAGTGTTTTTACCCAATTTAAAGACCATCCTTTGCCTAAATAAGGCACAGGGTACGATATTAATTGGGCTTGAAAATACATCAAAATAATATTGGCGAGTCTGTGATAATATTTATGTTTATACCTGTTTATTTCTGTCTAGATAGGACAACAGCAAAGGTAATTCCTCAGTATGTTAGGACCACTTAGAAAGTGCAGTTCAGTACTGCACTGACAACTTCAAATCCCCTATATCTCCTCGATTCAATTTCTGCAAAATTTGACAATATCGACCAAGACAAGCTCATGAAAGATACTCACTTCTCCTTTGGTGTCTATGGTAGTAAATTCTCTTGGTTCTCTTCCTATCTTTCTCTCTGCGTCTTTTTCCCTCTCTCCTTTCCTTATACCCTATCCTCAGCCATTAGATGTTAGTATAATATGAAATTTTATAGTTTGTCATGAATCACCTCATTCAGTTTCATACTTGGACTAATTTCAGGTTGTTGTCTACATATTTCTTTTGTTTTTCTAGATTCATGTTTCTAACTGCTTACTTAATATTTCCATTGTGACATCCCACAGATAACTTTAATTCACTGTGCAAAAGTAAAATCATAATTTCTCCATTTCACAACTATTCACCCTAGTTAGCTTTTTTAATGTCTCACTTTCCTTCATCACTCACATATAATTATGGACAAAATCCAGTTAAATACTATACTACCAGCAGTTGTACTTATTTGTTTTTTCTCATGGTGCACCCTCTTCTTAAAATTTCAGTAAAAACTCACTTCATTTTTCAAGAACTAACTCCCAAACTGATATTTCTGTATCTCTCAATACCTCTCAATGAAATTAATCATTTATTTCTAATTTCATGAGTTTTTAAAAAATATCTCTCTTATTAGGTAAAATATAATTGACATACTTTAGGTAAGCATGCACATGTAAATTCCTTTCTCTAAACTGTAAGATTGAAGGTGTTGTCTGTCTTTTAATTGTTTGTGTATCTTCCACTGAACCTTATAGTGCTGTGAATTATTAGGTTTCCAAGAATGAAAAAGAGATGTACATGGACATTTTATGCATTCCAAACCCAACAAGGAAAACCTACCTCTACTGGCGAAACAGCCAACAACCCTCAAAGAGAATTATTATGTTTATTTATACTAGAGCTATTAAAATGACAGTTGCTTTTAAAAAATCCTTTTATTCATTCTGGGCTCTAAAGTCCATGAAAAAGTCAGCTTTATTATGCCTAGGCTTGTAAATGGTGATAAAGCAAGGCAGACAGAAAGCAAACACAGACACACACAGTTCAGCCAGTGTAAGAAAGACCCCATGTCAACTTCAATTCTATGTAATATGTGTAACATTTTCTGCATATGAGGCATTAAATGCAAAAATGACAAATGAGACAGTTTTTCAAAGGAGTTATTCTTATCGCACCCCTTTAGATTTACCCCTCCAAAAAATTATCTTTGATTCAGAATGACTCTTGTCTTGAACCAAGAACCAGTGCTATTATTACTCATAAGGCAATTTTATATTAATTGATAATAATATTGGCTACTTGAAATATAATTGCATTTTCACAGAGATAGGCTTGAAAGTGCCATGATAACAATGAGAAATCATGGAAATAATTCTGATAACATTAGACATATTTTAAAATAATACAGAGTGATATTCCCTTATGTCTCATGACAGTGCCCCAAATACCAAATTTAATTAAACTTGAGTCCCTCTTAAACCAGTTGTTCAAAAAAGTTAATCCATAAATTTTCTTCAGTGATTCCTAAGGTATGAGCACAGTAATCACTCAATTCTAAATGACATGCAAAATCAGAAATAAAAATAAACCTTTTCGATTGACTGTTTTTAGATTTGCATTGCTTCTGTGACCCATAATGAACATGCTGAACTGTCTATTTCCAAGAGGAAAAAACTACTTCTTGACACTTGCAATTTAACAATAATAGCCGGGGTCATTCATGTCTGAGTCCTAGAACTGGATTTTCCTCGCATTATGTGTATTCCATGTTGGAAATATTTTGCACAATGAAAACCATATGACTTTGGCTCTGTTGGGAAATAACACCCTTAACTGGATCACTGAGACATCCTGGAGGCTTTACTAATAAGTTTGGTGAGTTGGGCTGAGTTCTGGAGGATAAGCCTCTTTGGTGGGAATCAGTAGATGTGCTGGGAAAGAAGTTATAAGTTAATTGTACATTTTAAAGTATGTTTTTGGGAGAAATGGGGAAGAAAAAAGGAAAGCATCTAAGCCATGATTTTATGCAATAATATATTTTACATTATGGACATATTAATAGCTATCCAAGAAGAGAGAACTAGATCACATGCATTTCTATCAATACTAAATAATTAGTAAGTAAAAGTAAAAGCACTTACTAATGCATTTAGTAAGTGCTTTTGACATGATGGGGCTGTGCAGGGGGAGAGGAACGCGGAGTCTGATAAGACACGGCAGGCACTGTATTCATGGATTTGATCCTCTAGTGAGTTTAGTCTGACCAAATCCTTTAATAGTCATCATTTAGACAATCCTTGTAATGGTGGGTTGCATTCCAACTTAGAGGATAATTTTCCTTTTTAACTTGCATAATAAGGTGGTAGCCCATGTTCTGCTCATCAGATATTTAAAACTGAACTTGACCATATAATTTATCACCTAAACTGGTGCAGTTTTAAAAGTGAAAGAGTTACTTATAATTATGCTGGGGTATCAGGTACAAACCAGGAAAGAACCTCGTTTATATATGGATACCCAAAAAACCCAGAAATATTCCCTTAATCAATAATGTGTACTACCTAATCTGGAGCCCTCATCATGGAGAGAAACTTGAATGTATCTACTTGACTTAATGAATGGCTAACAGATGTAGTATTATACAGAAAGGGCCTGAAAGACATGTTATTCATTAACTTCTCTAGGTATTTCAGGTTCATCATTTCCTGATGATTAGGAAGAATCAGAATCCACATATATGAGTCATCTTTGCTTAACCTCCAACACAGCTGTCACCTTTAAATTATGTTTTACTGTTCTGAGTCTGTATTAAACATCAGTACAAGAGAGAACTGTGCAGCCTTGTGACTTTGTGTCTGTGTTGGTGATAAAAATGTTGAAGATTTTTCCCATTGGGTCATTTAATGGTATGTAAAAGAGTCCACATGCCTTCTCCTACACTGTTCCCTTTTCAAGAACTAATGAGCTTCTTTCTGTCCGTTAAGGGTTTATATAGGCTTCTAACTTGTCCATCTATGCCTGGCTCCCAATCGGCGGTCACAGGAACCCTTCCTTGAGGTGAAGCATTCTCATTCTACTAATTCTCATGTTTGGTTTTCTCTCTTTTGTTGTTGTGGCATTGCCTATCTTCTACACTGGTTAATTTTCCAAAGTCTTATCGTTGAATTTTTAATATTTTCCAGTTACCAAATACAGCTTTTGGTAACTGGAAAATATTAAATTTTTGTGCTGGTGCTCATGGCCTAGTATCTGACCTCAAGGTCCTGGTCATTAGTACTCCTAACTCTATCCCCCATGGCCTCCTTCTCCTTTTGAACAATTTGCTCTTTTTGGTACATGCATCATATTTCCTTGACTTTGTGCCTTTGTTCATGCTGTTCTCACTAGTTGGGGATTTGACAAAAGTTTATTAATATCTGCAGTGTGGAGTAGAAGAGAGAATTTACTGGGAGAAGAATAAAAAATAAAACTTCACTAGATTATTTGGAACCCGCTGGAAGAGAAAACATGAACCACCCTGAGCCCTTCTCGTTGCGCATGCTCTGGCCTGGCGCCATTATCCTTTCCATATGGAAAACTTGTCCTGGAAAATTCACCTTGTGAATGAGAAGAGACTCATTTTTAGTATTTTTTTCTGGAGTGTGGGAGAAAGTGAGTGGCATGAAGATAATACAAATGATGTGCTCGGTACAGGCCTGCTGCAGGCGTCTCCTTCTCTTTGGATAGTCACTCACACCTCTTAGGCATTTGCCACTCCAGCCTCCACCCTCCAAAGTCAAAATCCAGGGCATAAGCCCAAGGAATAGAATCATAGGAATTTACCTCATGTTTATAATCCTATAATCTTCTCGGGTGGGGAAGAAAAAAAATGGGGAATGCTTGGAGTTATTCCCACATCTGACTATGCATTCAGATTCTTAGATGTTTTTGTGAAGTTATGAAGAAAAATGCAAAAGACAATGTGATGTATAGGGCAATTTCACAAACCATAATTGTTTCCATGGCCCTCTCCTTATTTATTTTCGTGTGTGTGTGTGTGTGTGTGTGTGTGTGTGTGCGCGCGCGCGCATTTTGCAGGATGGGCCCTTGGCTCTAGTTCAAGCACATTGCAGAGGAATGGAGGAAAGGGATTGCGGTTAGCTAGGTTATACTGAAAGACAACAGAGAAATCAAATACCCTCCTTGGCAGTGGCCCAGATACTTCCAGTGGATACTGGTTTGCTATAAGCACAAAAGACACACACAGGGGCTTGAAATTGCGGTTAGATGTATTTGCTTTTCAAAACTGGAGGGAATTGGGAACAGGACTCTGGATTGTCATTGTGTGGCAATTTTAAATTAATCAACAAGAGAGAGAAACCAATGGTAAGGAAATGGCAGCGACAGAGTCAGTTTTGCCCTTTGGGGCTGAAAGCAGGGCCTCAGGTGATCATGCTGATGCGACTGCCGTGTGGTCCCAGAGGGAGCTGTTGGCCATCTCAGCACGCGTGGTTGCAGAGCTGTAGAATGCGGATGCGCTTTTGCTGTGTGCTGTGCTGTCACGGGCGGCTAGAAAATATTTGTGAGGGTAGTTGTATAATGACAATGGTAGTAGAATGGCAGTACAGATGTATTAATTATGATAGCAGGATAATGGTAAAATGTTAGGAAAAATTGTAAAGACTGGGGACGTGAAACAAGGTTGCAGTGTTCTATTCTATTCTACCAAAAGGTGAAAACTAAAATAATCTTTCTACTAGGTGGCAAGCCCACTAAAGGCTGAGGTTGTATCTTACTCTGCTTTGATCCAACAGAGAGTATCAATAAATGCATAAAGACTCTTCTAATCTATCTCCTTGCCCTTTGCTATGGTATAAATGTTCGTGCCCCTCTGACCTCTACCCACAATTCATATGCTAAAATTCTGACTCCTAAATTGATATTGTTGAGATGTGGGGCCTTTGGGGTGTGATGAGGTCAGAGGTGCAGAACCTCATGAGTGGTATTGGTGCCTTTATAAAAGGGACTCCACAGAGATAGCTAGTCCCTCCTACCATGTGAGGACAAATCAAAATGGTGCTATCTATGAATGAGAAGGCAGGCCCTCACTGGACACTGAATTTGCTGGTGGCTTGATCTTGGACTTCTCAGGGTCTGGAACAGTGAGAAATAAAATTCTGTTGTTTATAAGCCACCCAGTTATGGTATCTTGTTATAGCAGCCCTAGTGGACAAAGGCAACCTTGAACTGTTCTTTTACATATGTGTGCCTGATAATAGTCTTACGTATTACTAATATCTTAATAATAATAAACTTATATTCCCCACTATTTTATTTTCAAAGCGTTTTTGCATTCTAACCTAGATCTTACTTATTATTTAAAACTTTTGTTTATTTTTATGAAATTAAAAACATGTCACCTTCTTGTGTATGAATACAAAGAACTGGGGCTTGGCTTTATTGGTTGGGGAGTGAGTGGATCGTCTCTTATTCAGGAGGCCAGCCCCAGAGTATTCACACAGTGGCAGTTTAAGGTCCTAAAAGCAAAAATAGAGTAAGTAAGGTCCAATTTGAAGGGTAAGGCCCCTTAAAAAAGAACAGTCTTACTTTGCCTCTATTGTCCTTAAGTAGTGAGAAGACAAGTCCACCATACATAAAACAGTCACAAAACCATATGAGGTGGATTAAATGCCTAAATGAATAACATGTATGCAATGTATTATAGAGAAGCAACAATAAAACTCATTCCTATTCACATGGCTATGTGGATCTTTCCTTGGGCCAGAATGTTATTCCTGCTTTTGTTGATGCTATGCCTCTCTCTCTCTATATATGATAACATTTTAACTTGAAAAATTTTCAACTTAAAAGATATTCCTATATACCTTTCATTTACACAGATCCACATTTGATTTTTCTTTCTTTCTTCCTCTCTGTTTCTCAGTCTTTTTTATTTTTCATTATCACTCCCTCAAAGAGACATTTTATAATTTGTAAAAAAAATCATTTACCCAATAAAAATTTAAAAGCACAGGTAAACTGTATCTGTTTATAACCATTGTAATATCTAAGATTTTTTGGTATTCAAGAAACAGTGTTGATGCTCACTTTTCTGTACCATTTGAGAATAAGTTGGAGACACTATGCACTTTTCCTGTAAATATTTAGTTTATTTTCCAAGAACAAGGGCCACCTTAAATAATCAAAATACTAAATGGAAAAGTCTACATATTTAATATGGACAATATTATAATCTAAAACCCATAGTCCATATTCAAATTTTGTCAATTGTCCCAATAATATCCTTTATAGCTAATTTTCCCCGGCCCAGCCACGATTCAATTCAGGTTTCTACATGGCACTTATTAGTTATGTCTCTTTAGTCACTCTTATTCTGGAACATTTCCTCAGCCCTTCTGGACCTTGACATTTTTAAAGAGTATCGGCTAGGATTTATAGAATGCTCCTTAATTTGGGTTTTCTGATATTTTGTCCAGATTAGATTCAGATTTTACATTTTTTAAGAGAATGCCATAAAAATGATGTTATGATGTTATGTCTAACACACCAGGAGACACATGATGTCAATGTGTCCCAGTACTGGTGATACTAATTTCGATCATGTGTTTAGGATAGTGCCTGGCAGTTTCTCTATTATTAAGTTACCATTTTTTGCCCTGTAATTAGTAAGTAATTTATGGGGAAATACTTTGATACTCTGTGAAAATCCTTTGTCTTATAAAACTTTCACCTTCTTAGTTTTTAGCATCCATTGATTTTTTTAAACCCTCTCATCCCTTCTATAATTTTTATTTTGTAATTCTACTGTTAGGAAGATGTTTCTTCCCTCCCTCCCTCCCTCCCTCCTTCCCTCCCTCCTTCCCTTCCTTCCTTCCTTCCATATAGATGCTTGGATTCTAATTTTTTTCATTTAGTCATAATCTGTGATTATTACCAAGATGGCTCCTGTGTTCTTTGGTTCTCAATTTTTAAAAAAGATTTTATTTATTTATTTTTTGGCAGAGAGGAAGGGAGGGAAAAAGAGAAGGAGAGAAATGTCAATGTTTGGTTGCCTCTTGTGCACCTTTCACGGGGGACCTGGCCTGCAACCCAGGCATGTGCCCTGACTGGGAATCAAACCGGTAACCCATTGGTTCACAGGCTGGTGCTTAATCCACTAAGCCACACCAGCCAGCTTTTGACTCTCAATTTTTAATAGTAGCCTTCCTTTTCAGTACCTACAGTAGATCTTCAACTTATATACCCCTTTGTTGAATTCTAACATGGGGGGAGACATGAGAAAGGGTACATTGAATCTACAATCAGCAGATCAGACTTCGTCATTGGTAGGGAAGTAGGGAGGTCAAACCTGCGGCCCATGGGCCACATGCAGCCCAGAATGGATGTGAATGGGGCCCAACACAAAATCGTAAATTTACTTAAAACATTATGAGATTTCTTTTTGTGATTATGTGTTGCAATGTATTTAATGTGTGGCCCAAGGCAACTGTTCTTCCAGTGTGGTGCAGAGACGCCAAAAGTTTGTACACCCGAGAGTCTTTTGAGCTTTAGTTTAATCATTTGTAATATGCAGGTAATGACAGTGCCCTAACTATTTAACTGGGATGTTGTGGGGTGTCAAATAAAATATTGCATAAGTAATACTAGAAAGCCATAAAACATCAATCCTATATGAGATTTATTATTATTTAATAATGCTTTTATGATGGTAATGACATAAGCCTTATTTTAGCAACAAAATACTTTGGACGAGTCAATAGGCAATGGCTTAGAAACAGGAATGCTTTTGCTAAATACCGAGAATCTGGATATTATAATGAAGTTTTTTAGATCAGTTCCATTTTCCAGAGGACTTTGTTTGCACTATTTTCATTCCTTTGAAGAAATCCCAAATCACAGGTGTCAAATCGTCTTTGTAGAGTACCTTAGTAGATAGATCTCTGCCCTCCAGTTAAACATTGGCACTTGCCTGATGTGTTTACCAGAAAGGCACTCGTACACATGATGGATCACTCCCATTTCCTGTAACTTCCGGAAGGCCTGAGAGACTGCAATGCAGATCAGACAGCTTGGAAGTATCTCTTCCTCTGAGAGAATTTTTTTCATTGATTCTTTATTTGTTGGTTTGTCCTCAGTGTGGTCCTTACTCTGTAGTCTCAGAAAATCCCTGGAATTTGTTCTGGGAAAGAGACATTTCTCAGAAGTTAGACTTTTCCTTGAAGAGTTTTGGTTTAACATTATCCAATGAATAAAACTTCCTCTTACTTGGGTGCAAACATTTTCACAATTACCAAAGAAAATCAACGGGGTTGATTTAAGTGGTATCTCACAACCAGAATTTTACCCTATTTGGTGGGGGTGGGGGTGGGTAGGTCCTACTAGGACTGAGAATTTGTTTCATATCACCTCAGTTGAACTTTAAGTTCTGGCAAAACCTAAAAACCCAAGGGCAAATGCCCTTTGATTTAGCCTGGGCTTGTTGGCTGTCAGGTCAGCATCTTGCCAGATCTCTAGGTTCTGGGCTCAAGGTGGAGAGGCCTGAGCAGTATTTAGGTCAAGTTATTCATTCTCAAAATTTTTCTAAACCCAGTAGTTACTCCTGAAAATACTCTGAAGCTATATGTTAGAGAAGTATAAAGTAGAAGAAACCCAAACAACATTCTCAGTCTGAAAGACATTCCTATTCTTCAGCCAACCTACCACTCTCCAATGCCATGTGCTAGTTTACCTGGTAGAGAGGCAATGATAATGAGACCTGGCCTAGGTAGTTTCAGACTTTTGACCTTTTGAATCTATAGAATAAGTCCCTGAGGATGGGAAATTCTCTCCTACCACCATGTACATGCTTTATGTAAACAGTTTCTAGTCTCTTCTTTTCACCATGTACTTATTATTATTCAGAATTGGGAATGTATGAGAAACACCCTACAGCAAATTAGAGAAAGGAAGCTTTGAACTTCCAAGTCAATTTCTTTTTCAAATACTTAGAAGGGTAATGTGACTATGGTAGATTGAAAAACAATAGCCACAACATTTTGCAGCTCCTCTTACCATTGCTGGAGTCTGTTTTCCCACCCGTGGAATCTGGGTTGGCCATATGATTTGTTTTGTAGAAAGAGATTGTAGCAGCTTGATGTGAACAGAGACTTGTACAGAGTTTGCAAATTGGACCTTACTTACTGTTATTTCTGCTTTTGGGACCTTTAACTGCTACTGTGTGAATACTCTGGGGCTGGCCTCCTGAACAAGAGACCATCCCCTCACTCCCCAACCAATAAAGCCAAGCCCCAAAAGCAGAGGCACCTAGCTGACTGGCAGCGAATTGCAAAGGCATACGTTAGTGGAGCTGAGACTGGCCGAAGAATGGCTCAGCTGATCCCCGTCAGAATTCCCATCTCATAAGAATTGTGTACTAGATAAATGATTGTTGCTTTGAGCCACAAACTTTTTTAAAAATTTAATATTTACTTATAAAAGCTGCAAATAAAATAGTCTGGTGTACCCTTTACCCAGCTCTCCCTAATGATGATACCTTATACAGCAGGGTTTCTAAGACTAAAATTAGTCTGGAACTTTCAAACTGGAATTTAGATTTAATTTATATATTAAAATTTACCTTGCCCTGGACAGGTGGCTCAGTTGATTGGAGTATTGTCCTGTACACCAAAAGGTTGCAGGTTTGATTTCTGGTCAGGGCATATACCTAGGTTGTGGGTTTGATCCCCAGTCAGGTTGCCTATGGGAGGCAACCAATTAATGTTTCTATCTATTTCTCTTCCTCCCTCCCCTACCCCTCTCTATATCCCTCTTCCCTCTCTTTAAAATCAATAAACATATCCTTGAATGAAGATTAAAAAAAATTTGCCTTTAGATTTCTCTTCAAGATGGCAGAACGAGCACATACAAAAATCTCCTTGGCTCTTAACAGAGAAAAATGATAAAAAGAAAAACAAACCACTTAAGTTTAAGGAGGTTGAGCCTGTGTGGAACTACCCCATGTCTCTGACTATAACTGCACAAGAAACACTTGACTAGGACTCAACTATACTCCTGCAATGACAAATTAACACTTGTGATATATTTTTCTTTGTCATGTTAATATTGCTGCTTTTATCTGTTGTTTACCCTGTTTCTCATTTTAAAAAAAGAGAGAGAAAACCTTATGTTTATTAATTTATTTTATTTATTTTGGTAAATTAGCCACACTCAACAACAAGAGGATAAGACCCAATGATTTGGAGCTAACAGAAACCTATAATAAGAAGAGAGGCTAAAGGCAATTCGTTCATAGGAAACAGCTTCTACATATAAACAATGAAGGTAGAGTGTCCAAGGCCACTTTGTGATGGAGGCATTGTTCATCCCACAAAAGACAAAACACCTGGCTGGCATTCCCAGGTCAGTATTTACAGCTTCTGTCTGACAATCAGTAGATAGGAAAAATTCCACTAACTGGCCATCATCGGATCTTGCTTGCCTGTGGTTGTGGAATAGAGAAGAGCCATCGGGGGGGGGGAGAATGGGAGCCAGGCCCTGCTGCATCTAGTCATAGCCTGCAGTGTGGTGTTACCAGTGGTGGCTGGGGAGACGATAACTGCATCTTGGCTTGGTGACGCACACTTGGATTGTCAGCATAAGGTAACTAACCGTAAAACCACCTGACAGGGAGGAGAGTCTACCAGAAAACACTCCCAAGCAAAATAAGCCTTTAAACAAAAAATTGCAAAACAAATAAGGAAGTTTTCTGTGATGAGGACAATCAGCAGACCCAAGAATCGTTGGAGGTCTGTAGGATCTATAGATTCAACACATGAGGAACTAGAAATAATAGTGCAATATAAAGGTGTATGAAAGTAGGTGCTTTGGAAGCATCAAATAAGTCAAAGAGGGAATGAGAGCAAAGGATTGTTAAGAACAGAAGAGGTATTAAAAAGATTCATCTAGAAACTTTGGAAATGGAAAGCGAACTCACTGAAACAAAACTTGTAGCTGGTAAACTGTAGACTAGACATGTGGACAAGACTAGGGTGAGGCAAAGGAAAAGCCCAAGTCGCACAATTTCAGGAGGCAGTTACTGTCAGGGGCAAACCTGGAACTTGCAGAAGGCCGAGAATGGGTGCCTTTTGAAATTCTGCACCCTGGGCACTGTACTTGCCTTGCCCTTGTCTCAACCCCGGGAGACATGGCTGAAGAGGAAATTATGAGTTAAACAATGAAAGTGAAGGAATAACCTACAAGGCAGACAAAGAGGTACAATTATGAAAACAGAAGTTGAGAGATTTGGAAGAAACCTCTAAAAATTGCCTTAAGAGTGTCAGAAGGAGAGGATCAAAGAAATGGTAAAGAAAAAATATTGAGAAAGATAACCTTAACATTTTCCAAATTAAAGATATTAATCCTTCAGATAAAATAGTTTTGTCATTATGAGATTTTAAGCAATTCATTATTAATTGCTGAAAATATGAAGCCCCCAAATTCCTGATTGTTCCCTGGTCCAGGCCAGTTTATTAGGGTTGGAAAAATTCTATTTAATCTCCAGACATTGGCATATTAAAAGAGAATTGTGTAAGGCACAGCTGGATTTTGTGTTTAATTTTTACACACTTGTCTGACCAATGAACATTTCATGATCAGTTGCCAGTATTCAGTTGCTTCAAGCAGCAGTGGCTCAACAGTGACTCCGTTACCTCATCACTCGCTTGGGGAGGTGAAACTATCAGCTAGTAGTTAGGAATTTGGCTGGACGGTGTTTGGGAACCACTCTCTCTACAGGTCTGTCTTTCTTGCTACTGCATATGAAGTATTTCCAGCCCCTTGTGCCTCTGTTGTAATCTGCCTCTTCTGGCAAAGGAGATGTGTTTTGCTCTTAAACTGCAACATAATAGCACACATCCTCAGTAGAGATAGTACTGCTTCAGTCCCTAAAGCTGTTTGCTTTGCTTTGCTGCTGTCACAACTAAATATGTAGTTACAGGCAGGAAGCCTGACCATTCTGGCCCAGCTGATGAACAATTTAAAAAAAAGATGGGTCATTGCTCATTTCTATGCTCATTTTAGCACTCATGCCAATTTAGGAATGGGTGCAATGGGTGCAACATCTACTTTTGTTTAATGGGTTCTTTACCACCTGGGTGGTAGAGTAAACAAAGTCTCAAGTTTTGAAGAACTTTGGGGCAGGTGGAAATCTTTACCATATAAGACAGAGAATTTTGAATAAACAATTTGAGTTAGCTTTGAAGGCTCTTTGCTTATTTCAAGGTGATTAAAATATTCTGGGTTTGGAGGAGAAATAATGCTTTGGGATTTACTCATTTGGTGTTTTTAAATTAGAGGTTTGGCATCTCTTTCTAGGAGTGAGTAATTTCTTTTGTGGTGTCTGTGTGAGACAACACAAGAAGCAAAAGAGTCCAGAGCCTGCAGTTGAAACGTGCCTGGGAAGAGCTGAAGAATGTCCCATTGGAAACTGAAGCTTGGCAGATGCTAAGTCAAAATTCTTACATGGAAAACAGAATTCTTCATGGAAGGATTAGATCAATGTGTGTGTACATGCATACATGTCTGTGCGTGTGTGCGCGTGTGTGCGTTAGCATGAAAGAAAGACAGAGAGAGACAGAGACAGAGACTGAAAAACAGAGGCAAAGAGATTGGGAGACCAAAAGACCAAGGGACAGAGACAAAAACAGATGACTTGAGAGTTCATTTAAAAACTAGGAAACTGAACTCGGTAAGGGAAAAATTAGCCTGGTCATTATCAAAGCACAAATATGAGACATAAACTAAAGATTATTCATCATGTGTCAGCTGTAGTATAGAATGTAAAAAATATGTTGTACAAAGACATGTCCCCTTTTTAAGTAGGCATGGGGTGGAGAAAGAAGTAAGGTTGGTTGTGGTCGTGCAATACGGTAACAGGATTAAATGACAGCGCATTGCAGGGTTAACGAAGATCGACTAACTTGTTCAGTTACATCCCAAGACCTTGCTCATGCAGTCTAGGGTCCTTGTTGTTCAGGGGTTCGGTATCATCTCAGTGCAGCAGTGTGGTCTGAGGAGCCTCAAAATAAACATCTATCTAAATACCCATCCTCCTAATTCATGCCACCGCAAATAGAAAATACATTATATGCTAATGGAAGAATACACTTGTTTTGGACTCAGTTAATAAAATAAGAATATTTATATTAGGGTCTAGCTTTTATATTTCACAAATCACTTTCATTTGTAGCATCTGGTTACGTCCTTAAGACAAATCTGTATTGGAGAGATACTGTTTTGCATGCAAAGTCATTGAGGCACAGGAATGTTGAAATACTTGCCAAGGCTACAGAGCTATGAAATGGCTAAGCAGAGCTTGAATTCAGGTTCAATATTCTTCCACTCTGCCAATGTGTCTGATTGCCTGTATATGAAATGCTTTTCATTATTCTATATTTTGTTTGACTTCCTGTTACATCTATGTTAACAGAAGAATGCTAGAGTCCAGGTTCATAGAAAAATACCATACCTAAATGTTCTGTTGGAAGATGATGAGACCCATAATAAATGTTTTCTTTTCTTTTCTTCTTCCCCTCCCTCCCCCTCCTCCTCCTCCTCTTCTTCTTTTTCCTCTTTCTTTTTCTTCTTTCTGAGTCACAACTTTTAAGGAAGGCCATGAGCTTTGGTAGTTTTAGGTGTTAAAAAAATCATTGGTACATTAATCATGTCTACATAAAATATTTTAGAAAGACTTTTCTGAGTTCCATTTAAGATAGTTTCATGTTAGTGTTGAGTGAATTAGTTTGACTTTCTTTCAAACTCTGTCTAACCAGGAGCAGAATGAGAAGTTTTCTGGCCAAACAGAGCAGGGAGGCTGGGTTTGCATTGTCTCTAGCTTGTTGCTGTAGTTGGCAGGTACATGGCTCAGAACGTAATGTGGGAAGAGTGCACCACATGTTTCCACCTCAAGAAGGTTAGTTTGGGTAGTAGAAAGAACCTCATTTCGTTTGAAACTTACAGCTCTATAACCTCAAATTTTCCACTTGAGACTTAGAAACAGAGGTGTTGACGGTCAGAGGAAATTTAAAAGAGACATAATCACTTTAAATTGGGGATTACATTCCGTATCTTAAAGATGGAGATAATGGACGAAAGGCAGAGTAGGTGATTAAAAATGATGTCCGCCTCTTATTTGGCATTGCAAATTAAATTCCCCATATATTTATCCCATGGATGATTGTTTCATATTAATGAATATTGATGATAAATGAAATCAGATAACTGTTTATCTCTTTGATTCAGGCAGATGTTCTTGGATAAATGGCCCTCATAGAAACAATCTTAACTTTTTAAATTTCCTATGGATAAAGCTTTGGCAGAGCCATCAGTAACCCTGGTACTCAAGTCCCACAAACATTGTGCTTCCCATTGGATATTTCTTAGAGACATGATTCCAAAAGATTGGTAAATTCCATATATCTGAGACATTTGCACGCATATTCTCAAGAGGCACATATGAATAGTAAGGCATATCAGGCCTGACTTGCCAGAAAGTTGAATAAGGAGAAATAAATTCATGTTTTTCAATTCAATATCAATAAACATTAATTCAAATATCAATTGTGTATCTGGATCTCTGCTAGGTGATTTGACATGTGTTAATCTTCTAGGTGTTTGGAAAGGTGTTATTGCCTCCATTGTGCAGTGTGAGGAGAGAGAGGCTCAGAGACAGCCCTTTCTCACACGCCCTGTTGTCCCCCTTTGGACACACCAGCTACGGGACTCCACATGGTCCAAGGCCAAATGAGCTCTAAGTCGCTAGAGCACCTTTGCTTCTTCCAACATTATTTTTCTAGAAGGCTGGAGGAGAAGTATCCCTAGCGCCTGAACATAATGACATTGGTTTTCTAAACCTCAAGCTTCTGATGCAAGGTCCAGAGAGGTTTACAGGTCCTCACCTTTCTCTTTGGAAGCTGGGAGGGTGTGAAATAATGACCAAGTCAGCTCTAAAATGCTACCTGAGGAATGCTTCCAGAGGAGAAGTGGGCTTGGTCGGTTATTTGACTTACTCATCCCAGTGGAAACCTGAATGAGGCATTTCACAGAGCTATGGAAAGTCAAGTGTGAAAATACTTAACATGTCATTTAAATAGCCAAAGAAGGTGGGGGGGGGGAGTCAACTTTGGGTGAAAAAAATCCAAAAAACAAAAAAGCAATTGGAACATGTTCCTTGGCTCTGCCATGAACGCAGTTTACATAGTCATAAGAATAACTGTGATAAAGCTCTACCGGGAGGACGTGGGAGGGACGATGGCTGTGGTCGTTGTGGCATTGGCATGGGGAGGTGACACTGTGCGTGTTTCATCTGAAGGCCCTGGAAGTGTCTGGGTAAAAGTGTCACCCTCAAAGAGCCAACATCCCAGTCTCTAGATAGCTCAGGAGAACGCTTCTACTTTTTTTAAACTTGAGGCTATCCAATCCTTTAAAAAGGACCTGCAACTTTAAACCTATATTCTGAAACTATAAAAATGCCTCTAATGTAATTTCTCCACAGCTGCAATTTTAGGAAACTAACCAAAGAGATGTTACTCTAAGATTTTTAAACAAAAGAGTTTTCAATTCTTTTTTAAATTATTGACATAGATAAAAACTCCATTTTTACAATTGTGCTAATCACAATCATCTTTTCGAGATTGAAATTTGAATCATGAAGCCACTAGCCTTGGGTAATGGAACAAGTGGACTCTGCATAGGCAGGTCCCTTCCTCTCTCTGGGTGTCCGTTTTCTCCTCTGCGAAGCGAAGGAGTTGATCTACAAAATCTTCACAGTTCCTTTTAGCACCACATTTATGGTGGCAGAAATGGAGAACCGCCCCCACCCCCACCCCAGGGACCTGTAGGCCTGGCCCCCAACCTTAGTACGGACAGGGTGTCCTGGTCTTCCGGGAGTGTCCCCTCAGGTTCGGGGCTGGGCCTGTGTCCCTGGGAGCGCCCTCCAGCCCTGGTTCCCAGCCCAATGAGGCCAGGGAGTCTTCAGCAGGCCTCAGAAACGAGGGGCCGGAGAAGCTTAGCTGGGTTCCTACCACAGACAGGACTGTTGTGTGAGGGATGCTGGTATCCCAGCAGGCTGACTTCCAGCACTTTTCTGGGGAAACAGCCTTTGTTGTTATCAGGAAAAACAGGCTAACAATATTTTTACATGTTCACACTTGGCCCTCCATCTGGACAGTGAGTAATCTGACTTGGAGAGAGTGTTTACAGAAAACAGCCAATGAAAAGAGCCTCTTGGAGCCAGAGATAAATATAAAATGGCAAAAGGCAAAGCTTTTCAAAATTTCATTGTCAGGCCAAGGGCCAACTGATGTTGCTGGGAATGCTTCTGTCTACCAAACCAGGTGGCTGTGCTTTCCCAGCCAAATTCTTTGTCTGCCTGTATCCCACCCGGGGCTTGAAGAAGCAGTGTGTTCAGTGGGTATCTGTAGTCTGTGCTCTACTGAGCCCAAACTCCCTAGCTTCTCCTCCTTTGAGCTCCATGGCTAATTTTAGTACTGCTTCCAAACTGTTGAACCGGAGAGGTGCTGTGACCAGAGGCTTTAGAGAATGCTCTCAGGTGTGGCATTGCCTTGTGACTGATGCTGAAGGGCTAGAGTTTTGGTTTGCAGGGCCATCCTCCGGTGGTGGGAGAAGACAGGTGGAGTCTTAAAGGGCGATGGATTGGACAGTTTTACCCATTGGTCTAGGACCAACCGTCCTAGCTAAAGACTTAGAAGTAGACTCTTTAATTTCCCCTTTTATCTCTCACACACATCCTCATCTCCCCCCTCGCCCCCCTTCATCCTCTCTGCGCTTCGTCAAAACAGGACTACTTCCTGTCCCCTGGCGTTTTCCCACATCTGCACCTTTGCTTAGGTAGTCTCTGTAACTGGAATGCTTGTACTCTGTTCTTCAGCTGTCAAAGTTTCTGATTCCCTCCAGATACCAACTAGTCAAGGAAGTTTTTACAACCCATGCTTTCCCTCCTCGAAGTCATGTCCTTTTACTCTGTGCACCTTTGTCCAGCCATTCATTTCAGTGCTCCTGGCAGCTGAGGTTGTGTCAGGCCACCAACCAGATGTCCCCTACATTCCCTACACTGGCTTCTTGCAGTCCTTCAAAGTGACCACATTTAATTTCTACCTTTTGTGAAAAGTCTTTTACTTTACACTTTAGGTTCCCCCTGCCTAGGATGCTCCCTACCCCCTCGCCATCCCATCACAGCGCTTTGCCTAGGTAATGGCCCTTCATTCTTCGGTATCATCTTCAACATTGCTGTACTAGGGAAGCCTTCTTGAACCCCAAGATGAGCTCCTGTCTACCTGGTATGTGCTCTCATGGGGCCCTGCTTTTCTCTTCATGACATTTATTATTCTTTTAATGTATTACTTAATTCTATGCCTGTTTGCTTGATGACTACCTCCCAGGCAGGCTAGAATAAAAACTTTATAAAGATAGTACCATACCTTTCACAGTCTTCCCTGACTCTTTAATTCCTAAAGCGGTGTTTAGTGTGTAGTAAATGGTCAGTGACTGTTTGCGGAATTACTGGATGTGTGAAGTGTGAATGTGTTTCCCCCATTGGACTCTGAGTTCCTTCACAACCAGTGACCAACCTCTGCTTCCAGGGCCAGGGCTGAGTGCTCTGGTTGGACCTGAAAAAATTTTTTTTTCTGTGTGTGTCTGGTAAGATTTACATTATAAAAATGACCATTTTAACCATTTTTAAGTGTACAATTTAGTGGCATTAAATTCATCTGCAGTGCTGCGCAATCATCACCAGAACTGGGATGTTCTTGCCAGGTTTCTCTTAATGCATGCAAGGAGCTGGAAGCACAGGGGGAATCAGAGTGCAAGGTCCAAAGAGAACTTTGGGAATCAAGGAAGAAATTAAAAATGCAAACGATCACGTCTACAGAGGTAGGTGGTGCATAAGAAAATCTAGAGCTCAGTTAAAGGGACTTGGAATGAGTTCAGAGAACAGCGGGGTTCCAGAGATGGAGAGAGGCGAGTGTGGTCACAAGGAGCCTTGTGTAGGCTGCAGGCTCATTGTAACTGCATTCATGGGCAGAGGTGTTGGGAGGCCAAAGCAGCTGGGACACCAGGGCCCGCCCATGCCTGACGCCTCTCTTTATGCCTGGAATGTCTCACAGGGTTTGCCACGTGAGAAGGCGTATGATGAAAAGTTTATATTAAATTGAACTTACGGTTTAAGGTAATGGTGGAGGATGGGTTGGATATTCAGGATGAGACGGGTATTCACAATGTGATTACTGCCTCCTTGGGCCAGAGGTTAGGTGTGTCTAGAATGATCAGTTGCCTCTAGCCTCTCCTTTCACACACCTCAAAAACTCTGGCTGCAGCATCCCAGAAGGACTGTCTTAGCTTCTTTATTTTTCAGATAGTAAAAATGCAGAAGACATTGAAAGGGCATTGAGGATGAGAAACCAGTTCGCCAAATGCCCAATTTTTATGTAAGGAACAGGTCAGCCAGGGAAGCAAGAAGCAAATTAGTGCTTGTGTCCTTTCGCTAACCTCTGGCACAGCCGACAGTCTGTGAACCCCCCGTCCCTTCCCCACCCGCATCCTGCTGAACTCGGGTGTTGCAGGAGCGGTGATCAACGAAGGGCCTTACTGTAGGCGTGGACAGGTTTTGCTTTCTGCCCTTTGATTTTGTTCACATCATTGATGGACTTGGACTCACTTGCCAAAACCTTGGGATGGAAAGAGCCTGTCCTTTCACTGACACTGGGAGCAGAGAGGGACAGTGAGTGCTTCTGGGAGGAGGCGGCGGTCGGGGGCAGAGGGCGGTGGCCATTATTCTTTGGCAACTCTGTCTCTCTAGTTGTAAAAGCTGCCACTGCTGGACACAGTCAAGATTCTCTGAATGAGAGGAAAAAGGGGAACAGTTCAGGCAGTAGACACTGGAGATAAGCAGGTGAAGATGAGAATTAGCACGAGTGTTATAGAGCTGTGAAGTGGTGAACCCAGGGGGTACAGAAGAAGTAGGCGGTCAAACAGTGAGAAATATGGATAAACAAACTTTGGCCATAGGATGAAGGACCATGAAAGCTCAGTCAAGATATGAAGGTTTGAAAAAATCAGTTATAGGGAAGCACTGAAAGTTTTTGAGAATTTATTAAACAAATTTTCTTGGATGCTATTATATTTCAGATACTAACATAGGCTCCGGGAATATAGTAGCAGATGAGCACACAGTCTTGGGAGGGAGGCAGTTAAGCACCAGGCGATTATAATGCAGGGCCTACATAAAAATGACATATTAAACAACCTAAAGATATGACTGGATTAGGAGGAGTAAAATTAGTCATGGAGTTCTGATATAAAGCTTTTGCAATAATTGAATATATAAGTCATGAATGTCTTGAGTATATGGTGGTAGAAATAGGAAGGAATGGACCGGGGCGGGGGGTGCACTTGTGAGGAAGGATAGTACCTGCAACATAATTTGGCACTAGTTTGCATTCACTATAACATTTGAATGAATGAATGCAGAACTTTGTGACTGGATTTCTAAGAGGATAGCAGAAAAATCAGCTACATGGTTTTGAACCAGAGTGATAGAAAAAATAGAGATATTAATGACAGAACAAAGAAACTGGGGAAAAGGGAAGGAAAGAAAAGGAAGATGTTGCATTTGGTTTAAGAAGACACACTGAATTAAAATGATGGTGAAACAGCCCATAGGAAATGTCTAGTTTGTAGTTAGGAAATAAGGCAAGCAAGCAAAGAAGTAAACAAGCCTTGGAAAGAGGTATTGGAGAAGACATGTTAGAACAGGCTTGGAGAGACTCGCTTAAAGTCATTAGTCAGGTAATAATATTGGAATACATCAGGTTGAGTTCTCTGAGAAGGAAAAATAAAGCTATAAAAAGGAGTTAAGAATGATGACTTAGACGTTACTCACACTTTTCTCCTAATGCCTGAGGTCTGCGTTCAGTCTTGCTGCTTGACTTCCTGGTCCCCTGTCTGGGGTGAGCTCTTTCCCTGGCTGCTCACCAAGTTCAGCCTTTCCCCTACATCTTCCAAGGTTGTCTGCTCTATGGCTGCAGCTCTAGACTCAGGTTTACACACAAGTGGCTGAATCTTCCCTAGTGTTTCCCAGCCTCTTCTTAGCAGCAGGTAGACCCTGTTCTAGGGTCACATAGCTATCGCTGGAATTCTAATTTAAATTGGATCGAAACTCTATCACCCAATGGCCCCAGACCATGCCAATCCCTGCCATCTGAACTGCTGCTTAGAGATTTCTACTGTTTTTTTTTTCACATCCGACCAGATGGCCTGGGCCCAGATATGATTTGCCTGCTTTGGAGCACCCTGTTCCTTGCTCCACTGATGTTCAGGTCCCCAACTCTGGCCCATCCTATTTTTACCTCCTGCCTCTTTGCCCATTGGCCTCCCAGCTAAAAGGCTGGCATGCTTCTAAGCCTGGGACAAAGTGGGGAGTGTGCCACTCCTGGCAGGCCTTTCCTTTGGTCCCAGAGAGAACGGAGTCCTAACCAGGATTACATAAATCTGCCTGGATTATTTTGCCTCCATTTGTTTTCTGAGGTCATCTCAGCAGGTTTTGAGGAGAGCTGCCTTTCTATTATGTCTCCACATGGCCTGGAACTAGTGCAAGCCATTGCAAATATTTGTCCCTTTCCTTTGGACTATCACCATCGAAAAATTCATGAATGTCTGTCACAAATGAAGTGACGATCTAATTTGAAAGCTTAACTATTGTAAACAAATCAGCATTCCAGAATGGAAACCAAAGGAAATTATCATGGAAACTAAGAACTGTTATGTTTTAGATTTTCTGAAAGAGAAGGTGTAAGATATATATTTTTTATTTGTTGTGCATTTTTATGAATGTTCCAGCCATTCACAGTCAGTAAAATACCCTGAAACTGTATTAGCATGCCTTAGCGACAATTTTATTTACATAAAACTATTTTCAAGTAATCTATGTTTATGAATTCAAATTCAAAATGAAGAAAAGAGTGAAAAGTATACAAGTATAATCTTCTTATATCCCATCCCCCAGTCTCCCAGTTCCCTGACTTAGGCCAACCATCCCACCGCTGACTTGTATTACAGTTCTCCTAGAGATGGTCTGTGTAAGCGCACACATGCATACACAAACACACGTGCACACATCTCTTTTTTCCTTTCAACAGTTGTGCATTATGCAATCATCTGAATTGTTCCTTTTAACTTACAAATCTCTTAGGGGCTATTCCCTGTAAGTTTAGTGCTGCATTATTATTTTTAGAAGTGACAGGGCATTTTTTGGGAATGTATATAATTTATTTAACCAATTATTAATAAATTAAAATAAAAGGGTCATTGGTTCAATTCCCAGTGTAGGGCACATGCCTGGTTGCAGGCCAGGTCCCCAGCAGGGGGCATGTGAAATGCAACCACATGTTGATGTTTCTCTCCCTCTCTCTCCCTTCCTTCCCCTCTCTAAAAATAATTAAATAAAATCTTTAAAAAATAAATAAATAAAATGTATTTATTGATTAAAATTATTTTTTCCAATCTTAGCTATTAAAATAATGTTACAATGACTTTTTGTACTCATTAAGATAGCCAAGAGAAAATGAAAACAGTGCACTTATGCAAAATATAATCATGAGATAAATTCTCAGAAACGTATGTCTGGGTGCAGTGGTAAAGACATTTAATAATTTCATGAATATTGCTAAATTGTTCACCAGTTATTCTAAATTGCTTGCTTTCCACTTATACTTTATCAGTTTCCTTTGCACCATTGGCCAATTTTACAACACAAAGAAGCCTAACAGCAAAGTGTCTGTGTTAATATTAAGTCAACTTAGTAGAATGAACTTTGATATTGTCAAATAAGCTGAATATTTCCACTTCAAAAACGTTGGGCATTTGATATAAAGCTAGAATTAGCCTCAGGCATAAATAAATAGAATAAATCACTCCCCACAAGATTATTTGAAAGGTTCTGAAAGGCCTACTTGATGATTTTTTTCTTAATATGAACTATGGACTGAGTGTGTCTTCTAAAATTCATATGTTAAAGCCCTGATCTCCACTACGTTATTTGGAGATGAGACCTCTGGGAGTTAATTAGGTCAAGAGGGTGGAGCATGCATAATGGGATTAGTGCCTTTAAGAGACGAGGCAGGAGAGACCTTGTTTCTTCTCTCTGCTCTCTGCTGCGTGAGGACCAAAAGGTGGCTGTCTGCAGTCAGGAAGAGGGCCCTCACCAAGAATCCAGCCATGCCGGGGCCCCCACCTCCTGCTCTGATCTCAGACTCCTGGCCTCCAGAACGTTCAGAAATAAATTACTGTAGTTTAAGCCACCAAGTCTGTGATAATTTATTATAGTTGTCCAAACTCACTGTGGCAGTATTGTACTGATGCTGTTTACTAATATTTTGTACTAAATAATTTGTCTTGTAATTAATAAAGTCCACTCTGCCTATGTTGTTTTGTGTTTACCTCACAAATGTCCTCTGAAATAGGCACAGCCTTGTATTTCCATTCTTTTGTCCAGATCAGACTTGTAAGACTTAAATGTTAACTGATTTATCCAAGGTCACTAGGACTCAGGAATTCTTTCTTCTAGAGCTGTACTCCATGCCCCTTCCATTATTTGCTTTTGCTCTTAGAGCCAGAATTACCTGAGGCATGCAAGAGTAAATATTGTTTCCTAGTCTTTTATTTCTCCTTTTTCTGAAATTATGGCTTCAAAAGAGTATAGTCAAAGGTATACTTTTTTTAATGCACAAAATAGCCTAAAAAGTTGAAAGTAAAAATTTTATGAATTGAATCAAAAAGTGGTGTATCAGGTTTGTTTATGACCAAGGAATGTAGCAAATCTCTTTAGAAAGAAATATTTTTCAAAGAAAAATAAAACTCATATTATTTGTAGTACAAACCTGACTTATAGTATGTTTGCTTAAAATGGAAGAATATTTGTCATGGTTAGTCTTTTCTTTTATACTTTATACTTTTTCTAATGTCATCAATACAGTCCTTAGAAAACAATGGGTACTTAGTAAATAATATAGTAAATAATCCAGTCTGACTCCCTGGATTATTTTATGGTCCATTGTTCTCAATTCATGTGCCTAATTATTTTTTAAAAATATTTTATTTATTTATTTTTAGAGAGGGGAAGAGAGAGAGAAAGAAAGGGAGAGAAACATCAATGTGTGGTTGTATCTTGGGTGCCCCACACTGGGGACCTGGCCTGCAACCCAGGCATGTGCCCTGACTGGAAATCAAACCAGCAACCCTTTGGTTCACAGGCTGGTGCTCAATCTACTGATTCACATCAGAGACAGCTGCCTAATTATTCTTAAATCTTATGCTCCTACATATAATTGACTTTTGGGATTATATAGTGCATTATTAAAAATTTGTCAATTAACATGATGTTTAGGAAACACATCATATTGATTGACCAGGAAAAAAACCCCACCATTTGCCATAAAAAAAGGAATTCATTATTGATAAGTTTTGCTGGCTATCAGAAGCATAACATGGGATCATTTGTAATGTTTTCTTATTTTGTTTTCCAGAATAGATTCCCATTTTACTATTTGCTTTTTAATGACATGTTGATATTCCATCTGTACCATGTCATACTATATAAATATGTTAGCATTATAAATACTCCACATTTGTGTTTAAATAATGTTTTTGGTTTCTGCAAATTATTCTTTCCTTGAGTGTTATGAAAATATAGGGACACTAGAATACTTACAAGAGTTTTCTTCTTGATGGGGAGGAAAGATAGTGGAAATTGAAAACAAATGTTGCTTAGGCATTCAGAACGTTGTAGAATTTCCACTTGGCTGCATGCTGAATTACTGATCAATTTGGCTCAAGAGTCAGGGATTCATCATTTTAAGAAGAAAGAAATTCGGAGAGCAGCATATGAGAAGCTCCCTGTTACAGTCCAGGCATCCATTGAATTGCCCTGATCACCTTAACCACCTACTTGCCTGAGTCACCATTTTTTTGAGTTCAGTGAAACTGTGTCCTTTGACAATAGACTTGACCATGCTTTCTCAAAAAAAAAAAGTCACAGCTGGTTTTTACCACCAGCATCTCCACCTCTGGAAAGAAGGTACCATTCTTTATTCCTTCAACAGTAAACTAGAAGAGATTTTATTTGCAAAGAACAGCTTGGGGTGGATGCATTCTGGCCACTCTCCAATTATTTAGTGAATATTGTGTTTTAGAGGAGAAATTGGCACACTTTCCCTATAAAGGACCAGATAGTAAATATTACAGGCTTGTGGGCCATATGGTCTCTGTTGCAACTATTCAACACTGAAAGCAGAAGACATTCAACTTTAAAAGAGAATATTTATGAACAAATGAGTGTGGCTGTGTCCAACATACATTTCCTTCAACAATCAAGAGTGGGCTAAATTTGGCTCATGGGTTATAGTTGGCCAACTTTTGTTTTAGAGGATGGGTAGCTTTCCAGGAACTCATTATTAATTTATTAATAATTTCAACAAGTGTTCATTGATCACATTCATTGCCATGTATTGTGAATAACTGTACTTTAAACCTGGTTTTAATAGAAGAGAACCAGCAAAACAAGCAAATTAACAATGATAAAACTATCTAGAAGAATTACTTTTCATTAAACACTGAGTATTAGCCTGTATCTATAATGAAATGGGTTCTTTGACTCTAAGCCGAGAGTACTTCTACATGTAGTCAGGAAACCATAGTCTATGTTGAAGTTTTGCTTGAATATAGTAAAACAAGATTAAATACTGTGTATGTGGCTCACGTAGTTCAAGGGTATGTATACTGGTCAAAGGAGGTAATAAATAGGGCAATGCTAAATATGAATATTTGTCATAAAATACAGTGATAGAATTTAAATTTCTTCATACATTACTACTGAGGATAAAGCATAGTCACACATAAATACTATAAATATGGGTCTTGCAATGTAAAGCTGGTACATTTATTACTAAGTCAGATTTTTGTGAGTATTGAAGTTGATATTATCTAAGCCACATATTATCTTATTTAAAATGTTTTGCTCCCAAAGGTAAGGTGTGCGTGGGAGAAGAAAATAGGGTGAACATCTATTTCTGGCTACAATGAAGATGGTAGGACCAAGGCTTTCAAGTGAGAAAGGCAGGAGCCTTGTAAACCTTTTCCATGAGGCCAGTAAAACGTGATATTAAAACTTGACAAAAATATTAGAAGAAAAAAAACTTCACTGGCTGACTTATTTCACGATCATAAGATATAAAAATGATAAATAACATATTAGCAAAACTAATTCAGTGACAAATGGAGCTAATTTTATATCATGACCAACTTAAGTTTATTTTAGGAGTGTGAAGTTGGCTTAACACTTGAAAATTGATTTTGGTGCCATAAGCATTACAAAGGAGAAAAATCATATCATATCAATGGATGCAGAAAATATTTCATAAAAATCAACACCCCTTCATGGCTAAAATAAAAAATAGGCTCATAGCATTTAAAAATATATGAGAAACATTATTTTTAATTGTGAAATATTAGAAAATATCCCACCCAGCATGGGGAATGAAACAATGAAGTCAATTATTACCATTTTGATTCAACATTGTATTAGGAGTCATCAGTACAGTAAGTGAAGAAAAATAAAAGTTAAGAATCGGAAAAGAAACAAGTAACTTGTGTTATTTGTTTATATATCAGATTTAAAGACTCAGAGGATAAACTATTAATATTAAAATTCAGTGACTTTGGAAGGTCACTGAAGACAAAGTCCATATAAAAACATAATTGCATTTCTCTGTGTCTTGAATGAATAACTGAAATTTGAGAGGAGGAAAAAACAAAAGAGCATCAAAAATGGTAAATTCCTAGGAATGAAATGCAAAACCTCTAACCAGAATGCTGAAAAAATTGTATTGAGAGAAATGTAAAAAGACCTAAGTAAGTGGAGGAAAATATTTTTGTTCATGGATTGAAGGACTCAATCATATATGACTTTTTTAGAGGTGAGAAGAAGGAGTAAATATTTTTAAAGATAGGCAGATGTGGGGAAAAGATATTAGATGCTTCATGTGCCCAATATGAAGAGCCCCAGATGAGTATAAGATTTGTAGACTATTCACTAAGTGTTTGGAACTTGAAATTTAGAGATGAATAAGATATAGTACATACCCTCTATGATCATGTATGTGTATGTGTATATAGGAAGGGCAGCCACTTCACACAAATTCAATACTATAACACGGTGGGATTTGTGAAGCTAAATAGAGTGAATACAGTGCTATGGAAGCACATGAGAGAAGGGTGCACTTTACCAGGTATTGAAGGGTCCAGAAGAAGAAAATTAGATGACAATATTTTTTCTGGTCTTTAATAGGTGAATCAGGATTTTCCAGGTAGATAGTGTGTATGTGTGTATTTATGTGTACATGTAGGGATTTGACTCAGACAGAATGGTGGGGGAATACCAGGCAGAGGTATTTACATGAAAATTTCTAGCTTATTCAGGGACTGTATCTGTGTTACTAAGACATAGGCTGGGAGTATTTTAATGGCTTCAGATGAGGTTAGAGAGGTGAGCTCTAGGGTTCATTATAAAGAGTATCCAGCTTTGTTAATGAATTTTTCTATCCATGGGATACTTTTCAAACTGGAGCACGCATAAGAATTGCTCTCCTGTGCTTAACATGCAGATTCCAAGGCCGTACCTCCAGGAATTCTGATTTGGTAGATATGGAGGCTCAAACTGACCTTGATGGCTCATGAACAACAGCGTGAGAATTGCACTCGCAGGCAGGTTTCCAAGCAGGTATCATGCCAATAACCCTAGCACAGGTGTGGAGCATGTATTGGGGGCGGGAGGCAGCAGAGGAATCTGAGGCAAGAAGGAAAATGAGGAAAGTCTGCAATATCTGAAGTGAGAGATGACTTTAACAATTCAGCTCTCATGTAGTTCATGTTTCTGTGGGTCGAGCAGCTCTGTTAGTGGTGGGTGCTCTGAGTGTGGGAAGCTAACTCTTTCGGGGTTTTGTAGCCTCCAGTGCCCAGCAGGCTGTCCTGTCATTCCATACTGCCGCTTTTGAGTGAATGAAGGATTTGGCCTGTCCACCTTGGCAAACTTCTGGGTGCACGTGTATTTTATTTTATAGGATTCTCCAGCTCTTCCTCATTTCTCATCTCCGATCTTGGATTTGGTGACATCGCCTTCCAGGTGGCAGTGGCCCTGGGTGTCCCTGACCCTTTCCAGGCTCAGCTGGACCTCTCCTGGCCTGTTCTGTGCTTTTAAGTTTCTCTCTTTGTGTCTGCCTCTCTCTTTAAAAGCTTTCTTGCATGTGTTCTCCCCCAGTGAAACTGGTCAACCAGTGAGTGTTTCCAGAGCACTTTTAACACCAATTGCATCCAATTGCAACATGTTAAGTGCAACAATGACAGAAGAATAAATAAATCTGAAGACTACAGTTCTGGTGACTGCTTGTTCACTGATGTGTTAAGTTCATTCCTGGCACATAAATATTCAAAGAATAATTAAAGAAGTAACTATATGAATTAATGAATTAATTTGAGGATGGGCAAGCCTTTGAACCTGTTGAACATTATCCTAGGAAACCAGCAGAAAGTCTATTCCAAAGGTAGTGAGGGAGAGAATTAATTCCAGCAGTGAGGCTTGCAGGTGCCTACCACCCAAGGGAGCAGAAACAGCTCCTGCCAGTAAGGTAAATCAGAAAAGACGTCTGTTCCATGTTTCAATGCCTCTGGTTCTATTTTGCTCGTTAGTTTATTTTGTTCATTAGATTCCAGTTATGAGTAAGATCATGTGGTATTTGTCTTTCACCAACAGGACAGACTGGCAGCTGTAAGAGGGGAGGGGCGAGGTAGGGACTGACCGAAAGAAGGTGAAGGGATTAGACAAAGAACACATATGAATAACCTGTGAACATGGACAGCACTGTGGGGGTTGACCGTGGGAGTGGGGGGCAGGCTGGGTAGAGGGGGACAAAGAGGGGAAATTGGGACAACTGTAATAGCATAAACAATTATATATGTGTGTGTATGTTACTGAACAAATGGACCCATGGTGGGGGGTGCCCAGATGCTATTACCGAAACAAAAACACCCCTCCCCCGGGGTCCCTCAGCTGTGGGTCCTTTTACCCGCTGCCCTTGGAATTATGGCTCTGAATGACAGAGTTTGGTGAAAAGGAAAGAAACTATTTATTCAAAAGTTATACAGGTTTGATTAATGGCTAAATGTCACCCTTAAACCTCAAAATCCCTTTAAAACAACCACCAGCACACACACCGTCCTGCCTTCCCCCCTTTGCCCAGTCAGGCCAGTCAGGGGTACCGTCCTTCAGAAGAAAAAGAACAGAAGTCCGGGGCTCCGCTAGGCAGGCCTCTCGTGGTTCTCAGCACCATCCGCTGCGTCGCCGTGATCTCCAGCTCTTAATCCATAACCATGTGGCACCTTCTCATGGCCCACTAGCAAGAGTCCTTTCTCCCCTCTTTCTTCCCGCATGGTCTTCACACTGTTCCCTAGAGTCTGTGTCCCTTTGTCTCTCCTGCAGGCCCCTGTCTCTCCTCCTTCCTCCCCAGGCTACATTCTGCGTTAAGTCTGCATTTAAACCTTCCTGATTAGCTTTGGTGATATGCAAAATAATGCCTTTTGCATTTGAGGAATGAAGCAATCCTGTTATTGACATGCAAAAGGACTCTCAATGGCCTTGCTCAAGGCTCTCAACTCCCATGGCAGCCTGCCCTGGGGTGGGGAGAATGTATTTTTCTTGGACACGCCAATCTCTGGGCCCTGTCACAAATACCCTTTGGGGGGCCCTGGATGTGCCCTGCTACATGTGTATATACATATGTGTATGTGTGTGTGTATGTATACATGTACTAAGATGGGGCAGAGTGCATTCATTGCAGACTGCTACTTGGACATACATAGCCTCCCAACTTTTGGAAATGACAACTTGTATTTGAGGCTGGAAATTGCTTAATTCATGGAGATGTGCTGAGTTGGGTTTCAGGCATTTCCTAGGATTTTGGAATCCAACATTTGTTCTTTGGATTTAACGATGAAATAATGAAGATATAATCCAGGACAAAGCTCTGCCCCTGGGAGAAAATATGTGCATAGGTTTCCTTAGAAAGTGCTGGGGATGGAACTTGGGGGAGGAGGGTTTCCATGCCAACTCTGGACAAGGCCAGGTTGGCCCCAGTGCATGAGTGGCCAGGGAGACCTGTGTAAGATCTCAGTATCCACAGACCCCAGCTCTCACTGGAGGAGCTTGAAACCCCCAGGGGAATTCTGCTGTTCATTTTCTGTAGCAAATTCAGGAAAGGGATTAAGTTAGGGTTTCTTCCTCTTCTCCATACTCTACAATTTAGACATTGATATGGTAAAATGATTATCTGAAATGAAAACCCCTTAATGAATATTTAACTTTTTCTCTGTATTGCCACAAATTATTTTAACATTCCTTGGAGCCTCTACTCTTCCTCTTATTTTAAGAACTTTCACATTTCAGAGTCAAAACAATTCCAAGAAGAAGGAACAGTTAGCCCATAGTGCCTGGTTTTGGGAAGCTAACCTGTTTTGCAGTCAGACTCCTGTGGCTGGGGTGTTTAGGGTCAGTTTTAATGCACTGAGTCTTGCATCAGCATGGGGTTTGGTTTCCCATTTCAGAGCATACCTCTGATTTCATAGAGATTTTATTATTTATTTTTTAAGAAATATATTTATTTTTAGAGAGAGGGGAAGGGAAGGAGAAAGAGGGAAACATCAGTGTGGTTGCCTCTCACACCTCCTACTGGGGACCTGGCGTGCAACCCAGGCCTGTGCCCTGACTGGGGATTGAAGCAGTGACACTTTGGTTCACAGGCCGGCACTCGATCCACTGAGCCACACCAGCCAGGATATTCATATAGATTTAAAAGTTACCTGTCTTTGGTATGAATTAGCTCTCCCTTAGCAAGCTATTTGACTTATCTTGATTCCTATTTGTAATCCTGGGAATTTTTCTTGACCAATAGGAGCCTCAATGTCTCATTTCACATCTGTGAAATGTAGACAATACTGCTAGTTTCCTGGTGAACTTGCCTTGAAAATGACATTAAATTTATATGTTTGAAGCACTTAGCACTATACCTGGAACACAGAAGTCTCTCAGTGAAGTTGGCTATCGACTTTGTCCATTCCTTCCTCATAGAGATGCTGAGCCAAATGCAGTACTAAGGATAGAAAGTTTAGTGCTCTTTCATGGAGAAAACATTTGTATAAGGTTTTAATGGGTGCACTCAAAGCCCATGTCACATTACAGTACACTTAGTTACATAAATATGTGCATGCGTGTGCCACTCCCCCTTTATTAGCCTGTGTTCCTTCTAGGCAAGATGGAGTCTTATTAAGATCTAACAGCCTAACATCCATTATGGAACCAACTACATGTTCACAGTTAATAACCATTATTGGGTTAAAGGCAAAAGTGCAAGAGTCAGAAAAGCCTGGGTTTTAATCCTTGGCAGGTTAACTCTCTGAGTGTTGATGCACTCATTGTAAAATGGAGATAATGATGTCTACCACACTGAGTTGTTCTGAACATTAAGGAGGAAGCAGATGACAAAAGCTCATTGTTGTATCAAAAACACAAATGCGGCTGGCTTACACTGACTAGTATGGCCCAACCAGTTACTAAACTGCTAAAACAATCCCATATGAGTAGGCAAATAACTGACCCCTGAAGTCCCAGACTGCCCCTTCTCTTGTATTATTTGCCCCAGTCCTATGCCTGAAAGCTCTAGACCTCCCCAAAATCTAGCAACAAAGGGGGTAAGTCCTGGTACAGTGAAGCCCTTCAAAACCCTTCTCCAGCACTCTGGCTGGTGCCCATGTCATGTCTATGTCTTACCCATTCTTGACTATTTGAATATCACTATGCATTGTTCCCGGTAACCACAGAACAGCTACGTGATAGGTGCTTGATAAACATGTGTTGAATGCAGTGGGTGGTCACTGAAAGGAGACATGGACATGGCTGCAGAGAGGGCCTCAGCTTTTCCTGTAGCTGCGACCTGCGGGGCACAGCCTTGCTTCTCTATTCAGAAGGGTCCTAGGAGCATCCCCACCAAAGAAGTTTCTTCTGATTGTGTGCACCATGCCTGCAATGGCTGGGTTTGGATGCCTAGGATTCAAACCAGAAATGCTGCAATTGGGAAATAAGAGGAGAAAAAAGGACACGTTTAGTCTCTCCTCCTCCAAATCTCCCAGTATTTGCTTCATGATGGAGGAGTTGACAGGAATAAGGAGAAATGCCTCTTTGTCACCTCTGTTTAGGCCAACCCTTTTATTTCCCTGAAATAATTAAATGTTGAGACCGTTTTACACATTTCTTTGTTTCTTGGGTCAGGAAACAGGGCAAACTCAGAGCCGTAATTGCTCAGGGGTTGTAGAAGAGAAGGGAAAGTGCGGTAGAGTTTTATGTCTATTTTGGAAAAAGTGTGTTAATTATGAAGGTGAAGACAGAGAACAAGGAAGGAATTCAGGTGTACCTCAAAGGAATCTCTACTTCACAATTCCATGGAAGCAAAGTCCCTTTCTCTGCTGACCTGTCATGGCATTTGCAGATTCTACTGTGATAAGGCTTAAATTAAGGAAAGGGAGCGGCTGTACCCAGCTCTCAGGGTCCTGCCTGGGTTGATAAGCGTGGAGAGAGCGGTTGGAAGACACAGGAATATAGAAGAAGCTTCAGAAGCCCAACAACAGCATCCAGGGAACTTTACTTGAATTTTATTCATTGATTTATTTATTATTTTAAGTGGGGATAAAAATGTGAATAACATTCAGTTCTTGCTCTCAAGGACTTCGATTTTAAAGGGAAGATAAAAATACACAGAAATAATAATTTCAAGGAGAATAGGAACGAGTCAAGTGCTTGAGGAGTTTAGGAAAAAGAGAGATTACTTTGTTTAGAGGCCAATGATAGTCATGGGGAAGATACCACTTGGGGTTTGAGGGTGTGTAGGACTTGGATATAGTCCTACATAGTAGGAGGGAGAAGAGACTGATTTCTGCAAGTGCTTAGCAGAGCAGTGGTCTGATCAGAGCTCTGACAGTAATATGCTGGGGAGCCTTAGGGTGAGAGATGAGAGAAACGCAGGGCAAGAAGAGACAATCCTGTTGGTGGGGGCCACCGTGTTTGAAGGACTGGAAAGCTGGTAGACGGCTGGAAAATTGCCTACCCACAGGCTTTGGAACATGGTTAGTCTTGAGGGGCAGCCATGGTAAAGGGGGCAGTTAAAAGGGGAGTCTGAAGTTTAGGTAAAAGTCTGGAAGGCTGACAGAGAGACTGTAAGTCTGAGATGTCAAAGAAAGAAAAAAATAGGTTAAGAGGGAACATTGAGTTTGGTTTAGTCTTTGTTTGAACCCAAGGAACCAACAGGATGGAGGAAGAAGACATCAAGTAAACTGAATGAAATAATGAAGCTGAGGTTGAAGGCCAGGCCTGAGCTCCAGATTTGGGGGTGAAATATATGAAGGTGAAATGGATTGAGAGAGGTACATCTGCTGAAAGGTGTGGAGGTTGACTTTTGGAATCCAGGCAATGTCTAGTTGCAGTTTGCTGAAGAATTTCCTGGTTTTAGCATGGGAAGTGTCACATCTCAGGAAACCTCCTCAGTCCCAGGCAAACTGGAATAGTTGACTGCTCTAAAAATGTAAAACCTCACTGATTAAAACTCCTACATAAGTAACTTTTCTTGCTTTCTTACCTGAGGATCAAACCTTTTTTGCTGAGGCAAATGTGTGTGAGAAAAGCACCATTGTCCGCAGGCTATTCTGCAGCCCTGCTTTCTATCCAAAGAATGAAGTTTTTCGTGGATGAGACTGATAAAATCTGCCCCCTAAGGGCTGATGTTCATACCTAAAAGGAGCAAAATGCTTCCGGCTTTGATGAAAACTGGGCAAACAATTCTGGTTTGGGTGTTTGCAGCGATTATCTTGATGAGATTGGGCCTTGGGTATACTTCACTTGCTGTGCATGTCACCTGCTTGGAATATGGGCCTTGGTAATGGGTGAGTGACAGAAGAGACATAAGGAAAACACTAGGAAATGCCAGGTTTGATATGTTATTCAAGACTTCAACTTGAAAGGAAACTGAAAACAGGTGGCTCTCAGTCCTAGCAGATGTGTTTCACCAAGTCCCTGCCAAACTTAATGTAAATAAGCTGTCAACTTTCCTAGTTCTTCCATGGGTGGTGGCTCTTAGGACAATTCTTGTCAAAATGATCTACTGAGGAACAAAACAGATGCTTCTGAGATGGTCAGCTCCGATCTAGGCCATGAAGGAGAGCCAAAAGACAAAAAAATGTAGAACTCTCATTTCAAGGGAATTAAAATTCAGTCATGAGGTACAAGTGGGTACACGTGATACAACTAGAGAACACTGTCAAAGAAAATCTGAAAAAACTCCATGCTGTGAGGCATAAAAGTAGGTGCTTGAGGCCTTCAGAGGGGGTGTGGCTGTGGATTGGTAAAACCGTTGAGGTCTTCATGGAGGAGGGGGTGCTTTGCCAGTGTCACAGCCTCAGCAAAGGCTCCAACCTCCTTCTCTGGTGGGACCCTGCTTCACCTCTATCCCTCTACTCTTGTTTCATCACTAACATTGAGTTTAAAACATGGTTTGGTGCTAGGCAAGAGAACAGAAGTTTCCACTTGGTTCTCTCAGCTGTGATCGCTTCCAGGTTAGATAGCAGCTCAAGTTTTGTTTCTCATATAATTTCCAAACTCTCAATCAGCCATACACCATTGGGCAGATAGCAGTGTCCTGAGATTTTATATTATGTTAATGATGATGAGAGCTGTCAATGTTTATCTCTATTTCTTTTTTGCCCTCTCATATATTTGCTGGGAAAGAGGAGCTGGAATAATTAATTTAAGAATACTTTCCTACTACAGTCGGATGACATGTGATAGACTTAATTGTTCATCCTGTCAGTGTCTCAAATTATACTGACAAAAAGCATGGGATTTGGTTTGACCCTGTTTGGCTAATGTTTCTACGTGACCTAATGTTTAGGGAGGGACACTCTTAGGCCCTCCGCTGGGCCAACTGGACTTGAATTGGATGCCATAGGCTTGAGCTAAACAGCCTGAAAGGCAAAAGCTAAGAGTCCTAAGTGACTCACTCTGATTTCTTTGTGGGGACTCAGTTTGCAGCACTTTCTTGGTGAAGCAAACCTCTTTGGAAGATGTCACAATCATTGTGTACTTAATTTTTTGCAGAAAAGGGGAAATGCAATTGGACATGTAGTTATTGGAAGAAGGCTTGGAAATAGGGAATGGATATGAAAGGGTTAGTGGCAAGAGCCTGCCTGGGGGGTAAATTTGAATGGCGATAGGGATGAAAGTGTTGAGGCAAGGCAGCACCGCTCTTGCAAGGCAATGGAAAGAGACAAGCTGAGGATCCTAGGGCACTTTGGACAGAGTGATGAAATACCATCTGTTCTTTGTGCGTGTCTTTCACTAAACTTGCACAGTTAGGCAGATGTTACAGTTCCTCTCTGAAGGTTGATGTCCCAACTTTTGTGTCGATATAGTGTGGCTGACATGGAGAAATGTTAGAAGTTAAGAACTCTGGGGCGTCTTGACTCAGGGGCTGCTTGAAAACCACCATGGCCATTTTTCCTGTTTTTGACATTGCGTATGCATCCTGTCCTATTCACGCTCAGTGACTGAGATGTGATCAACTATTTGTCAAGCGAATGAATGCTGTGTGCGGCTCACTAAAGAAATGTTTCTTAGGGAAGAGGGAATGAATAATGGACTTGCTCTTGTCTTGGCTGTCCTTATCATAAAAACTCTCAAACTTAAACATTGATCAAATCTTCCAACCGTTTCAGCTGCCCATCACCCCCTTCCCCATCACTCCCTCTCCAGTCTCCAGAGTTAAGCATGGCTAGGTAAGTGAGGATAACTAACAATATCCCAAAACATAACAGAGGCATGTGTCTTTGGTTTCAATGTTTTTCTGAGCCAGTTTTTTAGTGCTGGGAGACAAGATCACATACTTGACCCTGGGCTCTACCACACGCATCACTTTTTTAGTGAGTCCAGTTCATGTGGCTATGGGCGCAAAGGACGAATTCGAGCTTTGTCTGCCATGAGGAAAGGGATTAGGAGTTCAACCCCCTTTCCTCTTACTGCAGGGGTCTTCCTGCTAACACATTATATTCCTGTCTGGAATTGCAGAGAAGAGATGTTGAGACTTGAAAAGTTGTATATGCCTATGTGTTCTTGTGCTGCTCTTAAAGTTCATGAAAAAAATCATGTTTTCACCACGTCAAGGGGACCAAGCCAAACATTTGGTAAATTTCTGCCTGAGTCTGTTTGGAAACTTTTTGTGGATGAAAGATGCATGGCTCACAATCTCATCATTGCTGGTCCTGGATGGTAAGATTTTCTTTGGCCTAAATACACATGTATGTATCTGTACGGTGGAAGTGGGGGGAATACCTGACTAAGATATAGAAGTATTGTCAAAAGTTCTCTTTATGCGGAAATAACACTTGAAAAGAAAAAAACAAACCAACAATTAAATAAATAAAGTAGCCTCAAGACAGCTGGAGATATAACCTTGACCAAGTCAGTTCTGACTTAGCCGCCAAGAGCTTCCATTTAATTCTGGCTGGATTTGACTATATTTGTGATGATATGGAGAGGACATGGGTGTGTGGCCTGGCGCATATTAGGATCCTTGTCTCCTGCAACACAGCCTGAACCAGAGAGGATGGAAAGTTCTGGATTAAAGTTTAATGACTGGGCTCAAGCTATCTACATGAATAACACTAAATTCATGCCCAAATTTTGCCAGAGAGGGTCCATGCCTTTTCAGTAAATGCCAAATGAAATAAACTTATGACCAGGGTTTGTGCCAAAAGGCCTTCCTAGAACTTTTTCAAATAGGTTCGATCCTTTTGGCTTGAAGTTACCACACAGGAGGCTCTTTGGCCAAGTTATATTATCTTTTGGGAAATTTATTTACTTCCAACAGAACAAAATGTAACCTACATCCAGTGCCCAAGAGCATCTACGTAGCAAATAATCATATCAATGAAAATTGATCTCTCCCTTTAGCAGCAGTTGGACCACAAAGGAAATGGGGCGACCAATACCTCTGAAGGCTGCCAGCCCGAAAGGGTGAGTCTTGTCTGTGGTGAAAAGAACGTCCTCACTGTCTGGATGTCTGCTTTTATTAGGGATCATATATTTTTCTTATGTGAACTCATGACCCAATAATAAACTACCCAGCTATTAAACCAGTTTCCTATCCTAAACCACCCTCCTAGGCCAGCTGTGAGCAGGCATGCCTCTGCTAGCAGCCTCAGCCTGGGCTGTGAGCGCCATGAGCTCCATTCCGATGCCATTTTGGACCCATGTGGCTGGCTGGTATATAGATGGCAAGGAACATAAAAAAAAAGTTTACTCCCAGCTGCCTCCACCAGGGCTGGTTGTGATCTATGTTTATGCCATGGCTCAGATACGATGGATGCTTCAGGAGCCCAGTTAGGCAAGCATAGCATCCTTTCTATGTGAGGAAGACCTGAGCTGTTCCTGGATTCTGGTTTGCTGTGTGCTCTTCACTGGAGGGAGTTCCTGTGTAGGTTACAGAAGCCCATGTGGACCCTAAAACCTTGGAGGTACTGAAAAACATCAAATTATTTTCCTCTGTATTCTTTTCAGGGCAGTCTGTTTGCCCCTCAAGTGTGTACATCTGACCCTGCTCTTGGTAACTTCTCTCATTAGACTCTCAGAGACCTGAAAATTTCTTATGTTGCTCCCTCCACCTAGAACAATCTTTGCTAGCTGCTCTTCTCATAGCTGGATTCTTCTCTTCTTTCAGATCGGTAAAGGCTTTTTCTAAGTTACCACCACACTGTTTGCTACTTTCTGTCAGAGCACTTTGTTGATTTTCTTAGAAACACTTATTAAAATTTGTTATGACAGATATGTGTACATTCTTCTTCTCTTTTAAACAATTAAAAAGTAAACTACCAAATCTATATTATTCTTTCTTTACATGTGGCACTTAGCACATAGTAGGTTGTCGATAAATATACACTGGTTGAGTGGATGAACGAGGCTACTGTCAGCCCCTGGAAATGATGAGAATCGTGCTTTAATTTTCCCAGAAAAGGTCAGAAAACAGCTTCACCTCTCTTCCTCTTGGCACATTAGGAGAGTAGAGAGAAGAATTAGCATAGAGGGAATAGTGAAATACTTCCAGCATAAATTTTATTGTTGTCCAAGAAAAATATTAGTAGGCTAAGCTAACACCTTTGTGCCCAGACATGCCTGCCCCTACCAGCCACCTCGCCAGCATCTCTCACTCTGCCAGACTGAGCAGCTTGTGCCAGAGCCCCTGTTTCCCTGTATGGTTAACCATTAGAGTTGACTGAAGAAATGCTGGCACATCATTTACCCCCTGACACCCTCTCAGTAAGGATTAATCATCTCCATGAGATTTGTTTATGTGCTTGACTGATTTTGATTATTCTTGGTGCCTTTGGCAGGAGCGGGTCCTTTGCATAGAGCTCATGGAGGTCTAGGATGCTTCCCTGTCCTGCAACCTTAAGTTGCTCTCAGTAACATCGATCTAGCTCCTTCTAAACCCAATCCAATCTTTATTAAAAGGCTACTATGCAAATAAATGGTGGTTAATGAAGGTGTTCACTAAGACATTTGAGGGATTTCTTACATCAGGGCTTGCAAATTCAAATGTCTATATGACCCAAGTAGAAAATATAGATGGAATAAGTTATAGGCTGTGAGAGTGCTGGGGAGAGCATGACCAGTCTGAGGAGGTCACTGGCCGCTCGGAGTTGTCCGATTAGTGTTACTCAAGATCGAGGAATCACTATTGCCAGATTTCTTGATTTTACAAGAGAACATGGAAGCCCAGATTTCTCATGTGGCCTTTCCCAACATGTAAATCACATTACTGGCAAACAAAACAAACAAACAAATAAACAAACAAACAAACAAAAAAACCCCAGCCAGGTCTGACTATAGCTCATAATCACCAATTCATAATACTGATTTGCACCAGAAGTGCAGACTTATTTATGAACATTTTAGCTCAACTGGAAACCATGTGGACTAATTTTGTGGGCTAAATTTATGGGCTTTCAGCCGCCATGTATCAGTTCATCTCCTGTGGTGCTGATGGCTTTCAGTCCTCAGCTATTATGTGTCACTGTCTATTCTCTGGTGCTCCTTTATCCTCCAGAAGATTCACATGACTCGTTGCTACATATGTGGTGGTGGAGGGGGGGGGGTGAGCTCACGAGATACCTTCACAAATCACTCAGAGCACTTGTTGTTGCTTTGAACAGCTCTGAGTTAATTTTCTCTTCCTTTCTCTCTGCCTTTATGTCATCTTGGCTTCCCTGTATTCTGCTCTAGGAACTCCTTTTCTTTTTCCCACTTCATTCATTCTCCTGACCTCCTTGCAGAAACTGGTTAGCTGTTTACAAAAATTGTTTATTCTTCTTCCTGGGCACATGACTAGACTGCATTTCCTAGTCTTTCCTGCAATTCGCAACTGACCTGTGGGATTTTCATGGACCCAAACTACCTTTTGCATACGGCACTCCCCGCCCCCACTCATGCAGCCTTACCTTTCCTCCCCAAGTGGCACGATGCAGGATGCAGATAAATGGCAACTTTGAAATGTAAGAGTTGGATATGGCAAACTACAAAGTGGAAGACTCTTGCTTGCAGCTCAGAAATCTTGTCTTCTACCTTACATGAGTGAGAAATTAACTGCTACTGTGTCTGAGCTATTATCTGTTTTGGCGTGTGTTCATGACTATTATATGTCTGCTAGATTATAAGCAACATAAAATCAGGGAGACTGCCCTATTTATTTTTTTCTGGCTGTATTCCCAGAACCCTAGCATAGAGGCAGACACACCAGAGGTGCTCAATATGTGTTTCTGGAGTGAACAAATGAATGAATGAATGAGTGAGTGAATGAAAAAATGTCTCCATAGAACTTTAGAGCTGGTAGGAACATAGATATCATCCACCCCAGTCCTCTTATTATAACAAATGAAAAAATGGAGGCTCGCAGAGAGAAAGTGCATTGTCCAAGGCTGAAAAACTACTTTATTCCAGGGATCTATAAACGGGGAGCCCCAGTTTGTAGTATTTTACCATCCCATGCTTCTCTCCACGGTAACCATATTTTTTTCCATTGAGTTTAGAGAGTGAGGAAGGGAGAGAAGATTTAGAGAGAAGGGAAGGGAGGGAAAATGGGAGAGAGAGAAACATAGATGGGGGAGAGATAACATCAATTGGTTGCCTTTGGTATACGCCCTGATTGGGAACCAGGTATGTGCCCTGACTAGGAATCAAACTGGCGACCATTAGGTTTGTGGGATGACGCCCAACCAAGTGAGCTGCACGGGTCATTGCCATGGTAACCATATTTGTATGAGCAACTGCTAAGGAAAAAAGAAAAAGAAAATCTCATGCCTTAATTTCTAACCTATCAAATTCAACTAGAATGCATTGCATAATCACACAGTTCACATGTGGGCCATACTGCTTTGCTGGTGCTTTATGGGAATCTCCTTTGTAAATCATATAGCAAAAAAGAGATGTAACTGTCACTTGATTCGTACCTTATAGAGTTAGGAAAGTCATCCTTCAACAACGGAACTTGAACAGGAATTGGCAGAAAGGATTGGATTTTGTTTGGGGGTTAGACTCTGGGAGTATTATGCTGTGTAACTGAAGCTCAGAGTCAGCAAAGCATGCTGTGTAGGAGTGCGGTGGTCTTAGCTAAACTGAGGCATAGACTGAGAAAATGGAAACGGCTGTTAGAAGCTTGGCCAAAAGAGAAGATAGATCAAAAGATTATATTTGATAGTTGGTGCTTAGATCTCTTTTATTTGAATGAAAAGAACATGATACTGGTAAATATCAACTGCATTTCAACTCTTAAACATTCATGTAGAACACCTCTCTGCGCATTGCACAGCCTTATTCCAACCCAACCATTGACAAACTGCAAGTTGCCCACAAAGATCTTTCAAAACTGAACTCTGTGATGGAATAAATAAAAAATAAAGATTCTTCTGGGGCCCATTATTATATGTTTCTGGCTGCATAAATCCATAATTCTGTATCCTAGGTCTTTTAAAAGCAGGAATAGTTTGAAATGTTCTGGTTGCACATTAACCCCTATGATGGCATTGACTGAGTCTGTCGCGGAACCTCTGTGGATTGGCAGGTCAAGGTGATGGAAGAAACACTCATGTTCACTCTCCTAACAGGGGATTTGGATGATTTGGGACTCCATGAAATAAATGCATTGTCAGCTTCTTCTTCTTCTTGAAGATAACATTAATTTAAGACAAATGCTGTATGACTTCACTCATATGTGGAGTCTAATGAACAAACTGAAGTAACAAGCAAAACAGAGACAGACTCAGATGGAGAGCAGGCTGACAGCTGTTGGGGGTGGTTAGGGGGGAGGGATTGAGCAAAAAGTGAAACAGGACTCATGGACATGGACAACAGGGTGGCGATTGTGGGGAGAAGCGGGTACAAGGAGGATAAATGATAATGGAAAAATACAATAAAAAAGTTTTAAAAATAATTCAAAGGAGTAGGAGATGGAGGATAAGTATTTTTTTCCCTGAAAAAATGCTTCGTGCTTGCAATTTCTTCTTTTGAGGATACAGTGATTCTATTTTTAATCAGTTCATGCTAGAGAAGGGACAGAATAAAAGAAACAGTGATTCTGAACCCTAAGATATCAGGGGTGTATCTTCTCTAGTCCATGTCCACAGTCTTTGGGGCCAACATCAGACTGGTTTTAATGGATTGGCATTTTCACCCCATTGTGGTAATGCACACATCCTGTGTCCCTCATCACTGCTGGCCCCAGCCAAGGACCACGCTCCCGTGGAGTGCAGCCTCCCCTCCAGAGAGACCTGCCCTGGACAGCATGGGCAGGGACACCTGGGACTGGTACCATTTAAACCATCACACAAGATTGCTTTACTCCTAAATCTGAATTAAATTCAGAGCCCCACACTGAGAGTCTGAGAAGCCAAGTTAAGGGAACCCTGCTCAGTCCTTTTCCTAGGAAGACTGCTCTCATAGGTCACCCCAACCATAATGTTTGTTGAGTTAAGTGCATTAAAAGGTGGCTTGTGAGATCATCAGACTAGGTAGGACTTTCTTCGGAGGAACACCTGAAAAGGTGAGCATGGTTGAAATTCGGGAGAGAAGTACAAAAAAGGAAGCGGGTCTATGAAATGCTGTGGAAATACTTCCAGCAGCTAGCTGCTCTGTGCTTGGGGGCATGTGAATGTGTGTCCTGATTTGTTTCATTAGGGGGATGAGGCAGGTTAGGGAGAGCAGAGGAGCGAAGGAGAGAGTATTAGAAATCATAATTTAGGGGGAGTTTTTCATATTTGATTTTTAACAAATTGCATAGAAAGTTAACAGATTGCAAAGAAAGTTAACAAATTGCATAGAAGGAAAGGGAAAACCCCGCTCTTCCAAGTCGTGTCATTGTGGTATTGAGCAAATTTGTATTTCTGCAACCTCAAGAGGGTATAAACAAACTCTTTTCTTTAAGTATGGGACAAAAGCTGCTTCTCTCTACACCTTTCTGAGTTGCCTCATAGCTTTTACACACACTCCCTGCTCTTCCCCATCCAACACGAGCTACAGCACTACAGGATTGGGCAATGGCCTTTCACACTTTCCAGTCCTGCTGGTCATTTTGCAATTACAAAATGTAATAGATAGCATCTGCGTCAAGGTCAAGGTCTGTTTCGAGCCTTCCTGTTTGGTTGAGCTTTCAACAGCTCTTTAGCTGTTCCTTTGAACTGGTAATATTCGAAGTATGGAAGTAAGCATCTAAAATTATTTTCACCTTACTTTCAAAGATTGATTTTTCTTTAAAAGAATCAAGTATAAATGGGAAAAAAAGTACATTTCCCCACCCTCACCTCTTGCCAAAGCACTACAGACTTTCCAGGCTAATCTGCATTTGGGCACAGACCAAACTTGACATGGTTGAGCTCAAAGGGCAAAAAACGGTTTGTAAGACTTATGAGCCTGTGGAGGGAGGGTTTTATTTTTAATTAGGGGCTTATTTAGAATGGAAATCTGTATGTAATCTGAACTGCTGCATGCACTCTGGTGGACACTAAATGAGGGAACAATGGGAACTTCTGTTGGAACTTTATCTGAACTGCAATTCTGTTCTCCATACCTCAGTTGTCCAGGTAACTATATTGTCGACTGCGGTGACTTGAGTGTAAGGGCGTTCTCAGATGGAAGGCAGGGAAACTGTATACAGCTTTCAGTGGTGGGGGGCAGGGGAAGGAAGAGAGAGAAAAGGAATCACTGTGGCCAACTGAAATGCCTTTTGTCTCCCTGTATTACATGCTTGTTTCCAAATCTGAAGCAAGTACCTAGAAGTCTCCTTTCTCTTCCTTCTCCTGGACAGGAAGTCTTTTCCCTGTGCACTCTCCTAGTTCCTGGTCACCTTACAGCGTCTGGGAAGGCCAGCTAAGTATTTAGACTTGGAAATGCTCCTGCTGCTTCTCCCCTCCATAGCAACAAGCTGCACTTGGTAGCCATGTCATAAACCTGCGTAAACATATTTTCCTTTCTGTCTTGAAAGTTCACATAACTTTCTTGACCTACTTTGTATACACTAAGACTAGAGCCAAAAATGTACTTTGCCTCATCAGATAGAGGTTTTGCCTGCCTGATCCTGACTTTTTTCTGTGTATCAATATTTCTTGGCAGAGATACTTCCATTAAAACTGCTGTCTTGGGATTGGAGATGAAAGGACCCGACACTTAGCAATAGATGAGCTAAGTCTAACAGAGAGAATGACTTATTGATTCAGGGGTTTGGGTGAGGATGATAAACATATAGTTATGCTCTGCTTGAATCCAATACTCTTTCCTACCCTTCTCTCCTTTTGAAAATGGATGAGTTCTGTCTAAATGATATGGGATGTGAGAAGAGAGCATGCTAAAACATCACTTGAGAGGAATCCATTGGTGTGCAGACAAACCATGAGAAGGAGTAAAAAGCATATTTTCAGGATTGTTGTGGTAAATTTATTAAATAATTTTCTTCTAAGGAGCATTGGGAAACATTTGCCATTGAATTTGATCACATTCTTTCTCGAAGGTCTAAATGGAAATTCCATATGAGTTCTGGGAAGGAGGGGCTGCCCTTCTCTTGGGGAAGGAAGGAAACAGGAAAGCAGCCTTTGGTGCAGTATAGGAATGGTACCAATGAGATGAGTGAGAGAGGAGCAAAGGGTCTTTCAAAGAGAAAACCAAGACTCACGTGCTTTTAAAGTTATAAGTTTTCAAAAATTGTTATTTTATAACTTACTTTCAGTATACTGGGACCCATTAACTTATGATAGGTAGAATTAAGTGTAATTTTTTTTTAAAAAAGAGAAAAACCACCACTTAGGAAGAGAGGGAGCAAGGTGAACATGTTTATCTATTAACAAATTTTTGTACTTTTGAAATTTAAAAAGTTTTTCCCATTATTACTCTTTGCACAACTCAAAAACAGTTATTGTTCCCTGTTGTATGTGAGAAAGGTGGGACTGAAAAAGGTATTCCAGACGTGAAATTCAGATTGTGTTGGCAGGTAACTCAACCAAAGGCATTTATTCTCTATAGTTTTCCAAGCCACTCTCCACTCAAAGGAAGGCAGGCACAAAATATGAGATGACAGGAATAAAAGCCCCCAGACTGGCTTTTTGAGAGAGAGAACAGTTCTTTAGGGGCCTATTGGGGCATTTGTAATGGTACCTGTACCCACCAAAGAGGGAATTTCAGAAGATTGAGGTGAGAAGTGAATACTCGGTATTTTTGTCTGGGAGTACACTCTGCACAGCAAAGCAGATATATCTTGTTTGATTTGGGGGTTACAGCATTGAAAATTTCAATGATTCAGGGGTTTGGGTGAGGATCAAGTCCCCATTCTGATGCACTAACAAACTTATTAAGCATTTTAAATAGTGAAAGCAGAGGCTAATATCTTTACATATTAATCAGTCAGTCCACAATGGGTTAGAGAAATGTAGATTTCAGTTTTGAACACCATGTTTTGCTTTATCAGAATCTAATGAAGTATTTCAAGTGTTTCCTTCATGATGTGGACACTTACAATTACTGCTCTTTGCATTTATTATAATTACTAAGATGTTGGCTTTAGTAAGGACTTGTGTTAACCCTATGTGAGAGAGAAAAAGAATGAGACCAACAAAGAGATCCTTTTCTGCAGGCCAGACCCAGGTCAGGACCTGGGAATCCTGAAACCAACAAACTGAAATAAATTTGGAACTGAAGGCCAGAGACGGCTCTAAGAATAATTGTGGTAGTCCATATTAATTGAATATGGATTACGTGGTTGGTTCTAAGTAGATTACTTATCGTCGGGGTTAATTTTTTGTGCCAGCTTGACTGAAGAAGGGAACATCCAGATATCTGGTAAAATGTTTTTTTTTTTCTGGATGTCTATGAGGGTGTTTTTGGAAGAGGTAATTTCTGGTAAAGATCCACTCCTGCCAATGTGTTGGGGGAGGCACCACCCAACCTTTCCCTCTTTGTGAGCTGGGACATTCACCTTCTCCCTCCCTTGGGCATGGGAGCGCCTGGTTCTTGAGCCTATGGCATGAGACTGGGAATTACACCACCTCATTCCCTGGTTCTGAGGCCTTCAGACTGGGATTGAATTATACTACTGGCTTGTCCTGTTTCATCAACTTGCATTCAGCTGGTTGTGGCATATCTTGGCCTCCATAATCGCATGAGCCAATTCCTATAGTAAATCTCTTCTCAAATATCTATCTATATATCCTATTGTTTCTGTTTCTCTGGGGGAACCCTAACTAGTACACATACACCATCTCTTTTAATCCTCAAAGCAGATCCATTGAAAGAACCATTATCCTTCCCATTTTACATATGAGAAGAGCGAGCCCTAAACTTGCATCTAGATGTACTGCTGGCAAATTGCTAGGCTGGGATTAGCATCCTGCTCAGTCAGACTTTAGAGTTTGAACTGGACCCCAAAGCAGGAACTTAAGTTTAATTTTATGGAGATTGATGTGGGAGACACCATTTGCCCAAAAACATCTTCAGATAAATCATCTTGAGTTCTTTGCTGAAGTTCACTTACTCAGATAATAAAGTGTTAAATTAGTCCGACTGCCACTCTTCTTGAAGAAACTATAAAGGCAAGTGAGAACCAAATAAAATAATGGTACTAGAATGAGGCCCAGTTGACTGTCTCACTTTCCTTTCTCTTGAGAATGTGCCTCAGTATACCTACAAATATTAATTTAGAAAATAAGTATACAACCCAGTACTATGATAAGTACTATGGTAAGTACTGTTAATTAAGCAAAATAATAAAAGCACAACATACTTGAAACAATTAGGTAAGTGTAAGAGAACACATTTGTGTTTAAATAAATAGTATAATTCATTTTGCTCCCCAAACATTCTGTGTTAAAATGATCCCACAAAAGGAATATCTTTGATTTCTAGGTGATCTAATAAAAGGATACTTCTCAAAGTATCTGGCTTCAGTATTTGCTTTTGCCATGCCGGGCCCATACCAGAGGGAACTAGCTGAACCAACCTCGGAGCCTCATATTTGGTGCTCAGTAAATATAAATGAGCTCAAGAAAGCAGTGATCCCCAATCTTCTTGGCAGCCGACGGTCTTCCTTGGAAGAGAATTTTTCCACAGACCAGAGTTGGGGGGATGGCTTTGGGATGATTCAAGCGCATCACATTCAAACTCACCTCCTGCTGTGCAGCCTGGTTCCTAACAAGCCAGACTGGTCCTGGTCCACAGCCTGGAGGTTGGGGGCCCCTGCAATGAAGGACATCTCATATGCCAATTTAAGGACATCACTGAATGGCTTCATCAAACCAGGCAAATCAGGAAGGAACAGCTGAGGAGTTCAGAACCTTCCAGGACAGAAACCTAAGTAAGCAGTGGAAATTCACAGGATTTATTATTAAAATATTAAAATAAATCTGATTAGGATTTTAAAACTTAAACTCTTATTCTCTTAAAATATCACATTAATTAACTACACTTTGATCTATGAAGTGATTCTTGAAATGTTTCTGCATTTATCCTTTAGGTTATTATCTGCCCAATCAAACATGCAACTCCTGGAAATCTTCACATGAGTTTTTCAGAAATAGAACCTGCACTTGCTTTTGAGATCAGCGTCAGACTTGGAGTCCCTGTTGGTTGTGATAAGGCATCATTTATAGGTGGTCAACTTTATGTGCCAAAGAAAATGGAATCTGAATTCAGGCCGTTGGCAAGCAGATTTATAAGGGTACGGCTATGATAAATTCAAGAAGAATGTGGTAACAATTATGAAAACTGACAAGGTTTGAAATGAAGTGGCCCTTTTTTACACTGTGGCCATGATAACATGAATGAGGGAGCTGAGTGAGGGAGGAATGTCCAGTTGTTAAAGAAACCTGTGCAGACGTGGTAGACTCTATGGATTTTTAGTTCTGTGCTTCTGTTTTCTCATCATGATCAAGTTAATGAAGCCTAGAACCTTCTTTGTTTAATAATGAACTTGTTTGGAATGAGATTTGAACACCATTTAGGAGCAATACCATTTCCTGCAAGTGGCCATTACTTCAGTGTTTTATTTAAATTAAAAGTTAATGAGAGTTTATTTTTGCCTTTTAAGGAGAGGTATTACTAGACTGAGACTTTGTTATTTCTTGAGAAAAGCTTTCTGTTGTTATAATCCCCATTGATGAATAAATAATCTAGGGACATTTGACTCTTGGAAGCGACCCATCTCTTTCACCCTCAGATTCCCCTCAGTCCTTGGTCAGTGATTCCTCAAGGAATAAGACAGAACCAGAGGCCAGGGATGGTTTCCTTGTGATGTTTCTAGAAAGATACCCTTGGTTAAGAGAGCCAGCATATAAAACAATAGCTTTCTGACTTAATTATAATAAAAATAAAACCCAATTTATGGAACTCTTCTTAAAAGTTTCCTATATTCTATATTGGTCATCTCTTCATTTTATACAGTTTCTAAGGTAGTTGGTATTTTTACCATTTAATAAATAAGGAAGCAAACACTTGTAAAAGTTAGCTAACTTGCCTAAGACCACACAGCCAGTCTGTCGCCAAAAACTTTTGCTGGTCTACGGACATTGATCGCAGCAGCAGCAGCAACAACAACAACAACAACAACAACAACAACAACTACAAGTTTTTGCTTGTTGAAAACGGTCATACATACAGTCTCTTACATGTAACAGTCACGTTCACATCAGCAGTGACCATGGGCATGGGTCCGGTGCTGCGTGCTGAGCGACACCACCAGGATTTGCGTTCAGAGCTGCTGTTTGTATGTAGTCACAGTGGAATGCAGAAAATCCCTTGTTCAGAGCAAAGCGGGGGAACCCACTGAAGTAGAACAGCAAGCTGCTCAGTATCTGGTCTTCCTATAGGTATGAAACACCTGATAAAACTCATTCAGAAAAAGCAGGGCACATCACCAGAGATGTCAAAAGCATTTTTCTGTTCTCTCTGGCACAGTCAATTCCTGCGTCTACTCAGGCTGCACGCACATTACTGTGATCAAAATCAGTCTCTAAGTAGCAAAGATCCATTCTCATTTTCTGTATTCATAATAGTTGAGTCATATATTTGGTTGGCAAAAAAGTCTGCTTAGTTTTCTCTGTAAAGTAAAAGACACAGTTATTATTTTCACCAATAACTATATTGTTATGTATATTTTGAGTATGACGGCTGTCTCCCACTGCTGGCTTGTAGTGTGTAGAGGCCAGGGGTGCAGCTAAACATCTTCCAATGCATAATGCAGCCCCACAACCAAGAATTATTTGACCAAAATGTCAGTACCAAGAAACTTCGCAAACCACTTTGGATACATTTGATCAGTCACAGTACCTTCTCCATATGCTGAACAAATCTTTTTGTTCTTTTGCACTTCAGCTGCATTTTTACCTTTCTTGAAATAATAAAGCATAATACACTGAAAATGTTGCATACTTTGTTCCATCTTCAATATTAAAATGGCAGCAAAAATTTACCAATTTTGATAAGTTTTTTTTTTAATGTACACTGTTATGACAACTGTCACAATACAATCTAACAAAATTGCTTCTAATTAGGTGAAAGACAGTTAAGCACTACTAGAGCCATTGTATGGAAAAAACTAAATGAATTTTTTTTCCAACCTGATAAGATAGAAATAAGCTAAACGATTGTCTGTGGAGAGGAAAAGGGACTTAGTAGGCATTTCTTTATCTGTTCTCCATTTTAGGCAGGGTTATGTCCCTTTCCTCAGACCATGTCAGACTGTAATAACTTTTTGTAATTTAAGGAGCTCATTTTTCCAAATTTCTTAGATGATTGCATCTTCCACTTTCCAGTTGCCCTTTTGCATGTAGCCCAAGACTTTTTAAATCAACTAATCTATCAAATGTTCTGTTGACATTTACACAAGTGTTTTCTTCCCGTGGCAAAGACAGCTGCCCTTCTGGTATTTTCTAGAAGACTAGACAAGAGAACAGATGGGAATAGATCTCTGTGAGAGAGAAACAGCAACCAGCTGGATTAGTGCTTTTTACATGGAAGGGTTTAAGGTCAGAGCTGTGCAGCCATTGGGGCATGTCCTCACCCTCTGTGGTGCAGGGGGCTCTGTGATCTGTGGGAAATCCCAAGCGCTCCACTGAAGATGAATGAGTCACTGGGAGCTCTGTTTCCGGTGCTGGGGATCCTGACTTGGCAGGAAATTTGTCATCATGCAGGCGTGCTCCTAAGTGTCCCTCTATGATTGAGCCCCCAGTGCGCCCTTTCCTAAGTTCCTGTCAAACGAGCCAAAAATATGCTGAGGAACTACGTCAGGAAATATGTGAAAAATGCTCCAGAGAAAGCATTTGCCTTTTAGGTTCAGAAGCTCAAACTGAGCCAAATCTCTGGCATAGCTTTAGACCACAGATGAATTCCTGGCCTCAAGGTTTAGGTTTGGCTGACATGATCATTAAAGAGACAGATCATTAAAGGTTGTCCCTGCAGTGAGGGGTCCTGTGGCTGGAAGAGCTTCTTTTTGTCCACCCTACTATGGTTTAATTGACAGCATTTACTGGTGCTTCACTCTGAGAACTGATATCCTGGGAGGCATGAGGTGGGGGCACTCAGTAAGTTTGGTGTTCCATTGTTTTGATTTATTGGCCTACATTTAATGAATGATTTTTGTTGAATCAATATGTAAAGGTCTACAATTGTGGATTTCATTGGTATTCCCTTCCAAAGCAATTACAGAAGGAACTCAAAAGGGACATTAGACCCATTGCATTTAGGAGAAAGAAAGTAGCATAGGCTCTGGGGTTAAGGATACAAAATAACTAAGCTGTGTCTCCACTTTCATAAAGACCATAGTCCGTATGAGGTAATGTCTTGGGTTGAAACATGTAAATAAATAATTAACCTTAAGGCAAAGGAATAAGCCACAAAACAGAAGTATAGTTAACCAAGATGGAGGTTGATTATGCTGGATGGAGGAAGATTTGGGGAAGACCAAGAGGTAGCCAAGAGGTTAGAGCTTAAAAAGTAAATAGGGCCCTACAGACACATAATGTGATGAAGGGACATTTTTGACAGAAAGAAGAACATGAATAAAGGCACAAATGACATGTGTGAAATCTTCAGAGAAATGTGAAGCATCACTATGAGCATGAAGTGTATGGAGACGAGGTGGGGCTGGGACCGAAAACTCAGGGAGATCTAAATTGTGGCAGGCTTTCCAGGCCAGTCCTTGGAATTTTGAACTTCATATACTAGGCTGTGGATGGTCATTGTGGGCTTTTAGGTAGGAAAATTGTATGAATACAATTGTAATTTCTTTTTTTTAAAAAAGATTTTATTTATTTTAGAGAGGGGAATGGAGGAAGAAAGAGAAGAAGAGAAATATCAATGTGTGATTGATTGCCTCTTGTGCACCCCCTCCTGGGACCTTGCCTACAACCCAGGCATGTGTCCTGCCTGGGAACTGAGCTGGTGACACTTTGGTTTGCAGGCCAGCACTCAGTCTGCTGAGCCACACCAGCCACGGCTGCAATTGCAATTTCTGTCACTGACGTGCCGTCATTGATTTTCAAAGACTAGAGGATGCCCCATCTTTCATGCCATCCCCAATCTGAAGAGGACACAAAAACTGTGGGACTCAGCACAATAAAATTTAAAAATAGCCTTTCTAATCTACAGATTTAGTTTTCTTTTCTTAAAAATATAAGCAAATTATTTTTTTCTTTGATAATATCATGGCACTAATTAAAAGTATTATTGAAAAAACTCAAGTGCTATAAGCAACAGAGAACTTTTTATCCCCTTGTTTTTTTGTTCTTTTCAGCTTTTATCTCTGAAAAGAGTCTCATGAGAGGCCATTTGATGCCAGAGGTAAACCTGCCGTAGGCAGAGACAGAACTGGTATGTGTGTGCGCGTGCGCCTCAACATTTCCTCACCTTGGAAAATACAAGCAGAACCCACTCCTCAGGAAGTTTAATTTATAAAGCTGCCACAGAGCAAACAGTGTGCCCTTGTCCTGCGATAGGTGAAAGAGCACAGGACTAGGAGTTGAGGCTGGTATCCCAATCCAATTTTTTATATTGAAATGTTGTGTAAACTTGGGCAAGTCATTTAATTTTTCTGAGTCTCTGTTTTTAATATTTGAAATAGATGAAGTACTAATTACCTTATTGTATGAGTTTGCCAGGGCTGCCATAACAGAACACCACAGACTAGGTGGTTCAAACAACAGAAATATCTTTTCTCACTGTTCTGGGGGCTAGAGGTTCAAGACTGAGCTGTTGATAGTTTAGTTTCTTCAAGAGGCTTTTCCCCTTGACTTGCAGGTGGTCACCTGTTTCTGTTTCTTCACATGGTTATATCCCTCTGTCTGTGTCTCTGTCCCAATGTCCTTTTCTGGTAAGTCATTTTCAGTCATACTGGATTATACTGTATTCATCCCAATGACCTCATTTAACTTGAATTACCCCATTAAAGACCCATCTCCAAATACAGTCACATTGGAAGGAACTTGGGATTAGGACTTCAACATACAAATTTTCGGGTGGTGGTGGTGCAAATACCTACGTATATTATATGTGTGTGTTTAATGGACCAGTAAGATAATTTTGGGAAGCATAAATCTTACCATGAATACAAAGTATTTGTAACTATGGTTGCTGGGTCAAATATATTAACTGAGCTCTCCCTCTGGGTTGATGGTCTCTTCTCCTCACTAGCCTGGAAAGCACATGCAGGTCTCTGTGTTAATGTTTTCTTCCAGCGTGTAGAGCAACCTCCTTTTAATTATCCATACGTATGCATATGATCATTATCCTATTTTATTTTAACCTTTATTGATAGATTTTACCAATAGTAATTTCTTCTCTGTGATTGAGCACATGCAATGTTCTACTACAAGCTCCCTTTTATCTTCACCATATTATAAATTAAACGACCTTCTAAGGAGATGGGCAAGCCTTTGGAGAAAGTAGTGGTCCTGAGGGCCTTAGAGAAGACCTTGCAGTCATAAGAGGTGAAAAGGGATCGTGGGTTACTGCATCTAAACCTTCAGAAAATGGTTCACAGCCACCTCTCCTGGAGCCTCAGGGCCAGGAGGAGAAGGCTGACCCCCAGAATCTTTCTTTTCAGTGTGGGTGGTCTTCAAACTCTCGCTGCTCTCGCTGTTTCTCTCTTTTTGCCAGCTCATTCTTTTCACCCTCACCTACCGTCAAGCAGAGTCCTCCTGCAGTCTAACTGATCTCAGGCAACTCTCCAGTCAGTAAGCAACTAGTTTTAAAATTGCCTTGCTTTGTTATTTGTACTCACTGTCTATCTTCAGTACATTGCTTGATCATCTCTCTATATCAGAGTTGTGTTGTAGAAGGAAAATGTAATAAGATCTAAAGTTACACAGGGCTATTGGGTCTGACACAGAAAAATACCAAAGAGTGCAATAAATGAATAGACAGTTGAACTGTTAGGTAGATGTTGCAAACTCTATTAGTGCTATTTAGGGAAATTGATTGAGATTTTCAGAAAGGTTAGGAACACAGTACACTTTTATTTTCATTTAAAATAATACAACATAGAGTCCTCCTATATAAAGTCACTAGCAAGCTTTCAGGGATGAATTAGATTTGGATAACAAGGAATTCCCACATTCAAGTTATAAACTTGAAATTTGTGAGCAATACAAATCTGTTGCTGGTTTTGACTTCTTATAATGATAGATCCATCTCCAGAATGTCACAAGGGGCGAGGGGAATGCAAATCTGTGAAATGTCTTCCTTATTTTGCTTGTCTTGTGCAGTATACGTAACAAGATCTGTAGCTGGGGAAAGGAAAAGGCGAGGAGGAGAATGGGGAAAGGGAGTGATTTCTGGTAATCATTCTCAAAATAAGTAAGGATAGATTTGACATTATAAATTTTCAAGGACATTAGTGGAAAATACCTACAGTGGGCCTTTTTCAGCCCCTCAAATATTCAGCTTGATCCTAATATTAACTTTTTCTAGTGACACATGCTGGCTTGGAAAGTATGCTTGTGCATACTCTGAGAACTTCATGGAGTTTATACTATTAATGGTCTCTGTGCTTATTTTATTTTATTCTTTTCTGTGTACATTCCTCAGTCTCAACTTGCAGAAAACACTTATGAGAAGATATGATAGTGTAAATGTTAGGTAGCCAAAGTGACTAAGAAAGGACCTGGAGCCAGAGAAGTCCAATTAAGGGCTTTTTATTCGAGGCAGGACACTGCAATCAAGCAAGGCGGCAGCCCCAAGGGAAAGGGTAGAAGGCCTTTTCAGGTGTGTAGCAGATCCCTGGGGGGAGGGTGAGTCACCCTGCAGGTCTGCTCCTGGGTATGTGACCAGGGAGGGCTGATTCTGTAGAAATCTGGAGGGAGAGAGGAAGGGGCAATGAGGACTCAGCTGGTTTCCAGCAGGATTCCAGGGGCTATGCCTCAGTTGCTTCTGATATGGGGAACCTTGTGTCAGCTGTGCTTAGCCTGAGACTGTACCTTCTTTGTTCCAGCATAGGCGGTGGTTTACGTCCATGTCCCCGTACGTTCTAACTATAAATATAGCCAATGCTTCTCACATGACTAATAAGCTAATATCCTATTTTGAGTAGCTAGAATTTTGAGATTTGCCTAGAGTTTTTCTTCTCTTCCTGGTCTTGTTTGGCTTCAAAGCATACTTGTTTGACTTTAAAAAGATGGCTCCTTTGACATACATATTAAATCGAGAATATAAGCTTCTCAGCTTCTTTATGAATGAGAAGTTTCTGTTGAATGTATAAGGTCAGATTTTGTCTGCATTTCATTAATTTGACTGTTTTATATTCCACCTCAGCCTCAATGTATTTCCAACCAATCGACATTGACCAGTGCAGGTACCCAGGAGAGAAGTTACCTTAAGGAGATGTCATAAAAGGCCCTCTTAGAAAAGACTTGTGGCTGCGAAGACATGTTCTAAAAAATCAAATTTTAGAAGGTTAGATAATTGCTTGAACAGAAATGCATGGAAGATTGATTTCCATTTTGGAAATTAGCCTAAGAAAGGGTCTTTTACCATAGGAAAGATTTGGGTACCTCTCAGGCAGGTCTGATTACTAGGCTGATATTCTGTTTATTATACCATGTGACGCATGAATTTTTGTTTCCATTTGCAAACACACAAAAAAACCATATTTAGAGTCATGGGTGAGATAACAGTCATAATGATGCATTATATTTCTTAAAGAAATTTCATTCTTTTTTGAACCAGTCTAAAGTGGAGAGGACATTAGACTAAAAGCTAAATGATCCACTAACAACCGATTATTACATGTCCCTCCCTGGAGAATCTTGAGGAGCCAATGTAAATGACAGTCTTGGCAGTTTTTATCAAGCTAAGAATGTTAAACAGTTTCCTTGAACTTCTTGAGCCTTGAAACCTTCCTTGATAAAATGAAGGAGCTAGGTAGTCACTGAAAAATCTCCACCTTTCTCATTTTTATATTGTTATTATTTTTTTTAACTTTGGCAAGTAAGTAGAATCAGATGTGTGAAACTGAGATTTATAATAAGAAATAAATATTTGGTTTTCCTTCAGGTTCCTGGCACAGAGCTCCTAAAACTTTTGGAGTTTCCTGTAATGAGAGCTATAAGATATCTTTTGTTATGTTAATGAGGTGACAATCCAAAGGATTGATGCCAGTTGTCAGGGAAACAACAGTGTGATTAGAGGATTGGAATTTGCATTTTCACCACCCACCACCTCCTGGGAGGAGAGAAGGGCTGGAGATTGTGTTCAACCTCCAGTGGCCAAAGATTTAATCAATCATGCCTATGTAATAAAGCCTCCATAAAAACCCAAAAGGACAGGGTTGGGAGAACTGCCAGGTTAGTGAATACATGGAGATATGAGGAAAGTGTTGTCCCAAGAGTGCACATGGAAGCTCCACCTTCCCGTACACCTTGCCTTAAGCATCTCTTCCATCTGACTGTTCCTGAGTTACATCCTTTTATAACAAACTGGTAAGCTAGTTAGTAAATTGTTTCTTGGAGTTCTGTGAGCTGCTCTAGCAAATTAATGGAACCCACGGAGGTCCTTGGAATCTCTGCTCTACAGTAGTCCCTTTATCTGACGTTTCACTCTTCAAGGTTTCAGTTACCCGAGGTCAACCATGATCTGAAAATATTAAATGGAAAATTCCAGAAATAAACAACTCATATGTTTTAAATTGTGCACTGTTCTGATGAAGTCTCAAGATGCCCTGCTTTGTCGTGCTCAGGATGAGAATCATCCCTTTGCCCATGTCTCCATGCTATAGATGCTTAACCAGCTAGTAGCCACCTTGGTTACCAGATCACTGTTGAAGTATTGCAGTTCGTGTGTTCAAGTAACCCTTACTTTACTCAGTAATCACCCCAACGTGCAAGAGAAGTGATGCTAGCAATTCAGACATGTCAAAGAGAAGCTCTAAAGTGCTTTCAGGTATCCACTGGGGATCTTATCAGATCTAGGCAAGCTTACACACACTAGACTTAACTGAACACAAGATGTTCTTGTAGACATTCACTGATGACCACTTACTATGTAGAATCAAAGAAATAAAACACAGGTGATAAAATGTGTCTCTCTATATTATTTCTGATTACTACTTCCTAACAATGAATTTACACAAAAACCACTAATAACTCTTTCTATGTAGTTGTCATTAGCAATCTTAAGGTATTGTCTTGTTTGGGCATTGGAAACCTTTTTCTCCACAGTGCCAGAGAGTAAATATTTTAGGCTTTGTGAACTACAATACCACCTCTGTTGTATATTTATCATCTTTCCTTTTTATACTCCTTTACTAATGTGAAAACTATACTTAGCTCTCCAGCTGTACAAAAAAAAAGATATGGACTGGATTTGGCTCCATGGCTATTGTTTGCTGACCCTCCATTTGATTATCCCTACAATAATGGTAAGATTATTTTGTTTTTTTCCATGGTATTTGATATTTTCTCATAGGAAATGTAGTTATGTGTGTGGGGGGATCACAGTTATTTGTTCCCCATTGAGAATATACTCCTCCCTTATGTGCTAATCAGAGTGCCAAAATTGGTGTTAGTAGTTTTCTACACTTCATTGCTTCTGTGGCCACCTAATACTAAAATCTTTAAGGGGAGAGTTGAATTTTAACTTGGTTTAGTTGAAATCAATGACAGAGAACTTAACCTATACAGGAATCTGTAGGGCCTGTGGGAGGAGCTATCAGACCCGGTGTCATCGCCAAAGAAAGAACTACAGGAAGAACTCTAGGGTTACAGCAGAGCTCCATGCTTGTAACAGTCCCTCCCCTTAACTTTCTCTCTCTTCTGTAAAAAGGGCTTTCTGTTTCTTTTTGGCCCTTGTCCATGCACATGGCTTGCCATGTCTGCATTACTGGATTATAATCCTTTCTTTTTCCTGAATAAATCCTTTTGGTGATGGAATGCCTAGTTGATATTTGTGGATGGATTTTAGCCTTACTTGCCCCCTTAGCTGATCACTCTTGTTCAGGGGTATGTTCCTGACCTGAATAAGAGGGGATGAATTTGAGAGATAATGTGGAAAAATCTTTGGGGCCTGGTAGCCAATTAAATCAGAAAATCAAGGATTGCTCCTAACTTCTGGCTTTAGTGACTATTGTTATATAACAATATTTGATTTATTGAATCCTTCAGAACTGTCACAATAATTAGTATTAACTTTTGAAAAGCTTTGGTGTGGTCAAGAAAAAACGAAATCCAAGAAAAGAGTATTGAAAGAGGGAAGCAGTGGCAATGATAGGAATGGACAAGATGACCACTACAAAGTATAAACCTGAACGACTCACCACTTCCTCTTTCCTGTGTGTTTATTTGGAGGTATCATAGGCATGAATCCATAGTGCCTCCTCCTGCCTCATAGTGTGTCTGTGCCAATATGGGGCAGCTTGGTCTATTGTCACCTCATGGAGAATGTTATAATGCCAACTTTATTATGGGTGGACTTGGAGCTGTGGTGCTAGGAAGCAGGAAGCTTGGCTGAGTGAAAGTACAGGGAGATGCTTCCATGGGCACAGGGGCGTGGGCGAGGGAGACCAAGCAGAATTTTGGCCTGGTCATCTCTGTCATTTCTCATTAGAAGCAGATAAAGGTATTTATTTTGTGCTGGATACTTACTAGGTCTTGCAAAGCAAAGATGACAGGAATGTAAGATAACTAAAGCAATATTCTTCATCCTTAGAGAGCTTATGCCAAATTGGGGAGGCAGAGCTCAAGTACAGCATGCTGAGAACACTTACAGATGCAAGCATAGGCAAATTAGTGGCCATTTGTCTAGATAATGTTCTCACAGTGAGAATTTATCATCCTGTCTATAGGAGGAGTGCCAAGTAAAGATGAAATCAGAACGCAAGTGGGGGTTTGGGAGTGCAGGTGGGCATATGTATGTGTGTGTATCTGTTGCATTGTGGGGTGGTGAGTATTACCTTGCAAAGGGGCATTATAGGAGGATAAATTAAGCCCATATTTTTGAGTATAGGGAAGAGGGGACAAGGAGTGCTTAGTGGAAAGTAGAGCAATTCAGAGTCAAGAATGAACAAGTGGAGTTCAAACACACCAAGAAGAGAGGTTAACTCTATTTCCCAGCTGGCAAAATACTACTACTCTCTTACAAAGTGTTTCCATACCAGAAGCCCCGAAGCACCAAGAGCGTGGAGGTGTACTGGCCCATTAGTGGGGGCTTCTTAATGTTGAGCCAGGCTTTTGCTTGCTTGAGGCCTGATTGCTATAATACCTCGTCTAGTTCTTTTCATCTTGATCCCATGAGCTTAGGAAAAGCTGAGCAGCTGGTGCGTATTTTTGTTCTCTTGTGTTGGTGAACGCTTTAGCTATTCGTCTCTAAAGCCTAAAAACACATGGCAATAGCTCTCAACCAATGCCCTGGAGCTCTTAATCAAGCCGATGTTTTGTTTGGTTGTATTACAAAGAGATTTAAGGACACTTTGCATGGCATTCTTTCTCTGTAATTGCAGATATTAAATGCAGCCCTAGACAAGGTGTAAAACATCCTTGGAGACAGTTTAGTGATGAAATGCCAGGTCTTTCTGACATTAATAGGCTTTGGTGGGATTAGGTAGTAATAGTTACATAATGTATGATTTGTAGCAATGAAATGCTAAAAGGACCAATTACTGCTTCATAATGGCCACACCTTTAACCTAATGGCACATCTATCCCTTTGAAGAGTTCATATATATTTAAATGAAGGATACTAATCACCAATCACCTTGGCAAAGGCAAGACTAGCTGTCAGGAATCCTACTGCAGCTCTTCCTCAGCCAGTGAGGACACAAGCAGTGCCGTGTGAGCTAGCCTGTGTGGCACTGAGTCAGTTTGCTTCTTTGCTTGGTTCCACCACTTGCTGGTCAACCTTGGGCAAGTGACTTAACTATTCTCTAAACCTCACTTTTTACAAATTTAACTTTTTAATAGGAAAATTTTTAAACATCCACAGAGTGGAGAGGGTGCACAATGAACCTGCGTGAAGCCATTATCAGTCTTCACAACTTACAAACATTGTGTGGTGACTGGCTTTTTTCACGCACATCAGAATTTATGCAAGTATGTATCCACAATCCCTTCAAGGAGTGATACAGCGATGCGCATATTCTCAGCAGGGAGGGCTGACTTGAGGGCATGGCTAAAACCAAAGCCAGGGCATAAGGTAGATGACCATTCAGATAATAAATATTAAATAATACATATTGAACTTCCAACATTGAAAACAAATAATTTAAGAAAGGAAGTAGCCTCTTTTTATGACTGGTTAAAGCTGGCTTTGAAAATAAATATACATTTTGAGCAATGGCTTATCTACTGTTAGAATATGTGTTCTCATGTATTTATTTAGTAATTATTCAGTTACTGCTGCCCATGAGGCCCAGCAGTTGACACGGTGAGGGATACAAGCATGTGTGACAGTTTTCCGTCAAGGAACTCACAGGGCCATAGATCGGAATCTGAGGCTGTGCTGATTCTGCCACCTGCGTCCCGGCCCGCCTGAGCACTCTGCAGTCTCAGAGTCATATCTGGGTGTTCCAGCTTGTCCTCGCTTCCCTTTCCAATGCAGCTTTTGTCACCTCTGTCTCCATCATGGTGAGTAAACACATTTAACTCTAAGACGATTTCCTTCTCTAGCACCAGGGACGGGGTAATCTGCTTTTCCTCCAACCTGCACTTGGAGGTTGAGACATTTGCCGCACTCAATTTTTTCATTATAAAATGGGGCCATACTAGCTTGTACCTGTTATGATAGGGATCAATAGAGATAACATGTAAATCACATGCAAGTGTTAGGAATAAAGTGGAATATTAATGGAACTTGTTCTCTTTGCACTCAATCTGGAATTTAATGTGGAGGTAATGCTTCCCAGAAATATTTTAAAACTTATAGAGCTGAGTTCTTCCTGGAAGACAGAGTAAAGGGACAGTATTTCAGAAGAATTACCATATCTTGATTGGAAACCTAGCACTTCATCCCCTCTATTTCTGCCGCCCAATGCACACGCTGTATGTCTCCAAGCTTTCCTGTTCCACCTGAAGGAGCATCTGCACTTAGGATCCCTCAGACTGAGCTGTCTTCACCCTCCTGCCTGGACCACCACTCCAATCCCAAACTCACTACACAAATTCTTAATCCATAAATCTGATATAAATCTTTTCAGTAAAAGAGAATCTTTAAGATTTTTTCTTTGTAAAGTCTAAGCTGGGGGCAGTAACGTGTGGAAGACCTACTAATTGAATGAAGGTCAAGTCTAAGACACTTGTCCATTCAGGTCAGAGTTAGACTGCCTCATGTGAGAACTGTCCTGGATTACTTAGAATACATGGTTATACCCCATTCTTTTTACCATTGGAGCTCAGCATGTATCTTCCTGTGAGCAGACTACATGCTCACCACAGGACAGCCAACTCTTCTGCCTGTACCTGAGCTGACTTTGACCTCTTGCTGGTCCTGAATGCTTGAGGAGCTTGACTTCAGCCTCTTGAATCATCTTCTCCTGGGGATAATGTCCCTGCGAGCTCTGGAACACTCAATGTTAAGATGCCAAGAAGATGAGGAGGAAGCAGCAAAGAGGATCGAGAAGGGCCAGCCAGTTGAAATAAGACTACAATAACCAAGGAGGGTATAGTTTCTAGGAATGCCAAGTGAAGAAAGTTTACCAAGTATAACAGAGGAGCCAATGACATCAAGTGCTGTTAGGAGATAAAGTAGATGAAAACTAAAAATAGCTCATAGGATGTGGCAATATCAATTGGGTAAGTTTAGTGCATGAATTTCATTCACTTTAATTTGTATAAACGTTACTATGATAAGTATTTTTATTCTTTTTATTATGGGTTTTATTTATTGTGTTTTCTTAAGGGTACCGCAACTTGAGTATACTATAGTCATGAGCGATGATAATAATCTGTTATCTGTGTCTATGAGAAGATTGTTCTAGGGTAGTACCAGAGGGCTCAGGGATCTCCAGTAGAAGTCTCCAAACCGCACACACTTGTGAATTCTGGGTGAGGTTACGAGTTTGTCCCACAGTGTGCTTGCTTCGTTGTCATCACCTGACAAAACGTAGTGCCATAGCCTTTCTCCTTGTTGTATTTCCCCATGTGTCCTGGGGTCAAAGATGAGAATGGAGACAGGGATAAAGTGTGTGGGGAGTGTATTTATTTATTATTTGTTTAGTATTTTAAAATTGAGTTTATTGGGGTGACATTGGTTAATAAAATTATATAGGTTTCTGGTGTATTTTTCTATAATGCATTATCTGTATATTTTATTGTGTGATCACCACCCCAAGGCAAGTCTCCTTCCATCGCCATTTATTCCTCCTATTTTTTATTCTTTTGCAAACAATCTAAGATTCAGGATATATAACCTGCCCATATTCATGCAGATAGAAAGTGGCAGACTTGAGGCTTGCACCCAGGTTTTCTGACCCTAATTCCCATTATCTCTGATACCAGATATTTATATGTTTGTTTGACTTTAAATCATAGATTTTCTTTTGTCAGAAATTTATATTTCAAGACTCAGACATTGTGGACATAAAATTTTTTCCCACTTTTACGAATTCAAAGTATTGGTAATCTTGTGGCATAATATTTTTAGGAAACACCTATTCTATCTGGGAGTAAAGCTAGACTGAACATGACCACCTTTAACATTCAGTACTCTGAACATTCCAAAATATTTTGTGGGAGGTAGAATGGGAAGAGGAAAATGTAAAGAGAGAGGGAGAACTCATGCAACTTCAAGCAAATCATTTCCCTGAACACAGTTAGCTGGCCTCCCCAAAGAGACGTATGAGAAGGTCAGCATGTATTGTTCATAGTCATTCTGTGTTCTAGGCCAGCAGTCCCCAACCTCTTTGGCACCAGGGACCAGTTTCATGGAAGAAAATTTTTCCACAGGCTGGGGGATGGGGGATAGTTTCAGGATGACTCAAGTGCATTGCATTCAAGCTCACCTCCTGCTGTGCAGTCCAGTTCCTAACAGGCCCAGACTAATACCAGTCTAGCCTGGAGGTTGGGGACCCCTGTTCTAGGCAATAATACAGAAAACTAATAATTCTGGGACTAGTGAGCTTAAAGACTCTTGAACATCTGGGCATAGAATCTGATTTTATTGTCTCTGTTTTGCTGTATGCAAGCACATGTATGCAAACAATATTTAAGGTCAGCTCAACTCTGTCAACTGACTCTTTAGTGAAGTTTATCATAAGCATTTGAGCACATCATTAAAGTACTATAATTCAGACATTAGCATCAAGTTGTTCTTTTGAAGCTCAATGATTAATGCCATAAAAATGAAACACTCAAATGAGAATGTGCCTATGGCTCTGGAACAATGTGAATAGGACTTCTATAATAAGGGACTATTAAATATTTCTGTCTGTTCCTTGGCCCAGAGTGCTGGGAAGACTGGAAAATGCCATACATATTACTTTCTTGAGGATAAAAGAAGAGCAAGAGGAAAATTGATTTGGCCGACTCATTGTTCTCCATTGCTTTTGTCCAACATAAGGATTTCTAATTGTTCATTTTCTTACTGAAAAAAAGTAAAGAGTAGTGTTAGAATATGGTGATGGTGCAAAGTGACAGGAGAAAACCTGCAGATGATGGAGATATTCACAAAAGCGTCCTGCTTCTCACAGGTGTCAAATTTACAATTACCCACCAAATAATTTCAGGTCAGATATCCATTTCTCTGCATTTCTTTTGCTTTTGTTTTTTACAAGCCACAAAAGATAGCTTTTATTATGAGCTTCATCAAAACCTGAAGAAAGTTGTACTAGAAATGTGGCACCATAGACATCAACAGTAACTTTTAGGAGGCTGGAATGAATCTCATAAAACTTCACTTCATTTTGAGACATAAGGTAACGGAATTCTAGAATTGCAAAATGCTAACAAACAGGGAATTTACTAAAAACCCAAGGTTAATTAAAACAACCCAAGTCATGGGCAGTTTCTAAGTTTAACAGGGTTGTTTTGAATAGTTTTAAGGCAGAGACTTACGCTAAGTCCAAGTGCCTGGTCCATCTAGAGCCCTGTGAGTGTCCAAGACAGCCACAAAAATGCTGAAGAGAGTCCATAGCCTTGAATTCAAAGCCTCCACGCCTGTGTCTATTGTTTGTGAATGTGGTTGGAAACTAGAGCTCAAGTCCCAAAGGAATGAAACCTGCCTGATAAAGAAAGTAGCTTCTGAAATGGTAATACCCCAAAGAGATTGTGAAGGGTTGAAAAGGCTCCAGGATATTAACATTCAGGATTAGATGTTAGGTAGTTTATCTGTTAGTGCTTAATGTGTTGGTCTAGGGTGGGTGGAGCAGGATGTAAAGACATTAGCTCAAGCAGAACCGGGCATTCATCCACCAGCATCCTGCCATTGAGCTGCACATCATCTTGGCTCACTCTGAATCTCTCAGTGATTCTGTTCCCTTATTGGTAAAATGTGGGGAGAGTGATTGTTGCTGCCTCTCCCAGGATTAATGAGGTGGTATTCACAAAGAGCATTGTACTCTTAGGAAGGAATGCTCTGTGGCAAGACATTATAGGGCAATAACATTAAGCATGTTTAAAACATGTGCCTCCTGTTACCAAATGGATGCTACGGCTGAACAGTCTTGTATCCCAAATATAAACCAATGCATATGGAACTGCTTATGGGTAACAGATGACAGGCTGAGTAAGTGAGATAATTGATTATTATACAGAAGGTAGTTCATGCTTAAAAAATGCTTTATGCCTTCTATTTCATCCTCATTACACTGAAGACATACTTGAGAAATCCCATTTAGATAATCACTGGCCATTGATAGCGGAAATTAGAAATGGAGAAAAGGATCCTGTCACTGACTCTGTTTCCTGGGAGACAACATGGAAGAAGTAATTCCAGTAACAATGCTTGGATGCTCCTGCTGTGTGTTAACGCAGCTTCATAAGCTCTGCAACTGTGGCTGTGAAAAATGCCAGGCTGAGCCCAGGATGGCGACCGCTGGACTCTCTCTTCATAGTTGCCTGAAATCTTTTAGGCAGGGACCACATTGGAAACCTCCAAGACCCACAAGTAAAGAGCAAGTCTCTGTAGTCGGAGTGGCACCCGCGTATGTCCCACCTTGCTTGTGCATGTTATTCAGACACATTTCCATTTAAATAATAAGCCAGTTGTGTCCTGAAGAGCATCTCTTTCTGCATTTGGACGTTTGGGGATTCATTTCATGATCAGCTTGCTGAAATCAAATAACTTCATTCCCCTAACTAGTCTGTTAGTGGATTCCCACTGCACTTAGGGAAAAAGATGCCATCTTTTTACCACAGCCTCCAACCTGAGATGTCCTCTAAACTCCTTTGGGCTCACTTTCCCTTGTTTGTCTCTTGTTTGCCATGGTGTGCTTTAGGCTAATTCCTACCCTAAGCCTCTGCCTTGCTACTACTCTGGTTAAAGGGTTCTGCCCTAGCTCTTCATATGCTGGAAGCTTCATATCTCAGCTCAAATATCACTTTCTCAAAGTGACTCTGATCATCTGATCTAAGATGCTGGCCTCCCATCCACTCTTCATTGCATCACCTCACTGTACTGTTTTTCAAAGCATAACTGCAATTAACTTACTCATTTGTTTCTTGATTATTGTTTCTTCCTCATGAAAGTAGAGAGCTTGACTATCTTCATCACTCTTGCAGCCCTCGAGCCTGGACGACCACTTAAATTCTTAGTAGATATGACTTCAGTGGATGAATTAATGGGGAACATTCACAATTTAGAAATAGAATATTATCTTGTGTCTAGAAGAGCAAAATTGGCCAGGGTATTTTTCTTGTCCCACAGCCAGAATTTAAGACCAAGGGAAAAGTCTATCTTACAGTAGGTTCCCACAAGATCAATATTTCTTTAAAAAATTGTTATTTAATTACAGTTGCCTCACTCCATACTCCCCCCACCCCGTTGCTCTCCCCTGCCACGCCCACCCCCCTGCTCCTACAATCAATCCCCACCCCATTGTCCACATCCATGGGTCCTTTATGCATGTTTAGATTTCCAAATCTTTATGTGATTTTTAATCTTAATTGCTTAATTCCACTTGGTGATATGCTTGTTCTGAGGAAATCTTTTGTTTAAAGTGTTGTTAAGATAGTTTGGGATCATTGCATTCATCATGGTTTAGCTTTAAGGGCAAGAGAGAACTTGTCGTGTATGGGATCTAGAGATATAGATATTTTTTGGAGTGATTAAACCTAAAAAGACTTCTTACAAACTTACTTTACTGTTTTAGATAGATAGAGGTGTCACTAGAGACTAGAGTTCTAATCTCATTTCTCATCCTTATTAGCAGAAGGTTGGAAAGACACTTAACCTTTCTGACTTTGTGTTCTCATACATTGCCTGCCTGATCTATGTCTGAAGGGTGTTATGAGGACCAAGTGGCTGTAAAGGCTGTGAAAACTTTAGAGTACTATTTGGTTGTAAGATATTAGTTTTTATATATGAACTCTTGAGTGATCTATCTGTTGATTCCTGTCTTCCTCACCAGGTAATCACTTTTTACTCCTTTTTGTATCTTTAGTCCCCAGGGCAGTAAGTATTCAATATATCATGGAATGAATGAATACTATCATTATTCTTATCTTTCTCTTGGTCAACTTTTACCTCCTAGTTGTACGCATTACTGACTTTCTATTTATTTTTCACTGTCTCTCATTTGTAAGCTATTTGCCATTAAATACAGTAGTTTCATAGGAACATCTCTCATTTCGGTTAACTTTAGTGTGACTTTCTGTTATTATTATCACTTTAAATGACTTGCACTTGGTTTTTAGCATCTCTAGGGACTATAAGGGGGAGAGGACATCTGTTCAAAAAACAATGTGAAAGGAATGGATCATGCAGGGTATGGCCTTTGGAGTGTAGACTCAGAATATTTGAGATTTTTACTAATTACAACCCCAGCCCACTTCAAGTTATGTGCTGTAGCCATTGAGGAAACTAAAGTCAAGACCTTAGTGAATCATGTCCTAGCCTGTTGGGCAATACCTTTATTTTGGGATTTGGGTTATTTGTAGATTGCCCTTTTTTGGTATAAATGAGCAGCACTGTTTATTTCCATTTTGCAATAAAAAGCTACTGGCTATTTAGCCAGAAACCAAATATTTTCACTTTGAATTGCTTTCTGGACATTTTTCCAACAGTGTTTGATTTGAAACTGTGAAACCCATTACTCCCCTTTCCTCCTCCCCTTCTCCCATTCCTCCCCTCCCCCCATTTCCTTCTAGGTGGATCAAATCCAATGCTTCAGAAAATAAAACCAGTATTCTGTGATTGCTTCTTTACTATATGAAAGGATCAGAGAGGCTGAAATAAATGCCTGTTTGGCCCCAAAATGCATTCAAGGAAAGTCACAAGCCAACCAGGTGTTCCAGAATATTTTGCTTTAGGCCAACCTGCCCAGGAACTGGCACTGGAACATATCTGGGCTTTGATATTTTCTGTGCAGCTTAAAATGTTATCTTTGGGTGCATTTATTGGGCTGCATAAGAAATATTATACAATTTGCATAGTGATAAAGTTATGTATGTCTTAGACCTGTTCTCCAGTCATAGAATATTCCTTTTACAGACCTTTGGATCCCTTGGGTTGTTTTTAAGTGTAATTTTAATTTTTGATTTTTCCATCTGGATGCACTCTGCACTCTCCATTTACTTTACTAAAATTTTCCAGCATGTTTGTTTTCTTATCCTCTGAAAAATCTTACCTACAAACCTATGCCCTTTATACAATAACACACACACACACACACACACACCCCAAAACAAATTTTAAACACCTTAAATTTAAGAATTTAATTTCATTTCCAGCTGTGATTTACTATCAGTAGCCTGGCTGTCCTTTATTTTAGTCATTTCCACCCTTGCTTGATTCAACTCAAGGCACTCAATTCCCAATTGAGTCACAGTCTAGCTATTTAGTAGATTTGTATATTTCCTTTTTATTTTGGTGACATTGCTTAGGTATGCCCTGCCATTCTTGACATAGCTGATAACAGGAAGCCTTCAAAAGACATTTTTCTTTTTAATAACAAGTGACAACAGTTGAATAAAAAAGAATGAAAGAAAAAAAATAAAAATAATCTCTAAAAGAATCAGCATGAATAAAACAAGAGTGAATTGAAAATTTTCAGAAATAGACTGGGTATTACTATTTTAGATTCAAGAGAATGTGAACTATTTTCTTCTCATTTTTCTATAGTGTCCTGTAAGTAGAAGATAAAGGATGCCTTGCAGAGATATATAAAATTCACTGTCCCAGTATTATGGAGAGTTGACTCAAACTTTCAGATATTTTAAGTGGCTGGAAAAATAAATAAACACAAGATAATTTTATGAGTTTTAAGAATGTTGCCTGAACCCCAGAGACGGATCCAACTGGACCAGACCTGCTTTACCCCTTCTGAATGCATAATACATGTTGGTAAATTAAAGGCTTTGAGAAGTCCTACAGTGATTTATCCTGTTTAATTTGGTATTTCCTATGTTTATTAGACTCTTCTCATGCAATAAAAATTAATGCCTCATAGAAAATGTCCAAAGAGCACAGTTGAATTCTAAAAGCAGAGGGTGGGCTTTTGGGGACACCGTCTCTGCTGTGTGATCATCAGGAGAGACAGAATCAGGAGAAGAAGCAGAGCCCTGTGGCTACCAGCTGGAACCTAGGGGTGACAGCGCAAGAGTGTTGGGTCTTATTCACAGAGAGAGCGGGACTGAGGGAGAGGAAGTAAGCTGAGGTGTCCCACATGCCCCTGAGCAGGCATGCAGAAAGGCTCATCTTTCAGGTAGGCCATGCTTTTCCAACTTGGTTGGATATTTGAATCATACTGTTACTTTATTTTGCTTTGAAGATAATTGACTAATTTTTATTATTCAACCTATATGGAGAAAAACAACATTCCTGAGTCATTTATTCAATAATTACTCAGCATATCCCTGGTGAGTAATTATAATCATATTTTTAAAACAGGTTTAAATTATTTATCATTGTTTTCAATTTAAGCCACATCAATTAGATTTCCTACAAGTTACACACACAGACACACACATACACGCTACTCACACTCCTATTATCTGTTCCTCATTCTGTGGTGGTATATAATGAAAGGTTATTGTGAACCTGGTCTACATAACACAGCTGTCCTACAGATGTTCCCGAATTATATTAAGTGCATTACACATTAATGTTAGCTTATTGGAGTCTGAAGCTCTCACCCCAACCCCAAGCACTTTAACTCCTGACTCCTCTTTGATTTACTTTCAAACTGAGTGATTAAGGAGCAATATAAAAACCACATGTAAAATACCCACTGAGCTTTCTTTCTTTCTTTTTTTTTCATACATAAATACAATGGGGGAAAGCCAATGTGGAGATAGTGGGCCAACCAGTGGTTTACTTTGAAGCTTACCAGGGACACTAGAGAAGTTTGCCAGTATATGAATCATGTTTGAAGAGACAGATCAAGAAGTGAAATACAGTGTCAGAGCCTGGCACCTCCTGGGTTTGGATGTCCAAACTTCATTGTCCAAAGCAATTTTCTTTCCTTGTCCACTTTGCATTTGTGTCACTCTTCTCTTCCAAAAAGTCCTCAAAATGGAAAGGCATATGATCTGTGTGACCAAAGTTGTAAACTATCATCACATTTTAAAAATGGAATTGTCAAGTAGCCTTGAATTTAGATCTCACTTGGAGATTTACTGATCCCTACAGAGGTTTAAATCACTGGTAGTGAAGTATTTTATGTCCTTCACCCTTTCTAAGGATATCCTCTAATTTCATTTTGCTTCTAATTATTTTTTCCTTAAACTTCCAGGGTCCCCATAAGAGTAATTGTCTATAATTTTACCCTTCTTGGAAGAGGTGAAGGAAAGGTCAAAAGAATTTTCTGGTGAGAGAACTGTGTTTTGTTTTCTTCAGGATGTTTAACACATTACTCTGTAGATATTCTACTCATTACTACTTCACTTGGTATTACTTGATTCCTTTGAAACTCATTTTCATTCCGACAAATCTGACTTCTGGTGGTGGCTGACTTTGTGAGAGAATGAATCGTACACATAGTCTTTAGCTTGTACCTTTCTGTATTCTAATCTGTCAAAGAACAGAAGAGCCATAGGGAACCACAGTGAGTGGGGAAGATTATTGGAAAGATTTTGCCCACTACTGTCTCTGTAGAATGTCACACAGGTGGCCTCTCTGACCAGGGATTTTAAGTAAGGCTTCACTTTCCACTGTGGAGGACTTCAGGATGAAAATCTTCTCAGAAACCACAGAACAGCAGCACCTGTTTCCTTGAGAAGTTCTAGAAGAGGGTACAGGAAAGCGTGCTGATTTGAAGGTGGTAAAGAATCCAGTCTTTTTGTATCAGCACCTCAGGAATCAAGCTCTAGTCTGTCTCCTATAACTTTGGGAGTTCACCAGCCACATGCTTAATATTATTAAGGACTTCATGAGTTACAAAAGTTAAAGGCAGGTCTGGAGTCAACTTGTATCTATCCTTTCCTGAATTATAAGAGTCTTGGGGAAGGGATTTGTATTTGTTACCTTTGTATTCTTCACAGTGCTTAATAGTGAAAGAATGACAATACTGTTAATCTCATCAGCTGACAAATATTGAGTGTTTACTATAAACCAAGAAATATGGCAAACACTATATATACATTCATTACCTTGTTTAATCTTGATTATAATCCTACCATTATTAGTACTTCCACATTATAGATAAAGAACTTGAAGCTTAAAAGTGATATAACTTGCCTAAAATCACATAGCTGGCATATAGGTAGAATAGTGTTCCCAAAAAGATATATCCAAGTCCTAATTTTTGGTACTTATAAATGTGACCTTATTTAGAAATACAGTCTTTGCAGATGTAATGAAGTTAAGGATCTTGAGATGAGGTCATCCTGGATTTAGGTTTGGCCTTAAATCCGATGATTGGTCTCCTTATGGAAGAAAGTAGAGGGAGATTTGCGACAGGCAGAGAAGGCCATGTGGAGATGGAGGCAGAGATCGGAGGGATGCATTTTTGAGCCAAGGAATGACAAAGACTCCTGGCCACACCAGAAGCTAGAAGAGAGGTCTGGAATGGATTCTCCCGCAGAGGCTCCAGAAGCAACCATCTCTGCCAACACTTTGATTTCAAAGTTCTGGCCTCCAGAACTGTGAGAAAATAATTTATGTTGTTTAACTGATCCTGTTTGTGGTCATTTGTTACAGCAACCCTAAGAAAAGAATATAGTAAATGATGGAACCGATGTTCAAAGCCAAACATCAAAGCCCATGTTTTGAGCCCTATTCTTTACACATCCCCCGTATTGACTAGGCCAATGCTGTGTATATAATAAATGGGGCTGGGTTCAATTTATATGAAAGAAGCAAATGGGTGAATTTTGATTCTCTTGATTTCCTTGGAAAATGGTAGAGAATGTATGTGGAGTAAGAATAACTGTATTTTTTAGTGATAGAGTTGGAACAACTGTTAGTGTGTTCTGATAAAATTTCCTTTTAGTTCACATAGATAGCAGGCAGTTATAACTCCAGAGATTTAATATTTTAGGTTCACTGATCAGACATATGCTAACAACCTCCTGGAATGATAAGGTATGAATTTAATGAATACATCAAGAGCCTCCGAGCCCCAGGCGGCTAACTGACGCAGTCCCAACGCAGACAGCTCCCCAGAACATCTCTGCCAGAGCACCCCGCCTCCTCTCTTATTTTCTTATTTTGTCTTCCATCGAGTTGATTAGTTTAGTTTATGATCCTCATTTTAACTGAGCCTATAGTTAACTCTATAGAAATAGAAAGGTGTAGAGTAAGTTAATAGTGAAGTGAGCATGGGCAGGAAAGAGGGAGGGCAGAATCTCAGAAGAGAGGGCAAGTGTAGGAGGAGAAAGAATTACCAGAAAAATGATGGAAGGAAAAAACACAGTATTTTGCTAGTGGTACGTTTGAATAAACCTTTACTTGAACTTTTTTTCCTGCCGTGAATGATTTCTCTGAAATAGTGGATTTTAAAGGAATTAGAGCAGAGACATGATTTTCTTTCCTTTTCAACTTACGTTAGCTTTTATTATTGGTAAGAAGCATTCTTTCCTTATGCCCTTTGTCAGCACCGTCCTGTGGCTGCAAGTGTCAAGGGGGACAGTCACTCCACCACTCTGACCCATGAGGGTGCCCGTGTCACCTAGCCAGAACCAAGCCAGACTCTCAAATCTTATTCTTCTAACACCAGTGGCTTTTTCAGAATCTCTTTAATGAAATGGCAGGATATTTGTATGGCTTTCCTTCCCCTTCCTCCCCCCCAAAAAACCTATTCTATTTTGTATCCTTTCTGTAAAATTTATTCTTCATTGGAACTCCATAGTTGGCACTATTATCTCTACGTTTCAGATGAGGAGTTGCATACGGCAGGGGGAGTTTAAGTGGCCTGCCCAAGATCACATGGCTTGCAAACAACCCAGGGATCTCGGGGGTATTTCCTGATCTTTTCCTAAGTGGATGAGTACTGGGAGTTGAGAGCCTCTACTTTACTGCCCTATAGGCCATGCCATTCCAGTCTAGGTCTGGTGCCATTGCTGACAACTAGCTTTAGAAATATTTCAAGGGTCGAATACTCCAGTAGACTAAAAGCACAGGGAAGGAAAATGGATTAAATACTCATTTCATTCCAGGAGAGTTATACGATCCAGTTATAGAAAGTGCCCTGAAGCCGCCATGATTTAGTTTTTTTCCTCCCTCATCTCTTTAGGGGACTATAAACTAGAGAATTAAAAAAAAAATACAGTTGACGTTGTTAAATTCTAAACCTTATTCTGCTCATATCAGCAATTTTTCCAATAGTTAAATGTGATCAATTTAGGCATAGATTCGTAAGACAAAGTTGAATTTGCTAATATACAGTTGTACATATTCCCAGCTGTTAAAGTGCAGATTTCCAGGAACTAAATTAAAATCAGAGGTTGCCAGCAACTATTTCCAACCAACTGTGTCTTAGGAAGGATGTGGTTAAAGAACTGTAAGAATATTTTTTTATACTTGCAGAAAAATGCCCCTTTAGAGACATAGATAAAATAACTTTATTCATTTTAATTACCTTCCTCCTTTTCTTTACTATTTTAGTAACATTTTCTTTCACTAAAAAGTTGAGTCATTCTAAATCTATATAAAATTCTTTGGCTTCTGTAAACGCATAGAAGGCTTAGGAAGAGAATAAACATTACTTGAGACCCTGCCATTCAAAGATAACAACTGGTAGCATATTGAAATATATTCTTCTAGGTAAGTTGATCCTACAAAATCAAAACCACACTATTTTAAAATATGCTTCCTATGCTCAACCATATATTATGAACATTTTTTCCACATCACTATTATTCTATGAGATCATTTTAAGTGGCCTTATAATATTTACTTAATTTTTAGAGTTGTTTTCCATTTTTGATGTATAACTAATGTGATTAATATCTACTACATAAATCTTAGAAAATATCTCTGAATAATTTTTTAGAGGAGTTGATGGTTAAAAGAGCATGCACATTCTTAAGGCTTGGGCTATACATGTAGTCATTTTATCCTCCTAGAAATAGGAAACGTTTTCACTTTTTGCCAGTAGTGGGTTAAAGCCCCCATTTCCCTGTGTCTCAGTCAGCACACATTGTTTCCATCATGGCCAATTTGGTCGGCAAACTGTGGAATTTTATTGCTTAAATTAATACCTATTATTAGGAAGGAAAGAATTCATCTGTTATTTGGTCACTTTTTTCTTTTCTGAGTTATTTATTGAGCATAATTTTAGACCATTATGTTTGCTGTTTTTGTTGCTGATTGCTAAGTGCTATATAATTAAATAACAATCCTTTGTTCTGCCATGCATTTATTTTACATTACTCTTTTTTGTGTGTGAGCTTTTCATTTGTTTTTAATTTTATTGATGGAATTTTTGACAGTCAGATTTTTGCCTTTTAGGTTGTCAAACCTATCAGTATGGTTTTTATTGATTCTATCCTTAAATTTTTACTTAGTCAGAACTTCCATGCCCCAGCATCAGGAAAATGTTGATAATATTTTCTACCAGATTTTTAAAATGGTGCTATTGTTCATATTTCCTTCTTAAGTATGCATGGAATTTAATCTGATGAATGTAATGAGGGAAGAAGTTAACAAGATATGTTTAGCCAGCACCTAAATAATCCATTACTCCTCTAATAATTTGACAAGAAACCCTTTCATGTACCATATTTTATAAGCATTTGCATTTGTTTCTGAACTTTACAGTCTCTTCTACTTTATTCCTAGGCAGTAGTAGTATTCTGTTAATTATTTTTGTTTTATAATATGGCTTAATGACTTGAACGAATTCCGTCTACTTGTTATCACTTTCATCTTTATCTTATTATTTAAATTTTTTGAGAATACTGTATAGTTCATTCTCCCAGGCAAATTTTAGAATAATTTTCTCAAGTCAGACATTAAAAATAACAAAGAAACGTCCATTGGTATTTTGATTGAAACCACATTTAATGTATTAATCTTTAGTGATTTGACATCTTTTCAGTATTTAGTCTCATTCAGATATGTTCCTTATCTATGAAGTGACCTTACCCTCTACAGACATTTTCTCAGACTATAGCAGATATTTCTAATCCTTCGCAGGGTGTAGACATCAGATGTTCCATATTTACGCCACCATGTGTGTTGAGGATGCCTTGACATTGGCGTTAGTCAGTGCTGTGGCCAGTTTAAAAATGGCTGTATTGCAAAAGCAAAATCTAACCTGGGCTGATATTGTAACAGACACATGTAACACACACACACACACACACATACACACCCACACACACTGGTATCCCTTCTCCCTTCTCTCTGAAGCAGAGGACTTGAATTTGATTAAACACAGAGGAAGAAGAGAACCTCGATCAAGGACAAGAGAGAGTAGGCGATTTTTTTTGTCCCTTCTGTAAATGGTGGAGAGATAAATTACCATAGAGTAGGATGAACATTTCCCAGAACCATGAATAGTGTGAATTATAAAGACCACTGGAGATGAAAGAGGTCATTGCAGAACAGGGCTTGTCTATCCAGGTACCCAACCCTCTGCTCTCGAAGATATGCCTGGGGTATGAGCTGAGTCCCAAGACTTAGGTCCTCTCAGGCCCCTTTCCTTTCCCCTTCCTTGGTCCCTTCTCTCTGTCTTCATTTCTCAAGTCTGTGCTTAGGAGGCTTCATTGTAATCAATGATTTTGACTATAACAAATCTCTCTGTTAACCTTACTCCTAATTAATCATGCACTCAACTAGTAAGATAAATGTTAAAAGGTGCTTGGGAATGGAGGTTACATAAAACACTTAAACATTGAAATAAATGTTGTTATCTCAGTGATCTATGTTAATCTCTACTTAAATTTCTCTCTCAATCTCTCTCTCTCTCTCTCTCTCTCTCTCTCTCTCACACACACACACACACACACACACACACACACACAAGCACGCGCACACACGATACTAACGATGCTATAGGTTCCCCTGGTTATTTTCTGAACTAACTTCTGGTACATTTTTATCTTGTATTAAGTTACTATTTAAAAACAGATGCTAATTGCTTCTGCTATTTAGTGGAAGCTACAAATATATTCTTAAGTAATTATAAGATCTCTCCCCTCAATCTATCCCCCCTGCCATCTGAAGCTTCAGGTTTTCACGACCCCACATTTCTTTCTTCTCTGGCCCTGAATTGCCCTCAAACAGAACACCAGAACGCCTCTTTGTGTGTCTTGTACTGTCCCTAAGTCATTCAGTCCTGACTGATTTGTCTGGATAAAAAGTGCAACTGTTATTTTACCACCTGGTTTTTTAAAGGGGAAGGGACTTTTACACTTCCGTGTGCTTAGGAGGCTTCATTGTAATCAATGAAGTAGTGCAATCTACTGGCAGGTAACAAAGGACCCTTAGCCTCTGGTGCTCTTTCCATGGGTCTTTGCCTAGCGTTGCTTGTTACAGGTATTTGAGTAATTTTAAACAGTGCATGACATCAGAGTTTTTTCCTGAATAGTCTCAAGAATTGACTCATTCCTTGCTTTTCTCTTTTCCATTATCCTAGGAAACTGGAGTGTGTAGGCAGGATTGGAAAGAAGAGTTTTGGTTTTCTACTTGGAAATGTTCCAAAAATTGCCTTATTGATACCTAATTAGCCATCTGGTCACTTTTACCTTGAAGAAAAAAAAATCATTGAAGATTAAGAGTTGAGTTAAACTTTTGTAAAGTGATAAAAACAATTCTTTTGTCCCTAGGGAAGGTACATGTATTTGTACATTTCAGATTTGGTGTTCTGCCCTGATAGGATATTCTAGACTCACCCTTCACCGTTAGGATAATTATAGAACCAGCAACTACATGCATGAGAATAACATCTCTCACCTTGCCTAGTGTGGCTCAGTGGATTGATTGTCGGCCTGCCAACCAATGGGTTCCTGGTTCAATTCCCAGTCAGAGCACATGCCTGTGCTGTGGGCCACATCCCAGGTAGGAGGCGCGTGAGAGGCAACCATGCATTGATGTTTCCTCTCCCTCTCTTTCTCTCTTTCTTCCCCTCTCTAAAAATGAATAAATAAAATCTTTTTTTTTAAAAGAATAACATCCCTCATGAACCAATTCCATGGAAATTTTGTTTTAATCTTCACTTTTAGGACTACAAATGAATTAGCTGTTTAAGAAAATTTCTGGGGAAAGTAAGAATCCTTGGGATATGAGTGAAGGAGGACATGGTGGCAGGTTGGTCTCTGCTCCTTTTCTCCCCTCATAAGTTTTGCACAGCTCTACATTTTTGATGTTCAACAAAACTCAAGTATTGTTTGTGGTGTGTTTATCCTCTAGGTGCTGTTTCTTTCAGGTGAATTGGAAGTTGCTTCGGTGGAGAGCTGATTTGGGAGCAAGGTTTGATTCCTGTAGGAGTTCATTGTGGGGGATGCGGGGTGTAGGACACTTTTCTCTCTCCTAGCCAGGGGACTAGAATAAAACAACCATCCCTAAATTGATGTCCTTCTGGCTTCGAGTCTTGACTTTGGCTTTCTGAAGGGTACAGTGTAATCCCTCTTTGATTTCCTGAGCTATGGGCAATTCTCAGGGCTTTATATATTTTTTTTCTCTCTGCAACATCCCCGTTGCAGCACTAAGAACAAAGTAAGTTCAGAAGACATAAAAAAAAGTGCTTCCCTAGAATATTCTGGATATAAAATCAAAACAGAAGTACTAAACTAGAGGTTTTTTTTTAAAAAAATGTTCTTGGTCAAAACATAGTTTAGATATCAGAAAATAATTTGGTTCAAACCAAGTGTTACTTCAATATGTCCTATTTTATCTGGGACACTCAGAAACATTTAGGGATTTCTGTTGGAGAAAAGGAAACATAGATGTGAAATTAACAAGGAAGACAAGAAAGGATCAATAGGAGCAAAATAGTGTGAGTGCAGAGAAACAAGCACAATTTATTCTAATTGTGGGAATAAAGGAGAAGTCTAGGGAGGAGGTGGTATTTGAGTAAGGTTTAAAATATTTTAACACATTGAAAATTAAAGGAGGGACATTTCAAACTGAGACAATGGCATAAACACCTTCACAGAAGCATGAAAGAATTTTCTTGCTTTAGAATGTTCATTTCCCAGAGACATTAACCGCAGTGGAATAACTCCAAAGGTGCCCCCATCAGACCTTACCTAACAGCAAAATATGCTGACGTGCATTAAATCAGCATCTTTAAAGCAAAATCAGGTGCTGATCACTCTCTCAGATGATACCTTGAAGTCCTCAGACATCACAAAACATAAGCATTGACCGCAAATGAACAGAGCACCAAGGGGGAACAAAGGTCCCATCACTCAGTATGCTGTCATACTACTGATGTCATAAATAGATTTTTCAGATTACTTGAATCTTAGAAGATATTTTTTTATTCTGAGTATAACTCACAGAGCTTGAAAATGAAAACAAAAATTTCTCAGAATCTGTTCCTTATGGAGAGAAGCATCCTTTTGTGATTAATAGTGGCTGACTTATCACTACTCTGAATTTCAGCCCTGGGGATCCCAAACCTTCTGCATTTGTTAATACTTCACTTAAATCAGGTCAAGCATAGACTTAAACTACACAGAGTTGCCCTAAAGTATGGGTGGGTTTTAACCGCCTCTCTTGCTTTCTGGTTCTGCAACAGAAAAATCAGAATTTTTGCTGCTAAAATAGCAGCAAATGAGAACTCTACCTTATGGCATCCAGATGTCATTCTTGTTTTACATGGATCCTTGTAAGCAAGATTTTTGCCCTTTTCTTTGGTATATTAATCAACTATCCATTATCTTTGTGGAGGTAAAATATCTTTCTTAAAGGTCTTCTAAAAACAGCAAATGAATCAAAGGAAGAGGAGGAGGATTGAGAAGTTGTTGGGTTAACTGCTTAACTGTGTCAACCTAGGAATACTGCGTTCTGGGTAAGGGAGAGAGATTGAATGCAGAAGCAGAGAGACGGAGGATTGTGGGAGATGTATGACAACACATGTGAATGCAAAAAACGTGACTACTTACCTGCCCCAGGTGAAAAAATTTGAGGAGGAAAAATTCAACTGAAAGGCGAATGAAAATATGCATGTATTAGCTAATCTGGGTTCTATTTGTCCCTAGGGATCAGCGCTACAGGAAAAGCCTCGCTATCTCATGTAGTGAGGACTGGGGTCTTTGCGTTAACTGAAGTTTACATATCTACTGATACCCAGTTCTGAAAGAGTTGAAATAATCCAAACATATTTGCCACAATGACAAAGCTGTCCTTAATGAATATTTGGTGATTCAAAAGCAGTTTAGGTTAATGACAATCTTATATTGTCATAGTGTCAACATTAGGAACATTAAGATGGTTATATTTTAAAAGTAAACACATACTTTTTGGATAGAGATTTCCAAAGGAGGTTTAGTTTTATTGACATAAAATGTAAAGAAAACTTGAATTTGGTAAATGCTTGCTGTGTATGAACTTGAAAGTTTACCAGTCATCTCTCAATTTTTCGAATGAATGTCCATCACTGCTTTGTGCCTAAATGAGAAATTATTATCTTAGTGACTCAGAGATGAGAGAATTTTAAAGTGCTTCAAGTGATATGCAACAGAGCTAAAAAAAAAGAAAATATATCAGAATTCTTTACTGATTGATTCAGAGAATTAACCATAAATATGCATGATCTCTAAAAAATTCTGATATTAAATTGGTTTAGTACCATACAGAGTACAAAACATTGTCAATCATATTTATTTATTGATTTTTATGTCAACTCTCTGTGCTTCATTTCATAGATAAGTCTTGGCCAGATTAATGATTGACCCAAAAACTAAGTGGCTAGTAAATGGCCAAGGTATGACTTGAAACAGATATTCACACTGTGAGCGCCATCCTTTTCTTACTAAACCTGATGCTTTAACTTAGAGTCTTCATTTCTTCAAAGCTTTCCAGCCGAGATTTGCAAAATTTCAAAAGACTTTTCCAATAGAAAAGATCTTGAGGCAAATTGACTCATGAGGTATTCATGTTTCAGCTATGGTTTTGGTTTTAAATTGCCTTCTACTCTTTTGTTACCTCCTCTTCCTTCTTTTCTTCACTCTTTTTCACTTTCTCCACCACCATCATTATCATCATCATCAAACTCAGTATGTGAGGGGGGCCGAGGCTGTGGTATAAGGGAGTAATCATACTATGCTACCCGCCTCTTTATTTCAATTACAATGTGTCTAGTTATTATTGATCAAAGAAGGGAGAAATATAAATTTCCTTCATTCTTTATCTTTTGCTCAATAATCCTCTTCCTCTTTCTTTTTTTCTCACTTTATCATTTATATCTTCCTCATTTTATCAGCTTTCCCCCCAAAACTTAAGCACAGAAATTCCAAAGCAGCTGTTTTCTGGGACAGAACAACCATCTGCCTCCCTGCTTGGGCACTACCCCTTACATACCGGAGGTGGACATTCTGTTCTGATTTCTCTCTGCCTCAGAACCTAGTTAACCACCTTCACAGGCTTCGTGCCACAGGCCACACATCACTCTGTGGCCTCTGTAATATGTAAAGATGTATTTGTTAAATTTCAGTGCAGGAGCAGCAAGCAGTATATTTTGCCCGTGGTGGCAGTAAATTCAATCCTCCTGCCCCTCCCCAACACACACACAAATCACTCTCAGCTGTATCAACAAACAAAGCTTTAATTTAAAATCCAAATTCTGAGATCATATTTTCTCAACTTCAGGAAGTCTTATCCCAAACAGGGCCATATTAAGCCCAAAGTAGCAGTGTGGGGGTCTCTCTGATATGAAAATGCATTCTCCCTCAGATGTTAAATTACCCTTCTGGTCCATTCTAAACAACACAAAGGATCCATGTTAAAAAAAAAAATAAGAAAAGAAAAGGCAAAGTTTAGTTTAGGGAGTGGAAGTTCAAATTTTCCAGAGAGTCAAAGATAAGGTAAAAATAGCAGCAACCAGAAGAGCAGCAATTGATGCTTTAATTTAATTTAATTTGGTATTTATGTAAATTGACAACTGTAGCCATTTAGTCATTGGTCAGTGTCAGGGAGAGGTTCACAGTCTCCGAGGTTGTGGGGCAGAGCAGTGATGCTCCACTGGGGACCCCCTCAGGCCCGAGGTGCTCATTTTCCCAGCTGAGGAAAGTGTGGCAGCTGACACGCACAGTTGATTATCCTTCAGGAGTTGCCCTTGGCCGTCAGTGCTGCCTGCCCAAGGTCGGGCGCCCTCGCCCGGGACAGCCCACACCCAGTGGACAGCCAGCCTCTGTCTTGGCCCAGTCTGAACGGCAGCCCCCAAAGAAAACTCTTGCATTGCAATTTCAGAGTCTCTGAGTCTGCTCCCTGGGGAACCTGCCCTTCCACAGATTCTTTTGAAACAGTTAAGATATGTCAGGACTTGCTAGAATGAAAAAGCCCCTGGACATCTGCCACAGCTTTTCTCCCATATCCCGGGGAATAAAACAAAACCTTCCCATAAAGCATCCTTAAAAGTTGCATTGCTATAAAAAAACTAACTTTATTTCTAATCAAACCACAGAGGTGAATTGTGAACCAACCAACCACGAACAGCCGTAGTGTGTGACACTTCCCTCTTGTCATTACCAGTTCCTTTAAAGGTGAGACATAATGACAGCAGATTTTTTTAAGGAGTCAGAAAATGCTCTCTTATTAATAGCTGTAGGATGGCAATGATAAAATATAAAACAAATGGGTTTACTTTTATCATATGGCTTATGAGTCATTTTTGTCAGCTAAACATATGACAACTGTACTCATATGATATGAAAAGTACAATCACTTAAGTAAACTCTTTGGGATACAAACTGAACATTGATAAAATTTTAACCCTAAATTACTTTTTTATTTTTAGAATTATAAAAGGACACCATAATAATAACTATCATTTATTGAAAAATTATCTTTCACTGTTCTAAGTACTTTATATATTATTAAAAGTGATTACAGAAGAAAATTTAGGTGACTCAAACAGACTTTATGTAACACTTCATGAAAAAGACCACCCCCTTTTGGAGAACTGCAAAGTGGGGTGGTGATAAGACTTTACAGGATAAAAAGTCAAGAAAGAGAAAAATATAAAATATATGATAGACTGGGGCCACATAGTCAACCTTGTTTGGGTTGAGAAGGCCCAGAATTGACCTTGTGTTTGGGGATTCGCTAACTAGATATACTGTGTTTCTGGTCCAGCAGAGCATTGACAAGGACAGGAAGGTCACCTGAGTTTCAGTTTGCTAACATGGCACCATGGCAGGAGCAGCTCTATCCTGGGTGTAGAGAGTTATTTCAATAATATATATCAAATTTAACACTTGCAATGTTCTTATGAAATTATTACTATTCCCATTTTTCAAATCAGGGAATCAAAACAGAAAGGCTAAGTAACTTGCCTCGGGTCACCTTGTTAGAGGGCAGGCCTAAAATGTGAACCTAGATATATCATATACCTATATTTTTAATCCACACACAAGGATATATTTATTTATTTTTAGAGAGAGAGGTAGGGAGGGAGAGAGAGAATGAGAAACATTGATGTGAGAGAGAAACACGGTCAGTTGCCTCCCACATGCACCCCTACTAGGGATTGAACCCACATTCGTGGTGTGTGACCTGACTGGGAATCGAACCCACAATCTTTTGGTGCATGGGATGGTACTCCAACCAACTGAGCCACCCAGCCAGGGCCTTAGCCTATATTTTTAACCAGTGTGCTTAATTTCCCCCACCCCAATCATTGATAATCCTTTTGTTCTAAAGGTGAAATATTTTTGTCCAATAGATCAAAATTCTCTAGCATTATCTTTTTAAAACTATTGCTGTGAAATATGCCTGGACTGGAAATTGGTTTTAACAATGCCATAGTCCCTTCTTATCCAAGAGGGATGAATTTCAAGAGCCCCAGTGGAGGCCTGAAACTGTGGCTAGTACCGAATCCTGTAAATAATATGTCTTTTTTTTTCTGTATGTACATAACTTTCCACTTAAAGTACTTCATGGCTTATCTCTCTAGTCTCTTTGGCATATCCAAATTGCCAGCATGAGTGCTTTTGCACTTTGGGGCTATTCTTAAGTAAAATAATGGTTACTTGAACACAAGTACAGCCATACCATGACAGTCAAGCTGCTAACTGAGAGAGCTACTAAGTGACTAATGGGTGAGTAGCACATACAGTGTGAATATACTGGACAAAAGGATTATGTATGTCTTGGGTGGGAGGGAGCAAGATTTCATCATGCTACCCAGAAAGGTGCACATTTTAAAACTTATACATTATTTCTGGAATTTCTATATAATATTTTTGTACTGCGATTGACTGCAGGTAACTGAAACTGTTGGAAGTGTAATCTTGAATTAGGGGGACTACTTTGGAAGGATGGGAGTAAGTAGATGCTCTCCTCACTTATTCAGGTTTCCTACACTTTGTCAGTATCTTACCAAGAGCTTTGATTTTGCTCTGAAAACTGTAGGATTTATGACCATTTCACCATAAATGTGACTACCTTTTTGTCACTTCTGTCCTAGTCTCTGAGTCCTTAACTCATCAGCAAGCAAAGAATGGCTCAATTCTTTAACAGTGCTCTAAGTTTGCCCTGGGTTAATTTCTTAGTTATTTTAATACTTGTCATTTTGAAATCCTTTTAAGTCACTATGAAGTCCTCAGGCTCCCATGTTCCATATCTGTCTAGAGGTAAGAGGTATACAAACATGTTTTTAGGTTTGTTAGGGATGCTATTAATAGGCAGAACCTTCTCCCCCGAACTCTGTGTGTGCCACTTGTAAACATGATTCTTATTTCTGACTAAAAATGGCAATCTATTAATTGTAATTTGGTGGTTTCAGGTTTATGGCTTCCAAGTCTTATGTCCTATACAAATGTCAGGTTATCCACTAGGATTAGCAAAATACAGATACTTATTTTGTTCCTTGAGTGTAGGCAGGCATCTGCCAACATATTAGCTTTTGGTAGATTGTTCATAAATTTGATCTTTTTTTTTCCTGGTTGGAAAGTCCCCTTATTTCCTAAGTTTGGGGATAACCACAGCTGAGAGCTGAAAAGCATATTCAACGCTGAGAGCTGAGCAGAACTTGTGGTATCAAATCTGTATCTTCCTTCTTAAGTAACTTTGAAGGGATATCATAGACAATGAAATATAGCAATATATTTTAGTATTTCTTTGGAGGTATTTGTAATTACATCATGTAAATATAATTATAGTAAAATGTACAAATTCTAAAAAATTTATATATCTGAATGAAGACATGGAACATTACCATTACTCTAGGAAATCGCCTATGCCCCTTCCAAGTCAATTCCCTACCCCTACCCAGAAAGGCAACCTCAGTTCTTTTTTATCACCCCAAATCAGGTTTTCCTGTTTGCCTATTTTTGAAATTCACATAAACAGAATCACGCAGTATGGACGTTTTTGTGTCTAACTTTCCTTTATCCCCCCAACACATTGTCCTTGAGATTGATCCATGTTCTTGAATGCATTAGTAATTCAGTCTTTTTGTTGTTATTCAGTTATTTCTATTGTATAATGTACCACAATTTATTTATCCATGTTCCTGTTGATGGGTATCCTGTTGTGCTTAGTTTGGGGCTATTATGATTAAAGGTGCAATGAACATTCTTGTAAAATTTACTTTGTGGACACATGATTTTTATTTCTTTTGGGTGAGCAGAGAAGGGAGGAATTACATGATCCTAAGTAATATTTGACATTTTAGACTTTTTAATTTTAACCATTATAAGTGGGTGTGTAACATAATTTCCTTGTGGTTTTAATTTGCATTTCCCTGATGACTAACAATGTTGAGCATCTTGATCTTTTCTTTTCTTAAATGTGTAAGTATTTTGCCCATTTTTATTGGGTTGTTTGTCTTTTCAAAAATTATGTACAATTTATTGTAAGAGTTCTTTATTTAGCCTGAACACACATGCTTTGTCAAATATATGTATATTTAATGTTTTATTTATTTCTCTTGTTCTTTCATCTTTATACTTTGCTTTTTTCCTCAGTAGTTGCTCTAGAGATTATAATATATATATATATACACACACACACACACACACACACATACACATATACATATAACTTACTACAGTATATCTTGAATTAATATAACACCACTCTATGTATGATGTAAGATGCTTACAACATTATAAATCCATTTTTCTTCCCTGTCCTTTTGGCATTGCGGTCATATAATTTGCTACTACATCTTATAAATCCCAAAATACAGTGTTTTTACTTTTACTTTAAACATAAATCTTTCAAAGAGATTAGGAAAAAATAGTATTTTATATTTACTCACTCATTTTCCATATCAGGCACTTTCTAAGCCTTCCTATAGAACTAAATTACTGATTTTCAAACTGTTATCATTTCACTTCAGCCTGAAGAACTTGGTTTAGCATTTCTCACAGTATTAGTCTACTGGTGATGGATTCTCTTTGAAAATGTCTTAGTTTTGAAAATGTCTTTATTTCACCTTTGTTTTGAAGAATATTATGACTGAATATATAGAAGTCTAGGCTGATAGGCCCTTTCATTTAAAAAAAAAAAGCAGGATTTTATTTTTCCTCTTGAAAGATACATGTCACTTCTTGTCATCTTCTTGTCATCATGTTACTTCTTATACCTCTATAATAGTGTTTGTCTATTTATCTTAAAAATATTCTCTATCTCTGTTTTTTCAGAATTTGTTACTAAATGCCTATACTATGTTGCCATTATTCATTCAGATAATTTTTCCTGCTTCATCCCCTTCCCTGGAGACCCTGCTTACATATGTTTGGCTGCTTGATACTGTCCCTCAGGTTGTTAGGGTTCTGTTCAGTTTTTCTTCAGGCATTTTTTCTTTTGCTCTACTTGGGATAATTTCTTCATGTGCTAAATCTAACCTCAGAGCCCAATTCAGAGACAGTTATTACTGACTGATTTTTTTGTTTCCCGAATACAGGTCATACCATCTTATTTATTTGCTCATCTTGTAGTATTTTGTTGCGAACCTATCATTTTAGAAAATATGTCATAGTAAAACTCTATATTCTGATATTTCCCCCTGAAACTTGTTACCATTTTGTTGTTTTTCCTGCTGCTGTTATTTTCGGAACTTGCCTGGACTTAATCTGAAGAACCTGTCTCCTCCATGATGTCAGGCAGTTGTGTTTTTTTAATTCTTATTTTCATTTTATTAGTCTGGCTCCCCAGGGCTTGCTCCTGTGTCTGCATAGCTCAGTGGTCAACCAGTGATTGGTCAGAGGTTGTGCTCAAGCACCTTGAGCCAGCAGAGCTCCCACCCTCTGCTGGCAGGTCTGTGGGTACATCAGGAGCATGTTCAAAGTCAGGCAGTTCTCAAGTCTGCCCTGATTTTCCTCTCTATTGCGCCCTCATGGGTCTCCTGCTGTGTGTATGCAGCATCCCACCCAGCCTGGGGTCCTATCTGGGTCTTCTCTTGTGCTCTCATTTCCAGGATCTCCTCATTAAATATCTGGTTAGCCTGCCAGTCTACTCTTCACCCTGACTATGACCACATTTTTAGGCTACAGAGCTATGGGGTTCTCCATTTATTTCCTGCTAGACTTGGGATTTTTACTGACAGTTTCACTGGGCACAAGTAAGCCTCTCTAGCAGGAAAGCTGCTCCGGCCCTGAGCTGGAGGGATGGGGAGAGCAGCCCCAAGCAAGAATGCCCCGGAATGCCACTGGTTGTACCCAAAGTTTGTCAGTATTTTATTAGTAAATGCTTCTCTCAGGTGGTCACTTGTCTTTACGTAGTTCCGAGAGCCCTGAAATGGTTGGTTTGGAAAATTCTACTAATTTTACAGTTGTTTTGGGAGAGGATTTGCTGACTTCTTATTTTATCATAGTCAGAAGTCTTGCCCTGGCAGATGTATTTTGACAAAGGGAAAGAGAGGCAGAAGACAAAGGCCCTAGCATGAAGAAGCTACCGGGAACAGTGTTCCCTGGGTTTTGGAAACCTGTAACCAAACCAGCAGTCCAAGGAGCTTTAAGAATTAACTGTCCCTGAATAGTTATTTTTTTCTAAACAAGTAACAAAGATGAAATGCATTTAATGATACACATAATTATTGTGTCATGGGAATTATATACCAATGTTAAAGAATTTATAACAAAGTAGCTAAGTTCATAGAAAAATACATAATTATTAGCACTTAGCTTATCATGAAATTTTCTTATCATGAGATTGATTATAGATCCTAGAAGACGATCAATATCAATATTTTCTCTTGATGTTTCACGTAGTGATAATTGACATAATGCTAACTTGTACATGTTACATAGTAGCGGTCCTGTCCCTTGCTCTCTCTTTTATGCCTGTTAAGGACATAGAGAAGTTACTTTTTTCACCTCCACTCCAACCCTCTCAGATCTTTCCTAGGACCTCTGACTTCCTGAACTGGAAGCAGAGGCCTTTCTTTCAATAAGTGAGGGAAGATAGTTAACACTAGGGGTAGTCGCTTGTCAATTCGCTGCCATGGGGCTGGAGCACAGCCTTCCCACTTGGGTGAAGAACAGTTTATGGGCAACCTGAAGGCCCTGTCCCTAAGGCGATGGAAGGGAAAGGAGTGCTCCTGGGCGTCAGGAAACGGGCTGTTTAGTTGGAGGCTTCTGTGACATCACTAGGTCACCTACATCACCTTGATCACCTTCCTCCAGGCTCTGGCAAACGGGGGTGCTTGCCATGAGCCTGGAGGCCAGTGTGTAAATCTCCTCCTCTGAGGGAAATCCCCGAGGACCTCTGAGGGTAGCAGCCAGTCCTTGGGGGAGGAGTGCCAGTCACCCGAATGTGGCTCCCAGTACATGAAGCAGGAGTTGTCCAGTGACTTTACTGGTGTTATCTAAACTTCTATTATTTCTCCTGTGATATATATATATAAAATATATATATATATATTTTCCCTGGGCTGCAAGGATTGTACGAATCAACTTCACCTTTTGTTATTGTCATCTGTGTGTTTCATCTCCTCCACTAGATTTCATGTTGGGGTGAGATGGCATTTCTTCTGCTATTTATCTTTAAATACTCCCTTCCCTGTTCTCCGCAGGTCCTGCTTTAAACATCCAGCACACTCTCAACAAATCAATTTTTAATTGTTGCTCTGAACAGAATACAAAATAATCTGGCAATTCACCAGCGCAGTGTTTCTTGATCAGAACTGCTTATTGGAATCCCTGTAGGAGTTTATAAAAGTCGTGGTGCTCAGGCTGCACTTGAGACCAGGGAAATCAGACTCTCTAGTGATGGGGTCCAGGCAGCCAGTGCTATGAAGCAAAGCTCTCGTGATAAGTAGTACCTTTATGTAGCATGCTAATATTTATCTTTGCTTTTTTTTTTTTTAATCTTAAACCAACATTGACCACATCCTTGAGGGACACATTGGAATATTAGCTGGCAGAAACTATAGCAATGTGGAAACTGAATTATATCATGATCTCATTGCAGTGTGTCAATACTTCTGAGGTCATGTTGGCCATATGCCCTTCAGTGTCCTTGTGTTCGGCAGCCGTTTTGGTGGCTGACAACCTAAGAGAGCAAATAAGAAAAAAAGAACAACCCAGAGATATGAAACTTGTCAGATTTCAAAGATGGCTGGCCCATTTTGTAAAATGCAGTGACAAGTTAGTACAAATATTTACCTTCACCTTTCTCCCCCAGGATCTTTGTTCTCATTTAAACACCAACATTGACTTCTTTTCAAAGGGAAAAAGGAAAGTGGTAAAACTTTCACTACTTTTTCATAACTACTTTCTTTTTGAGACTGAGATTTCCTATTCCCACTTCCTGAGAAGACATGATTGCCTCTATTTCACACTTGTTGGTTTATTTCACTAGCCTCAAAGGCAGGTGCAGCTTTCTCTTGGCTGTGGATAGAAAGCGGATTGAAGGAAAAAAAAAAAGCAAATATTTGCTACAGCTATTTGCTAGATTCCAAACCTGCACAAACCAGCTTCTGAGTTTTCTCCCTGTAATGAGCAGATGAGTGGTGGAGTGAGGGTAAGTATTAAGAATCTGGTGGAATGTTTTCAGCACTGAGTCATCTGGTGCCTAGAAAGGTGCAGGCAAACATCATGAAACCACGGATTCTGTTGGAAGCGTGAAACATTGTGCTTGTTGCAGTGTTCTCTGTTTGTAATAGGGGTGGCATTGGAGGGTTAGCAATCAGGAAGAATTTTCTTGCATGAGAGAGAGAGAGGGACAAGACTGTATCATTCAACATAATTTTAACAATTCCTTTTTAGGAATTTTTTGTGTGTGTGTGTGTGGGAGAGGGAGCTTGTCTTTTAAAGAAAGTGATTTGTAGTTGTGTGAGATGTTATTCTTGAGACAAAAATGTAATACCTCCTGAGGATTCCTATTCAGCCTGTAATTCTAGAAGATACTATAGTCAGGGCAATTGAAAGCAAAAAATTTAACTTTCCTTATCTCATGACTCAATACTTGCTCCAAGTTTCCCCATATTTTACACATTTGTCAAGTATGTTTCCATACTTATTAGAAAGAATAAATGATAATTTGTGGCAGAGAGCTCAAGGTCATCGCATACGACATGTACATTGTGCACTGCAAATGCTACGGGGACCCATTACTGAGGTTATAGTGTGAATAATATCCCCTCAAACTGTGAATTCAGCTGTCCCAGGAGACTGACCCTTGGGCCAGTCATGGCAGTGGAGAATTACAGTTGATGGTCCCCCTTTCTGCCTGCCACTTTTTAGTTGACTATGTATTTAAGCCTATTAGTGATTTCATTTTTGAATCTAGTCTCTATTTCCTGATTTAGCCCACTTTAGGGGCGGTAACATAGGTGTAGGAGAAAAATTCACTGATTTAGTGAAAGAAGATGCTCTGATAACATATGCATCATTTCTTTGGACGATGATATTCCTAGGAGAAAGGGACATTGTCTCAAGTTATTCTCTTCCAGCTGATAGCACCGTAAGCTGGAGAACTATGAAGTATAGCTATTTTCCCAGTGGAGATCAGAGGTATGGTTTGTCTTACAGCATGGTCTCAACCTGGAATGATAGTTATTTCTGTTATTTTTCTCCCAGTTTGTCCTGTCATTCCCATTGTGAAATACTAGCTCAGTACTCTCCAAGAGTCACAAGAAAGTGGAGGAATGGCTTGGTTTGAGGGTCATCCCTTAGTCCAGTCACCTGGACTACCTACAGTTCTGAAGTCTAAGTGTCCCTTGGTATCTCTGGAGAGGAGACATCCTACCCAGCGCACACCCAGACCTGAATGGTAGGTATGGAGGGTGTAAGGCTTTTAGGAGGTGAGGGAAAAATTCCCAGGCTGATGGGCTACTCCTGGGGCCCTTTTGAAAGAGGATTTGCTGATGATTATGCCAATTCTGAGTATTTGAAGACCTCCACTTGTATATTTAATGATTTATAAGTCTCTGCAATATTCAGGGGCATGGGCTTGGTATGGAACAGGGTAAGACACAAGTTGTCCCATTCCAGGAACTTACAACCTTGGTGAGGAAAAATGTCTCCATGAAATTGTTAAACATGAGCATATTGGAGGATGATCCAGTGTGGTTTGGAGTGAGCAGCACGATGCTGTGGAGGAAATAGAACTTTAGCTGGGCCTTGAAACTTGTACAGAGAGAGCATGCCTATGTGGAAAGGAGGGGAAAAGACCTGCCTGATAATCAACTGCAATGACGAGGACCAAAGCTAAGGTTCAGTGTTTTATGTCAGGACACTGGAGCCATTGTAGTGACTTCTGCACATTTGTCCCAAGAGTTAGCTGCTGTTGTGCCTTGCGGTCTGCCAAGGTTTCGGACTTTCACTGCGATGTGTCCTTGGAGGCATGGCAGACCCACTTCAGTACGTTGGACCGGCACTGTGCGGAGGGCTCTGGAGCGTAAATGGCCACAGACAGAATGACAGAGCAGGACATAGGGAACTGTTTTCACTGTTGCAACTCTTACCAACAATATGCTGCTTACACTTTGGCTTGGTCTAATATCTTTTGAGCTCTGTGTCTTTCTGTGGGTTGGAGATAATTCATGCTATTGCTGCTGGTTGATCTGCTCCTCTTTTTGATGAAGAAAACACAGTTTAGAGTTCAGCATAGCTCTCTGGATTATCCAGGTTATTCTGCAACTTCATCTCAGAGGGCCAGGCTGTCTGCTCAGCGACAATGCCCTATAAGGCCCTCTCTATAGCAGGGTTTTTCAAGTTTTAATGTGCATGTGACTTGCCTGGAGATCTTGTTTAAAAGGTCTCGATTTATTCAGTCCAAGATGCAGTCTGATATTCTGCATTTCTAATAAGCTCTGAGGTGATGCTGATGGTCCTAGGGCCACACTTAGTATCCCAACCTAGCGCATAGTATGGATGCTTACGGGAAGAGAGTGGCCCAGGAAAGGTGAGTGTGGAAAGGTGCAGAATGGAGCAGAAATACTCTTCCTATGAGATTATACCCAACCAGGCTCCTACACATCCTTGACAATGAGAGTCATGGTCACTATCCACCCTGACCCTTGCTTCTCATTAGAAGGTGCTCCCCTAGGACATGCCCACATGGAAGCCTCAGGAATATCATGTTTTTTTTTTTTTTCTACCAAAAGCCCAGTGAAGACATTTGTGAGTTTCCAGCAGTGAAAAGGACAGGGTCAAGCTGAATGCTGAGTTGGTTTTTGCCTTTTTTCCTATCAACTGCAGGACAAATCAGAAGATGAATCTGATGGTTTGTTCCATTCTGTTCAATTCAGCAGATAATTTATTGAATGTCTGCTTTGAGTCTAACACTGTGCTTGCTAAGTATATGGATCTTTGATGAAAGGTGAAAAGTAGTCTCTGCTTTCCAGAGACTTGCTGTATTATTGTAGTTATTGAAGCAATGAAAGAAAAACATGAGAGAGCATGGATATAATTATGTGCTAAATTGAATGTAATCAAGTGCCAAACTTATGACACAAGCAGAAAAGTCGAGGGTAGGAGTGGGGATTGGATGTTGGCTTAGCTCTCTGAAACCAGGGTTACAGTTTTTAAATTGAGAGCTCCATTGTTTGACTTGTATTGGGGTTTTGGAGATCTTGCGGATACAGAATTTGGAGCTACTGGGTGGGAAAGGGAAAGACAGAACCCAGCACAGAAACTCAATTCACTTGTTTTCAGGTACTAAGAGCCCCACAATGAATGCAGATCACACGTTTTACCCTAGACCTTCTCATCCTTACAGTGAATGAAGCATTTCTTTAAATGAAACCCCCTCTAGATAATGAGATGATTGCTACACTGTGCTGGGTTTGACTGGACACTCCCATAGCTTGTAGGGCATTCAGACCTAAAGTGAGTTCTTTCCATAGAACACAGATAATAATAGGGCTTTAATGGGAAAGGCCATCTCAGCATCTCAGGGCAGATGCCTGGTAGTTTATAGATGGGGAAGACAAAAGGAAAAAGGGCTGGGAAAAGCCCTGAAAAGCAGAGAGGGAGCCCCTATCATTTATCTTGTCCATGAAAGCCCCATGGAAGAACAATACCATTCAGTACTTATATAGCACTCTAAACTCTTTTATAAACATCAGCTGGTAAAGTCACATGACATCCCTGGAGAGCAAATGCACATTGGTCTTTCCTCATTTCTGAGTGATTTACGGGCACAGAGCCTATATGGGTCTGATGGAAAGATTCATGCGTCCCTTGGCCTGCCAAACTGGATGAATAGGCCAAATCCACATGGCACAATCTAGCAGGTGGCTTAGCTGTGTCATGTATGAACCAAGCACTCATTCTCCACTCCTCCCAGTGGGAGGAGCAATATCAGGTTCTCTGAGTTGTCCCGTGGAACACCCCTCTCCCAGCTAGAACTGAGGGAGATGATAGCACCTCTCCTTCTTCCTGCCCTGCTAGGGAGGTTAGGAGACTCATGCTCAGTTCCCTTCAAAGAGGTCCTCCTCAGATGCTCTTTCCTATCTGCATTGCATCTTGTTTTTATATCCTTTTCTGGCCAAGTAGCCCAAGAGTTGCAAGACTTCTTATGGAATGTTTCCTGTGGGGGTTTTCCATATGGGGTCTGCTCAGTGCTAACCTTGGTATCTGAGACCTCTCGTGGCGGTGCCCCGGCCCAGCAGAGGCGGGAAGAGCACTCCTGTCAACTTGGGATCATGCCAGCAGCTGCTTTCTGTCGATGGAACAAGGCTGATAGGAAACTGCCAAAATTTATCTACGGGCTGAACTTGAAAGGAACCCTTTTCAAGTTGCTGGTCTTACCTTCCCTGTAAAGCGTATTTGGAAGCCCAACAGCTTCTAATTGGTGACTTGTAGGCCAAATCTGGTCCACAGATGCATTTTCTTTAATTGTTCTTGTGGTTTGTAAAAATCTGAATTACATTTGAACATTTTTAAATGAGTGCATTTTTATATAAAAATTGGGATTTCTGGCTTCTCTTGAAAAAACCGAGGAGCTGGCAACTTTGGGGCCACGCTTCGGCCTGGAAACACGGAAACACTGATATAGCACCGTGGAGGAGCCCCACACTCTTCACTCACAGCCTGGCCCCCTCACCCACTGCACCCATTTAGTTTGTCATTAGCCCAACCCCTGTGAGCGTTTTTTTCCACCTTGATGAATCATAAATACAGCCTGCAATTGTTTTTGTCTTGATATTATGGCTGGTGTGCCTAAGACAGATAAGAGATCAAGGTAGATTTAGGTAAGGAGTGGTTCAGGAAAAGTAGAATGCTGATTTTGGAACAGCTTAGAAATGGTTTGAACTAGAGGCAGAGAAATAACCTACTGGTGTTTCTCAGAACACCTGTGGAGAAGGACCACGGTGTCTTTTACTTTATAATCCATCATAGACCTGTACTTTTATAAAATACAATATACATGAATTCCTAGAAAAATAAAGGGAATAAAAGACATGCAAGCCAAATTTTATTAGGTTCTTCAAACATGAAATTTTTTAAATAAATATGACCAGAATAAACACAAGATGGAAAAAAGAAAATAGAAAGATTATATTGTTCATTTAATGTATTGATAAGCCATAACTATAGAGAATGACTGTTATATTTGTAGCTCTCTGACTCTGCAATTTATAAACTAATGAAAAGCTAAGGATGAAATAGTAACTTCACATATTAAATGCATTTATGCACATTTTAATGAACACCATGAGTATTAATATTTCAGGTTTTTAATACAATAAGTAAGCATGCTTCTTGCTTGTTCATTTAGCTAGGAAGTTGAATTAACAATGACATTATTCACAGGGAAGGTCTTTCTGTGTTTTGTTTCAGTAACATTCACAGTAAAGAATCCTCTGTGGGTATCTTAACATAAATGGGAAAACAAATTTTAAAGTAACTTCAGCAAACTTAGAATATTTATTTTTAATTTTTCTCCAAAACAAAGCAAATAAAATATTATTTACAAAATGTGTCTTTAATTCTTCATCAGTAGTAAACTTGGACAATTTATCCTATAAAGTTAAATTTAAAATTAGTTTAACTTTCAATGAAAGAATAGATTCCAGATCTGTAAATTTCCTACTTGTAAATGTTCTTTTTCTTTAAATTTTATTAATTTTTTTCAATTACAGTTTATGCTGATGTTATTTTGTATTAATTTCAGGTGTACAACATAGTGGTTAGATAATCATTTACTTTGTGTTCCCTTGATATTTCCACTATTCAGCTGGCACCATACATAGTTATTACAATATTATTGACTATGTTTCCTATGCTGTACTTTACATCTCTATGTTTTATAACTACCAACCTGTACTTCACAATGTCTTCACATTTTCACCCATTTCCCCAACTTCCTTCCTCTCTGGCAACCATCAGTTTGTTCTCTGTATCCAGAGTCTGTTTCTGTTTTGTTTGTTCATTTATGTTCTTTAGATTCCACATGTAAGTGAAATGTTATTTGTCTTTCTCTAGCTGACTTATTTCATTGAGCATAATACCCTCTAGGTTCACCCATGCTGTTGCAAATGGTTAAGATCTCATTTTCTTTTATGGGACAAGTAATATGCCATTGTATATGAGTACATGTATCACAGCTTTTTTAATCCACTCATCTGTTGATGGGCACTTGGGGTGCTTCCATAGCTTGGCTATTGTAAATACTTCTGTAATGAACATAGGGGTGCATATATTCTTTCAAATTAGTATTTCGGGTTTCTTTGGATATATACCCAGCCTATTCATGAACTTTTTATAAGAAGAAGTATAATTTAAAACCTTCTGCAAAATTTCTAAGATGTATGCTAATAACTGCAGATGTGTAATTTCAAGATCATATCGTCTCCTAGTTTGTTATTAATTACTGTTAAATTATGGAACTATCAACCCTGCAGAAATTGTTCAAGTTTCTAACTTTTATTTCTGCCCTTTGATCTTATCTGCCATTGAAAACATGTCATACATCCTTTATTTGAATGGAAGTATTAAGATTTTTAAAAATACAAAAGATATCAAACAAATTATTATGTCTAATTCATATCTTTAAAATGTTAAAAGTGGTTTTTGCAGAAAGAACATACAGTAGATTTATTCAGTAGTCTGGAGAGGATTGGATGCTGGGGGTCATTTAATAGTTTCTGAAGGAGGGATACCTTCAGAACATTAAGATATCAAGTAGAAATGAATATCAGGATTCCATTAGGCAGGACAAATTTCTATAAGCTTTGAGCATAAGCGAGAGTGTTATTTGTCCCCTTCAGTGACAGAGCCTGTTCAGGGCCAATTAAAAAAATGTATAACAATTCTGTTCTAGATTGTGCCATCTACTGATGGACACTTGGGCTGCTTCCATATCTTGGTGATTGTAAAAAGTGCTGCAGTGAACACAGGGGTGCTACGTTCTTTTGAATTAGTGTTTGGGGTTACTTCAGATATATTCTCAGAACTGGTATTGCTGAGTCAATAGGCAGATCCATTTTTAATTTTTTGAGGTATCTCCATACTGCTTTCCTTAGTGGCTGCACCAATCTGCATTCCCACCAACAGTGCAAAAGGGTTCCCCTTTCTCCACATCCTTGCCAGCACTTGTTTGTTGATTTTATTGACGATAGCCATTCTGATAGGTGTGAGATGATATCTCACTGTAGTTTTAATTTGCATTTCTCTGATAATTAGTGATGTTGAGTATCTTTTCATATGTCTGTTGGCCATCTGTATGTTCTCTCTGGAGAAGTGTATATTCAGGTCGTTTGCTCATTTTTTTAACTGGGTTGTGTTTTTTTTTTTTTTTTTGGTGTTGAGTTTTGTAGATTCTTTGTAAATTTTGGATATTAACCCCTTATCAGATGTATCACCAAATATGCTCTCCCATTCTGTGGGTTGTCTTTTTATTTTGTTGATGTTTTCCTTTGCTGTGCAAAAGCTTTTCATTTTGATGTAGTCCAATTTGTACGTTTTTCCTTTTGTTTCCCTTGCCTGGGGAGAAATATCTGATAAAATATTGCTATGAGCAAAATCTGAGATTTTGCTGCCTATGTTTTCTTCCAGGATTTTTGTGGTTTGGGGTCTAACATTTAAGTCTTTAATCCATTTTGAATTTATTCTTGTATGTGGTGTAAGAAGGTGGTCTAGTTTCATTTTTCTGCATGTATCTGTCTAATTTTCCCAACACCATTTATTGAATAAACTATCTTTAACCCATTGTATATGCTTGCTTCCTCTGTCAAATATTAATTGACTATAAAGGTGTGGGTTGATTTCTGGGCTTTCTGTTCTGTTCCATTGATCTATGTGTCTGTTTTTATGCCAGTACCATGCTGTCTTGACTGCTATAATACTAAGCTGTAGGAAAGAAGAAAATTTTACACTTTGCAACAGCATGGATAGACCTGGGGAACATTATGATAAGTGAAATAAGCCAGTCAGAGAAAGACAAGTACCATATGATTTTGCTCATATGTGGAATCTAGTGAACAAACTGAACTACCAAGCAAAATAGAAACAGACTCAGAGAGAGCAGGGTGACAGCTAAAGGAAGGGAAGGTTATGGGGTGGAGGGATTTAGCAAAAAGGAAAGAGAACTCCTGGACATGAACAACAGTGTGGTGATTGTGGGGGTGGGGGGTTGGGGGGCAGTTTAAGAGGACTAAATGGTAATGGAAAAAAATACAATAAAAAAATGGATAACCCACTTGCATTTTTGAGCAACCATTGTGTCCAGATTTCCAGTTCAGATGATAGATTGATACAAATATTTGCCATAAATAAATAAATAAATAAATAAATAAATAAATAACTGTAGGCATTCCGGCCAAAACAGAGGCATAGGCAGAAATGCTCTGCTTTCTCATACAACCAAAAGGATAACAACCAATTTAAAAACAAAACACAGCCAGAACTGCCAGAAAATCAAACTGCATGGAAGTCCAACAATCAAGGAGTTAAATATTCATCCAGAGTGGTAGGAGGGGTGGAGATGGGGTCAGAAAAGGTGCGCAGCAAGGTGGCTGACTGGGGGGTATGGATGATCCCACATTCATGCCTATTAACCAGGAGGAACAACAGGGGAGTGAGACAGACCATGAAACCCAGGGTTTCAGTGCAGGAAACTAAAGACCCAAAACCTCTGGCTGTAAAAATCTGCGGGGGTTGTGGCAGCAGGAGAAACTTCCAGTGTCACAGGAGAGTCAATTGGAGAGACCCACAGGGTCCAAGAACATACACAAACCTACCCACCTGGGAATCAGTGCCTGAAAGGGCACGATCCACTTGTAGGAAGTAAAGGAAGTGACAGAAAGTGGGATGAGAGTGGAGCGAGTGGCATTGTTTCCTCTCTGACCTCTCCCCACAGACAGCACCACAACACAGCAAAGAGGGTTGCCCCATCCTGGCGAACACCGAAGGTTCTGCCCCTTACATCATAACAGGTGTTCCAAGACAAAGAAATATGGCTGAAACGAAAGAACAGGTCAAACCTCCAGAAAAAGAACTAAGAGACAAGGAGATAAACAACCTGTCAGATGCAGAGTTCAAAACACCGGTAATCAGGATGCTCACAGAATTGATTGAGCTTGGTCACAAAATGAAGGAAGAAATGAATGCTATACAAAGTGAAATAAAAGAAAATATACAGGGAACCAGCAGTGAAGGGAAGGAAACTGGGACTCAAATCAATGATTTGGAGCAAAAGGAAGAAATGAACATCCAACCAGAACAGAATGAAGAAACAAGAATTCAAAAAAATGAGGAGAGGCTTAGGCACCTCTAGGACAACTTTAAATGTTCCAACATCAGAGTCATAGGTGTACCAGAAGGAGAAAAGGAAGAGCAAGAAATTGAAAACTTATTTGAAAAAATAATGTAGGAAAACTTCCCCCATCTGGCAAAGGAAATAGACTTCCAAGAAGTCCAGGAAACCCAGAGAATCCCAAAGAAATTAGACCCAAAGAGGAACACACCTATGCACATCATAATTAAGTTGCCCAATATTAAAGATAAGGAGAGAATCTTAAAAGCAGCAAGAGAAAAGGAGACAGTTACCTACAAAGGAGTTCCCATAAGACTTTCAGCTAATTTCTCAAAAGAAACTTTGCAGGCAAGAAGGGGCTGGCAAGAAGTATTCAAAGTCATGAAAGGCAAGTACCTACAACCGAGATGACTCCATCCAGCAAAGCTATCATTTAGACTGGAGGGGCAGATAAAGTGCTTCCCAGATAAGGTCAAGTTAAAGGAGCTCATCATCACCAAGCCTTTATTATATGAAATGTTAAAGGGACTTATCTAAGAAATAGAAGAAGATCAAAAACTATGAACAGTAAAGTGACAACAAACTCACAACTATCAACAACTGAACCTAAAAAATAAAAGCTGAGCAAACAACTAGAACAGGAACAGAATCACAGAAATGGAGATCAGAAGGAGGGGTATTAGTGGGGAGGAGGAGGGGGAGAATGGGGGGAAAAGGTAAAGGAATAAGAAGCATAAATGGTAGGCACAAAATAAACAAGGGGAGGTTAAGAATAGAAGAGCAAATGGAGAAGTCAAAGAACTTACATGTACGTCCCATGGACCTGAACTGAGGGGGCAGAGAGTGCTGGAGGGTGAGGGGATGCAGGGAGGAGGGGGATAAAGGGGACAAAAAGGTTGGGACAACTGTAATAGCATAATCAATAAAATATACTTAAAGTAATAAAATAAAGTTTTTCTTATCTTAAAAAAGATAAACAACTGTAAAAATGGCTAACAGGAACCTTTATAGCCAGGATCACCTTATGGTCTGTGAGAGATGTTGGGGATAGGCCAGTGAACAAGGCAATGTCTGTCATCAAGGAGCTGACAGTCCAGCCAAGCAGATAATGAGAAAACAGATAATAGCAATGTGACGTGAAATGGGCTTTGTAGGATACTGTTAGAGTGATTTCAAAACAAACTAAAAGGCTTCCAATTGGAATAAGAATCAGTCTATTAATGTGGAAGTACTATGTCCTGCAGAAGTTCTTTTGTTAAGCTAAAAATTACCTGAAACCAGACAGACTAGCTTTAGATGTGCTAACATAAAATTGCCAGTTTGTTTCCCCAGAATGCATCTCATCAAGTCTATGCAGGAATACCCATTACTGGAGAAGTACCAGGTCTTAGAGATCCTAGAAAGCAAGTAAACAAGATGATTCTCTTACCAATCAGAAAGAGGGGTCACGCTACCAGCCACCGCCCTCTAGGCAAAATTCCAGAGGCAAAGGTTTGGTGATAAAGGAAAGGAGTCTTTATTCAAAAGCTTCACAATTTTGGAATAATAACTTTCCACATGCATTAGTCGCTTAAACCTATCAATTAAGGCTAAATTCTTTAACTTCTGAGTTCTATCACTCCCCCGTTAGTTTTAATTATCTTATTTCTACAGGGTTAGTTTACAAACTAAAACAACATAAGATACAAAAACCATACAATTTTGGAAGAATGGCTGGCTTCTGCCTCAGAGCTTGTCCCCTCTAGATCACCCGAAGAAGAATAACCCTGCCACCGTCTGCCAGGCCAGCCTGATCTTAAGCTGCACCCAGAGTTCCTTCCCATCCAAAATACTGTCCTTTGGGAAATGTAGGCTCCTGAAGCACAATCATCCAGGCATCCTCAAGCATGATAGCCTGAGGAAGAGTAAGAGAGAGCCAGCTCCTGTCTGTGAGCCTGAGAGCCCTTATTTCAGACTTTCTTGCTCAGAGCTCTATGCTCTGGAGGCATTCAGCTTCTCAGCCAATCCCGTTTTAGGCTGTTTACCATTGCCTAGGGCAAACTCCTCCTATGGCCCCTCCCTACTTCTCCCCTGAGATCTGATCAGATTTCTCTGTATCAGCTCTAGATAGTGTTAAGATCTCCGTATCTTTAAGACCACTCGTTTTCACCCCCTAAGGTACTGATAGAAGCCACCAGGTTAGAATTCATAGATTTTGAAAGGACCAAAAGTCAAGTGAGTGCTCCCAGGGATCTTGCTTGTGACTGACATGTATAATTTTTTAAAACAAATCTAACACTTCATCCTTTGGTTAAAATACATATTTCATTTATTTAAGTGTCAGAAATCTAGAATTCTGCTTTCATAGAGAAGAAATGTCAAAATCCCATGATCTGGAAGAAAGATCCTAAAATTAAGTCCTATTTTCTTAAGAATGGAGGAGTGTATTCTTGGACAGCAACTTCTCTGGGCACCTAGATAGATTCTTACCTATCTAAGATAATTCTCACCTTAAAAGATTATTTAAAAATTGTATTTGCTAAATCTGTGAAAAATGAGATTCTAGGGTCATATGAATATTAAAAATAAATTATAGGCAGAATACAAGTATATTGTGTAATTAGAAATAAAATTTCAAGATGCTCTTTTCTGCATTAAAGGCATATACCCTATTGTCAATCTCTGTGAAACATAAATAAAAATTTGAATTGTTTTTTATTATACTTAGCATACTGTTACTCTTTGAACACGATTCTAGGCTTAGATGGAATTACATGCAGTTGTGCCCTTTATTGGGTCACATATGACTTTTCACCAATCTGTGTTACTCTTTAAAAAGGGGTCTGGAGATGCATGAGCATTTTTGATTCAGGGTTGGTGGGAAGTTGTATTCTGATACATGATGATAAAGGACATAAGTCTCTGAATTTCCCAATTTGCCACAAGTTTAGTTGTATGTCAGAAATGGAAATCACATGGTTTAAAGTTTAAAAATTGCTTGTACTCTCATTGTATTTATGAAAAAAGTTAGATAATAAAAATTCTTGGTAGAATGCATGGGGGTGGTAGGTTAAGGACGTTAGACTGTGAATTTAGTAGTCTAGTTGGAGCTCCGATAGTATGTTCATTGCTACCATACCATTTTAACTTTCAAGCCTTAGCCTGCTGATCAGTTGTTCAGGGAATAGCACATGATCCTGACCTGAGACTATGACTTAAGAATAACACATGTAGAAGTGAAAGAATTCAACAATTATAAATATTTTGAGTCTCCAGCATTTGGTAATTTCCCTACTCCCTGCCAAATGTACATTCAGGCAATCAAGTATTTTCATCTTTTCCCCTAGATCAACTTATCTGGGAAGTTGTCTCATTTCTTACTTTGCCTGAATAGCAAAGGTGACTCAATGAGAACAATGCATGTGATGTGTCTGGGTAAACCACTTAGGGAATGCAGCTCACCTGTTGTGGAAACATCTGTGGCCATTCCCAAGGAAAGGAATAAGCAGAATAGGCACTTAAGTGTCAGTGACAGATGTTACTCCACACCCCTAACCACAGAGGTCATGCCCATATGTCCAGCATAGGACTGCTGCACCCCCCTGGATTTGCTTATTCTTAATTTCCTGATGCTGTTGGAAGAGTAGGCAATGGAATAGCTGTGGGAAAGTATACTGTATACAACATTGGTTAGTGCTAAAAGCTAGGATTTGGCAAGTAAACCTCTGGAACAACCAACTCAACTCACTGTTATATCCTAATGACCCTTTTGAACCTCAGGTGCAATTATTATAAAAATGCTCCTAACTGCTTTATTAGTCTGCTTGGGCTGCCATAACAAGAACAACAACAACAAACATAGATTGGGGGGCTTAACAACAGAAATGAACTTTTCCATAGTTTTGGAGGCTTGAATTCTGAGATTGGGCTGCCAGCATGGTCAATGTCTGGTGAGAGCCCTCATCCTGGCTTGTAGGTGGCCATCTTCTTTCTGTGTCTTAACGTGGTGAAGAGAAAGAGGTAGCTCTTTCTTCTTTTGGAAAAAAAAACCCAACCAGAAACATAAACTTATCTCCACATTCTTTAAGACAGAGCTCAGCCAAGATGTTGACAAAGTCTAATCTGATCTCTTGGTTTGAACTAAACATTCTGGCAATTCTAACATGCAAACACATAATAAAACTGTTCAAATTATGTTGAAGATCCCTTGAAGTCTGGAGCAGTACCTTATTGAGTATTATATTCCCAATGCCTAGCATTGTGCCTGGCACACAGGAGGTTTTCAGTAAATTCTGGGCTGTTGCTAGAATAAAATTAAATCAGAAGGAGACAGAACTGAATTGGTGATTTTATTTTTAAAATAGTATTATTTACCTGCCCATATGAACAATAAAAACAACGCCAACAAAAGTATCCTGCCAATAAACTGGCTATTTTATCTGGTGCTTTGAAGTACCTTGTAAATATTAGTGAGCATGTTCCTATTCCAGCATGGGCCATAAAACTAAACTCAGGTAACTTCATTTGAGGGCCCTGCAGTTCTTTTATATTGAGAACCGTCAGAGTGAGACATGTTAAATAATTCAAATGAGAAATATCTAGTTACCTTTACATACCTCCTGGGTTTTCCTTTGTTCACCCAGTTGCCTGCAAAAATCATCAAATGTTCAAATTCACAGTCTGTAATTTGGTGACCCTGAACCTCTTGGTGAACTGGAATAAACATGGACTGCTCTTTCTTAGCACTCGGAGCCAGTCACATACTTGCTTTCCTGTGGTGAAGTCCTGTGATGCCAGTGAAAAGGGAAACCAGAGAGAGATCATACAGTGTTGGCTCACCCCTACTCAATATGATGAGTGAGTCACTGAGAGAAGTAGGGCTGGATACAGGGATTCTCTCTCCTAAATCCTTTTATCGTGGTTATTAAAAATTTGTTACTTCTTGGAGCTATGAAATTGAAGACTATCTCATTGAAATGATGAAGAGTTTGGACTTTAAAATATTCCTCTACATCTCCTGTCGGGCAGCGTGAGCCTCAGTTGGGGCAAGAGTCAATTTTCTGATGCTCGTACAGTCTGCGTAACTCAAGTTTCACTGAAGAGACTGCATTTTCTGTACAAAGAGCGATGCCAATCCATTGAAAATCCTTGGTTGCATGTTCCCTTGTTTATGGCTTCCACATATTGTTGGTTCTGCTCCAACTCTTTTGAAAGGGACTTCTGTTGGATGATTTGACATGATACCTGCATTCACTGAAAGTCTTCTCTTACAGGTCAATGTAAAAGAACTGGAGAGAGGGAACTCAGTCACATGCTGACTCTGAAGTGTTTTGAGAGGATTATCTAAGACAATGACTTTAAGATCAAACTAGGCCATGGAGTTCACCACAGGGCTCTGCAAATTCTTTGTGGCTCAAGCCTCTGGGGTGTCCTGTCACTGTGTTTGCCAATAATGAGTTTTACTTCCATGTGGGAGCTTTCAGCTCTTCTTGACACACTCTAAAGCATGTGTGTTTCAGTCATTTCCGATATCATTCTGCTCCTTCATTTGAAGAACAGTCTAAGTCAGTCAGAGAGGTTTGCCATGGCATCAAGCCTCCTTTTAAATCCCCATCTCTTGACTAATAACTACAATTCTGGATAGCTGGCTCAAATATTTCCCACTAAGGAACAATGGGGGTAGTCTGAGGAAATGAAACCCACATAAGTAATTCCCAAACTTCATTTCACTCCATGTCTGAGTACTGTCTAACTCTAAATGTTTTTACCAGACTGACAACATATAGCAGAATCATAGGATACGACTGTCCTTTCCTTTCTTCCTCTTCCTTTCACTCTTCTGGCAGAGATATCACCAGAAGGAGGTGGCAAGAGAAAGCAAAAATAAAAAATCCCAATCATTTTTCTCTCTCCTGATAGTCCTATTTTGAAGACAGTCTCTGCTTCTCTGAAAGGTCAAGCCAAATTCAATAAGAAATGGGATTAGAAACCTCAGTAACACTATGACACACGATAAACCCATGTGAAAAGTCAAGTTGCAGATAGTTGGCTCTGACTATCTTCATTAAAATGGTCTTATGCTCTTGGCATAATTGTAAGAGGAAGTCCTCAGGAAAGCCTGCCTCGAAGCACCACATCACTTGAGGGTATGATGGTGCCTTGAACAGTTTTATCCTTCAATATTATGGAACAATGTAAAAATATCCAGGTGCCTTCTGAAGTGTAGAAGGGAGCCAGTGCCATTGCTTCTTCACAGGAAGAGTGTCACTGCAGCCCTCCTGAGCCCTCTGAGGACCCTAAGGTCACGCCCACACAATGATCCAGGTGATACCTGTAAATGATTGGGTTCTGGTCTATAGAATAGTTTCTATGTTTAGAAAAATCAATTTTAGAATATGAATTGTCACCAGGAAAATGGCGATTTATTAACCACCTACAGGGTACCAGGCTAATAGGTATATTAGAGGTACTCTTAAAAATTCAGTCACCAGGTAACTTTTAAGTCTTGTTCACATTTTACAGATGATAAAAACGAAGCATTGGGAGATTAACTAGTCCAAGGCCACCCATTTATTAAGTGGTGGCACCTGGAGTTGAGTTCAGGTCTGAATTAAGCTAGTTGTGGTCAAAATTTTTCTCTGTTTTGTTCATTGAAGTATCCCCAAATGTCTGGAAAATATCCTGGCAAATTGTAGATACTTATACATTGTCAAATGATTGCATTACTGAAAGATTCCAGCACATGTAATTTCAACCATTATTCTGCGCCATCTCACCTCAGTTTCCTCACTCTACTCGTTGCCTGCAGCTCTCTCCCACCCTTTTGTAGAGGGAAATGGAACCCAGGGGTGCATCCGTCTGCTATAGAAAGTTATGTGTCTGTATACATCCTGCTGAAGAAATGCAGCAGTGGTCTGCTTATTTTCCTCCCTCTCTCCATCCCTTTCTTTATCTGCTCCTCCCTCCCACAAAGATGCTCTGGTGTCTGCTATGTGGGCTGAGCACAGGAGTTTCACTGTGAGCAAAGGCAACATGGTCCCTGTCCTCATGCAAATTATTAGTTAAATTATTAGTTAAATTAAATAATAAGTGTTTTGACTGAAGGAAGAGGATATTTTGAAGGCATACAACAAAAAACCCCCAACCAGTCCTTTGAGGCCAAGGAAGACCTCATAAATTTGAACTTTAAGATGAGACATAACAAATGCTGCTGAGGATGTGGTAAAAAGGGAACCCTTATACACTATTGATGGGAAGGTAAACTGGTACAGCCACTATGAAAAATGGCATGCAGCTGCCTCAGAAAATTAAAAATAGAACTACAGTATTACCCAGAAATCCCATTTCTAGGTATATATTCAAAGGAAATAAGATTGTTATTTCTAAGGGATATCTGTATTCCCATGTTCATTGCAGCATTATTCACAATAGATATGGAAGCAGTCTAAGTATCCGTTGACAGATAAGTGAATAAAGAAAATGTGGTCTGTATACAATGGAATATTATTCACCCTTAAAAAAAGAAGGAAATCCTGCCATTTGTGATACCATGAATGAAAGGGAAGGGCATTATGTTAAATGAGATAAGCCAAAAAGAGAAAGACAAATAGTGCATGATATTACTTATATGCAGAATCTAAAAAAATAAAAAGTGTCAAACTCAGAAAATAGAATGGGTTTTTGCCATAGGCTGGGGGATGGAAATGGGGAGACGATGACGAGAGGATACAAGCTTTCAGTTATACAGGTAATAACGCCTGAGGGTCTGATTTATAGCATGGTGGCTATAGATGATAATAATGTGATGTATACTTGAAATTATAACACTCATTATATCTATAATTTTCTAACTTAAATGTTCTCACCAAAAAAAAAAAAAAAATCACTGTGTGAAGTGATGGATGTACTACCTTGATGGTGGGAATCCTTTCATAATGTATACATATGTCAGATCATCATGTTGTACACTTTAAATATATTACAATCTTGTTTGCTAGTTGTACCTTAATAAAGCTAAGGGGTGTGGGGCGGAAAGAACCCTGAAGAGAAGTTCTCGAAGTTTAGCCTGGAATCCCTATAACACCTGCCTATGATGCTTTTAGGGGATTCAGGAGTCAACATATTTTAATAATAATACTAAGAAATAATTATCCATTTCCCTTCTCATTCTCTTACAAATGTACAGTGGAGTTTTCCAGAGCCACATGATGTATGATTAGAATGGACTGACTGTAGAAGCAGACAAGAGAATCCATCTGTCTTCTATTCAGCCAGATGTTAAAAAGATTTGCAAAAATGTAAAACAATGCCATTCTTCTCACTAACGTATTCTTATTTTAAAAAATATTTTTTCCTCAAATATCCTGTTTATGTTAAAGTGAAAATGATTTACTCTGTTATTTTCAAATGAATTAAATATTTTAAAATTTCCCAGTTTAATTTATAAGATTGACATCCATAGATAGAACCCACATTTTCAAAAAGCTTTTTTGGAGTCTCAAATAATTTTTAAGAGTATAAAGGAATCCTAATACCAAAAAGTTTGAGGATTGCTGAACTAAGCAAAGAAGAGGAGGAGATATTCCATGTTGAGGAAACAGCAGATGAGAAAGCACTGCCCTAGGTACAGCTTAGTTTTGAGGAAATTAAAGGAGTCCGCTGTGGGTGGAGCATGGATGGTAGTGGGGAGAGTGTAAGACGAAGGTCAGGGAGTCATATTTGGGGGCAAGATGATATCAGGTCAGTGGGAGGTCATGAAGGTTTTTAGGCAGGTTGGAATTGTTCAGATTTATGTCAAAAGGAAGAAAAAAACTCAGAAAAGATAAAAAAGAGAAAGAAGGAAGAAAGGAGAAGGAGGGAAGGAAGAAGGAAGATGAGTTAAGAAGGTTTTGGGGAACACTTGATAAGCCATGATGTGGGGGATAGAAGAAGAGATGGATTTAAGTGATATTGAAGAAGGAGAATCTAGAGAACTTAATGTTTGGATATCAATAGAAACAGAAGCTATTGCATAGGAAGGAATGCATTCTCTAATGTCTTTTTACTCACACATATGATTGTAAATCCTAGCACTACTCCACTAGTTAGTTTCATGGCTGTAGGCAAGCTGTTTAACCTCCATAAACTGCAATGTCCTCATCAGAAAAAAAAAAGAGAAGAATTATATCTCATAAGATTGTTGAAATGGTTTTAAAAAGTAGCATAATAATTGGAATGCCATAATTATTTAATAATAATCAGTTTTTCATAACATCTTTTCAAATTCACTTCTTTTTCTAACCATTTTTAGTTGGAGGGGAGAAGCTGGCAGTGTTCCTCAAGAAACAAATAAAATCCTTGGGAAGGGGAGGTCTACACAATTTGTAAGATCTCCTTTTGTGATTCCTATATACCACTGTCCTTGCAGGATTTCTGGTCCTATCTGAAACGTCCATGAGACATTTGGTCCACGAGTTGTTAAATGATACAAATGTTTAACTTCCAAATATCTTCACGGACATTTTGGACTGGAGCAAATATCAAGGGTCTTTGACGTGAACCAAATGTCTCAGTGGACATTTTGGACAGGATTAAAAGTGTCCACTAATCAACCACTGGGGGTGTGCTTTCTTCAAGTGCAAGCAAATTTTCTTACTCTCTCTGTCTCCCATCTTGAGACCTGCTTTATCAATTAAATTCAGTTCTTCTTGTCCTATCGGCTCTCTTTTAATTAGAAGCTTTGCCTTGCTGCTCTTTTTCCACAGTCTGATTCTGCTGCTGTATTTAATCACCTTTTGCTGTTTCCCCACAGTCTTAAACTAGCCTTGTTGTATTTTCATGCCTTGCCATACTCCTAACTGAAGGGCTCTCTTCCCTGGCAACTACCACCTACAGACAGAATAAATAGGAAGAGAGTTAGGACACATCTTTAAAATGATTATGAATAAAACGTGGTAGTCCTTATGGAAAATCACACGACTGGGGCCTGAGCTACCTCCTGTCATGGTTCCTATTACCTTTTGAAATTCCTTTCTAAAATGCATTGACATGAGAATTTCAGTGGTATTTCACTGAGGTCCAAGGGGAAAAGGAGACAATGAGCTGCAAGGTCATAGGACTATAGGAATGTTTTGCATTCTGTTAAGAGGCCCTTACAACAGAGAAACAGAGTCCCGGAGGTGAGCAGAGGAGAGCATGGGTCTGGCAGTCTGCCCTGCAACAATGAGCTTTGTCTGCACGCAGGCTCACAGTGCAGACAGTAGACATTTGAATAGAGTCCATTGTTTACCACTTAAGTGGAAAACAGAGGAAATAGGCCAATATGTTCTGCACGCACTTGTTTTAATATAAATTTTTCTAAGGATTTTAGAGATGTATAAGCAGAAACAGGAATTCAAGGGAAGATGAAGGGCAAGGACAATAAGCGTTGCTTGATGTTACCGATGTTCTTCATTCAGTCTTTGCTGAGAGCCTGTCATCCGTGGGCTGTGGGTTCCAACTCTGAACCTGAATCCAATGGGGAGGCTAATTTCACTCCAGGGCTAGGTGGGAGTTTGACTAAGATTTAATATGAAGTAATTTGGAATGATTGATCTTTGTTTCTCTATTTAAAGGATGTTTGCTCAAACTCAGGGATGCAGTTTAGTAGTATAGACAATTTTACTCTTTTAGAGGGCAAATAGGTCAGTGAACTGTGGATTAACTTGGCTATTTGGTGGATAACAGTAGAGTGAAGAAGATAGACAAAAAAAAAGTGAAAAAGAATCACAGTATTCAGGCAGCCCTAAAAATTCAACTTATTACCTAAGCATTATTGGAATTTTCCAGCTGGGGCTTTGAAGTTCCTTGACCCTGTGATAGAGACCATAAGTTGGCAAAATAAAAATAAAAGACATTAACTCAAAACCCCTTGCTCTTCATAGAGGCTGGGGAACAGAGAAAAGGGATTACAGTTTATATAATTTTTTTTTCAGGTATAGTAACTGATCAGTAAGTGACATAAACTTAGACTCTTAAACGAGTCCAGTTCTGTGATTTGATTTACTCATCTGCATATGCTCAGACTGACATTCCATTTTCTTATGGCTCAGGGCTCCGGGTAGGAATGGTCTTTCCATTGTGTCATTTCAGTTGGGGAAAATGCATGGTGGTGATATGAATGCTACTGAAAAGAAGGAAATGACTTAGTGTCCGTGGCAAAGATTCAAGTATGTTCTGCTGAAAGCTCTAGTTTATAATTCAAACTTGATTCATTTTCTTTTTAGTAATTTTTTTCTCAAATTTGGTCACAAAGGAATAAAATTCAGAATTACAAAAAATCCCAGGGAAGAAAATAGAAACAACCTGTAATCTGACTCCCAGAAACAACCAAAATAGTGTGCTGCTGTATATCTTTTACTATTTCAAAATTAATGGAGTATTTTATACAATTTAGTAACCTGCCTTTGTCATCTATAATTCACTGCACAATTTTTATGTCACTATATGTTATAGTCTTCCCCAACATAATTTAAAAGGCCATAAAACTTTGAAATAATTCTCTATTATTAAATATTAAGATTAGTCTCAATTTTTCACCATTAAAATATTAATTAGTAAAGTTTTATAATAAACATGATTCATTTGTTATTCAACAAATATTTCTTGAGCACCTACCATGTTCAAGTCATGAAATTAGACATTATTTATAAGGGGGAAAAAAGATAAACAAAGATATAAATAGTTCTTTCCTCCAAGGGAGTCACTGAAAAGGGCCTATTCCCCTGTAGAGGATAATAACTATTCAAGAGGTGCCTTCTTTTTTTACTTCTGTGATTTTTATGCCCCTTTGTTTTCCATGTCAGTTCAGTTCATAACATCAACTTCTGGGGTTGATTTAGTTCATGTTCTTTCTTCTAGACAGTATTGTGTAAGAGCCCAATAAAATTATATGAGGTTGATTTGTTAGAGATTTTGTTAACTTGTAAGCTAAATATATAAGTTAGAAAACATTCAAAATAGTATTGCAATGATTATAATTGGTATACTTCTGTAACAATAAGTAGAAACTACACAGAAAAAATAGCTGAAATTTAATTGCATTTTAATTAGAAACGCGATTTAATCAAATTTAGCTCAGAAACTCCAGGTTGTGCCATATAACTGAAATTGTGGTTTGAGAGCAGGGCAGCTAAGTTTCCAACTCAAATGATGGTCACAGACTTGCTTTCTGGGGGCAATGAAATATTTTAATGGAATTATTAGCATCTCCTTCTGCCTCTGAAATTGAGGTCATGTCTATTATTTCTTGCAGTGTGCAGGGGGGTGGCCAGTTTGCTCACTTTTTGAGCGCACACTTCCTCTGATGTCAAGGCCATGGGAGTGATTCCATTTGAATCAGTACCTTTCTAACTGCTTCTGGACCACAGGTTGCATTTCTTAACTCTAAACATGCCCCACAGAAAATCATTTCCTTATCATAAACAAAAACATCAAAAAAATGCAGCAATTAAAACAGCACAATCATGGTGGCAGTATTTTTAAGATGACTCCCATGACCCCGTAATGTTACTCCTGGATTATGTTAAGTTATATGGTAAAAGGGAGGTTGTCCTGGTGGGCTACACGTCCTTTAAAAACAAGGAGTTTTCTCTGGCTGGGAAGAAGAGGGAGTCAAAGAGAGCTGAAGCATAAGAAAAACTCAGCCCACCATTGCTGGCTTGAAGATAGAGAAGCCATGTGGAAAGGATAAGAAGGAAATGAATTCTATTGACAACCAACCAATGAGCTTGGAAGAAGAGCTTGAGATTCAGACAGAACTGCAGTTTTCTGACACCTTAGCATGAGACTCTGATGAAAGGAATCAGCTGAGCCCACCTGTAATTCTGATTTACAGAATTGTCAGATAATAAATAGGTATTGTTCTGAGCTGCTGAATTAGTGGTAATTTGTTACTCAGCAATAGAAAATTAATACAATGGTCATAACAACTCAGATTTTATGCCTTGCTAATAACATGTTGGTCACATATCTACTGTTGACCAAGGCCATAACATATTTTAAAAATTTAAATGAGGTAAGAGTAAATTTATGACTCTATTAACTAAATTGCCAAATAAAGGAAGATGGTATATCATCAAAGAAGTGATACTTATAATATATGTGCATTTTTATATTAATGAAAGTTTCTTATAATTAATAGTAAACTAATACATAATAGTTCAATAAATGACATAGTAGAAATATATTCAGACTGGTGCTACAGTACAGAGGAGGGTTGCCTTACCTTACTTGGGTAGTACAGGAAGTTCTTCCTAGAGGAAGTGTGCTGATTGTCAAGTGTTGCAAGAGGCAACTTACCTTATGTTTAGAGGCCTAGGTAAAATCGATTTTTCTGGTGCTGTGCACGAAAAAAATTTGGGGAGATACAAGACAGCTCTGAGCCAAGAGCTGGGAATTGGGAGAGAGATAAGGCAACTTGAGATTTCATATCTTTTTCTACTGCAAGCCTTAGGATAATTCTCTTAGAGAAGAATGTTCTTGTCCATGTCTTCCCTCAGAAACCTTCCCTGGGAATAAAGGAACCTCAATCATAGGAACTAGGAATAGCATTTTTACTACTAATCTAAAGTCTGAAAGGCTTTATATTTGAGTTAAGTTTAATGAAAGATTCCCCTATGGGGGATGGGGGAAATGTCTAAACCACAGGCATCTGAGATAACCTTAGGTAAGAGCTGAATGCAAATAATTATAGTGCCTAGAATACACCACTTAGAAGGATCAAACAAACCAACCCTACATCATTATTACTGCTATTTCTTGAATTCTTTATTTATAAAATCAGGGTAGTAGCCAAGCCATACCTGTCCATTTTATTAAACTAATATAGTTACAAGTAAAAAGTTCTCTCAGATAAGATTCTTTTGTAGAAAGAACATTGTATGAAAATATTTAAGTTGAACCATTCATTTTTAGTGTGGCTTTATGCCCTGAGAAAGTGTGGAAGGCCACAGAGCTCTGTGCATCCTTTGTACTCTCCTTTGCTTGCAGTGAGTACACCTGTTGAAACATGTGAAATTGAACATGATTGGGGAAATCCCAGGTACCTTCTGGAGGGTTCCACCTCTATTAACTCATGAGTGATTACTAGGTGATAAGAGAGGGTCAGAATAGTTAGACTAATGCCAAGTACTTAGACTAATGCCAAGCAGAAGACCAATGGGTTCATATAGGCATAAAGAGAGAAAAAAGATGCAAAAATATAACTGAGCTACAAATCACTTACTCTCCTCATGCTATCACTCTACAAGAGATTGCAGAAAGTAGTTCTCCCACTGCCTGATGGCCCTGTCCATTAGGAATCATGTTAATGACTGGTGCCAACCCAAATGTTTGCTTTTATCTTATGCCATCATTTACTACTTTGCAGAAATCAGGATGTTTTCTCTACTCTGAGATGTCCTGTTGAGCAGGTTTTGCTATTATCAAGAAATACCCTATCCTCTCTCTTGCGGTTCCAGCTGCCCTGGCAGCCCTCCTGGTGTGTGCTGAATGAGGTCATATATTTAGCATGGTGATGTCTTAGCTAAGAAAGCTGAGACAAAAGAGAGACATTTTTATATCCACCATTCATTAAAAAAACTACAGGGAAGAGATTTTAGGGTATTATAATACAATATGCATGGGATTTAGAGGAGGAAGACCTGGGATTACTGACTATGTGATCTTGAGCAAGTTACTTTATCCCTCTGATTTTTTATCTCCTCTGGGTTATATAAGAATTGCCATAAAGTTTGCTTGGGTAAATGTGTGACAGAGTTATGAGTGCAGTAAATGTCAATTGTTGACCATTCAGTTTCAGGGAAGTTTGATGTGTGATATAAGAGCTTAAAGGGATAACAAGTGCCTGTGTCCTATGGAGCCAGAAACTTTGTGTCCTCATTTTACTCCTAGCTCAGAGTTTTCTCCTGTTCTTCCCTTTCAGGGTTAGAGATCACAGAACACCAACTGGTAAAGCCAGAGGTAATGAGATGGATAGTTGGAGAAGCATGTCAGAATAAAAGCTTCAAATTATTCACTTTAGGAGTTTGCATACTGTCTGAAAACAATTTAAACTATTGTTGTAATTTGTCACTTGAAAGTTTTTACATGGACATTTGAAAAGCCCTTTCATGGGCAAGGGTGACAAATGTCCCCTCTCTAATTTGTCCACAAAATGGCATTCAGAGCAATATGGCTACAGTTTCAAATAGTACTTCATCTAACTGCCTACAGCAAGTAGAAAGGACACAAGACTTTGGAATCCAAGTATAAATCAAGTAGACACATACTGATTCATTTTCAAGAAGAAAAATGCAGATCTATTATGTGTGAAAACTTTAACTTAGCTTTTGAGTATCTCCCCTCAGAGAGGCTTTTGTGCATGTTTGTTTGTTTTACCCCCTGTGTCATAAAGCTTCTATGAAGGAGCCAGAAGGTGTCCCCTTTTGTCTCCTAAAACAATGTGACCAGGACCCACTTGGTCTCTGAGCTCTTGAAGATCCCATGGAAAACCAAGGAATGTGGTGGCGATCGTCCTGTTGATTTCTTCTGACCAGCACAGATATTTTTCAGAAGGAGAGAAGGGCCCTTTCCAAGTCTGATCTCAGCCCGGCTGTGTCCAGATTGTGTCACAGGCTGTGTTCAGATTGTGGTTTCAGGCACTTTCATTTACCAACTTGGTTTTGGCTGGAGAAAGCAGAGTTCCTATCATGAATAGACCTAATTGCCTCATGAAGCATATATGCACAGTCTCCCCTCTTACCCAACTTTTATTTCCCTCTACTTGGCTCTACTCAGAAACAGGACAGTTTAAATTTTAGTTCTTTAGTTCTTTCAGGCAGTTAATTTCTTTGCAAACTTATAGGTTTTTAATAGAACTTTTATGAGACTTTGTTTACCGTTATTTAATATTACCATTCATGGATATTTCTAGGCTCAAAAATCTATCAATTTACATGTGGAGAATTTCTGTGAGAACCCCCTATGCATTCCTGATGGGAATGTAAAAATGATACAGCCACGGTGGAAAACAGTGTGACAGTTCCTCAAAAAGTTAAACATGGATTTACCATTTGATCTAGCAATTCCATTTCATTTCAAAAGAAGTGAAAGCAGGGACTCTAACAGATATTTATCCACCCATGTTCATAGTAGCGTTATTCAGAATAGCCAAAAGGTGGAAACAGTCCAATATCCATGAACAAAGATACAGATTAAAAATTTATACAATGTATGTAATGAATATAAACAAATATTTAAATATATTCTATATACATACAATCGGGTATTTTTCATTCCTAAAAAGGAATGAAATTCTAGACCGGGGACTGAAACCGCAGTCCAGGCACATGCCCTGACCAGGAATCAGACCTTCAACGACCTTCGTTAGAGGAGACGTTCCAACCATGTGAGCCACATGGGCCAGGGCTCTATTTTCTTTTTTAATGTTGTCAATTCTTGCCTATAAAATACCCAATTAAAGGTAATGTTTGATATAGGAAAAAAGAAGAGAAATTGAGATGTTTTGGACTTATCAGTAGCCACCCTAAGTGCCAAGGCCCTCATTTACTACATGATTTTTTTTTGTGGGTCTTTCACTGGATCACAGCTAACAATCTCCTAAATCAGCATGGGAGTCTAGAGCGCGGGACCACTGTATATGTCCTGCCTCTACCTGATGCAGTTTTTAAAAAGCTATAATGAGTATGTTGAAATTTTCAATTTATTTTTAAATATGTATTTATTTATTTTGAAAGGGTGAGATTGAATCTGAAAACTTTTAATCTCCAGAAACAGGGAATGTTATATATTTACTTAAATGAGATAAATATTCAGTTCTTTGAAAAAATATAAAGCAGTTGCAGTGTTATTATCTAATTTTGTTACTACAGTTTGCATTTGTGTAAATGGGCTTTGCTGAGAAAGACTTGGAAAAATTATGCCATAGGTGATTCCACCTCATCAGAAGTCATCATTGTTATGAATTTATCAACCATGAGAAACTGATGACTAATATAACAAGAGTACATGTGGCTTTTTAAAGAATGTAGATTAATTGAATAAGTGTATTGTCCATGTGTGTAAGATAAATAAGCAGATAGCCACATAAAACCTGTTGTAAAAATGTCAGTAAGGATACATACTTTGGTAAAAAATTAATTAGATTATATTTATAAAGAAGACAAACATGGCCAACTGTGGAAGTTGTCATTTTTCATTCTTAAAATTTTGTCATTCTTCAGCTTAAGCATGGGTCTGTTAGACCTCAGTTCTGTGCTTCTTAAAACATCTTTGGCCTCTCCAATAGTATGTCCAAGGTTAGAAAGAACCTGCAAATTAGCTGTATTTATAAGAACTGTGCTATTTCTGCTCTTAGCTTAGATACTACAACCTTCTCTCCCACGTCACCAACTAGGGAGTAATCTACTTACCTGACTCTTGATCTTTCCTTTGTACTCCATGTGTAAAATTCTTGCCCCATCTCTACTTTCTCATTCTTTGCTTTTCCTTCCTCTTCCAGTCACAACTTCAGGTTCAATGGTAGAAGAATAACGGAAGAACCAGTTTTTAGGTATATTCCCAGGAGACTCTTAAAATCCCTACCTAGAGATCCCGGGAATGGAAGATACACATTTGTACAGAGCCTAGGTTTGTGTGGTTTAGTGCAAAAAAAAAAAAAATGTGGATTTCTTACAGGCTTTATCACCTTAGGTAAGTGACTTATTTTCTCTGGGACCTCTCTTTTTAATCTACACATACATCTCTTTGACACATAGTGTCATGAAAGCTGAATAGCTACATGCAGACAAATGAAATCAGACCTCTGTCTTACGCCACTCACAAAAATTAATTTGATATGGATTAAAGACTTAAAGGTAACAACACCTGATACTGGGAGTACTCCTAAGCATCTCTGGTTTGGCATTGCCTGATTTGAAATGATTTTTGCTCAAATAAACTCTTTAAATTTTTCATATATCTCAGTTTACCTGTTAAAAGTTCTGATGTCAGAAGAAAGAATCAAAGGAGATGCCTGATGGCGCCCCAGGGGCAATAAGCAGCCGGGCACAGGGGTCTATTGAGCCCCTTGCGCTCCCTGCCTTTTTGCTGCCTCTGGCGGTCATGGGGGAAGTCCCTTTTGAATCCTGAATCCTAGCTTTGCAGCTCTTGTGTTGTAAGCTTTCAGATTTTACCTTGAGCATATCTTTTTCCAGTCTGGATCTAGAAACCAGCCAGAGTCAGACTGGTTCTGACTTTAAAACCGGACTGGGTCCAGGGTCTGCCTGGATCCTACTTTATCTGGACTGGGTCCAGTGAGAGACCTCAGGTGATAACATTTTATTTTAAGGCTGAACAAGTAGTTTAACTTTACCAAAGATAGTCTTGAATTACAGTGGCCACAGTGGAAAACTTTTAACCATCTTACATAACTTCATCCATTTAGGAGGCACCCTCGAGAAAAAGGGGTCTCCGCCTGGCATTCACTATAAAAGGTAGAGGGAAAATTCTTTTTCTTCCTCTGCAGTTTCTGGTGACTAGGATGAGACTTGCTTGGAGGCCTCCCTCACTCCAGAGCCTGAAGATGCCATAAGGGGAAATCTGGCAGAAGATGGCAAATCCTGAGATCTTGGCTTGGCAACTGCCAGGCTGGGCACTCCAAAAATATGGCTGGGCAGAAATGTGGGTTGGACTCCATTGCAGCTAGGGTCCTCCTGACTGTTGCCAGTTTTCAATGGAATTGTCTAAGTCTTTCTTTTGGGAGTAGCTCTGAACCTTGGGAAGGTGGTATTTTTTGAGCCCTTTTTGGGAGACTTCTTTTGTGTTATTCAATACTGCCAGGAATATTTACTGTTTATCCCAGTTCAAACCTAACAAGATATTCAAAATGATTTTTGTAAAGTAGCTCTGTGGTCAGAAGTTGACCACATTGGAAGCTCATACTCAGAGCACAATAGAAACTTTTTTTTTAAAGGTTTTCTAATCTAAGCTAAAATGAAACTGTGTGCTCAGGGGGAAAGAAAAATATTCTGAAGGCTTGGTGGAAGGATTTACTAAAACATAGCAAAGAAATACATCTTAAAATCTAGAACATAGAATCTTTCGGTTTTTAATCCTCTGATTTCCATATTAATTAAATATCTTCTTCCTGATATAATAAAGTTAATGTAGTTGGATGGCTTGATATCATTCCGGTAGCAACCCATTATTTTTTAGGAATTAAAAACTGTATTTGTCTTACAAATTGAGTCATTACTAGAATAGAAATGCAGCTATAAAAACAATTCAAAGCCCACCTATCTCTTTTACTGATCCCCAAATCTTGTTAGAAACAACGTCTGTGTTTGTTCAAGTTGTTTAATGTGTACATATGGAGTGGTGGTGGAGTGTGGATGAAATTATTTGTGCTGAGAGTCTGTTGTTTTTGCAGGCCAAGGTTGAGACCTAGTTGAAAAGAGGGCTTAGAGGGGCTTGACTGGAATTTGGTCAAGGAGGGAGTCTTTGCCATCTGTCCCCTTGGTTCACATCAATGTTCCTGAATCATCAGTACAAAGTGTCATGCATCACGCTATCAACAGAGTTGCAGAGGATAACTGTGCTCATCTTACTGCCTCTTCGAATATTCTCTGACAACGTGACCCTCTGCAGCAAGGGCTCTTTGTTGCTCCTTGCCCCAGTCAACACACAGGAATGTTCCTCAAAGCAGGAAATCCCAGTGGCTATTGACTCATCCCTCTACACAATTGGAAATCAATTCTGGAATATTGCTATGAAGCAGGCTTGACTCCTGCAAACCGCCCCCAGCAGGGGAGCTTTTCTTTTTTAGTTTAGGGGCGCAAGTCCTCTGTCCAAACTGTTTTTTGCAAGCCTCTATGCTCTCTTCCCCCCACCCCCCCAATTAAACTCTGTCCTCTTCCATGAGCTTAAGCTTTAGTAGATATAATTCAGGAAGTTTTTCATGCTTAGTCGTGTATCTCCCTGAGTCATTGAAACACAGAGCTTATTCTTGAATTGACCAGGGGGAAGGGGAAAAGTCATAGAGAGAAAAGCAGGAATGAATATCTTAGAATATTTTCCAGCCACACATACCAGCTGTCATAGAAAGGAACCGAGGTCTTAAAGTTCACTCCTAGACGTGTTAGAGTGTAAGAAGGCTCAGTTTTGTGCCATTGATAATTCACTTAGGTGAGTGTAATGGGACACGCACGCACCTGAGTTGGAAGATCATCATTCTGGTTTCTTTCTTGTCCGTTGTCACCTCACTGCAAATTCCTTATCTGTGAAATGAGTATGTTGGATAGGTTGGTCTTCCAGCAGTCATAGTTTTAGCACATCCAACTGGCACATAAATGACCAGATCATTTAGCACCTAAACAATGCTGCCGGCTGATTTGCATCTGTTTAGTTTACTTGCTGGCCACTACCATATCATATGGTCATTTCAGTGGATTCCAAAAAAGTCTTTCAGATCAGTTCCTAGTGTCAAGGTTACCCTTTTCTGATTGCATTTCTGGCTTTCACATATTCTCATCTCTGACATAAATGGGATTGCGCCTTACCTCTGGAAAAGTAATGAGCATGTGCCCTTACAGCGTCTTTTCTTTTTCTCCTGGAAGCACTTTCCAGGAGGAAAATAATTCTTCTCCTTTTAGACGTATGATTTTTTAAAAAGAGGGTGATAGAGGCACAATGTCTGGTAATATAATTACCCTGTGCCCCCTTTTTCTTACTAAGTGGCCTGGTCAGTAGCTGAGAAAAAATAACTTGTAATCAATAGAATTTCCACTTTAAGTTTAAATGTATTGATGCCTATTTGTAGGTAAAAAGGCAGCAAAGGTGCTTCGAAACACCTATTCGACTATGTGTCTGCACACCTGTTGTCAGTCCTCTTCAAACATTCTCTTTACCACAGTCACTTCCCTCTTTCTGCGTTATCTAACATGAACCGTCTCAGAAGTCTTCTGTTGCACTAAGATATTTCATTCCTTTATTTATTTTTTCCCCTTTGTCTCACTTGGCACTTGGTAGAGTACTGCTTTCCCAAAGCTGTTTATAATGTAGATGGTTCGTGTCTTTCATACGTGTGTTCCTACTTTCTCTCCTCAAGTTGCATATAAATATTGGCATCCAATGGAATTTATTATAAGCAAATAGATGTCAGAGTCCCATGCTGACTTCTCTCTGTTCCCCTTCCCTCGTGGCTCTTTCACCCATGTGCAATATGTATGTTTTGTGAGGCACCTTACTCAAGGCCAGATGTTCTTGGCTGAACTTCAGGACACATCCTGATTCTGTTTACAGGTGAGGAAGGAACAAAGTCTAGTGCTCTGAAGAGAATGGGGGGCATAGAATTAATCATCATAGCATGTTTCAGACCAAAGCAAACAAGAAACTAGTTGGCTTCCTCTGGAATTCGATGTCACAATCAGACTTGTTGTTTCCTGATTTTGGCAGAACTTGAAGCCAGGACAACTCTATATTATGTTTATTTCCATCTGCTGAATTACAATTGCCTCCTGTAAAAAACAGTGACTCCTTAAGAGGCAGAATGTGTTCCTGGCCACGTGTTCTGTCTCTGCATACTTCTAAAATGGAAATGAGTAATTTATCTCAAATGCTATTCTGTCTCCGGAACTACCTCCTTCTAAACATTTCCTAAGGGCTTTCATTTAATCAGGGCCTATTTCCCAGAAGTTTGTGGGCAGGGGAGTGGGTAAAACTATTTTTTGAAAAATGAACACTCAAAACCTGGGATTCAAGATACTTTAAAATATAATTTATACTATGGACAAATGAGATGTGTTCTATGTTATTTTATAGGAGAATTGTCTTTTCTTAAATATATTAACAGTAAAATGACTTTGATATGACAGAAATAATAACTACATGGTTGAATATTTTAGGTTTTAGTCCCTCATTTACTTGGTGTTCATCTAATCAGAGAATATTGCTTGAGTATCTCTGCTCTCAGTCATTGCACTCAATGTTGGAGAAAATCAGGACTGCCAAGTAATGTCTATCAAACATAATTGGATTTAACTTTGTGTTTCTCAGCTCTTCACTGAGATTTTTAAAAGTTCTAATAAAACAATGTAATAAATGGGTCATTGAAAAAAGTAAAAATAGAGAATTATATGCATTATATGAAGTAAAAAGTAAGTGTCTTTTCTCCTTTTCCCTAGAGATAGCCTTATTGTTAATATGCAGAGTATTCCCATGTCCCAATATATTTTCTGTATATTCACAATAATCCAGTAATTTTTTACACAAATTAAATTACATTTTGCTATAAACTTTTCTGGAAAACTTTTCACTACCAGTGTTTTGTGAATTTTTTTGGTTTTAGCACATTGTGATTTTCTTTCTTGTGTTTAGTGCTAATATAATACACCATTGTATAAATACACTGGAATTTATTGAACCTGTTCCCTATTTTAAACCCCTTACATTTGCTTTGTCACTGTTGCTCTTTTATTTTTTTTGTTTTATAAACAATACCACAGTGAACTTTCTTGCATATTTATCTTTATACACACTCCCCGAATTGTGCAATTGTTGAGTAGTTTACATATTTGAGACATCATCCTCCAAAATTTGTATTGAGCACAGTATATCAGAATTTTTTTTCTGTAGGCTTGCTATTATAATTTTATATTGCCAATCAATAATTTTATATTTGCAACAAATATGTATTTTTTAAATCTTTGCTTCCTAGGTCAGAGACCTTTCAACTGGTGTGCTACAATAATTTTTAAAATATGCAATACCTGACTATTTAGTCAGGGGCAATGACCTCTTTGTCCTTAGATTGTCAAATAAAAAGTGACAACAACCAACACAGCAATAGCCATCTGGTATGAATGAATCAAAATTACACAATTTTTTTGGTCAGACCAGTAAAAAAATGTAATAAATTTTTTAGTGTGCTGAAGATTTTGGTAATTAGATTACATATGCCATTAGATGAAAAATGTTGATTTTTCTCATTGGTTTTAAACTTTCATTTTAGTTTTACTAATAGTCCTTTTCAAAATATTTTAATATATTATAAAATTATATATACATAAGAAAATAAAATGAAAATGTACAGAACATATAATTAAAAGACATGTACTTTGTACCACCCTGTACTCCTATACCCAGTCCCTTTTTCTGAAGGTTACCACATTTAAACATAATTCTAAAAAATAAGTATTTACTTTCATTTCATGATTTATCCACTTTTAATAATACCATCAGCTTCAGTTGTGAAAGACTAGGTATTTAGCTAGTTTGTGTGCCCTTATCCTTCATATATCTCAATAAAAAAAGGATTTTTTAATTAAAAATTATTTTTATTGATACTTCATTTTATCAAGTAATTTAACATTTTAATAGCTTTATGAACTTTTACTTCTCAAATCATTTATATTAAATAACTATCTTTTAAATCCCATTATGTAGGTAGAAGAAATTAGCATTCATATACTCTCATCAATTTAGTGACACTTTTATTCCCTTAAAGTCTTATTTTACACATGAGAGTTCCATGCTTTCTCTTAGATTGGTCCTAAAAATTGAAAGCCAATGCATATAATTTATAATATTTTAATTATGAAAGTATTGCTTAAAGCTGAGCCAGTCAAGCCTATAGATTTGGGAATGTAATACTATATTTTTAAACCTATGCCACACAAAGGAGAATGTTGCAAGTTTCAACATCAAAATGATTCTCTGCCACTTTTTTCTTTTTCATTTTGTAAACATAATTCTACTGTTTCTCCTGAAATTTATCTATGAAGTATTTATTGGTAAGCAGTAGTCTCCCTCACCTGTGGTTTCAGTTTCCACAATTTTAGTTACCTGTGGTTGAGTCTGGTTCTAAAATATTAAATGGAAATTTTCAGAAATAAACAGTTTTTAAGTTTTAAATTTCTCGTCTTTCTGAGTAACGTCATGAAGTCTCCTAATGCCCTACTCGATCCTGCCGAGGATTTCAATCATCCCTTTGTCAAGCATCTCCGTGATGAAGATGCTCCCTGCTCATTGGGTTAGTAGCCATCTTGGTTACCAGATCACTGTGGTTTTGCAGTGCTTGTGTTCAAGTAATTCTTACTTTACTTAATGATGGCCCCAAAGTGTGGGAGTAGTGATACTGGCAATTCGGATATGCCAAAGAGGAGCCTTAAAGTTCTTCATTTATGTAAAAAGGTGAAAGTTCTTGACTTAATGGAAAGAAAAAATCCATGCTGAGGTTGCTAAGCTCTATGGTAAGAACAAATCTTATACTTGTGAATTTGTGAAGACAGAAAAAAGAAATTTGTGCTAATTTTGCTGATGTACCCCAAACTACAAAGTTACTGCCACAGTGAGTGAGAAGTGCTTAGTTAAGGTGAAAAAGGCATTGAATTTGTGGGTGGAGAATATGAGCAGAAAATGTGCTCTGACTGATGGCAGTATGTTGTGCCAGAAAGCATTGAGCCTATACAAAGATTCCAGCAAGAGAATGTACGTACAGGAAAAAACATAATACATATAGAGTTGGGTACTATCTGTGGTTTCAGGATCCACTTGGAGTCTTCCAATATATCCCCTGTGGATAAAAGTGGACTACAATATTCAGTATTTCACATCCAATGGAGTCTATTTTTTGGTAAATTACATTTTAAAAAATAGTCATTTTTCTATGTTATTCATGTGAATAGAATTGAACAAAATAATCACATATATTCTCTATATCATCAATTATGCTCTCTTCATATTTTTACTTTTATGTATTTGTTTTCTCTTATGTTCTTGATTAAGCAAGCTAGTGTTTATTTTTCATGTGTGTGTTTCAAAGAACTGTCTTGGATTTATTTTTCAATTATATTTGTTCCTGTTTTACTATTCCATTCATCAACTTCTGCTTTTGTTTTTATTGTCTCTTCTATTTTTCTTGGGATTCTACTCCTGTTTTTCTAACTTTTTGGGTTAATATGAAGTTTTCTATACTTACAGCTAACATCCTAGATTGGTCTACAGACCTAGGAATAATAATTATCCATACGATCCTATGTGACATGATAAATAGTTATTTTTTGGAAGGTTACTTCTCAACAGTAATCTTATTAATAACTTATAGGCACAATGGATACCAGTGATTAGAGACACAAGGCTTGTTTTCACCCAAATCACCTTTTTCTCAGAAACCAGAAGGATGTTGAAAACACAAGGCCACTTTAGAAACTCTCATTTTGCCTGCATGCATTGCCCTCTAAGCTAACTCTTGCCCTTCTCCTGCTCTCACTCCTCTCTGATCTGTTGCCTATGATTTGAAACATGTTTATTAAAATGGTTTATTTTTTAATACTTCTTCATGAAGGAAACCTAAAAAAATAATATTAAAAATCTCTCATAGCTTTGGGTTGTCTTAGTCTCTTTCAGCTGCATTAATTAGGATTCTATCAAGAAACATATGATGTGCTGAAAGTAAGTAATGCACAGAATTTAATAAAGACACTATTGACAAAGGTTTGCATGGTGGGTCAACAAAATGAGGAGGAATAATTTAGACGCTTAGAGCTATTAACAGTGAGTGAAACTGGTACTAGCTCCAAGCCTGAGATGTGAGGGTGATAGAGGTTTCTGGAGCCAAGAGGCAGAGAGAGTTGTGTGGGGAGGGCGAACTGACAGGAATTGTGCTTTCTGATCAAGGGGAGCAACCAGCCTGCCTTGGCCCCACAGGGAGGGAGCCAATGGAATGAATACCCTGACTTCATTCTCCCCCTTCCTTTCAGACTTCTACCAGCATTTCCCCTGGTTTGAAACCAATGAGGAGCATGTGGGTACTAGTACCTGTTGATGTAATCTATCAGTAAAATATTGTGGGGCTGGGAGCAAGGTGGAGAAGGATGAAGAATGGATATCAAAGTGAAAAGAGAAGGCACTCAGTATACCCACCTGCCCAGGTTCTACCCATTCTAATCCTACTCAGAGTGTCTGGAAATCCATATACCAACTTGTTCAGAATAACTTTGTCCAAGAATAACCTCTTGGTGTCTTTGCTAATTATTTCATGGGCAAGTTTTTAGTAACATTCAAAATCTTTAACATGTATGGAACTGTTTAGATCTTCTATATCTTTTGTATGCTAGGGTAAGTTGTAGTTTTCAAGGAATTCATTCATCTAAGTCATACAACTCATTTCCATAAAGTTGTTGATAATATTTCTTTATTTTATTTTTTTATATATGCAGACTTGTGTTGGTGTATTTTCTTTCATTTTGGATATTGGTCAGGTATGTATTATTTCCTTTCTTTGACCAGACTTGCTAGGTGTATATCAATATTATTATCTTTGAAGAACCAACTTTTGGTTTTTGTTAATTTTTCTATTAATATTTTTTATTTTATTCCTATCCTTTCTATCTTTACCATTTCCTTTTTCTATGTAATTAGCCATAAACTCCCCTCTCAAAGCCTTGGCTACATTACACACATTTTTATGTGTTGCAGTTTCATGATTATTCAGTTGGAAATATTTTCTAATTTGTTCTGTGATTTCTTCTTTCGCCTATAAGTTATATGGAAATATGTTATTTGATTTTCAAATATTTGGGGATTCAATAGGAATTTTGTTGATATCACTTTCTAATTTGATTTCATTGTGATTAGTGAACATATGCAACAAGACTTCAGCTCTTTCAAATTTATGGAACATAATTTTTTATGAAGCAGTATTTTTTTTATCTTGGTTAATGTTACATATGAACTTGAAAATGATAGTATTCTGCCGTGTTGAGTGCAGTATATTATAAACGTCGATTAGATCAAGGGGATTGATAGTACTGTTAGTAACAATATCCTTACAAACATTTTGTCAACTTGTTTTATCAGTCATTGATAAGTGGGTGCAAAATGGAAAATTGTATATTTACCTAATTATTCCTTTAGTTGTTTGTTTTTGCTTCATTTATTTTGAAGCTCTATTATTGGATGTATGAACATTTAAGATTGTTGTGTTTTGTTGATTAATGACTCCATTACCATTCTTAAAGTTCTCTCTTCTTCATCCATGGCAATACTGTTCATCTGGAAGCTCTCTGCTTTGTTTATGCAATACTGCTTGTGTTGATATTATTAAAGCTGCGTTATCATGCTTGTGCTTGTTTGTATTGTATAACCTTTTCCATCCTGCTACTTTCAACCTATTTTTGTCTTTATAGGTAAAATTAAGCCCTTGTAAACTGTTGGGGCTTGATTCTTTTAAAATACAATCTAACAATCTGCCTTTTAACTGAAGTGTTTGGTTTATTTTTATTAAGTGTAAGTATAGAGATGGTTTAAATCTGTCATCTTGCTGTTTTTTTATTTGTCCCATATATTTGTGTTGCTCTTTTGTACTTCTTTTCCTATCTCCTTTGATTGAATCAGATGAGTCTGGTTAAATCATTTTACCTCCCCTATTGACTTTTTAGTTATAACTCCTGTATTTATATTTTTAGTGGTTACTTTAGGATTTAAACTACCCATCCTTAGCGTATTACTTTCTACTTAGAGATCATGGTATAACATTTCAAATAAATGCAAGAAACTTATAACAGTATAATTTCATGCTCCATCCTTTGTGTTACTGTTGTCATGTATTTTGCTTCTAAATACAATATAAACTCCAAATATAATGTCATTGTTTTTGCTTTAACTAATCAGTTTACTTTCAAAGAAATTAATGAAAGAAAAACTTTTTTATATTTATAATTTCTACTGTCTTTACCTTCTTATAAGTTTGAGTCTCCAAATAGAATCATTTTTTCATCTAAAATAAGTATTTAGTTTTCTTCCCTCCCTCCCTCCCTCCCTCCCTCCCTTCTTTCCTTCCTTCCTTCCTTCCTTCCTTCCTTCCTTCCTTCCTTCCTTCCTTCCTTCCTTCCTTTCTTTTCTTCCTTCCTTCCTTCCTTCCTTCTTTTCTTCCTTCCTTCCTTCCTTCTTTTCTTCCTTCCTTCCTTCCTTCCTTCCTTCCTTCCTTCCTTCCTTCCTTCTTTCCTTCCTTCCTTCCTTCCTTTCTTCTTTCTTTCCTTCCTTCCTTCCTTCTTGTACTGCTGGTCTGATGATGAAGAATTTTTGTAGTTTTTAATTATTGAAAAATCTCTTTATTTCTTAAGTTCAGTTGTTAATGGTTGTTAGTTGTCATTACTGTTCATAGTTTTGATCTTTTTCTTAGGTAAGTCCCTTTAAAATTTCATATAATAAGGTCTCGGTGATGAAGAACTCCTTTAACTTTACCTTATCTAGGAAGCTCTTTATCTGCCCTTCCATTCTAAATGATAGCTTTGCTGGATAGAGTAATCTTGGATATAGGCGCTTGCCTTTTATGACTTTGAATAATTCTTTCTAGCCCCTTCTTGCCAATAAGGTTTCTTTTGAGAAATCAATTGATAGTCTTATGGGAACTCCTTTGTAGGCAACTCTCTCCTTTTCTTTTGCTGCTTTTAAGATTCTCTCCTTATCTTTAATCTCAGGTAATTTAATTATGAGGTGGCTTGGTGTGTTGACCCTAAAAAACAAAAACAAAAACAAACTAAGCAGACAACTAGAACAGGAACAGAATAACAGAAATGGAGATCACATGGAAGGTTATCAGCGGGGAGGGGTAGGGGGAAAATGGGGGTAAATGTACAGGGAATAAGAAGTATAATTGGTAGGTACAAAATAGACAGGGGAAGGTTAGGTATACTATAGGAAATGAAGAAGCCAAAGAACTTATGTACGGGCCCATGGATAAGAACTAAGCGGGGGGTGAGGTGCAGGGTGGAGGGCTATAAAGGGGAGAAAAAAATGGGACAACCGTAATAGCATAATGAATAAAATACACTTAAAAATGAAAATTTAAATTTAAATATAAAAATAAAAATCTTTCACTTTTGTTTGTGAGGATTTTTTGCTATATATAGAATTTTGAGCTACAAGCTTTTTCCTTTTGGAATCTTAAAGATATTATGTCAGCTGTCTACTGACTTCCACTGTTTGTGATGTAAGTTAAATGCACTCTAAATGATTTTATTATAATGTGTCATTTTTCTTTGCTTTAAAAAATTTGTCTTCATTTTAAAGTTTAACCAGTTTGGTCATAATATGCTGTGTGATTTTTCTTTTATCTTTTATTTCTTTGAGTTAGTTCACTGATCTTTTTTGTTCTGTAAGTTGTTTTTTTTGTCAAATTTGGGAAATTTTCATCTCCCTATATCTTCTCTTTCTCTTATCTCTGTTTAGGATTCTAATTACAGCTATGTTACACTACTTAATGTTTTTCTATAGGTAGGTGAGTCTATGTACATTTTTTTCAAATGTTTTTTCTTTGTATTGAGAGTGGATCATGTCTATTGATTTATCCTTAAGTATACTAACCTTTTTATGTTCTTTTTCTGGTGGGCAGTTAAATTTCTGGTGTTTCCAGTTGTTTTTCTCTGGCTTGGTTTTATGCTCAGCCAAGGAAGATCTATTTTGGGTTTTATGTTTTGCCTTTAGTATAGCCACAATCTAGGGTAAAGTTTCTCACTCCTAAGGCATGGTCTACCTGGGGTCGTAAATGAATGCTTGATGTGCTTGGTGAGGTCTCTCCATTCTATCTGTGCCTAAACACAGACATCTCTCAGTATTATTGACTCTCAGTTGCATGGCAAGTTGGGCCTAGAAGGCCTTGCAGAGTCCAGCCTTATACATACACATCCTAACCCTTATCCAAAGAACCATGGTTAGCCCTCACATAGGCTTCTAGCAACCCCCTCATTGGTGTAGCTCCACCTTCTTCAGCAGTCTGCTTTATAAATTCCAGCTGCTTCCACAGCCTCAAAATTCAGTCTCTGCCTCTTTAACTCAGTGAGAGTGCCTTCTTCTCTTGAGTGTTACTCCCCTAAAGTGTGGTTCAGTATATCTCAAGTCAGAAAGCCAGGAAGTACATGTGACTCACATGTATTTGTCTTCTCTTAAGAATTGCTGTCTCCTAATACTTCTAGTCCAATGCTTGAAGACTGTTGCTTCATTTTTTTCCCCATTTTTATAATTATTTATGGAGAGTGGGCAAATTCAGTACCAACTTGGATCTCACGGCCAAATGTCAAAGTCTGCCTGCTGGTTATTGTTGATAGAATGATTTTTCCAGGCTATTTGTAATTTGCTTACAGAGGCACTTTTTCTTTTTAATCCAGTACAGTTTGTGTCTTTGCACTTCGTACTTGATGGAAAACACTGTAATGTATTGCATGTTTCTAACTCCAACTCCTACCTGCTCATATTCCTTTCTAAGACCAGAAAAATGATTAATTAAAAATGAACTGATAAGCTACATACTGTTTGATTCCAACTATATGGCATTCTGGAAAAGGCAAAACTATGGAAATAATACAAAGATGAATAGTTACCAGGGGTAGTGTTGGGGAGATGAATAGGCAGAGCACAAAGGATTTTTAGGATGGTGAAAATACTTTGTATGACAATTATAATAATGGCTATATGTCATTACACATTTTTTCCCAAACCAATAGAATATACAACACCAAGGATAAGCCCTCATGTAAACCATGAACTTCACATCATTATGATGTATCAGTATAGGTTTATCCTTGGTTAAAAAAATATAACATTCTGGTAAATGATGTTAGTAATGAAGGAATCTGTGCATGTGTAGGGGCAGGGAATATATGGGAAATCTCCATTTCGTTATAAACTTAAAACTGCTCCAAAAATAGTCTTTAAAAAGTGAACTGATTAATAGTAGTGTTTTAGGACAAAACTATAACCAATATGATTAATAGTTTTATGTGTTCACTTAATATTTTTTCTTACATTTAGTTTTCATTTCTTAATAACAGAATTGTATGCTTTTTAAAAAATACGTTTTCATTTAGGCTGATTTTATCATATATTCACTTTATTTACTTTGTGTTATATCTTAAGAAATAGCAAATTTTTTGAAGGTTTAGAGTATTAATTTCTACTCATATGATCTCATCTCTTTCTTCTCTTAAAGAGAAATAGCTGACCCCATTTTTATCAGTAAATATGTGTCTAATAAGAGAAGCATGATAGTGTATGATATAAATGTGGGTCTTAGGATCAAGGTTGCCTACATGTGAATCTCACTTCTGGCAATTGACAGCTCAGCTGTGCAATCTTGAGAAACTCTCCTATTCTCTCCAGCCTTCATCCATAAAATAGGGGTAATAATTGCACCATCTCTTAGGAAGTATTTTTGAGATGTTTCAATCCATGCAAAAGCACTTGGCATAATTTCTGATACAGAGTATATGTTGAATATAATGTATTAATAATATCTAGTGTTTAAAATACTATATTGATTTATTAAAAAAAGAAACAGAAGAGGCAGCATAGTAGAGTAGAAAAGAGTAAGAAAGTATCTGTTCTATTTCTACCTCTTTTTATCTATGTGAACTCAGCTAATCCCTTTAAATTCTCCAGTCTATATTATCCTATAAAATGAGCAGAAAGCCTTGCCTACCTTAGTTTGGTGCAAGAATCAACTGGGTTAATGCTCTAGGCTTGAAGAAAAACAAAAACAAAAAAAGAAAAAAACAAAACAACAGCCCCCCCTTTACACAGTAAGTGAAATACAACAATTCAATAGGACACTTTTAATAAATTTTTCAAGTTATATGTTTAGTCCTAATATTCTTCACTAGATAGAATTATCCTGCAATAAAGGAAATACAACTTAGTTTCTTCAACAGGAAAAAAGTGATGGATCGTCTCCTTCTGAGCTTCCATAGTTTCTGCAGCTGAGCCATTGCTTTGAGAGAGAGGAGCTGCATGTTCTTGCCTACAATTTAATGAGGAATTACGTGTCTCATAAGAAAATTTATTACAAAAATATGCTGTACATTTAATATATGGATACAGATGTGTAGTTCATATACATATGGCAAATGTGTGCATAAATGTGTGTTTATATTTAATGAAAAATACATTTAAGAAAGTAAAATGTAAAGTCCAAACTGTACACATTTAAAGTAAGGGCTTGACTCCCATGACACTCTCAATTGCCAAAAATGACCATTCAAGGATACTGCCAGACACTATGACCTATTACTAAAAGGATCTTGATTTTCCATGTGTGTGACTATAACGCTGACATGTCATCCCTTTCTCTAAGAAGCAGGGTTCTTGGGGCTACAGCTCCAGAAACAGAGCTGGAACACTGGTCTGTACAAACTCTGCTGTGCTAGATCCAGTCAGGAGACAGAAACCACACTAGTAATTTGAATAAGTAAATTTAATATAAAGAATTGTCATCTAGGTAAAGGGTTTAATTCTAAAAGGGATATAACAGAAATATCTGTGGTTTAACTGGGGTAGTATCTATGGCCTTAGAAAAAGCCCTAGGCCTTAGAGAAAGGTGAACAAGGAAGAAACTCAAATACTTGCGGGGGTGGAGCAGGAAGCACTTTTTAAAAGGGTAAACACTGCTGTTTTTGGCTTAGGATTTGTTCCATATGGTGATTGCTATGGAACATGACATTCTAGGAGCACTTTTATATCTGTCAGTTTCCTGAATTTGACCTGAAATTACTACTTTAGGAGGAAATAAGTAAGCTATTTTCTCTTGAATTGTATTTTTTTTTTTAATCTGAGCAATGAAAACAACCATGAGAGCTACTAGCTCTGCGCCACAGGGGTCCACTAACCACAAAATGGATCTTCCCCCAATATTTACTGTCTGAATGTGGAAAGTTCTAGCCTTCTTTTTCTGGGAGACATAATGATGTAAGTTCCTTTAAATGGTTTGCTGCCTCAAATGGGAAAGAAAAATATTTAAAAGTCGTTATATTACAAAGTGGAATATGGTAGAGTTAAATAAAATAGTGGGAACATGCAGAAGAAAAGATACAATGGTGGGAATTTGTATTCGTCTAGGACATTACAGTTTTCATAGCCCTTTTCACATAGTCCATGCTGTTGAATTTTCAAAATAATTGTGTAAATAAGCTGGATACTATTCTCCTTATTTTAAAGATGAGGACCATGAGATTTAAGTGATTTCCCCCAAATCTCACAAGTGGCAGAATGAGAATTTAAACCCATACCTCTCAAAAGGCAATCTCTTGATCTTTTCAAAGCAACTCAATACTCTCTGAGGCATGTTCAGCTGCTCATTATAAGTGAGACTCATTTTTATATGGACACAATCCAGTTTCTCATCCTGAGGCCCCAAACTTAAAAAGTTAAGTGGATTTAAGGAACTAGGTAACTAATAGGGAACCTTCACAGAAAAGTACATAAGTCCCCATTTGGAGAAACAGCAAACAATGAATAATCTCTGGATAAGAAGTGAGACTCAGGTAATGCTGACTAAAACTCCCTTGCTGACTGCATGATTTCTGGCCTCTTTCCTAGAAACTCCCTGTCAAGGCTCTGGAAATTCAGCCACAAGGGCAGGGGAAGGTTATTTGAGACAGGGCCATCTTGTTGTACCTGAAAGATCTCTACCTCAGCAGATGGCCTGTTTCACCGGGAGTGTCAAGACTGCTGAGTCACTTGCTGAGAGATCAGCTTAAAGACAGGCCCCTATTGATGTGGCTGCTCAGAATAAAGCCAATCCGGTGTCTCAAGAATTTTAAGATATTCATCAGTTGCATTCTTTGGATTCAGTTCATAATGATGTGTGTGGGTCCACGTGCTCTGGTCATGGTGCACACTACTTCCTGCATTCTTTTCTCTTGAATAGATGCTTTTACTATGAGGATTTTAAGCTCATTTTTATCTTGTTAAGAGTGTTACCTGTATGGAACATAAGTCTATTCTTTTTTAAGACGTAGTGTTATTTCACCTTGAACACCTGGCCTTTTCTGTCTGTGGTGGTTCTTCCCAGAGCAAAGGCAGACTAGGCCCCTGGTAGAAAGTCTCAGGAAGTCCACAGCTGTGCACTGTCTCTCCTTTTGCTCATCTCTTTTGCTCTCATTGTGTCTCACAAGTCAGTTGTCCTTTTGGATCAAAACATCACCGTGGGATGTAGCCTTCCAGCTAGGTATGTGTTGGCTAAGGATAGCTCTGGAGTAACTGATACTGGCCTTTGTTTTATTTCAAACCTGTGTAGGTAGGACTCATTTAATCCATCTCCAAAAGTCATTCCTTCATACTCCTTTAGTGAATATGCTGGTTTGGAAAGCAATTGTTAGTACATACAACAGTTTCATATCATGGGTACCAATTAAGTACTGATTAAATTGGATGGAATTTTAATTAAATTGTCCATTTTGAAAAAGAGTTTTTCTACTAATATAGAAAATATATTCATTTATAAGTTATTCTTGACTGTAGCCTGCATTTATTGCATCATATGACATAGAGATCCTTGCATATAGTAGATACTTATTACTCCTTATAAGTTTAATTAATAAATGAATGAACAAATGATGAAATGTAAATTCCCACACTTAGTTTTAAATAAATTTATAGATATGGGATAAAGAAGTACCTTGATAGTGGAATGCATTAGAAATACAGATGTATTAGAGCAATTCTTATAATATAGAAAGGCTTATTATATGTCATACAATATATAAGACATTATAATAGGTGCTGTGGGACATCAACGATGAATCAGGCACTGAATTCACTATAGAGACTTAGATTAAAAATGGAAGATGATAAGTGATTTAAGGAATCTGTAAAGAATGTCTTGCAGAAATCAGACATCTCTTCTGATCTTCCACAGCTTTGCAATTCCTGTATCCATCACAGGTAACAGCTTCAAGATGTTTTATCATTCCTTCTGCCTCCAATCACAGAAACCTCCATGGTTACATGGGCTATTATTCTCTTCAGAGGAACTGCTCCTGCTATATTTGAGAGAACTCTGGTTCTCAGATTCAGCCTTGCCAACTTCCTGAAAAGTTATTACCATCTTATTAAATCATTTTCCTTTTTCTGCATGAAGTTCTTTTTCCTTTTCAAGTGATATATTTCAACTTCTTTAGGCTCCTAAGCTAGGATAATGAATTTATTTTGCACTTTTAGTTTAAATTCATATGTAAACAAATTAGGATTCATTGTAGGTCCCACCAAACAGTGTGGTGTAGAGCAGAGCTGTTCCAGTTTTTCTCTTCTACCATGTCACATGCTTTGTAACTTCCTATCTATGTGATTAAGAAACCACACAAGATTAGCAGGAACACAGGTGTTTCTTTTGATGCAATGCCACTTAACTGATGGCTAAGATTGTTAAATATCCCTAGGAAAACATTACCTCATATGAGGAACAAAGTTATAATCATTGTTGTATTTAACACAAGAATTCCAGAAGAAACCGGTCTTTGTTCTTTATGACAAATCCCAACTAACTTCATTTTCATTTCATAGCTTAAACAAAAGCTGCATACTCTGTCCTCTTCTGGGATAATAGTAATAATGATAATAATCTATACTTATTTGTTGTTAATACTTAAGTGTGTTTTCTTATTTTAACTTCAAAATAATCTGTGTAGTAGATGTTATTATTGTTGTTACAAATGAGAAAACTGAAGACCAGAGAAGCCAAGTCAACAGCTAATAAATGGCTAATAGAGGAATCAGCATTCACAACCAGGCATCTGCCTCTAGCCTGCACTTTTTTTTAAAGATTTTATTTATTTTTAGACAGGGGGAAGGAGGGCAGCAAGAGAGGGAGAGAAACATCAATGTGTGTTTGCCTCTCGCAGGCCCTCTACTGGGGACCTGGCCTGCAACCCAGGCTTGTGCCCTGACTGCGAATTGAACTGGCGATACTTTGGTTCACAGGCCAGTGCTCAATCCCCTTGAGCCACACCAGCCAGGATGAGCATGCACTTTTAATTACTAGATTTTGCAGCAAGAAATGTTTGAATACATTTTGTCATATGAACACATACATATTTTTCATGATTAGGGAAAACTCATACTCGCCCTTTAGTGACTAACTCAAATATCATTTCTTTTCATTCCTTCCCCATTTAGACAGTGAAAATTACTTAGTATCTCTGCTAAGTGCATGGCATTCATCAAGGTACAGTATTGACTGAATGGATAAGTGAATGAAAGTATATTATACCTCATACAAATTTCTATCATAGCTGGTCTTATACTGCATTATGGGTATAATATTGTGTATACATTTATTTACATGTTAGGCTATACACTTCTTGATAAAAGAGCTCCGTTTTAATCAACTTTTTATTCTATAACCAAGAACAAATCCTGAAAGATAAGTACTCAATAAATGTATAGTAAATGAGTGAGTGGCTTGGAAAGGAAATGAATGAATGAAAGGATGAGAGAGCAGAGTGCCAGAGTTGACTACATACCCAACAGTGCGAGTATGTACTTTCTTGAATGCCTAAATACCCCTTATCTGTTATCTGATGTTCTTGCTATGGAAGAGACATGTAGAACTTTCCCAGGACCCAGATGCTTTTATTTACACAGGGTGATATGACTATTTCTTGCCGTGAGCCAAAATAATGTGTGTCACTTTGGGCTTAGATATTTAAGGGTAGGTGATGAGTTCTCCACCTTCTCTCTTCTCCTTGAAAAACCAAAGAGATGACACATGGAGATGAAAGCATGACATGATGGAAGGAGCCTAGAAGTCCGTATTATTGGATCAAAAAAAAATCCCCTGGTGAATTATTGGAACAGCAAAGTACTTCGTATGATTGAGATACATATCGTTGTTGGTATAAGGCATTGAGATTTGGTGACTTAATTGTTACTGTAGCCTAGCCTAGCCTATTAGTACTAATAAAGTAAATTTTCAATAAGTGTTGAATAAAAGAATAGATAACGCCATTACCTATGCTGTTAAGACTGACCTCACTGTCCTATCAATTATGGCATCACTTTCCGTTTCATGTCCAATTGGTTAAAGGTATGTGGTCTTATAATAATAATGATGTTTAAGGTTAGTGTTTACTAACTAATGTGAAGGTTTTTCAGCTTAGTCCTCTGACCTAAGTAATTGCAAAACATGTTTAACAGTGTCCCAGTTAAAATACAAGAAGGATAAAAGAATAAAGCAAAGCGAAATCTCCTTGGGGTTAAATAGGGATTGTACCTTAATACTGGCATATTAGTTATTTATGCCTTACAAAGAGTTACGTGCTGACCTGTGCCACTTCCCGCCAGCACAGAGTCATCCATTTGTTCATCAAATGCTCTGGGGGCACCTAGTCAGGATTCCTAAACTGCCACAAGGAGCAAGGTTGATTGGGATTTCTGTTCATTCTCAGATCTTCCTTGGAGATCGTATAGGCCTATTTTAATTCAAAATAACATGATTTATGCAATCTGGGGTTTACAGGCAAGGGGTAATTCTTATGGCAGATTCGCATAATCATGTTGTTTTTCTTTCTTCTGTTTACGTTCATGGGGCTGTGGTTTGAAGGTGGCTTGAAATCTTAGTTTTCCTATCAGAGATCTGGATATATTTGGACAGGTAGACCTGAGTTTTTGTAAAGGCTCAACTGCTTTTCTTGTTTTTCAGGCACTAAGCAGTCACCCTGAGGGTCTTCCATTAACCCTCTGGCTGGATGAGGTGTGGTAGTGCGGGTACCTAATTCGTTCTGATGAAATAAATTAGTTGCAACTTGTTGGATACTTCTTTAGCAATAACAGACTTAAGTGCGTCATCAGTGGGTTTTTTTAGTGGATTCTTGGTCTCTTGGCTATAACTATTGTTATTTTTCAAACGATCTAAAAAGCGAGAAGGGACACTTGCCTATTTTTGTCATTTCACTTGAGTTTAGTATGTTGTGACCTGGCGCTCATGACCGAATAGGGCCCTGCTGTGTGGGACCTTAAGCTATGGCAGGAGCTGGCCTCTAGCTCAAGGTTTCCTATTTAAAAGTTTAGGCATTCAGGAAAACAAAGAAGGAGGTAGGTTTATTGCCTGTGTTGGGTAATCTGATGCCTTGGGGTGAAGTGAGTGGAAGCCAGACAACCTCTCTGTAAGTTCCTTTGAACAGGAGCTGGCAGCATCTAGAACCGGCAGCTTTCCATCGTGGAATATCCATTAACCTTGTTTATCGCTGGAAAAACACTGCCCTTTTTCCACAGTCTGCTGCCTGTCAAAGAATGGTGCAAGAGATCATCTTCGAGTTCAAGGAGAGGGTGAGATTTTCAGCTATTGTGAAAATATAGCCTTGCGATACTGATTTTTCTTTGTTCTAAGATGGCAGGTACATGCAGTAGAATATGATCTTAATACAGGGAATTGATTCAAAAAGGTCCTTCTTGGATGGGTAGGTGATGAGTTCCCCATAGGTCCTCCTTAGGTTCATATAACTTCTATAGACAAAGGTCTTTTTTGTTTGTTTGTTTGTTGCCCAGCTCCTGGAGTTAATGGGTGACATGAAGCTAAAACTGAATGTAAGATTCAAATTCTTATCTTGATTTTCCAATTTCCCCAGGAGACTGCATCCTCACAGTGTTGCCAGCTTGTGGGACTACTCTAGTTCTTTCTCTATTGTTTGCCTTATATCCAGGTGTGCCATTTTAACACATTAAAAGCTACAAAGCTGTTATTCATCTGTCTTTAGGGCAATTGGATAGATGTTTTCTATAAATGTCTATTAATGAAAGAATTATATTAGAGTTTTTAAAGGGAATTTTAAAAGTTTGATTAGACTTGTCAAATATGTTATTCCCCCAAATAACAGTAATTAAACATAAACAATATAAAGTTTTAAGTTGGCATATGTAGTCTTCAAATAAGAGAGAGTGCCATTTTCTTGGATGATTAATTGCTATCTTACCTCAAGACAATTGATGTAGAATACTGTTGAATCTGATATAGGAATTCTTAATCTTTAAGTTAAATGCAATTAATTTATCAGTGTATCCTTACAGAAAATAACATGAAAGTTAAAGTATAATTTTTAAGTGGATTTTAAATCATTTATTGATTACATACGATAATGGATGGTACACAAGTTTTATTCCCATCTGTAATTTTATCTGGTGTCATAATTCAACTTAGAGATATTGCATAGGATATCCTAATTATCATTAATTACCAAATAAACTCCATGACTCTGTTTGGGTGACCCCTTTTAATGGTGAAATTGAAGTCACAACGCAGTAACTTATCAATTCAACTACAACTAGGTTTCTGAAGGCAATGACTTCTGCATCCAAGAAGGTTATAAAAAAGTTTCAGCTGGAACCTGGCATCACACTGAAGAAATTCTAACCTCACACTGTTGGGGTAACTCACCTACGACTTAATTGTGAAATATTTAAAAATGAATCATAGAATATGGGCTTGGACAAACAAGATGGTAATTATATGATTTGTCCCTCAGTAGCTAGTTAGCACAGAGTAAGGCAGCTTTAAATTATAATTCTTAAAAAAAAAATTCAGGGAGAAGATGCCACAGAATTGTGTGGTATGTTGCTTAATAACCACTACATCAGGAATTTTTTTTTTGATACCTAAACTCTGGCCTAATATTTTATATTTCAAAGATATTTTTCTCCATTTGGTAGAGAAATCATATTTATGAATAACATCATTAAGTACAATGTAAATAATATAGCTTTATGTATTGCCACACAGATAAGCTTGATTGCATTAAAGTACAATATTAACAGAATAGCATTATAGTACATAGTTTTGCTTATCTGGTCACATTTTATGAATAAAAGATATTGCAGTCTTCAAAATAAGTTAATGTTCTTATGCCATTGGCTGCCCTGCTAAATACCCATGAAAGGCAAACTTAAGGGTATGTAAGTCTAGCTTTGAACATGGAGCATTTCCAGTGGACCAATCATATGATGGTTGCTTTCACATGTTATTTCATTTAATTCCTATAAACAGCCCTGTGATGCAGGAATTTCCAAAACTTTTTACAAATCTATTCCATATAGGGCTTCAGTGCCCACAGTAAAGTACATCTAGCTAAAAAAATATTAGGTCAAGAAACAAAAACACTAAAGCAAAGGCTCTTGGGGTGATAAGAACTCTGTGTGACTTAACTAGACAAATCTGTCTCCATAACCAGTTTATTATGGACAAAACAGAGCAAAAATCCAAACAAACCTTTACTATATGAGAATCAGGAGATCCAACATTGCTTAAACTGTCCACAATCCTGTGACCTTAGGCAGTGTTGTTTTGGAACCATAGATTTTGTATATCTGTAACTCCATAAAATGATCATAATTAATGTTTTTTAAATATTTTGACTGTGACCCACAATAAGAAATACATTTTAGATTGCAACTTAGTAAACACACACATACTAAAAGCTCTACCAAGCACTACTTATTCTTACTATGTACAGTGAATTATGATTTTTTCTACTTTGTTCTGCTTTACTTTTAAAAATGTTTGTCACCCACTAACATGATTTTACAATCCACTGGTGGATCTCAATCTGCAGTTTGAAAAACTATGCTTTGAAAAACAAATCATGATATATATTAAAGTACTACCACCCCTAAAACAAGCCCATCTGCGACAGTTCCCATTCGAAACTGTCACCGCTGAAAAACAACTGCTCTATCTGTATGCATTTTAAAAACTTAAAATCTAACTGATCATTTTTATGTTTGACAAATTATATATTTCAGGAAAAAATAGCAAAGCCCTGAGCTATTGAAAATATGAAAAGAGCAGAGGTTAACATGATTCATTGAGCAACTATGCTTTTAAAGCATCTGAAACATCATAACAGGAGGTAGTTATGAAGACCCTGTCTGGAACAGTTCCCAATGTGTAGAACTTATGTCTGTCTTTACTAAAAGGCAATAAAAGAATTGATGTACACTGTCACTACATCTTTTTAAAGAAACAAATAATTTTTCACTTTCTATTTGGGTAGCATTTGCAAGGAGAAAACTTTATATTTTTTAATAAGGAAACAGACATTCTAAGAAAGCCAATTTCATCAAGAATGTATTCTTGTTTCCCAGTGAAATTTTATCCTCTTGAGTATATATTTGCTTCATTTGGAAATCTGAGTTTATCACTAAATAGTGGATCAGTTATTCATTCCACAAATGTTTGGTGAACTTCTATATGCTTCAAACTGGGAATACAAAGATAAATATAACATGAAATTTCTGCCTTCACTGAGCTTATACTTCCGTGAAAACTCAGTGTGTCTTCACATCTTTACATGAGATGAGATGCTATGGCATTTTTACACAAACATAGACTGGAGAGTACAATGTAATGGATTGTGAATAAGGCTCAGGATTCAGAGTGATCACGTAAAGGAATTAATTGCATGTGTACAAACTGGAATAGTTTGTATACTAGTGTTAAAAATATGATTTGTTTCAGATAAAAGCAGATTAGCACTGAGGAGTGATGCAGAATGGGACTGGTAAGGTATAAAGGATGACAGTGAGAACTGGTAAGAGGGCCCTTAAGGGAAGGAAGAACTATTGGATTTTTATATGGCAGATAAGCAATAGGCAGCCACTCTTAAGCCTGGAATTTATAACTTGGGTTTCCATGGAAGGAGTTCATGAACTTGAAAAAGAAAAAATTGCATTTTTATTTTCACCAACCTTTACTGAAATTTGGCATTTCTTTCATTTTTGAATGTGGACAACATATCACATGAGAATCATTTATAACTTTGTCATGAAAATTATTTTTTATAACTTTGTCATCAGTAAATTTCATGGATGTTTCCATTTTCTATTACAGTGGCTAGAGATATCTTGAAATAGTGTTTGTACCACTCAGTACATTGAAATTATAGATCGTGTTATTTAATACATTAATAAAGATTCATATTCATGATATCTTAAATTTGTTTTTTGACACTTTGGAGAACTGTGTTTCAATATCATTAATTTCCTTTGTAATCCTGTTTTGTGTTATGCATGTAAAGATACTGTTCTGAGAAGGGATCAGAGATTTTCAACACTGACAAAGGGGTTCATGTTACAAAAAGGGTTAGGATCTTCTGCTCTAAGTAAAAGAATACAAACGCAAATGCCTACAGGGCAGGCAGGAAACATCAACGGTTGACAGTAAAGAGAGATCAAATAGAAGACCAATATAGAAATCTAGAGAAAAAAATAAAAGAATTGCTGGAAAGTTCATGGGAGCCCAACTAACACTCCTGTTTGCCACCCAAATTTGGATCCAACTAAAGAAAAGGCAAAGGAATAGACCAGATGGAGTCCAAAGTATCAAGTTTTGAACTAACAAACCTGATACGAGGGAATGCGGCTTATTTCCTGGCTACCACAACCTTAGGAGCCCATTTGAGAGGATTGAAATGTGAAGGAGCCCCCAGAGTCCCAGAGTGTGTCCCCAGCCCCACTATAGCGTGTTGAAGCCGGCTTCACACCCACGGCCACAGACACTGAATCCTGCCTGGACTTAAACCAACTCACCCAGCACAGCTGGTCTGGGCAGGTCTTCTCCTGCAGGAAGGAGAGTTTGCCCGAGGAGGCCTTGAAATGGGTCAGAATAATGCATTAATTAAATTCACTGCAAGGCCAAAAATGTTCTCTGTGTTCTATTTACTTTTCCAAGTTCTGGCCTGCTATAACTGTTCAATATAACCTATCAGAGGGTCTGCTGTAAAATCAAGCAAAAATGCACAAAGAAGCTCTTAATAAAATGCTAGGAATGGGGAGATGTCTTAAATTTGAATATAAATCCTCTCATTATAATTCTCTCAGAAAAAGTAAAATCTAAACACTAATCTCTTTACCAGTTTAAGTCTAAAGTTAAAAGGAATTATAGTCGGAAGTCAGATTCTATTGCTCTTGTGAATTAAAAGTCCAAAGTAATTAATGTCCTGACCCCTAAGTCCTGGGCTGAGGGGTTTCCACAGTCTTGGTAGACAGAGGGGTTCTACCAGTGTCTGCAGCCTGAGCTCTCTCTCATTGCGGTAGGTGTTGTTCCTGCAAAAATACAGTATTCAATGTGGGATTGCTGATAGATTTAATTGGTTAAAAGTTTCAAAAAATATTTTTATTGCCGAGCCACACCCACCGCATTTAGAAGAGAAGCCAAACCTCAACCCCTACAGCAATCATCGCAGAAAAAAATCACACTTCCATAAGGTGAGGCTTAATATTTCATCAAAGACCATGATTCAAAATGCAATGTCCAAGTAAAGGAGAGGCTGGACGTGTGCCTGTGAGTGGTAGACAGAATAATGAATGGTCCCCTGAAGATGTTCATTCTAGTCCTTGGAACATGTGGTGTTACCTTACATGGAAAAAGGGACTTTGAAGTTATAATTAAGAATTTTGAAATGGGGAGATTATTCTGGATTGTCTAGGTGAGCCCAATATAATTATAAGCCTTTCTTATAAAAGAAAGGCAAGAGAATCAAAGTCAGAGAGAGATTTGAAGATGCTATGCCACTGTATTTATAGATGGAGGGAAGAGAGCATGATCTAAGGAATACAGGTGGCCTCTAGAACCTGGGAAAGGTAAGGAAATGAGTTTTCCCCTATAGCCTCTAGAATGAATGTAGCCCTGCCAACACCTTGATTTTAGCCTATTAGATCCCAGTCTGGACTTCTGGCCTCCAGATTTGTAACACGATAAATTTTTGTTGTTTTCGGTCTCTGTTTGTTGTAGCAGCAAAATAAAGCTAATATGGGTTGTTAAAGACTTGAATTCTGGCACACAGCCAGTGTGCTTTCAGATCCCAGCTCTGCCACTTAGTGTGTGGCCTTGAGACCTATCAACATCTACAGAAGTCCCAGAGTCACCAGCACACGTGTGGTAAGCCCAGTGCTTGTACTGCTTCAGGCCAACACTTCACCATGGGATTGCCTGTGCCCACTGAAGTCCAGGCCTTTTGAGGCCCCATGCAGTTGATACCTGATGAGGTCATACCTAGGATTTTTGAAGCCTTCAGCCACCATACTGTTGAGACCCAGTTGTCCCAATATTTCTCCTGAGACTTCTGTCTTTACTGAGGGCCTTGCAACTTTGTTTTAGTCTGTCACAGTCTATGAAAGAAAGACACAAAGAGCCACATACTTAAAACAAACAAACAAAAACAAACAAGCAAACAAGCAGTCCATATAAAGCAGCTGCAAAATAAGTTGCAATCATCTATCAGAGCTAGATTATCATGTGACTTAAAGTTTAAAGCCCCTTTTCCAAGTCACAGAATTTTAAAAGAAGTCAAGTGCAGAAAGCAACCTCATAAGCCAATCAAAGCCTCAACAATGAACCAAGGTGAAAGCATCCTTCCCATGCTTTTAGAGTGATTTGCATAGAAATCCAAAGCCCAATGCCCCTCAAGACCTTTTAACACATTTATTTTATCCCCTCACATTCCAGCTATTGTTTTGTTTCTCAGTGTTCCCAACCAATGCAGCAAATGTTGGGGTGTGCTAAGGAAACTATTTCTTTTTTATTTTGCCCAGTTTCAAATGCAATAGAGAAATATGACAAAGGTATAAGGGAAACATAGACTAAAACATCATCTTTGTGATGATAAAGCTGACATTTGTGGTTTATACGTGCTATCAAGGTTAGAATGAACGGAGGTATGGAGAAAGTTCAGAAGTATGAGAATGCAGGTTCTTCCATGTGGAAAGAAGTAGCAGCAGCTGGTAAAGTTTGCCCCGTGGATGCAGATACATGCCTGGCTTTGATTGACAACTTAGGCAATAAGTGACATACTGGTCACGTGATGTCACACAGGCCATTTCAAATTTCACAAGAAAGTGGACTTCCAGTCCTTCTGAAATTCACTTGTTAGATCCAATCAAAATATTCCCAGTGTAGGGGAAAAAAAAGGCTTTGCAATACCAGTCAAGTGATGATTATCTTTTACTATTATATGAAGAAGTCATTAATTGATGCAAAAAACAGAAGTTTAGACATTACAATATAATGAACATGACTAATGGGGACATAACTCAGAATCCAGAGGGAAGATCTCCTCAGAGGAGACACTGGATTAGGCACAGTATTTGTGGGATCCTCATGAACTACAAAGACAAAATAGAATTAAACCCATTCCTTAAATTCATTTATAAGACTAGGTTTGATTTTTGTTTTCAGTGTATCACATGAATATATTCATAAAGAGAGAGGGCTATTTTTAAGTAGAATCTGATTTTCTAACCTACATTCATTATTTGTGCAATGAAGAGATTAGCTGACATGGGAAGGCCAACTGATGTAGAATTGCCTGAGCTCAGAAGTTTGTAGCAAGTAATACCAGTGATGGGCACTAATGGTTCATTAATTGCCAAAGACTCCAGAACTGATTTAAATGGGGCTAGTAAGATGGTGTGCTTATAGCTGATGTAAATATGGATCTTGCCCACTCAGGAAAGACGTACTGCTCTACTTTATCAGGTATGCATTTTAAGTCTTTAGGTGTTATTTTCATTGTCAGCTACAACTTGAAAGTGTATTCATGGTTTCCTGATTCAGTACCCTAGTTCATTTGTATTTCCTGGTGATATCTGAGAGTAATTCATGTTGCTCAGAGTTGTGCATCTGTGACTTATTGGTGCACATGGGCTCCACAATGGAACAGAGCTCAGGAGGAACCAGAATCCTAGGAAGCTTCTTTCTGCCAACTTAAATCAAGGATGTTGATGTGGGTTGGTATGGATGACTTACGAGAAATCCATCACCACCATTGAAAAGCTACATGTGTGTGCTTAACTGATGTTCTGCTGGAAGTTATCACTCCATGAGTTAAAAAGGAGGCATTGTGCTATTTAAAATTATATTAAAATATGAAGACACTATGTTGGATCTCTAGAACCTTTAAAATGGTTGCAATATTTTTCATTTTATCTCTGTGTTTATTGACTTCCATTTTTTTTCCTCCCAGGGAGGATTTCTGGTGCTCCAGATTCCTTGTGAAAATTGTTGATTTCACTGTTCAGGAAGGACGGGTTTGGGTGATCATTTCTTATGCCTAAGATATTTCTTTGTTTGTTTCTTGGGAATCTTCCTTGTAGAGTATCTTCAGAACCCCATGGAGCTAGCATTTTAAGCCACAGTGCAAATGTAAGATCAGGGGCCAAACCAGTAAGGTTGAAATTTTAGCCTTTAGCCCCAGTACTGATAACTTGATTTTACTGCAAATTGGTCCTGGTTGTAGCAATCACACATTACTACCAGCTGTGGTTTGGTGGACCCTGATCTTCAACTGCTCCAAATTAGCACCCACCACTGTCATCCCATCCCGGTGTGCCTTAGTGTACTGAGAACTTGCACTCATTTCTTGGATGTGTAAAAGTTTGTGGGCTGAATCATCTCTGACAGGTATTCTGCATCTGCTGCTTTATCTGTCTTATTTCCCTTTTTTGGTTCAGTCTGGAACAAGGCCAAGAGGCCAAATTTCTGGAAATGACTTTCTTTGCCGTGGCAGAAAGGCATGGCTCTGCTTGTATATTTATTCTACCTGGGGGCAGCATGACATCCTGGCAGGGTGTGTGGTTGCCCCTTCCAGGGAAATAGTTATGGGTTAGTTCTCTAAGGGAAGGCTGGGGATGGCTAATCACATAACAATTTTAAATGATTACTAAAGAGATAATGTTTTTGTTGGCTTCCAAGAAATGGCCAATATTGTTCTAGAATGGTATCCTAGTATGAATTATTGTGGTTCTAAAGCTTGGGTTAAAATGTTTAAATTGCACAATGTTGCCCTTAGCATAGTGCTTAGTATTGTTCTATTAGAAATTATTCTTTCAAAGCATCCTGGAGAAGTCAGCTGAGCCTCAAGTCATTCGGGAATCTCAGTGACACAGATTTAGGAGAGGGAGGAAAGAAATGAGACCCAGGTTGGGTGACTTGACTGCCCAGGTTGTGAGAATGGTTCCTGAGAAGGGTTACTAACAGTTCAGAGTACAATATCCCGAGGGGCTGTGAGTCAGGCTGACTTCATCGTTCTTACTCTTGTGGTATGATAAGTAGGGATTAGCAGTGGGGCTTCTTCCCACAGGAATCCTAAACGTTAGATTGGTGATGACTTGGTTGGCCCATGTGGATCAGATGCCAATGCAAGATCCAGGTGAGGGCCTGGCAAAAGCCAGTCAAGCAGACAGAGTTCACAGCAAGACTCCAGACTCGGCAAGGAAGAACCAGAGCATGGAGCAAGCACATGAGGCAGAAACCAAACCAAAAAGGAGAACACAATAGAAGGCTAAAAAGAGTTTAACTCAGTATGAGTGTGGGTTCCCATGGTCCACTCCTGGGACTAGGTCTTCAGCAGGGTTACTCAACCTTGACACTATGGACAGTTAGTGTCAGATAATTCTTTGATGTGGGAGATTGCCCTGTGCATTGCAGAATGTTTAGCAGCATCCATGGTCTCTATCCACTAGTTGCTAGTAATACTCCTCCAGTCATGACAACCAAAAATATCTCCAGACATTGACAAATATCTCTGGATAGAAGAAAATCACCCTAGTTGAAAACTACTAGTTGAGAGCAAAAGACTAATTCCTATCTCCACTGGATGGTGGGACCACTGTTTTGCTCAGGATTGGTTCAGGAATAGGGCATAGGTGAATCTGCCAGTTAAGGATCTCAGAGTCTATAGACAGTCATAGTTATGGCCTGACAAAAACTGTCCAAAGGCTACTAGTACCAAAAATTTTCATAGTGAGACAACCAAGTGCGGGAGAGGGGAGGGAGCTGAAATTTTGCTGGGAGTTAAGAGAAGAGGGGAGAGGGAAGATAAAGAAGTCAGGGTGAAGTTATGTCTAGAAGCAGAGCCAAGCTGAGTTTAAGGTAGAGGCCGTGTCTCCTCCCTTGGGCTTATCTAAAGAAAAACCTACTGTTCAGAACTCCCAGGCCTTGCCATCTGGTGCACTTTGGGATGGAAATCCTGCATTTTAATCGACCACTGAACAAAGGCTTGGGTGGATATTTGGAGATGAAGTACGTAATAGCTACTGTACCTTAATGACCCATTCTCTTCCAGACTGATAGCTGGTTTCACCATGAGAAGACTTGCCGGGTGCTAATTACAGTACCTTTCCAACAATAGGAGTGCTTTGAAAGTTCATATAGACTCCATTCAGAGAGAACATCTGAGGCCCTGGATGCTTTTCATGCTGAATTTTATATGTTTCTCTTTCCCTGAGAGAGATGTTAGTTGACTGTGGAGCTAGATTTGAGTTGAGGCCAATGAGACCTGGCCTAGAGCATTGTTCCCAATACTGATGGTCACCACTGAGTTTTTTTTTTTTTTTTGGTAGCTTTTTATTTGCTGTGTTTCCAAAGATGGTGTCATGCAGTCTGACTCAATAGATCTTCAACCCCCAGGAATTTGGCTATTTCTAAATCTGGGACTTCTGCCACTTATGGTCATTTTGCATCTCCACAGAGCACAACTTTTCTTTCAGATAAGTAATTAAATGTCCTACAGGCTGAGCAAGGAAGCCAGTTTGGAACAGAGAGTGCCTGCCTGGGTACCACTCAGGAAGTAATATGGATCACTTACTTTTCTAAACATAGTTGGGTAGCTCCCAGAGTTCAAGAGAAGGCTGCTCTCCAAATGTGCTAGAAGGCCAAGTTAGAGCCCTGAATTCAGAGCTGTCTCCCTTCTCCCAGTACCACCATTGTAGGTAGTGACAGTGAGTGTGGTGTTTGACTACAATACATGGCAGGTAGCAGAAATTTCATGCATAATTTTGTGTGTTAAATGAAATAGTGTTCCTTATAAAACTTCAGGGTCTTGGGAGCTTTAGGTAAATGCAGGTGAATTTCAGGGATCTTTGAATGGGATTAATTTTATTTCTGCCTTCTGAGAAATCCAAAGTAGCAGATGCTGACTTTAAGAGATCAAGAAGTGACCAGTTGTTATAGATGGAGTGGTAGGATCTTGACCTTCTTTCCTCTGCTATGTATACTCTCTTTATGTTTGTTTGATTCCTGAGGTTCATTATTATTTAGAAAGAAAAACAACATTCTTTGTACCTGAATTTTTTTTTTATAAAATTTCTGATCCATTAGGTACTTTCTTGCTACTAATTAACATCTGCATACAGATCATAAAACTATAATACATTTTGAATGCCAATATGGGTAGAACTTTGCTTAAATTCTATGTGCTACTTATTTTAGCATTAACAGAAATTACTGCATTCCAGACATATTTAGAGTATATTCTGTATAATTTAAATATCTGTATTTTTTCTAGTATTTTTTATATTAGTTTGAGTCATGTGTGTGAGAAATGAAAAGAGGGTTGAGAATGAGAGAGAAAGAGAGAGTTAGTTTTGCTTTCAGCGTCTCAAAGGATTAACTTGGTTATTCAGGAATGATCTCAATTTTGTTTTGCACATACTTTGCTCTGAGTTTTATCCAGAAATTTAAGGCTGAATTAATTCTCATTTTAATTCTAGCAACTCCAGTCTTTAAGAAGAGGTCTAGTATATTTAGCAATCAACATTCAAGTCTTCATTTCCAGCTCTGTCTTTATACATTACATAATATGTTTAATGGATTGGAATTCTGCGTGGTGGCCTTTGAAACATTAAAGCATGATGTTGAAATGAGGACCAACAGAAGTTCTGTCTTTCCTGTTTGCTAAGCTTGCTTTCCAGGACTCCTTCCTGAAAGCGTACCCTTATCCTTGGAACTTGCCAATAAACACTCAAACTAAAACAATGCTTCCACTCACTTAGGTTTCTGGACTTTTCCCCACTTGCCATTTAGCTGTGTGACACAATATGATATACAGAATACTAAAGTATGGGGGCTGGGCAGATCTTAGATCTGCTCCTTACCAACTTTGAAACTTTAAGAAATTAAAGAAAATTAAAAACTTATATTTTGGATTAACAAAACTTGGAAGACCCCAGAGTGGTGATTGCTTGCTTCATCTCCCCATTTTCACCAGAGATTAAAGGAATTAAGTAGAATTGGTAATCTATTGAATCCAAAATCATTTAAAAACAAAACCAAACCATGAAATCCAGGAGCCTTACATAGAAGCTCGTTTAGTAGAGATATCTCCCTTTAATGATATGTGAAACACTGCAAGATGATGCAAGTGTGGCACTAGAAGGCCCAGTCTCCCCCACAGCCACAGAGGCCCCTCTTCTGCCTTCACACAGTCATCTCAATGAGATGATATCAAAGAGCTTTTGGGAGCACTCTTTTAGGAGCTTCATTACAATATTCCCCTATTCCCTCTAACCCCCTGCCCTGGAAATGTATTCTCCATTCACTTATGTTTCCACCTCTTTGGAGATTTAATATATATTTCTTCTTGTTCACATATAAACAGAGATGTGAGAAAGGTCATTATACTCTATTCAGGAGATTATTTTTATGACATAATGTTGATGTTCTATTTTAACATTATGAAATTCTATTTAAAATTCCATAAAACAGTATGCAATGATCTCCCTCTAAAACTAAAGCATCTTTTAAAAAAAAGTGAGTTTTTGAAACATAATGGTGGACAATAGAAAGTTGATAGAGGGAAATACTACATTTAGTTTTTTTTTAAGCTATTAGTCAGTAGCTATTACTGAGAATGCCTCTTAGTAAAAACAAAAAAGTATGTGATAGTAGGTGTTCTTGCTATATTGCTTTAAAAAATTATCTATTTGTTTAATTCAGTGATATAAATGAGCTGAACCCTTTTGGGAATGACACCCTCATGGGACTCTGAAGGCCTTGAATTTGTCTAGGAAAAAAAAAAATTCATTCACATTTGTATTCAATGTCTCCTTTTCCTTTTACACTCAACTTGGGACATACAGTAGGCCTGTTCAGTACTGTTGAATTAAAACGTGGTGGAGAATCACAGAAATGATTCCTTAAATGAATGTGTGTGTAGGTTGAAGCTTGTGGGTATACTCAAAGTGGCAGAATTCTGAAACCTAGTTTGGGATTCCTAGTAAGTTAGAAAGAAGCATCCCAATCAGGCCTAGAAATAAGGCCACAGGTAGATGAAACTGTTCTTCATCTTAATGAAAGCTATCTTACATATTACCCTCAAATTTTTCATAGGGAGGATTCTTATATTTTTCATAATACTAGTTGAGTTTAGTTATTTGTAGTCCAGTCTGTAGTCATAGTAGTCTTTGTGATGCTACTTAACTAAAAATAGAGTGAATGGAAAATATATTCATTTTTAGTTCAGTTAGTTACATCATTGATCTGTGTAGTGGCAAATATACTCCTTACAGTCAGTTCTGCTATAATCCAACATGTGTATTCCTTTAGTACCATGCAAAATTGCACAATAAGATCCACAGGGCTTGTGGGAAAATGGGAAAAGGGGCATAACACTAAAAAACTTCAATCAGTGGCACATAAGAAAGACAGGGACCTAATAAAAATAGTAATAGATTTTTTTTATACCTGTAAGTGGTTAAGAAGTGCATAAATGCTACAATAAATGCAGCACTTTACAATGAAGAAGCTTGAAATTTGTGGAAGTGGACATTGCAAGGGTTGCAGTTGAATTATTGTGAAGTGGAGTTATATGTGAATTATTATATCAGAAAGTTACTGAAATCAAGCCCAAAGTTGTAACAATTGTGCAGGGATGTGGTTCATCACACAAAAGGGGACCTGCAGTAGCTGGTAGATATTTCAAGGCATATACTAGGCACATGCATATGTATGTTTTGTGTATTCCTACACAGCTTAATTTAGCTGGATGTAAGTAGCAGACTTGAAATTTGTGTTTTGCTCAAATTGTTCCATTATATATCAATTATTTCAGGACAAATTCACATTTTTTAAAACAAGCATGTATAGGAGAATCAACTTTAAGCAATGCAGCTAATACCGATCATAGCTTACATGTTTTGAGCCTATTACATGTCAGGCACAGTTCCAACATTTTGACACATTAAATATTAATTAGCACATTAAATTCTATTAACAACCCTATGAAGTAGAAACTATTATTACTCCTGGTTGTAGACGAGGACACTGAGCCACAAAGAGGTGAAATTAACTTGCCCAAGTTAATAGAACTACTGTAAGTGGGCAAGACACCAGTTGTTTTAACCCTCTCCTCTTCTTCCCTTTCTGCTGAAAGGAAAGTAACCACCTTTGAAGGCTAAACCTCAACTTTACAGAGCAGCAAAAACTGCCAGAGTTTCCTGGCATATCATTTGCCATGTGATTTTAATGAATGAATTCTTTCAAACCAGAAGGGCATTCATTGACTATGACCTAAAGGGCTTGAGGATGAAGGAACTGTTTACGCTATGTCAGAAGAATCCAATTCATGAGCTCACCTTTGCCTTTTTCTTCTCTGTTTCCTGGGCAGAATTTTCAGAATGTAAAAATGGAAATCAGTAGGCAGTGGTAGGGCAGATAGATGATTACGTAAAGGTACATATCCATACTTGGCTATGGGTGGATCTATATTTGGTGAGATTAAGCTCTATTATGTTTTCATGTTTAGCAGTTACAGAATTGAAACTTGTCCCTCAGGACAGGAATTTGCCATTTACGTTCCAACGTTCCTTGTCTCCTGAGCAAAACCACTGCGTTGATGTCATCTAATCTCCTTGTTTTTATATGTTCTTCCTTAGCTTGATACTGTTCTGTCCTTCTCTGGTCATTCTACCATACTGTAATGGGAGTTGTTTTGTTTTGTGTTGTTTCCTTAACCCCCTCTTTATTTTTTGCTGGTGAAAGGTGGGAGTAGTAGGGAGTGGTTTGCAGAAAAGAGAAGAGAAGCAAAACCACTCAAGGCTTTGAGATATTTACAAATAAATGGTCCCTTCGTGTTCATTCTTACTATTAAAAATGTATCTTTCTTTGCAACTATTATGTAAATCTCTTATATAAATCAATTTTTAAAAAAACTGGAAGTTACAAAAATTATATTTCAGTTTTAAAAAGTAAGTGCTAATTTATTTTAAAAATAAAGATTCTCTTATATAACCAGAATTTGTAATAATTACCCAAGCCCAATGGTTATCGACTTTGGTTGCATATTAGGATCAACACTTGGGGAGAGCTTTAAAATTACTTAGACAATAACATCCCCCCCTCCCTCCCTTCTTTCCCCCGAAGAACAAGAAACTAAAATGAGTTGATCAAGAAGAGGATTTCCATCTCTATTACTGTACTGGATAGCATAGTCCTTCATTTATTCATCATTATTTATGTACCTACCAAGTACCAAACATGGGTGAGAGATAACAGGGTGATTAAATCCAGAGACCTGAAGAATGTGTTGAAATTAGTTGGGTGAAGGAAGATGTGGCATGAGAGAATGCTATGGGAAGAGTAATCTGGGCCAAGGGTAAAATCCTGTGATGAGAAGGGGGCTGAGATTTCTGAGGAAGTTTCAGAAGGCAGGTATAGATGACTGGCAGAGGCTGTTTTTATGTGACCTAATTTTGGGCAGTCATGGCTATGACTTAGTTGGATGTTTTGTTATCACTCTTCTCTCCATGCTTCTCTGCGTGCTCACCTGCTAGCAGCCCCTCTCCCTTCACTGACTTCACCTCTGCCTTTTTTCCTACTGCTCTGTACATATTGTTTCTTTTGTGATCATTTTTTTAAATTTAATTTAATTTAATTTTTTTTTTTTTTTTTTTTTTTTTGGTGCAGCAGCATCTTTTCCTCAGATATTCAAGAAATCTTAGTCAATTTGAAGCAGGAAAGAATGAGTGAATTCAAGAAAAGTTCTGGGGACTTGGATTCTGGTCTTGACTCTATTGAAGTAGTGCCAGCACCTAAGGCAAGTCCTTTTCTCTTTCTGGGCCTCAGTGTTCTCACCTGTAAGTGGGAAGTAGGCCAAAGGATCTTCAAGGCTTCTTCACACTGAAAACTTACCTTCTAAAGAAGCCCTTCAAATCAAAGTTCTTCACCTTGAGATAATGGACTGGCTATTTGTTTAGTTAAATTACTCTTTTTAAATAGCCATTGATAAGACATGATACCAGGTGAGAATATACATTTTAATGCAGATAAATTCAGGCAAACTTGGGATGCCATATTTCTATATAGTAATACAAAAATATAAATATTATAGTTGAGTCCCTAACTTCAATTTTTTCCCATAGATCCAATAGCTACAGTTATGAAAGTTAAATAACAAAAATTTCCTCAGACATACAGTATGGGAATATGAAATCTTAATACATGCTGATATAATGAACTCTGAGGTGAAGAGGATTCAGTAATTCTAAATTATGATAATCAGGTTACATTAAGAAATAATTTATTTAACTAAAATGAAAAAAAATCCTTGAAAATAGCAAATGTTGGTGATTCTCAAACACTGCTGTTGGGAATGAAAATTAGAACCACCATTTTGGAAAACCAGTTGTCAGTATTTCTTAAAGCTGAATATGCATATACCCTATGAGCCAGCAATTTCACTTCCAGTGTATACCCAACAGAAATGAGTGTATATATTCACTAAAAGACATGCCCTAGAGTGTTTATAATTGGTAATACACCCAAACTAGAAATTACTTAAACGCTCAACAAGAATGGAACTAATAAATTGCTGCCTATCCATAAATGGAATAATGGAGAACTTAAAGTAGCACACAAAAACATGGGTAGAATTCACAAACTTAATGTTGAGCAAAATAATAGAGCATATAGCATATGACTCCATTTATGTATACTACAAAAACAATAAAAAATATCTAGGCTGTTAGAAGTCAGACTGGTGCTTACCCTTTGGTGGGTTGGTGGCCATAAGGGAGCATGATAGGGAGCTTCTGGAGTAATGATTTCCTTTCTTGAATTGTGTGCTGGTTACACCAGGATGTTTAGTTTGTAAAAATGTATGATTTTTTAAAATGTCCTGTGTAGATATTTTATTTCAAAAGCTACATTTTTAGGAAGGGTTTTGCTCTCTATTAGTTCATTTGATCCATACAACAAATCTAGAAGATAAAAAAGATATGTAAATTTTCTCTAATTTTGTAGAGAGAGAAAACAGGCTCCAAGTTTGGTCCAAGGTCTTAGGGCTAATTTGTGGTTGAGTTAGGTCAGGTATATAAATCTGGCTTGAGGGAGATAGCCTCTGGGGGAGGAACTTGCACAGTGCCTGACACACAGGAGGTGCTCATAAATGTCATTTGAAGCTGGATCATAGACTAGTGCCCATCCAATGCCACAAGGCTACCATCTTTGTCTGGGAGTGACCATTTGCTCCTGTGGTCTTATGTCCCCAATGGAGCAAGTACATTTTCTCCTCAGAGACAAATGGAGATGAGCCCCAAGTAAAATATCCCAAGAAGCTGCCGAAATACCTGTGGAGTCTGAATTGCGTAACTGTCTCTCTAGGGCTTAGAAAAGAATGAGTCACAGAATCAGTTCTTGGACATGGTGCCTAGGAAAACAGGAAGAAGGTTAACTTGGGCAGAAATTCATGGGTATGACCTTGGATAGATCATTGAACTTCTTTGGGGGCAACAGTTCAAAAGACAAATTTGATACTCCCTGCTTAGGACCATAGAATACTTTTTGGTTAACCTTTTGAAACCTCTAAATTTTATGCTTTCCCATGCTCAGATTCTCATTATTTTCAAGGGCATCTGACTATTTTTTTAAACTTGACAGTTCCCTTGGTCTTATTTAAGGTCTAACTTGATTAATTTAATTTATAATTTAAGTGAGAATATGCCCAGTTTTCTGCCTGTCATCATAGTTTAGATGTACCAACAAGTTACACAGAGTAACCAGAGGTCCTATTCAGCTTCTTGACTTTGTTTCTTCCAAAAATGTAAAACAGAACTCTTCTTGTCAACAGAAAATTCCAGTTATTTATGATGTGGCTAAAGAAAAGATAAGAAGTCCTGGAAGTGGAATCTGTTATTGCTTGGATAATAAAAACTCAGGCCCTTCTTTGGAAAAAATAGAGAATGATAAATGCTTTGATTTAGGGTTTGGCTGTGATGTCAAGGTCAGCCAATGAGCACACAGAAAATCTGAGAAAAATAAAGACATAAATAGAAGCAGATGTTTGGAAAATCTTCTTGACTATTGCTAGTGAAGTTTATGGTTAACAATTGAAATTTCAGGGTTAGTCTGTCATCTGAATAAGGTTATAATGAAAACCTTTTAAATTGGTGTTCAAAACCCTTTTTACCATGTCAACTTTACCATGCAGTGGCATTTTCCAAATTATGCTGCAAATTTTTTATCTGAGGTACTTTCAAGCTGAAATCCTTGTTGGGGTGTTCTTTGAGGAAGTTTGCTGCCATGAGACTTCTATTAACTCAAGATCATTATTTCAAATTCATGTGAGAGAAATCTGATAGGAAGGAGAAAGGAAATAAAGTTGAAAAATTTTGGTTTCTGATTGGTCAGCAATTTTCTCCTCAGAAGCAAATTTGTTTTTACCTTTAGTTATTTCTGATGACAGGAAATAGAAAAGTTCTGTCTTATATTTAGAGTTACCAAAGACTGTCATTTGAAAAGGATGAATAACCTAATGGGAAATAGATCAGTAATTACTGAGCCAAAAAGGTATAAAGTAGGCAGTTTACAGGTAGGAGGCACTTAGATGGAAGGCTGGTCAAAACAATGGGCGCAAATGGCCAGGAAGAGCTTCGATTACAAGCCAAGATTCAAAGGATTTGAAAAAGAAAATGATCAAGATTAGTGAGAAGGATTTGAAACTGTAGTATTGATTTTTACTTGACAGTTCGCACTAAAAAATCATTGTCTGCTTTACTGATTAATTTTCAAAATGTTTCATTTCATAATATAAAAAGTGGAAAAGTTACAATTTTTTTTTGTCTCACTACAAAACTGTGGACTTCATTCAGTTGAATTCCTGCCTTCGTGCTAGTTGAGTGGCCTTGGGAAAATTACTTACGCCCTCTAACACTCACTTTCTTCATCTGTAAAATGAAGAAATGATAGTGACTACTTCATGGGATGATTTGGAGGCTTCCATGAGATGGCAAATATAAACTATTTATTTCAGAGCCTAAATTATATAAAAAGAGCTTTAAAGAGGCTCTGGTAGTGATGATGCTGATCACCTTGAATGTATTCACACTGAGGGAATCTTCATTTCTTTCCATTTTCCTTACCTCTACCTCATTTTCAAAAAAGATTTGAAGTGGCTAAAAAAATTTAAAATAACAAATACAACTTTATTATGTCTATTTTGTTTATGCTATGCCCCAGTTAAGGGTAAAATTGAAACAAAATTGGGAGGTTTAATATTGTTTAAGAAGTTATTTTAAAGTTTACCAGTATATTTTATAATAACAAATATATTTAAGGTTATTTTATGTTACATATATTTTAATAACAATATAAAGGTATATTTAAGGCTATTTTAAAAAGAAAAAGACGTTAGAAATTTTACAAGAGAGACGGTGCCAAAATAAAAGGTGGCAAATTTGTGAACTAGTGGCTTTGTATCAATCAATGACCTAACGGAAATCGATGATTCACTCAAAACAGGGTAAGTTGAGGAGAGTTTATTTACAAAAAAAAAAAATGGGATTGCAAGTGAACACTAAGGGGTAACTGACTCACAGAGTAGTTTTGTGAGGAGGCATGGTTGCTGGAACCCAGAAGAGACAGTTCCGTAGAGCAGTCTGCCAAGGGAGGTCCTCCAGGGGACCAGCATTCTCTGCTGTGGGACACAGTCCTTGTGGGGACAGAGAAGGTAAATGAATGTTCTGAATTCACTCTTCTTCATCCCCATATCCTGCTGGCTCTTCCCACTGACTGAAAAGAATTTGAAGCCAAAGGGAATGACAGCCATTGATGTCATCCACACAGGCACATCCTGTCCTCAGGGGCAGAAGAGGGTAAAGTGTGGGGAGTGAACATACAGGGCAGAGAGGACCATAATGTTGCTAAATGACAATGAAGTCTTAACTAGAATTTAAAACAAAAAGGAGAGTAGAATCAGATACAAAATCTGCACTATTAACAAACAGTAAAAACAATGTCATTTCCTCTAGAACTTTTTCTAGATGATTGCTATTATAAGTGACATTCTGAAAAATTGTCCAACATGCTAAACACGTATCTGTTAAATGAGATCGTTGGACATACATCAGTTAAATTTGGGAAGCATCTGGGAAAAATAATAATTTTGGTTTTAGAAGTTGGCCCAATGTGTTCTTTCTGAGCATAAATAAAATAGATAATAAAATGATCTGCAAAGGCTACTCTTAGATTGAAATAATAAAATGTTTTCATTTTTTGTCAAGATTTGTTTTTTCTTATTTTCCATTATGAGTGTGAATGGATACTTTATGAAAAACATAGTTACAGACACTTGAGATAAGTTTAAAAGAAAGGGGACCAAAACATACTGATTTATCCTACTCCGAATTATTTACTGATATGTCAGAATGATATTTCAGAGGGGCTGAGTTTCATGGTAGTGGAATGCAAGAAAAAGCATCAAGAATTGGCATTCTAAACTGAGCAGCCCTGGCCAGCATGGCTCAGTTGGTCGAAGCAGTACGCTGTAAGCCAAAGGGTCACAGGTTGAATTCCTGGTTGGGGCACACACCTAGATTGTGTGTTTGAGGTGCATATGAGAGGCAACATGTTGATATTTCTCTTTTGCGTTGATATTTCCTTCCCTATTTCTCTCCTTTGCTTCCTCTCTCTCTAAAATCAGTAAGCATGACCTCAGGAGAAAAGAACTGAGCATGTACAGCTTGGCTCATGCATGGTTCTTGTTCACAGAGGTGGAATCTAAGAGAAGGTGAGGAAAAGCTACAGGTCATTTCATACTGGTTTGACAGATCTTCCCTCCAAAAAGACTGTAAGAAGAATCAGTGGTGGAAACAATATTTCCAATATCTGTTTTGACATTTCGAAGGCCAAATCTGACCAAAGACACAACTAATAGTGTAGACATTTGTATAACTTTTTTTTTTGGTAAAAATCTCTATTTTTTGGTAAATATTGAATGGAGAATGGGAAATATAGTGCTAGACACATGATTGATAATATCACTAACAACTTATTGTGTTGCATTTTACAAACTCTCATAGATGAATTATTGAAGCCTCACAACAATGCTGTGAGGTCTACCCTGTTTGCAGGGTAGAAATGGAAAACGAGGGAGATAGAAACCATTCTCCAAAACACCAATTGGTAAATATTCTTACGGGAATGGTGGTTGGAGGAGGGCAGAATCAAACATGGAAACATAACCCAAAATCTTGTAAATGTATTTGAAAATCAATGAAACATCTTGGTGTATTAGTTTTTTAATGAATACCTTTTTCATTCATGGTGATCACATAATGAATATTTGCTGGAGAATGAACGAGAGGCGGCAGAACAAATGATATGCCTGAGAACACTGTGTTGGGTTTGTTTAACTCCCAAGAATGCATGTTCTTGAGACAACACCCACAAACTTAGAGAGTGTACAGGGGCATTCCATGCAAATTATTTTTATCTCCATGGATGTGTTTGAGGCTGGGGTAGAGCAGTATAAGGAGCTCCAGGGGGCCCAGGTACCCAATAGCTGTTGGCATATGCCAGCTTGCAGAAGTCAGATGTGTGTGATGGTTCAAGGTTAAATCCATGTCTCATGCTGCTTAGGAGGCGTGGAGGCCTAACCACCAGTGACTTGGGCCCTGACAGCTATAGGCAGGCAGGGGAGCTTCCTAACCTGAGGGCAGATGACCTCATATCTATTGTGCCAAAAGCCACTGATAGCCTTGGGCAAATAATTACCCCTAATGAGTTGTCTATATAAGGTGTCATCTGCAAACACAGGGATAACCCAGGGTCATTTTTTGCCCTTTTTGGAAACTAGAATTCTTTGCACTAGAATTCTCTTAGGTGGTTGTGAGTGTGTATCCTTCCCACCCTGAAGCAGGTAGGACCTAGGTGACCAGCCTCTTTACAACCTTCCTCAGAATTGTACAAAACAATTTGACTCAGTGAACAGACTAACAGCATACCCCGTATGTGGGAAACCTCTACTGTCTTTGTTGGCTGCTAGAGTAGCCCTCCACAGGCTTGTTCATAGTGAACAAGCCTGTGGAGGGCTACTCTAGCAGCCAATTTGTTTCCTGGGCTTCCCTCTGCTCTTTTAAACCTGGAACATGCCTTAAGTGATGGGAAACCTTGGAAGAAGAGTTAAGGAAACAGATCTGTCTTCTTTAGTCCAAAAATACTGCCTGTAATATCGCCATTGGGGGTTACAAATTTCCTTCATGACTCTCTGATCAGGCTCCTGCAGTGCCAGAAGGAGATGCCTGGGGAATAGGACAATGCCTCGTTTACTGGGTTTAGCAAAGCCTGTTTGAAGAGTTCCCTGCCACAGAGGAGCTAAAGCTCAGTAGAACCCTTCAAGTTCATTGCTGAGGCCTCCCTAACTCTAGTTTGAGTGACAATGGCCCCAACATAACAAAAACTTGTAACTATCCCATGGTTCCTCCTAGAAGACCCTGAACTCATGTCAGACTGAGAAATATACTTCAGGCTCAATGCTGGCCCTAGACAGGAAGTACTGCCAACAGACTGAGGGCAGGATTCCAGGAACCTCACCTGAAACCTCTGCCAGATGGAGGGGGGGGCACCTTGATTCTGTGGCAGCTGGGGATTTGGTATCCTTCATGGCATGAACACAGGATTTGGAGCTGGGCAGATACGGATTTGCAGGCCTCCACGGCCACTTAAGAGGACTGGAGTTTTTAGGCACATTTCTTAATTTCTCTAAGCTTTTGTTTCCCATCTAAATTAGAGATAACACTGCCTACCTTATAGGGTTGCTGGGGTGATGAACTGTGCACGACAGAGCGCGTGGGGCAGACGGGCTCCCCAGGCATTCCGAACTATGAAGATAATGCCTGCATTCTTGCAGTGTCTTTATCTACCTGCCCAAATGGCTTTCTGTTGTGTGGTCTCCTTGAGCCCCACCGTGGTCCTGTGATAGGGTGAAGAGTGGCTCTGGATACCATTATGCAAAAAAGAAAAAGTACGATTCTGGGAAACTGACTTTTTTCTAACATCACTCCCTTTGGTGGAACCAGGCTGATTGTTCTGCCCAATACTTTATCCAGAAAACTTTGCCAAGTCATACATTGTAATTTTTCCTGCAGTATCTGAACAGGAGCGATTCAGGTGAGACGCAAAAGAGAAGGCTGTTCTACTTGAGACTACCCACCAAGGACAAGTTATAGAATCTTCTCTGAGGCTGAAGAATTAGGGGACACTAGTCATGCAAATGGTACTCCTGCTGGAAAAATAGTACTTCTACCACCACACCATTTACTCTAACTAGAGTCTCGTAATCCATTTTACTGTTAGAATCATCAGCTATGAATCATTATTGGGAGAGACTGGCATTATGAAATATAGTTAGGGCATTAAAAACAATGAGGCCAGATCTATTTACATGTACTGAGATATAGAAGTATATCTGTGACATATGATTTACTAAAAATGTACAGAGCAATATGTTTATGTGATTGTATTTTTGAAAAAATAATATTGCAATTTATATGGCATACATAGTTAATGAGATTGGTAAGACTGCACATCGAACTATGGATTAAGTTTGTCCCTGAGAATGTGTTTAGAATGAGAAAGAGGTAAAAGGCTTAAAAATTTTTAATGTGTTTGTCCCATTTACATTTTTTACAATTAAAATGTATTACTCTTTGTAAATTACAGAACTCCAAAAATTGGGAAAAAGAGGAAACCATGTGTAGCACCACACCTCGTATCTATCATATGTTTAGAAAGATATTTATTAAATAACAACTTGATGAGATCCATAATAATTTTCTTCATAATGATAAACCTCACATTTAAATTCTGCTTTATAATATAGAAAGTATTTTATATGCATTGTCTTTTGGGTTTCCCACAAACATGAGCTGGGCAAAGAAGGGCATTTTGCACAGTAGGATTTTGAAACCGTTAGAGGTTAAATCACTTTTGCAAGGTCACTTGTAAGTGGTCCTAGACAACACTCTTATAATTGACTTTTTATTTTTCCTTTTAACAAAGACATTTTTGAATCCCCTCTCTGCTAGGTCCCCTGTTCTCTCCTCTAAACCACACACATGGCCACTTGTAAACAAAGATGTGAAAATAGAGAAGTACTACATAAGTCAGTGTCTGAAAATGATACTAAAAATTTCTAACAAATAGATCACTCTTAGATGCAAATTTTATTTCATTTACTCTCACAATGTGCTTTTTTAATACTTAATAAGCTGTGGTAGACCTTATTTACTAAATCAGTTTCACGTTGCTTTTCTGAAGAATGAATTTGCTGGTTTCAACTTCAGTTTTTCCTTCCTTATGTCATTCACTTTAAAGAGAAGCCCATCAAATAGTTTTTAGCTCACCTTCCTTTTCAAAAAATAACCCAATGTCCATACATCCTTTGTTTCTCTCTTCTATAGCAGACCATTTTCCTTCATTTTTGTACAAAGGGAGAGGAAAGGATTGGGCTTAAAAGATGGATGGGCCAATCATCCTAGGAGACTGGAAAAATTTGTAAATTCATCCCTGAAGGGAAATTCTTTTGCTATAATGACTCAATTTACTTAATTTTTGTGGTGTGGCTTTGTAAACAGAAACCTGAGTCCATGGATGTGCTCAAAGTGAAACACCAAGAAATTGCAAGCAAGTGAACTCTAGGTGTTGGCTGGCTAGGCACGCTCAGTGGGGATCTGAGGGGGAACCCTGTTCATGGTTCCCCACTGATCAAAGGCAGCTCAGACAAATAGGATTTCAGCGCTCCTGCTGCAGGAGGATGGGAGAGAAGAGGATGAAGTATTTCAAAGCAACTGAATAGAGGAGAAAGGGGTCCTAAGTGTTGTTACTTATTTACACATTCATTCATTCATTCTTCTATGTATCTATTATCTGTAGGAACTACCTGTGATACAGGTATAAAGATGATTAAACATGTAGGTTTCTTACCTTCCTGGAACAACATTCTGGGGTGAAGATGGGCCAACAAACCAATTAAAAAATTTTAGTTACAGATTGTGATAAATGTTAAACATAAAATAAACCCAGTGCTATAATGGTTAACAACAACGGTGGGGGAAGGCAGAAGTGTACATGGATAGGGAGGTCAGGACAAATCTGAAAGGCACACATGAGAAGCCCCAGCCAGGCATCATTCTCACTGCAGAGTGTACACAGCCTTGCCCTCCTCTGCCAGACTGTAACACTAGCCTCCTCTGAAGACTGGGAGTAAGATGCTTCCCAAAGACTGTGTTCTCCCAAGCCATGTGATCAACTCTTGTAACACGTTAGCTAATTTCTTGGTGTGGGATTGTCATGGAATGCTTTGTCTTGCTGAGAAAAGGCAGTTTCCTCACTCTTTATCTTGACCCATCTCCTCCCTTCTAAACTATGGCCACTGCAATTACTACCTTCAAACAAAACAGTAACATGAGTTTCCTTGATGGTGGCCGCCATGCAGTTATAGGGACTGGGAGAGAGCAGGAGGCTGCCGTGTCTGTGACTTTGTCTAGTGCACAGGGAGAAAATAATGGGCTTAAATGACGACAGGAAGGATTCAGGTTATGAACAAAGGAAGCCTTCATGGCTACAGAGAATCACCAGGACATGTGATCATTGGCAGTATAGAGCTCCTTTCCTAAGTATTTCAGGCAGTGAACTTTGGAATTGTTTTGGGACAGTCCTACCTTGGGGCAGGGAACAATCCCCAGCAGACTTAAGTGTTCCTTCAAGTCCTACTAAACTACAACATAGAATGTCTTTTTTCTCTTTTCTTGACATATTGTATGCAAAAGCTTTCATTAGATGAAACGAACAATGCAAAAAACTGCATATATTTGGAATTCCTTCCAATAGTCTTTTTTTGGAAAACTATTTAATTGCATGAGCTTTTCCAGATGTAAGCCTCACTCTATGGGAAATAACAAAGAAAATGTGAATTAAGTAAATTACCCTGCCTGCCTTTATTCTATTTTTTCTGTGGGTTTTATATTATAAACAGAATGTTGAGGTTAATTATCAGAATTTGTTAGAAAATGCACTCTTAGAATTGTTTTGCTTAATAAAAATCAAATTTCTTAAGGTAAAAACAACCAGCTGTTTTACACTTATAATAATATTGGGGTTAAATATTTGAGATCCCTGTATTGAGTCAGTAAAAATGAGGTAACCAGCTCTCTTAACAGCGAATAGTGTATCACCCGAAAGCTAGAAGTAGGAAACACTTTTTACATAAATTATAAATCTTAAATTTAGAAAAGGATTTGACTGCCCTCAATTTTTCATAGAGGCCTGCCTGGTTCTATCAAAGATTTGCTTGAGACATATTTTATCTATTTATTGCTAACTTGCTTGATCTTTTTGGCTTGATGTGATACTGATAATACTTAATTCAGATTTGAAATATCGATATTTTACTGACCTAAATTATGAAAATCCTTACAGTTCATTCTGATGAAATGAGTGTTTGGAGCTCATTCTGTGTAAATTACATGGACAACAGCTCTGAGGTGCCCCTTCCTGCTACTGAGGCTTCTGTTTTTCCAAGGGCACCTGCTACCCTTGGATTTAGTCTGGAGGCTTTATGTTACCGCAGGACTCAGGAGCCCCTCCAGCAACTCCTCTTCTAGGAGAATGCTTACGTCTTTGGACAATGCTTTAGACTCCTATCTCACAGGGAGAGGGTGAATTTATTTTATATCATTCCCAAGAAGCATAATGATCTGCCTGGAGCTGGTACCTTACAACCTCATTTTTTTCCTCATACTGGGTTCTGAGAACTAGCAGGGAGTCGGAGAAAATATATGTTCCTCATGTATTCTATCAGGATCACTATTTAGCCAGGGTTGTGATCACAGTTCTGAAAATTTACGTTTTCCTGGCGTAGGGAGCTAAGTTCTGGCAGAAATCAGAAAGCAGGCTTGATGGGCATCGGCATAGACAGGACAGATATGAAATGTCCTTATCTGCTTTTACATTTTCTCGAGTGTGTTTATCTTGGAAATCTGTATCTGGATATTGTGCTCATGCCCATTGAAATAATAGAGTCAAAAATAATTGAATAGAAAAATGTTTGAAATAAGTGCAAGTTTGGTGGATAAATCAGATGTCTACAACCTAAGTAGGGAGATTCAGATAGACCAGCTGTATTGGCATTGCCACGTGAAAAAGACACTCAAGTACCTGCATCCATATGTTTCTTTCAAGTTTCCCCAGTCTTTAATAAGCCCAGTGAAGACAAACATGTTGGCATGTGGGTCAGTTCAGGAAAATAAAAATATTTACAAGCCATATATTTTACACTTAAAATAAAAATGACCTTATTCAATTCTGTAGAAAAAAGTATTTCTTATCATAAATTACTAGTTCAAAGAATGAGAGAACTTGAATGAGAAATACGTATTGCTTCTTATTTATATATTGACTTAAAACATTAACATTTGGGCAGGCGTAGAAAGAAGCTGCACAGAGGCAGCTTTGTCACTTTTTCTCTTTGTGCTTGGAGGAGTCACAGGCAGCCAAAGATGTACAGGTTGCTCCTTCCTATACTAATCTTTGTTGTTGCTTTTTGGGTTTATTCCTCGTCTCTCCTGCTAAGAAGAACTTACAGTCAAACTATTCACTTTGCCTCTTAGGGTCTCAGTTTTCTCCTCAAAAAGAAGTGTTTTTTCAAAATGCCCTTTCATCTGTAACATTCAGTGCTTTCATGGCCTAAAAGGAAAATCCAAGTCATTATGGCCATCATTAGAATGAGCTGCCTCAATTGATGTTTATTTAGCTTCCTTGGACCCAAATGAGGCCCACCTAACAAGGCCAGAAGGGGATTAACTGAGAGAAAGCCAGAGATGAGAGGCTGCCAAAGACTTGCTCAGAGTCAGAGCTTGCACTCTGATGGCAAAGCACCTAACCTTGCCAAGACTCATCAGACTGCCTGGAAGGCAAGTCCACTCGGCTCCTCCTCCCTCTGCCTGCCCTCCCCTGACCCCAATCCACAGCTTGTCTTGATTATGGTATTGAGATATTTTATATATATGTATGCACATACACACTCACACTCACACTCACACACACACACACACAGAGTATATATATATATTACAGCTATTTATAGAGACTTCGTTCTGCATGTCCCTGAATGAGGTAACCTCAATTATTTGTTTATGCCATGAGAAGGCACACAATGACCAGTGAAATGTGTGGAGGGAAGCGAAGAGAGATATTTTAATATTGAAAATAAAGAGAAACAGTTCTGGAAGAAAAACTAAAAGGAGATAGTAGTTTGGAGCCATGGATAAAGTTACATTTTAGGATAGGACTCAATTATAGTGAGAAACTCAAATTAATTAAGATGAATGTAAGAAGGATGACTGTAATCTAATACATATATTCAGTCAGCATCCATTGAGACATTCCCATATGTCGCTTTTTATTTTTTGCCAGATACTGGAAGTTAATCACAAAATCTCTGCCCTCAGGAACCCCAAGTTGTGGAGGAGACAGATAAGCTAACAAAGCAGCAAGGTAGCATGAGAGGCTAGCACAAAATGCTGTGGGAGTAGAAGGTTGATACCCAGCTCTAGCCAGGTCTTTAATGCATGAGGAGTTCTACCAGAAGATGAGAGAGGGTGTGTCAGGCAGAGAGAACAACATGTACAAAGAAGGGAGGTCAGGGTATGTGTTCAAGAAGGCCTTCACAATACTGCAGGCACTTGCAGGCTTCTGAAACCCGTAGTATGTATGAGGAAGTGAAGAGATGTGACCTGGTAGAGGCAGACAAAGTCTTGGTTATGGGGACCTATGCCAGGGTAATGAATTAGGCCTTTTTTGGTAGCATTGAAGCTTTTTGGTTAGATGTTTCTTAGGATGATCACACTGACTCAGATGGTGCTGATTTGACTAAATAGCTTGCCTTTCTGGGATATAGCTACCATAATGAACATCTCACAGAGTTGTAACTATGCTAAGAAATAGGTAGAGGCAAGTGCCTACAAGTATAACATTAATTCTTTATGTTACATATCTGTAATATCAAACATAAGGAAAATAAGATGATTCTTAAAAAAGAATGAATAGGAAGCGCTTCTTTCTACACTAGGACTACATACTTACGCTTTGTCATGATCATCTGCTAGGGGTCGATGACCAAAGCTTGGTTCCTATACTCCTATAACATTGAAATAGAAAAAATATTCCTTCTTTATTTTATCTTGTAAGTATGGGCAAATCAGGTGACCCTGTTACACTCACACAGTGGGCGTATTTCGTAGAAACCCACCCAGTGTGGGAAACAGAGTCAAGCCCTTGCTCCAACATGAATTGGAGAAACCACAAGAGTTAGCATGGCTTGTTTCCTGCCCAGTTGGCAGAACTGTGTTCAAATGGCCTTTCACATGCTCTACTCCTGCCTCTGCTTGTTGGCAAGTTAAAAAATGCTTAGGATGAATCAGCTGACTATAGCTTTCAGCATGGGCTGGGCAATTCCTCTGAAAAACTTATGTTTGACTTTTTCATGTGTCAGTTTGATAAGGTGTTAGGTAAAAACTTGGGACTGCCCTGATCAGTCAGAATAAACAGGTGTTATGAAGTAAATCACTAGAGAAGAAAATCATCTTGAATAGTGTTAATATTTGAAGTACTACTTATCTAATTAATGAGGGGAAGTCCTATATCATGGCCTTACTCTCCTGTTCAGCTGTGGTTATCTGAAAAGCTATTGAGTGAAATGTCACTGTTACACAACTTTTCAAAATTGCTTACCCAGTCATTGACTGGCCTCCATTGCTGAGGGTCATTAAATAGACCATTTAGTGACAACAACTGTAAACTTGGGGGAAATCAATCTTTCTCTTATTAGAAATAAGTAGCCCTTGCAATGACCCAAACTGATGAATCACCAGGAATTTTCTTTTTTTAATTAACTTCATTTGACTTGTTCTTATTTTCTGTAGTGATAGCATATTGTTCTTGAGGTAGTAAAAACATGCAAAGGTGAACTTTTGAACACAATCAAATCATGAGTTGAATTAGTTTGTGGGCTGAGCCCCATTATTTCATTGTAAGCAAACCAGTAGGTTTCTAAATTAATTTGTACTTTAGTGGTTCTCAAAGTATTGTTCAAAGACCCCTGGATGTCTCAAGATTCTTCTGCAGAGTTTACAAGGTCAAATTTTTTCATAATAATACTTATTATTTGCCTTTTTGTCTCTGTTGACATTTCCACTGATTGTACAAAAGCAATGATGGGTAAAACTGTTGGTGGCTGAACAGAAATCAAGGCAGTGGCACCAAACCATACTAACAGCCATTGTATCCTTCACCACCACATGCTTGTACTAAACATAATGCTTGTTTCACATAAAGCTGTTCTGACATAGCAGGAAGAAATTATTTATTTTGTTAAATCTTGATCTTTCAGTGCATTAATTTTTTACTATTCTGTTTGACAACATGGGAAATAACATACAAAGCACCCCTGCTGCACATTGACATGTGGTGGTTGTCTAGAAAACAAAGCACATGTGCATTTATTTGAGTTCAAGCTAAATGAGACATATTTTTAACAGAACACCATTTTTATTGAAAGAATGACAAGTTATAGTTATTTGGACTTGAGTATCTGGCAGACGTTTTCTTAAAATGAACGAAGTCAGCCTGTCACTTCAAGAAAAACAATTGTGGAATTAGTTGCCAATGACAGAATTTAAATGTTCAAGTAAAATTCAATTTTTGAAACATTTTAGCTGTCCCTGGGAGCTTGACAGCTTCCCTGTATTAAAACATTTTTCTGATAAGTTTAGTAGTGAAATTAACAAATGTTTTTTTTGATATGGTGTAATGAAATGGATCAAAATTTGGGAAACCTGAACAGCTTCGTGAATGGATACTTTCCAAATGACTAATACATGAATGACTAAAACTTTGCTGTGGAAATTAAATCGTTGCTAATTTGATAAAATTTTAAAGACAAGAGGCATGTTCTTGCTTCAGCCCTCATTCTGCATGATGTTCCTCTGCTTAGCCAAACAGATTCCCTCAGTGTCTACAGAGAGCAGCAGGCCTAATGTCCTCAGCAGACGTTCAAGGACTTTTGCAATCAGGCCCCAACCTTCACCAGATTTATTTGCTACTTTTCTTCTTTCCCTTAGCCATCTCCATTCCTAACTCTGTACATGAGCCAGGCTAAACTTCCTCTAAACACACCTTTCCCTCTTAGGTCTTGGGACTTTTGAATTCCCTGTTTTTTTTTTTCTCCTGGAATGATTTTATTCCTCTTTTCCTCCAACAAATTCTTACTCATATCTCAAGATCAAGGATATGTTTACTGCCAATGAGAAACCACTTTTTTATTCATTCATTCATTCATTCATTCACTCACTCATTCATTGAACAAATGGAAGATGCTAGGCAATGGTGAACTGAATCACATGGTCACATGTATGATTCATATAACTGCTTTCATGTAACATATAAATAACCACACAAAGGAAGAATGACAATGATGATAAACGCCCCTCTAGGAGAGATTCAGGAAGCTGTGAGAGTCTGTAATGAGAGGATTTGTCCTGGTCAGGTTGGGCTCCCACGGGGAAGTAATACGTGACCTGAGCACTGGCTAATGACAGACATAAAAAGAGGAGGGAAGGAAAGTGCCCTACATGGGCAAAGGCTTTGCAGCAAGAGAACATATGAACTATAGGGACTGGAGAAGAGCCCTGTGACTGGAGTTGGGTGACGAAGGGAGAGCACAGCACACTTGACAAGGTAGAATCTAAAGCAGGCCCTGTGAGCATGCTAATGAGTTTAATCTTTAACCTAAGAGATCTGTGAAGTCATTAAAACTGGAGTGATGATCGATTCACAAATCTGCATTTGGAAGGGATCCCGTGGCAGCTGTAGGGGAATAGGCTAAAGAGAGGAAGGTCAGTGATGAGGTTCTTGTGATAGTCTAACGGTGCAGTGGTGGTGGCTTGGATTAGGAAGTTGAAAGTAAGTGGATGTATTCAAGTCATGATTATTAAGCATTGAAACTGAGAGGACATAGTGATTAATTGGAAGTGTGGGTTAAGGGAGAGGCAGGTGTCAAGGGTGATACCTGAGAGTCTAGCTTGTGCACTGGATGCCTGAAGGAGCCATCTACTGAACCAGGAGCACCCTGGAAAAGGACCAGGCTTAAGAGGGGGGTCTTGACTCCCCCAGGAAGAGCTAGTGATGGCTACAACTTTAGCTTTATACCTCTCCTACAGCACTTCCATTTTGTATGAACACTTGTCAATTTGTGTGTGTGTGTGTGTGTGTGTGTGTGTGTGTGTGTAGTTGTTAATGTTGCCATTCCTCCATTGGAGGAATCCACCCTTGTGTGAGCCTTGATAGGAGACAGAGCACAACCTCACAGTACAGAAAACAGAGTAGACCAGATGCACCTTATGCCCAGCCCGGGTCTCACATAGGTAAACTGGGCTTTGGCAGTCATTTGCTTCCATGTAGAACTTTGAATTTGGAGCAAGTGGAAAAAACAAATCTGTAGTAGATTTCACCAGAGCAGTGTTTTGTGGTGGCCGTTGGAGTGACCAGCTCGGGTGGCAGAGGTACTGGGGCAGTCCTCGCCTCCAGCTGTTTCTGCAGTGTAAACTTTGCTGTGGATCTGCTTCTTACCATACCTTGGTCCTGCCCATTTTCTGGATCTACTTCCATGGGCCTTTGATTGAGTATGAATTAACGATAATTAGAGCTAACATTTCCTGAATGTTTAATATGAATCATGCACTGCTCCAGTTCATTCACATGCATTCAACATTTTAATCCTTGCAAGTAATGCATACATTATAGCCCTCCTATGACATACGAGAGAATAAAGCATAGAGTGGTTAAGGAGTTTTCATGCAGGTACTATGGCAAGTGACTGATGAAAACAGAATGGAGACCTCAAAGCCTGGATCCAGAACTAGCTTTCTTATGAAGGATGGATTTTGTGACTTGTAACTGAGAACCTTGACTGGTATGTTTGTTTCTGTGGTCTGTTTCTCCCTGGAAGCCCCAAGCATGTTAAAGGCAAAGACTGGATATTACATCCATGCCTGGCACAGTGCACACACAGTGGACATTCGGAGCACTCAGGGTAGGAGCAGGAATGGTTCTTCCAAGACTTACCCCCTCCCTTTCCTGTGAACATGCACGGACTCCTTCCAGCCTCTGCTCAACTGCTCCACAGAGCAGAGTCCTCAGCACTACACTCTTTGCTGGGTGCTTTCTCTGCTCCATGGCTCTGTTAACCCAGGGTTGCACGTGCCAAAGCAGGAATGAAAGCTCCTATTGTACAACATCCCTGCAAGGGATCCATGTTGAGGTTTTTGTGGGGACAGGGGAATGCTGAAAGCCAGCTGACAACACAACAGGACAGAGTGAAACTGTATAGTTTCGATTCCCCAAGAGCGGGGCCCTCGTTTGTTCAGAGCAGCTGAAACAGCTAGGAAACCACGTAGTGTCCGCATTCCTTGTGAAGAGAGCTCTGTGTACACAAAGCCAGTGGCGCAGCGGCCCTGAAGGTGATACTGCCCAGCCAAGCGTTACCCTTCCCTGGGGACTTCCTGTTGCACATGGAGCCTTTCAGTGCCCAGCTGGGAAGGGGTTAACAAGGCTGAATCTTGGATGAAGTCTCTGATTCAGAAGCTCCTGAGGATTGAGGGGCTGGGAACCAGGGCTCTGGGGACATTCTGTGGCCTCTAGCTTACCAGTGTGGGACACTGTATGACACAGTCTCTTTGCAGCTTCATCAGCAGAGTCAATGTGTGGCTGCTAAGTTTCCCTCACACTTTTAAATAACATGTTACCTAAAAGCCACTTAAACTGGCTGGAGAGCCAAATTTTTCCTGGCCTCTGAACTCGGGGTTGGGGGGCAGTCCCCTGACTTTAGTCCAGAGACTAAAAGTAGCGCTGAGCTGTCCTGCAACGTCCGTTTGTTTCTAAGACTAAGGTGGGGCCTGAGAGAGCTGTCGTATGGACAGCTCCAGCTGCAGGTTCCTCTCCCCTTTCACCGTGGCTCTCACATCTGCTCCCTTAGGAGGCACAGGCCTCACCATTTTAGTGTCTATGGTGCTCTCTGCTGGCAGCTGCAGTCTTTTTTGTTTCCTGGAGCACGATGCCTGTAATCCTGTTCAAGCCACTCGCCCTGATTCCTGTACTACAGAAAACAATTCAGAGGGGGATTGATCAACAGCCAGCATCCCGACCCTCCCTCTCTCCCCTGAGCACTTCTCCTGCCTGAGCATCAGTTACCCTTTCTATAAATTCCATCATAATTAACACTAACTCCTCCCTCACATCTTTCCTGTCTCAGTGGCTTACTCCCCGAGGTTGTAATAGTCTGTCAGCTAGGTTAAAGCTGCAGCTCTTCTCCTAAAGGCAGGCAAGTTGGTCTTAGGTTTCTATGGTTTTTTTGTTTGTTTGTGTTATTTTATTTTGTTTTTCCAAGTGGCAGAGCCAAGGGCAACATACCATCCAGCAGGGTTAAGTCCAAGGAATGCCTTGATGGAAAATGGAGCGGTTTGCTGCCTCTGACCCATCATTTTTATCAGCAGACACCCCACCCTAAATATACATTAAAGTTAGGCGAGAACAGTGTGCTTGCTTTGCAGTGCAGCTTTGAGACATATCCTTTAACCCCCCTTTCTAGCAAGATTGTTAACACTCAGTCCCTTGATGCAGAAATTCTTGGTACTGCCATAGAGACTGGGTCAGAGATTAGAACAAGTTTCAGAAGATAAGAATTTGTGTCATTACTCGTTTTTTATTAACTGACTTTTTAATGCATGTTGATCCCATGCTGTCCCCAGAATGGCTATTCCACCTCAATTTATGTCATAAAAATAAGAAATGATAGAACAGGGACAGGAAGCCATGGTTAAATTTCTTTAAACTAAGAAGAAATGCATTAAAAAGACTGAGAATGAGTTATTCCAAAAGAGAATGGATTCATGGCTTATTTTTGATGACTGTTTTAAGAGGTAAAGTGAGAAAGCAAGTTACAGAATACTATTTGTGGCAAAGAGGGAGAGGAATGTGGTTTATGTGGGTGTATGTATGTATATACCTTGAATGTGAATAAAATATCTGGAAGAATATACACAACTAATAATAGCAAATATGTATTGGCATCTACTTTGTGACATACCATTCTAAGCATTTTACATATATCAATGTACTTAATCCTTATAAAAATTTTATGACAAGCTATTATTATTGTGCCTGTTTTTCAGACAAGAGAACTGAGGCACAGAAAGATTAAGTAGTATGCCTAAAGTTATGTGTTTAGAGAGCGCAAAGCCAGAATTAGAACTGAAGCCATATGCGAGCTGCCTCTAGAAGAGCAGCATTGGCTAAAGGACAGGAGTGAGGAAGGGGACGTGTACATTTTGTACCATTTATATCTTTTGGATTTTGAAATATATAAATGCACACACATATACATACAATATAAGAATAAATTTTATAAAACAATTTAAAAGAAATATAAAGTTAAAAATTAATTAAAAAAATTACAGCAACCTAGAGACTTAGTGATAGCACAGTGGTTAATTACATTGACTTGGAGCTAGAACACTTGGGTTCAAATTCTGCTTCCGTCACTAAATTTGGACCTAATTGTATTTGCTGTGTCTCTGAGGGTTATTATTTTTAGGATTGTATAAGTTAATATGTATAAAGTTCTTAGAAGTGTGTTTCACACATACTAGGTGCTACATATTAGCTATCATCGTGTAAAATTCAAAACCTGAACTCATTCAGTAGTCAGTAAATATTGAGCATTTACTATACACCAAGCACTGTGTTAGGGTCTGAAGATATAACAATGAAGAAAACAGGGGGAAAAAATAAAGAAGGATCCTTGCTTTCTTGGAGCTTTAAGTCTTCAGAGACCAAGAGAGAGTATTACTTGGGATGAGAAAATAAAAAGACTTAATAAAGTAGGAAAATAGTGTTTGAAACAGAACGCAGAATAAGTAATATACACTCAAATCAGTAGTCTCATGACATAGTAAATCTTATATATAGCAACAAATGGGATTCATAAATTATATAGTGTAGAATCATTATTTATTGTTAGAATTTACATGAATCTCAAAGTTAACTATGATTTCTTATAATATTTATTTATAACACATACCTTAGCTACATCCAAAAGGAATTTAAAGTGAATTGTAACCAGAAAATCCATTTTTAAAGAGGTAAATGTAACGTACTGTATACTTTGGAACTAGAGAAGATTCTAGAAAAACTCTTGTAGTAACTTAAGTGGCCTTGTGTAAAGTTAATCTTTTAGTAATTCCATTTCTTTCTATGTGACCCAATAATCAAGAAAAAATTGTGATTTTAATCTGTCTCAGAATCATGTCAAGAGCTTTTCAATGGCCTGGCTGATCAAATACAGATACACACTAAATTTCACAGCCAGTGTTCCATTGGGCATGGATTCTAAACCTTGAAAAATGGAAATAAACTTCAAAGAAGAGTTTTTTTTTTTTTTTAAAAATCAGGTACTAAAGGAAGACTGTGGAAGATTCCACCAAGGGAAGAGATGAAATGCCCTGGGCACTGGATGGCCTCTTGCTCCCTCCCATGACAGAACCGTCACCCGGCCCTCAAAATCATCCCCAGGCTCCTCCCTTTTTTAGATGATCTGCTTCACTGAATGACCTGCAGAAATAGTCATAACTAGTTAATACTTCCTCTGTTCTTATTTACACTCACATGTTATCTTTTCCAAGAGGTACTAGATGATTTTACCTACAGCTTATGAAAAACATCGCTAATGGAAGCTCTTTTCCCCTCTGCACTTGGCCTGGTTGAGCTCGGGGACAGGGAAAGGGGCGGTGAAGAACATAATGAAATCATCTGTGCGGGGTGCCTGCTAATTTATGATGCTACTTTAAGATTATTTGAAAATTAGCTCTCTGCTTCAATAATTGTTACAGGAAGATAAGATGAATCCAAGTTTTATTTGGTAATAGACAATGTTGTCTCCTTGTAAGCTCCATGAAGACAAGAACTTTTGTCCCTTCTCTGTTATATCTATACTATTTATAGCAGTGACTAGTACACAGTTGGTGCTCAATAAATACTTATCGAATGAATGAATGAATGGATAAAATAATGATAGAACCCACAAGGTAAATGATGTTAAATTCACTTAAGAGTTGAGAAAACTGAGACCTAAGAGAGTTTGATCTACCCGAGGCTGCAGAACTGAAATGCATCCCCAGGTTTATGTACTCTTAATCCTACACTCTTCTCATAATGCCAAACAGAGTCATACCTGTAATCTCTGGCTTATCCTCAAATATAGAGGAATAGAAACCCTACCTGAACTGCCCTTGGGTTTCATTTGGTAGTGCTGTACTTTTGCAGACTGAGAATTTTGTCAGTGTTCTGCAGTTCATGTGTGTGGCTCTCCTTCTCTCTACACACATGACCCTCACCTCCATGTAGAGAAAATACAGGTGTCATGGAAGAAGGACAGCACTTGTGGACCAAAGTGATGGAACAGAAGCTTCTACTAAACATTCAGAAAAAAGGGGAATGCAAACTTCATAAAGGCAAGGATTTCTGTCTGCTTTGATCATTGATGAGTGCCAAGCACCTAGGATATCATCTGGGACTCAACTATTTTTATTAATGAGTGAATAAATGAATAGAGAGACTGGATTAGAATGAAGGAAAAAAGTGGGGAGAGAAGTTGAGGAGAGTGCAAGTAAAAAGAATAATGGCTATGTGCAAAATATGAATGTAAATCTTGACTGTTAGTGAACTCTTTTTTCCTTCTGTCTCCTGAAGGATGTATAGTACTGGCACAAAGGAAAAATTTTAATTGAAAGACTAGGGCAGTTAGTGATTTAGAATTACACGCTTTGGTTCTAACTCACTTTTATATCTGAAATAGTCAATTTGAACATTTACATGCCTCTTTATGCCTCATTATCCACAAATTAAAATGAATTGCCAAGAATTACTGAACACAAGTGATAAAAACAACTAATGGGAAGGAATAAGAAATCCGTGTATGTTTCTCTGAAGTATCCACACTAATATGAGTATATTAGTCATCAATAACATGACCAGTAGGAAAAGTTGCTCAATTTGTAAAATTTGCCTAAGCGCTCTTAGTTGTGTTGCTTCTGTGTCCAAAGCTTGTTTCATCCTCCTGCGTGACTTTCTCCCTGAGGACTGCTCCTTGAACCAGGATGTCTAGTTCTTGAATACTTTCCAAGAGATTAACTGTCCAACAAGCCCAATAGACCAAGGGGAACATCAAATTTACATGCCTAGGCCAGAGGGTGGGAATTCATGGGACGTTATCTTTGGAGAGAAGTCTTTGCCTTGTTCAGCCTTAATTGTCTGCTTGAGCAAAATCCTATCATGTTACAGTGGGTTGCTTTTTCTAGTTGTGATAACCAGAAAAGTTTTCATATGCTACCAAGTTAAACAGAAGAGAGCATATGAAAAACAAGTCAGGTATTATGGCCAGGAGGTAGCCTTGGGCTCTCAGAGAGGTACTGTGGGCTCTGGCCCTAGCTCTGATCTGAACTCTGTGTGACTCCAACAAAGGCCCTTACCTCTTGCCTGAAAATAAGTGTTTGTTGGAAAAGAGGAAGGACACTGAACCCTGTCTACAGAACAGCAGATCTTATTTCTTGCCCAGTTTCTTCAACGATCAAGATCAATCCTCCCATTCGTTAAGTGGACATGGACCTTCCTACTGAGGTGATAGAGGTAATTAGTGATTCATAAAGTACGGCAATGTTCTAACAGTTCCAAACAATGTTGTATTTTAATAAGACTGTTCTGAGTGGAGAATGAAGAACATGAGAACACAGCTAAGTTATTTAACCAATTATAGAGACCACAATTTATTTCAAAAACAGATACTGAGTTCACGTCTTTTAATTTGATCTCAATTACTTGTTCATAAGACCACACGTGATTTTATGAAGAGAGTCATGCTTGCTGACAACTACTTTGCTTAGAAATATGCCCTGTGCTCCCATTTCAAATATTGCATCAGTGAAAAAAGAAAGAAAACATTTCATTGAAAATTCCCTTGTGTTTTCCACTCCATCGATACTATGATTAATTTTCTTCACAAAGAATGGGGTGTCACCAAAATTGCAAAAATATTTTCCATAATACAAAGGCTAAGTTTCTGAGGCATTTATCTTGAATAACCCAAGCCAACTTTTGAATCCATTTTTATGTAGTTTTGGGAGCATCTTCCTCTGCTTTTCATTACATTTTCTAGTTGTTGCCAAACTGATTTTGAAATCTTAAGAGGAAAACCTAGCTACTTTAAAATCAATTAATGTTTGGCACTATTAGTCAAGCAGGCAGGATTGCGTTTAGGTTATGTGGTTAGTAGTTTTAATGTTGTATTAACTGCATGTAAACAAGGCACTATAGCCAGCACAAAAATTCTAGGAGGCAAGTATAATGTGACTAATATATTTGTATGTTAAAAGCTTTTGACAGTTTTCCATCAATCCTATTCTTCTTTTCCTCATTGCTATCTCACTGTCTGGAGGTAATTAGCAATATTGCCTGCCATCTGTTTTCAAGATCTTGAAATTGTAAAATACAACATGGTGCTTTTTTTGTTTGAGTATAAATACATCAATTAATGATGGTATTCTGGTAGTAGTAAAAAATAACAGCCCTGTAACTAGTTTTGTCCTATTGTTGTCTATCTAAGGTAATATAGACAGAGAGTTTTAGGTAATTCATAATATTTAAATTTAAATATTTAGTTACTTAATTTATATAAATTATTTCTATTAATATGAAATTAAAATTTTTAAATGCCTTTTTAATTTATACTGATCAAAGTTGGATTCAACTCCATGTTTCCTTACAGAATAAACATACATAGAACTATAAAGTAATTTTTACTATGTCTATATTGTAGTCAGTGATTTGATTTATTTAATTTTGTCTGAAGTGACATGGAAGTTATAAAAGTGGAAAGAAAAAGTGACATTTCATATGTGCACCAGCTTATTAATATCTGTGCACATATGAATCAGGGGCAAATTTTTGTTTTGATAGTCTTGTTTTACCTTTTCTATATGTTGAATAATGAAGCAAGAAAGAGATAAAATCTTAGCCCGGTGTGTATCTGCAGCTTTTTATCAGCTTTATCTTTTTCTACTCACATTACAGTTACTGCCACCCTTCTTGGAGAATGTATTTTATTAATTTTCAGATTTTTATTATTAAAGAAACATACCTAGAAAAAAATGGTCAAGGGTATAAACATATAATCAATGAAAAAAGAAATAGCAGTTGCTGCAGAATTTTTGAAAAGCCATTCCATTCTGGTTAAAATGACAGAATAACACTAGGCAATTCCTCATCTCCTAGAAATCACCTAGAAGTAACAGGGGAACAAAGACCAGACATGCTAACTTCGCCTTTGATTTAACTAACTCAGAGTCACGAATAGGACAAAAAGCTGCCTAATAATTGTAATAGGGAACAGGGCCATGGGAAGATGTGGAGCCTGCCTACAACTTCAGACCTTTGAAAAACCTGCAGAGCAAAATTTTATTTCCAGTGGCACCGCTAGAGGAGAAAAACAATTGGCACTCACTTGCCCTAATGTGAATTGGGTGGATGAGCTGGTAGCAGGAGCCTATCTGGATTTTCTTTAGTAGGATATGTAGAAAATATAAGGCAGTGTGACAAAACAATAAATTATACAGAGATGGCATATTTCCCAGAAGTGGTTTATAAGTGAGGCAGTAGGTAGAGAAAAATTTGCTGCACAACGAATAATTCTTCAGGACAGCTCTCAATTCACTCAAAATTAAAGACTAAAAATAATCACTTGCATACATACCATATGCTTTTAAAAGAAATAATTTTTTTTTCTGGAATAGAATCGTGGTTTCATGTTCACATTAATGTGAAATAAGTGGTCCAGCAGGAATTCACCTCATTCATATGTGACTAATGATCAAAAGGAAATCAGCATAAGATATTAGAATTTTCAAAGGGGGTGGAGGGTGAGAAAGAATTAAGGAAAAACAAATGACAGGTACATAAAGTTTGTCAGAAAAAAAAAGCCTATGAAGAGGAAAGGACTAGTTAAAAAACATGTACGAATGACCCATGGACAGGGACAACAGTGTGGAAATTGACTGTTCGAGTTGGGAGTAGGATGGGTGGAGGAAGGCAAAAGGGGAAAAATTGGGACAACTGTAATAAATAATAATAAAAAAATCTTTAAAAAATAAACAGATAAAACTATATTGCCATGAAATTTAAGAACTTAATTAAAGATGCCTGTTTCTAACAGTATGGCTGACTAGATGCCTTGTCTTCACCTCTTATCAGAAACTACTAAGCGTGCTGGATAAAATACAAATAAGAAAATATTTGTCAATGAGTAACAACGAAGAATAAAATTCTCATACACCAATAACTAAGTGAAAGTGGGAACCTAGAGAGTTAATTGAGTCATTGAACTTGGCTTTGCCCTGAGTAAATCTGTAGAACAACATCATTTTTTAGTCTTTTAAGATATAAGGCAAAAGAAAACAAGTCTAGACCTGCAAAAAGTAGGAGATCTTGTAGAAAACTACCTCTCAAGAACATGATACCTCAAGTTGTGTGACATTGATGTAAAAAGTCACCACTCACCTATTGGGATCAATAAACTGAGGGAAAAAATAAACTCTTTCTTCAAATTCCATAACTACAAAAACTCTTCACATGAGTTTGAAGCTCTTATTAATACTACTTGTGTGGCCAAAAACAAAACAAAACAAAGCAAAACAAAAATACCCTAAGCTTGACATATCATCCCTGCAGCTGCCATATCAACATCATCTGAAAAACTTGTCAGACATGCCAAAATTGCATCCTACATGGACCAACTAAATCAGAAACTCAGCGGTTGGGACTCAGGACTCTGTTTTTAACAAGCCTAAGAACTGATTTTGATGCATACAAAAGTTTGAGAACCGTTGCGTTAGACTAACATATTAGCTTAAATTGCTGTTAGGTTGATACACTAGTAAAAAGTACAAAACATTGCTGAGAGAAATTAAACTACACCTAAGTAAATGGAGAAAGTACTTTATTCACATATTAGAAAATACTGTTAGTCTAGAAGACTCAATTGTTAGATTAGAAAACTCAATTCTCCACAAATGGGCCTATAGAGTTACTATAATCTCAGTTAAAATTACAACATACTTTTAATATAGATGTTGGCAGTCTAGATCCTAAAATTTTTGGGGAATGCAGAAAGTCTGCTATATCTAAAACGAATTTCCTAAGGAAGGAAAGAGCAGGAGGATTTTTCTAAATTATATCAAACATTACTAAAAAGATAGGTTCATGAAGACTACATTTGATTGGCATAAAAATAAACACATAGGTCAATGGAATATAATAAGGGTCCAGAAATAAGCCCTAGGTATATATGGCCAACTGAAAATTGACAAAGGTGCCAAGACAAATGAATAAAGAATAGTTCTTCAATAAATGGTACTAAAAACATCAGGGAGACATTGGCAAAAATACCAACCATGACCCTCACCTAATAGCATACTAAAAAATTAACTCAAGAAAGATAATTTATCTAAATGTAAAACTTAAAATTACAAAACATCTAGTAGAAAATGGGAAAAAAATTCTTCGTGAACTTAGGTTACGAAAAAAGTTCTTAGGACACAGAAATAGATCATAAAAGAAAAATTTATGAATTATGCCATCAAAAATAAAAACTTTGGCTCTTCAAAAGATATCATTAAGTAAATTAAAAGTTAAACCAGAGATTGTAAGAAAATTCAACACTCATCAAATTATACATTTAAAATTGATAAATTTATTACCAATTTATAAATTTATAGATTATTAAATTATATACAAAATTGATGAATGTCATTATTCATTTATTTTAAAAATTAACTGAAGCAAAAATAAGATCAGAATATTATGGGTTAGCAATATAGGTAGAAATCAAATTTATGACAATAGAACAAAAACTAGGGGAAGGAAAAGTGAGTATAATTTTATAAAGCTCTCTCATTATACATGAAATGGTAAAATTTTTTTTAAAGTTAAAATGTGATAAGTTAAAGATCCACTTGTAATCCACAGAGCAACTATAATAAATATAATTATATATAAAAATCCAAAAGAGAAAAGAAATTTTTAAAAAGCTTAAATCTTGGTCAAATAGAAAACAAATAGCAAGAGGTAAATTTAAACCCAATTATATCAATAGTAACTTAAACAAAATAGAATAAATACTTGAAAATTAAAAGATGGAGATTATTAGACTAAATAAGAAACCAAGGTAAAAAAGCAAGGTATGTTCTTTTAAAAGGACACATTTTAAATAATATGAAAATATTGAAAATGAAAGGATGGAAAAGATACAGTATGCAAGCAATTAACCTAAGAAAGTTTATGTTGCTCTGTTAATATCAGAAAAGTAGATTCATTTTTAGTGCTTAAAAGGGTCAGTTTGTTAAAATTATAGCAATTTTAAGTGTTTATGAGTCTAATAACAAAATTTCAAAATACATAGAAAAAAATTGACAGCAAAAGAGAGAGAGATAAATATATCCACAATTCTGGCTGGAGATGTTAAACATACCTCTTTCAGAAATTAATAGAACAAGTAGACAAGAAGCTAGTTGATCTAGTTGATATTTAAAAAACACTATACTTAAAAACTGCAGAATAAATATTCTTTTTCTACTGCACATTGAATTCACCAAGGTAGACCATCCACTAAGTCATAAAACAAATATTAATACATTTCAAAGGATGAATATCATACAGAGTATTTCTGACTATTATGAAATTAATTATAAATCAATAACAAAAGTCTACCTATAAAATCTGCCCAAATATTTGGAAATTAAGGAATATTCTTATAAATAAGCTATGGGCCAATTAAACTAAAAGAAGAAAATTAGATTTAAAATGTTTTGAATGGAATGATAATACAGCATATCAAAATTTAAGGAATGTAATTATATCAATATTCAAAGGATAATTTATAACTTTGTTTAAATTAGACCAGAAGAAATGTCTAAAATCATTGATCTAATTTTTTACCTTAAGAATTGAAAAACAGATGAAATATAAATCCAAAATAAGTATAGAAAAGTAAATAATACAGATAAGAGTAGATATCTATAAAACAGAAAAAAATGAATCATATTTATATCTATATATCTCTATTTCTATCTATATCTACCTATCTGTATAAAACCCCAGGAAAAAACATTATAATGAAACTGTCTAAAATCAAAGGCAAAGAGCAAATCTTGAAGACAGCAAGATCACATATAAGGAAGCTCCCATAAAATTATCAACAAATTTCTTAGCAGAAATTTTGTGGGAGTAGGGTGGCATAGTTAAAGTATGGAAAATTAGAGGAAAACAATTGTCAACCAACAATACTGTATTGGGCAAAACTGTCCTTGAAAATAAAGGAGAAATTAAAGCTTTCCCCGATAAACAAAAGCTAAGGAAGTTCCTTAGTGCTAGATGAGTTCTAGAGGGAGCCCTTCAAGATGAAATGAAAGGATGGTAGATAGCAGCACAAAGATGTATATGAATATGTTTCTCCAGTAAAGGTAAGTATATGGAGAAATATAGAAACATGTATTATTGTAATTTTGGTGCCTAGAATTGAAGAACCCTAAATGCATGTTACTTAGTGAAAGAAGCCAATTTGAAAAGGCTACCTGCTATATTATTTCAACTATATGTCATTTTCAAAAAGGCAAAAACCATGGACACAATAAAACGATCAGTGGTTGCAAGGGGTTGAGGGAGAGGTAAATAGATGGAGTACAAATAATTTTTAGGGCAGTGAAACTACTCTGTATGACATTATAATGCATCATTGTCAAAACCCATAGAATGTACAACACCAAGACTGAGCCCTAATGTAAACTATGGACTTCGGGTGACAATGAATTGTCAGTGTAGGTTCATTCCATTATAACAAATGCACGACGTTGGTGTGAATTAGTGGGGGAGGCTGGATGTGAGGGGACAGCAGAGGTATAGTATATGGGAACTCTGTACTGTCTGCTTAAATTTGCTGTGAACCTAAAACTGCTCTAAAAATTAAGGTCTATTTAAAATGATGCACAACGTCCCTCCAGCAGTAACACCTGCTTGAATGTGGTTGGTAGGGTAATGATATGGGTGTAATAATGTAAAGTTTTAATTTGAACATTACACCTAAAATGTCATATGGTGTGATTGAGTGTGATATTTTATGTTACAGAATTACATGCTAATGATTTTGTAATAAAAGATTTTGTAATAAAAAGGAGCATTATTTGTGCTGGACCCTGTGTTTATCTATAATAACGTGGAAAGATGTACAAAATACATTGTTTAATATAAAATAAATTATTATATTTTATGAAATTACACAAATGAGTATATGTATGTATACATATAAACATAAACAGTCTGGAAGGATAAACTCTAAATTTTTCTTGCTATTAAGCAGGGATATCTGGGGAAATGAGTAGGGGGAATGCTCTCATCTTTTACTTCATATATTTCTATCATTCTTGAAGATTATGTAATATTTAAAATATTATATCACTTTTGCAATTATAAATGAATATCTGGAAAAAATGAGTAGTTCATGCTCAATATAAACCACTGGAAAGTAAAATAAAAATGAATGAAATTCACTATTATTCTCCTTTCTCATCCTGAAATAACCACTTTAAATATTCTGGCATAATTTTGTCTACTGTGTTTTGTTTACTATATTTGTGTATATTTGTATGGATGTGTATACATTGAGAACATAATGTATATGCAATTTTGTGTCTTTTTTCACTTGACATAGTCTTGTAACTTTATCCTCAAATCTTAAGTATTTTGCAGAAATATTTTTAATAACAGGGTACTATGTACTATTTCATCCTATTGATATGCTTTTATTTATTTAATCGTTCCCTTATGCTTAGACATTTAAAGTGTTTTGTTTTGTTTGCTATCATAACTAATTATTTCTTTAGGATAAATGTCTAATAGAATACTAGGAAAAAGAATTTGAGCATTTTTAAGGCTCTTGTTTTATATTACCAAATTACCTCCCAGAGAAGTTGTACTGATTTATGTTTTCACAAACATTACACGAGGAGGCCCGTTTCAACATATCTCTTTAAAATATCTTAAACATTTCTAAAGACTCTGACTAACAATATGGAAATCATTGCTGCAAGTGGAAAATGGAGAGGAAAGAGAAGATAACTTCTTTTCATATTAAGTATTGAATATCTTACGGCTTTAGTCTTTTTGTATTAAAATCAATTTCACCCTTGCTTACAGATTCTCATGTGTTTTACTTTAAAATAGCAAGTCCCATGTTTCTTACAATCAGCAGTATTATGTTGATATGTCTTAAATTAGAGAAAACAAAAATTTCACAATTTGCGGTTTTGTTCCAGGGTTCTTTGGGACATTTTTCTTGCCTGTCACCTGGTTTTTTACTTGGTATTAAGTGGTAAGGTTAATATTGCTGCTTGCATTTTCTTTTCCCTAAATAATAAAATAAATTTAAAAGTTTGGCAAATAGCAATCATCTCAACTCAACTGAATATTGTGAATGAAGAAAACTAAAAGTTACTATGACATAAAATCAGTGGGATAAGAGGTGCTCCATGTGGAAACACTGGGCAGAGCAAGCTAGCTTTTTAGTTGCTTGGGAGTTACATATCTCACTTCCTGAGTACATTGAAGGTAGCGTCACAATATGGTAAAGACGAGGGAGCCATCTACTATAAAGAAATGAAAGAGCCATTAAGGTCAGCCTGCTTTGTCTAGAGAGCCTGCAGGAATTTTGTGTTTGATAAAAATCCTAGTTTAGCTCTAAAGACTTTGAATCAATTGGAACCAATAAACTATTGGAAATCTCACTTTCTAAAAATGTAGCTATGAAAATACCACAATGAGATACCATTTCACATGGGTCAGAATGAACATCATTAACAAATCAGCAAAAAACAAGTGCTGGTGAGGATGTGAGGAAAAAGAGAACCCTGGTGCACTGTTGGTGGGAATGCAAACTGGTACAGCCACTGTGGAAAACTAACAGGAATTTCCTCAAAAAAGTAAAGCTGGAACTTCCTTTTGATCCTGTGATCCCACTGCTGGGATTATACTCTAAGAATCTTGAAACACCAATTCAAAAGAACCTATGTACCCCTATGTTCACAGCAGTGTTATTTACAATAACCAAGTGCCGGAAACAGCCTAAGTGCCCATCAAGAGATGAGTGGATCAAAAAACTCTGGTACATTTACACAATGGAATACTATGCAGCAGAAAGAAGGAACTCCTGTCCTTCTCTACAGCATGGATGGAACTGGAGAATATTATGCTAAGTGAAATAAGCCAGGTGGCAAAAGACAAATACCTTATGATCTCACCTATAAGAGGAACCTAATGAACAAAACAAATCAGCAAAATAGAAAGAGAGACATAGAAATAAGGACATTGTTTAATGTACAATAAATTATATTTTAATGAAATTATATAAATGCATGTATGTGTATATGTATGCATACACATATATGCATATACATATATGTATATGTATATGTATGTATACACAAACTGACAGTGTCCAGAGGGGAGCGGGGAGGATAGTAGGAGAGGAGTAAATGGGGAAGGGTCTAGTCAAGGAACATGTATAAAGGACCCATGGACATGGACAACAGTGTGGGGACTGACTGAGGAAGTGGAGTGGTAGGTGGGGCAGGGGAGAGCAACCGGGGGGAAATTTGGAACAACTGTAATTGAACAACAATAAAAAAAGAAAAGGAAATACTGTTGGCCTCTGCCTGCTCATGTCCATGAAGATATTATGATTCACATCTAGTCACAAGCAAGCAGGGCTTTGCATCAAGCGCTTGACCACAGCTTCATCCTTCCTTCTGCATTCAATCCTATTTCATAGCCAAACTCCAGGAGCTTATAAACTTTGCAAGTTTTTCTCTTTGTCCCCCTTTTGGAATGTAGGCTTTTACATACACAAAAACTGGCTTGATTTTATAGATCTGCATCATTTTTTAAAAATCTTTTAATTTTGCATGTCATTTTGTGGGGTGTGTTGTGGGGGGAGGGTTGTATTATTTACAGGAATATGATGGATGTGTTACCTATACCAAGTGTCTAGATTAGTTTAGTCTTCACTTAAAAAGAGATTCTTCCTTATGCTTATTTTGCATGAACAGAAAATGTTATTTGTCCTTTGCTAGTTTATAATGTGTTGCAAGTAAAAGTCTGTTTTTTTTAACCAAAGAGCTTTATACTAAATTTGTTTCCTTTTGCTTATTGGAAATTCATGTAAGAATGTTTACTTAATTTTTCATTAGGAAAACACTTTTGTTAATAATTTTGTAGGCTCTGCTAGGTTAGGGAGTAAAAGGGGTGGCAAATAAAGTTTTTAAAAAGGCTTTGTCTCTTTGTGGTTTCTTTGCGAATAGGTTTCTTTGTAAATAGGAAGTAGATGCCATCCACAGCAACTGTTCATACTCAGTGTGGATGAATAGTTGTGTTCCAGGACACTTGAGCCTTTTCCCCCAGTTCTATGCAAAGACTGAATGAACATCATTATTTGACACAGGCTGGCTAAAGAGCTAGTGCATGCATGTGTCCTTGTTCCCTTTGCTTCCTGCAGGAAAGAGATGCTTGGGCTGGAGTAGGGCTAGACACACTGAGGATGTGGGCTTCCTTAAGGGGACCTTGTTCTTCTGTTGCTTTCTCTTTCTTAAATGGTAAGCCCGAGAGCAGCCTCGAATGAAGAAGTTTGGACTCAAGCTTCTGGCAGCTTTAGCTTAGGCGCCAGCTGTTTAAAAGGGAGTTCTGGGAAATGCCAGCTGCACACCATCTAAGGAACTTGGAGCCCTCAGATCAGTAAGAGTTTGGATTTGGCCATAGCTTCCCTTTTGTTGTCTGAGGAGCCTAGGGTACCACTGCTGTCAATAGCCTGAGAGATACCCCTGGGGTCCTCCATCAGAGAATCCTGCTTATCTCCACACCCATCCCTGAATTATATGATTGCTAGTTTTTGTCTTCTTGATGAGCCTCTGAATTTGTAAAGTGACATATATCAGTAAGAGGTAAATGTGATTAATTTTTAAAAATTAGACTCAGCTATGATTGAAGTAGACATCTGTGTCATGGCATGTCAGTCATCAAGGTATAGACATTGACTAGGGATAGGGAGTAGCATCATGATTTGTGAATTTTTCCATTTCCTTGGTGTAAATACTCTGATCACCGATTTCAAACTTCCAAGTAGGATGACTAAATGTAGAATTGAGAAGAGATGCACACAATTAGCCCCTTCAAGCTAGTACTAGCTAGTACCCCACTGATGCTGTGTGTCAGCTGGGTTGTCTTTAGCAACAGCTAGTTATATCTTTACTCATTATCACTCAACAGGCCAGGGGAATGTGTTTCAGTTTGAATTTTTGTGGCTTATCTTTGGTGTTCAGCTGTGGGACAATATTTTAGAGTTTAGCCTTTTAAAGGTCCTACTTTTATAAACATTAAAAGAAGAATAAAATAATTTCTTTGAGAAGAAACAATTCTGTTCTTCCTACTATGGTAAATATCTTTATATGTGTTGGAATGGAATCATCCTATTTCAGCTGTACTAAGATCATCATTTAAAAAGGAATGCTTAAGCTGAAACCTTTGACCCTTATTTAACTATAGCATGCCTTTGAGTATTTTTCAGGTTACTTCTCTTGTTTTTACACTTGACATCAGGTGACTTGTACCTAGGAGATGGGGAATAAAATTGAGAGTGAGTGAATATTAATCTAATGTCTAAATCCAGGGTGAACCTCCTGAGGACTCTACACAAATCTCCCCTAATCATAACATCCCCAGAGAGAAAGATTACATAATTTATCTTGTTCAATTGGATTTAGTAGCAATGGGCCAATTGGGCAAGAGACTTTTGGGGAGAGAAGCTGAGCCAGGGAGACTCCAGCTATGGCCTAATAACCCCAACTCAGGAACCAGTTCTCTCTGGGAAGAGACTTTGGAATTTTCTTTAGTCTTTGCTCCAGGGTCAGCTCACATTGGCCAGTCTTTGTAGGGCTGTCTCTCTACTTGCTGGCTTTGTCCAAGTTTTTTTCTTCTTTAGGGAATTTCCCTTTTCCCCTCTTATGTTCCAATAAGGAAACCTCCCTTTAGGCTTGCTCACCTTCACTCACTTTGTTTTTTTTTTTTGAGACAGCTTAACTGACCTCCCTTAGATTTTTTCACTGAAATATGCTCTCTCTGGATGGTTATTTATATGCACACAGAGCTGATAAATGGCTCTGTTGTTCAATATTTATATGTTGTAAGTATTCGGCCATTAACTGAGATTTTTGAAAGGGGCATCAGTGGATCTTATTCCTTGAACTGTGACCCACTTAGTTTAGACCAGGGCATTACTAGGCATGTAAGCAATCAGCTGGTACTCAAGAAGGAAGGTGGGTCAGGGCAAATGACACACTCTAGCAAGCACCCAAATCATATGTGATTGCTGTATAGAGGGGAATTCTCTTGAAATGTTGAATGAAGAGTGAGTGCTAATGGTCTGGAAAGGCAAGAAGAACCAAAGGAATGAATTGTTTTTTTGGTGCTATACCAACTGCCAGTATTTTCATCTTAATTTTTGGTTTGATTTTTTTCATCTAATGACTTCCATACCTGACCCTTGCCCTCTCAGCTGTGCTGACCTGAGATTACTCACTGCATCTGACTTTATTTGCAGCATGTCAAGATGTTGTGCTTTAGTCTCAAGGTCCCCCGAGTCCTCTGAGCTGGCTGCAGAGCTATAGAAAGTAAATGAAAGACAAAATTGTAAGGGAACAAGTCCTTAGACATCTCCCCTGCCCCACCCTGAGAAGGGCTTACATCACCTCCAGGCAGTGATCACATGTGGGAAAGAGAAAAGAGGCCACAGTTACAACTCACAAATCTCTCCTAGTGCTGACAAGGGTCTTGCTAATTCTGCTTTGATAACTGGTTCCTTGAAGAAGTGGGCTGATCACTCTCCCTGCTGATATTATTTCTGTGTAAGAGTGTAGGGGAATTCCATGGGGCCTAAATGACCGTGTGAAATCAAACATTATGTCTAATCTAAGGGATGATTGAGTAAACCATGGGAATGAGGTGTTCATGTTCTAAACCTGAGAGAAAGTTGGTCAGTTGTGGTTTTGTTGAACACTTTGGCTTCTGTCTCCCAAAGAAGTAAATAAAACTCTTCCCAGCGATCTTCACCCTCAAGCACTGCTCATTGCCTTTCATTATTAAATAGTAGAAAACCACACATTTGAGTTCCTGGCCACACTGAACTTGAATAGTTCCGCCATGGGACATTGTTTTATTTAATATAATCATCTCAAGATGATTGAGTGATCATCTCAACAAGCCTTTCCTATAATGGGAGGGAAAACAACTAGAATTCAGACAATATTGATGACCCTGGAATGCAGACCCTAGGTGAGATGCACATTCTGTGGCAGTTACCCTAGTTCTCCCTCCTATCTGAGTCTATCCAGAAGCTTTTTTTCTTATATCATTTAGAGTTTACATGTGAGAATGCTCAAAATCTAATATAAATTGAGATGTAATCAGTTTTTAGGGCAAGTTCACTTACATGAGGTTTTGGGAATATTTTGAAGTTAAATATTAATTATTTGCTTGTCTTAATATAAAAATGGAAGGGTGTCTTAGTAATGTAAGGACTAACACTGCTTTTCTTTTTTTTTTAACTTTATTTTTACCGCTAACATTATTACAGGTGCCCCAGCCCCACCTCTGCCCACCTTCACCCAACTCCAGCCCTCCTTCCTTCTGGCCTTCCCCACAATATTGTCTGTGTCTGCTGGTTGTGTATATATGTTCTTTGGCTAATCTCTTCACCTTCTATCATCCAGCTCCTCAAACAGTGTCAAGGGACTCCCTCCTCCCCCCGACAGCTGCCAGTCTGTTCCAAGTATCCATGCCTCTGTTTCTACTTTGTTCATCAGTTTATGTTGTTCATTAGATTCCACATATAAGTGAGATCACATGATATTTTACTTTCTCTGAACAGCTTATTTCACTAAGCATATTCTCTAAGTCCATCCATGCTGTCACAAAAGGTAAGATTTCCTTCTTTTTTACAGCCCTGCAGTATTCCATTGTGTAAATGCACCATAGCTTTTTTTTATCCATTCATCTACCGATGGGTACTTGGGCTATTTCCAGATCTTGGTTATTGTAAATAATGCTGCAATGAATATAGAGGTGCATATATTCTTTCAAATTATTGTTTCAGAATTTGGATATATTCCCAGAAGTGGGATTGCTGGGTCAAAAGGCAGTTCCAGTATTAATTTTTTGAGGAAATGCCACACTGTTTTCCACAGTGGCTGCACCGGTCTGCATTCCCGCCAACAGGGCAGGAGTGTCCCCTTCTCGCCACATCCTCATCAATGCTGTTTGTTTGTTCATTTGTTGATTTATTGAGGAGAGCCATTCTGGCAGGTATGAAGTGGTACCTCATTGTGGTTTTAATTTGCATCTCTTTCATGATTAATCAGCATGTTTTCATATGTCTATTGGTCATCTATATGTCCTCATTGGAGAAGTATCTATTTATGCCTTTGCCCATTTTTTTCTTTTCTTTTTTTTAATGTATTTACTTTTTAAATACATTTGTCTCTGCCTCCCCCTACCCATTTTTTAAATTGGATTGTTTTTCTTTTTGGTGTTGAGTTGTATGAGTATTTTTTATATATTTCAGAAATGAACCTCTTATCAGATGTATCATTGTCAAGTATGTTCTCCCATACAGTGGGTTCCATTTTCATTCTGTTTATGGTTTCTTTTGCTGTACAGAAGTTTTTTGGTCTGATATAATCCTCTTTGTTTTTTCCCCTTTGTTTCCATTGCCCTAAGAGATATAGCAGCAAAAATATTGCTCTAAGACGTCTGAAATTTTACTGCCTATGTTTTATTTTGTTTCCTTTTTTATTGTTTATTCTACTACTGTTGTCCTAATTTCTTCTTTTTTCCCCTTTTACCTCCTCCACCCAGCCCACAGCTCTCACCCACAGTCAGTCCCCTCTCCATTATCCATGTCCATGAATCATTCATACATGTTCCTTGACTAGTCCCTTTTCCTTTCTTCCACCGTTTCCCCCACTCCCTCCTCCCCTCCTACAGCTATCAGTCTGTTCCATGTTCCCATGTCTCTGGTTCTATTTTTCTCATTAGTTATTTTATTCATTAATTTTCACTTATAAGTGAGGTCTTTTGCCAACTGAATTATTTCATTTAGCATAATAGTCTCCAGTCCGTCCATGCTATCACAAAAGGTAGGGGTTCCTTCTTCATTGCTGCTGTGTAGTATTACATTGTGTAAATGTACAACAGTTTTTTAATCCACTCATCTACTGATGGCCACTTGGGCTGTTTCCAACACTTGGTTATTGTAAATAGCACTGCTGTGAGCATAGGGGTGCGTAAGGTCTTCTGAATTGGCATTTCAGGATTCTTAGGGTATATTCCCAGAAATGGAATCACAGGGTTATAAGGCAGTTCCATTTTTAATTTTTTGAGGAAATTCCATACTGTTTTCCACAGTTTCCACAGTGGCTACATCAGTTTGTATTCCTACAAACAGTGCATGAGCGTTCCCTTTTCTCCACATCCTTGCCAGCACTTGTTTATTGATTTATTAATGATAGCCATTCCGACAGGTTCAAGGTGATATCTCATTGTGGTTTTAATTTGCATCTCTCTGATGGATGAAGATGTTGAGCATTTTTTTTCATATGTCTATGGGCCATCTGTATGTCTTCTTGGAGAAGTAGCTGTTCAAGTCCTTTGACCATTTTTTATTGGGTTGTTTGTCGTCCTGGTGTTGAGTCATGGGAGTTCTTTATATATTTTGGAGATCAAATGCTTGTCTAATATATCATTGGCAAATGTCAGTTCTTTCTTTAACCATGCAGAAGCTTTTTAGTTTGATGTAGTCCCATTTGTTTATTTTTTTTCTTTATTTCCCTTGCCCTAGGAGATTTATTGGCAAAAATATTGCTATGTGAGATGTATGAAATTTTATTGCCTATGTTTTCCAATAGGACTTTTATGGTATTATAACTTATATTTAAGTCCTTTATCCATTTTGAGTTTATTCTTGTATATGGTGTAAATTGGTGGTCAAGTGTCTTTTTTTGCATGTACCTGTCCAGATTGCCCAGCACTTATTAAAGAGACTATCTTTAATCCATTGTATGATCATGCCCTCTTTGTTGAGTACTATATGACCTTGGTTTATTTCTTGGCTCTCAAGTCTCTTCCATTGATCTGTGTGTCTGTCCTCATGCCAGTACAAGGCTATTTTAATTACAATGGCCTTGTAGTATAGTTTCATATAAGGTATTGTGATACCTCCAACTTTGTTTTTCTTTCTCAAGATTGCTGAAGCTATTCGGGGTCTTTTTTTATTTCCATATAAATTTTTGAAATAATTGTAGAATTAACATGATTAAAATGTCCAAACTACCCAAAGCAATCTATAGATTCAATGCAATTCCTATTAAATACCATACTTCACAGGTCTAGGACCGTCACTTCTCTTCAAAAACAACAGCAACATGTGCTGCCATAGACTCCAAAATGGTGTGTTCTATTTTCAAAGATGCTGCCCCGGACCCTTTGGAAATGAAGGAATGTATAAAAAGATAAAATATTTCCGAGAACCATTATTCCATCTCAGAAAAAGAATGTGAAAGTCTGCCTCTTTTTTTCCTAATTATACCCATTTTAACAAGAAGTTTTAGACTAGAGTTACCCATGGAAATGCAGGGACTTTGTCAATGTGAATATTTACTTGTGCGAATCTCAGGACACATGCCGCAATGGAGTGATGTGAATTAAAACCATTTCAAGAAAGTCCCAGGGAAAAGCGAAACAAGGAGAGGGCAGCTCGGGTCAGGAAAGGAAGAGGGTGGGTGTGCCTGGAGAAGCGGACCTCGTGCACAACAGAATAGTCAGAAATCAGGGAGGGAACTTTTCTCCCAGAGGATTAATGGCTGTAAGAAACTAGTAATGGACTGAGGTAAAATTCAGGAGAGGCATCATTTTCAGCTTGGCTGTGCTAGACTCTGCTGCCTGTCATAGCCGTACCTTGTGAAACGTCTGTGGCCTGTGCCCTCTAAGAAAGGGGCTCTTGGATGAGAAACTCTGAAAGTTCCTTATAGAGGAGATTTACTAAACAGGAGAAACAGACAGAGCAGTCCCGAGGGCAATCCACAGAAGAAAATCTTGCTTATTCCTTGTTTAGTAGCAGTAGAACTCACCAGAAGCTAAAAAACCAAGTTCCAACTTCTGCCTCTAGAGACTAAGTCTGGACATTTTTGGCCAGAAACTGTAGGCAAGAGCTACAAATTCTTCTATCTAATGGGGCTGTTCTTTCTGGCTAAGCCCATGGAGCAAGCCTCACCCTTCTAAGTGGCATAAAGAAGAATTTATATTGTCATTGCTTGCCTTTTCTCTAATTTTAGGGATTTAACAATTAAAAATTTATTAGTAAGCTTTTATATATTTACATTTCCATTTTGAAAATATGCTCTTAATTTCTTAATTTTGTAGACATGGTGATAAGGAGGTTTTAATAATGTCACATCCAAATATAAGAATATGTTGCTAAACTTCAAGTTAATTCCCTATTCAAAGGTTGGCATGAAGAAAACAATTACAGAGATCATGTGCCTCTGCACAGCCTGGTGCCAAGAGGAACAAAGGGAGGAGTCAGTGAGAGTTGCCAGTGACAGTCCTGTTCATTTTCAAGCAAACCACTAGTCTCATGCTGTTCTCTGCTTTTTTTGTGTTCGCAGCATAGGGGGCATAGAGCTTTCTCATCTATAATATTTCTGGATGTAATGAAAAGGATACCAGAGAAGCACTCCTTTTAAATTGTATTATTCCATCAAGTGTCCTTAGTCTTCCTCATGTATGCATATTTTTATACATAAATTAGGAAAGTTGTGTCTGATCTCTCTGAATTGTCCACATAGAGTGTAAACGAATATATTTCTTTGATGGGAACTGAATAAATATCATGGACTTACTCATGAAGTAGGAAAACATGTAATCATGGCTACAATTGTGGGTGAGAAATATTATAACCAATATTTATAAAGTGATTTACAATTTGTCAAGCACTTGTATATCCTTGTTTATATTTTCAGGTTTCCCAAAGAGCACTCATTTTCATTTAATGCAGTGTTCCTAAGGGAAGCATGAGAAAAGCTTGTTGCCCTGAATGATGCCTAATCATCCTTCTGTTTGCCTGTTGCTCCATTCCAATAGTGACCATGTCCAGAAAAGAGCTAGGTTTTTATATCAGTCAGAAGAGGCGAGGTTAGCTGCAGTATAACAACTCCACTGTTTCGGCACCAAATCTCTGATTGTTAACAATGAAGGCTTACTCCTCATGCACGATTTAGGACCTTCACAGGTCATTTGCAGGCTAACAGTCAGGGGCACAGGCTATGGGGGCTCTACAATATGGAGAGTTATCAGTCATTGCGACAGTGGCCACCGTCATGAGAATTCACACATTGGCTCTTCAAGGTGTACGCCTGGATGTGACACATGTCACTTGGACTTCTTTTGTGCCTTTGCCTGTCCTGGTGCCGGTAGGTTTCATTGGCCAAAACAAGCCAAGTAGCCACCCTTAACTTTAAGGATTTGGGAACTGCAATCTACCATGTGGCAGACAGAAAGAGAACTGGAAATATCATTGAATAATACTAATAATTACCAGAGTTTTATTGACAGTGGGCCTGAACCTTGGCAAAATTGTAAAGGAAGAAAATTTTCTCTGAGTTCTCCTGACTCTCAATGTCCTTTTATCTCCTCTGTTTCCCACTCCTTCTCTTTGCCCCTTCAGTTACTCAGAGTTGTCCCTTTTCTTCCACCATCATAGCTAGTGACTATTTGATATTTTTGCTAGTTTGTGTAATTTTTAAGTTGTTATATCTTCAAGATTATTACCATTTTTAGCTTTATCTCTGACAATAGAATTAAAGCCTTTCCCCCAGTAATGGTAGGGAGAGCTTCTTTCCCTGTGGAGCAGAGTTAGGGATTGAGAGGGCAGAGGAAAGAGAGAGATCTGAAGTCACACCCTGTAGATGGGAGCACACATGTATGGCTAGTTCTGTCAGGGAGGTATAACCAGTCGATATGACACCTTCTCAAAAATCTAAATTATAATATTGAAGGAAACAAAAATAAACATGAAGCCACACCTATAAACCAACATGATCCACCTATCTTCCCCAAAACATATAAAGCGTGTTTTAGACAGAATAATGGCCCTCCAAAGATGTCCCTGTGCTAATTTCCAGAATATGTGAATATGTTATACAACAAATGGACTTTGAAGATGTGATTAAGTTAAGGATCTTAAGATGGGAAGATTATCCTGGATTACTTGAATAAGCCCAAAGAAATCACAAAGGTCTGTATAAGGGAGGCAGGAGGGTCAGATATAGAAAATGAGACGTGGCCACAAGCCAAAGAATGTGAGCAATCTCTAGAAAATGGAAAAGGCAAGAAACAAATCCTCTCCTAGAGACTCCAGAATGAATGTGTATGCCAACACATTAATTTCAGTTCTGTAAGACTCTTTTCCAACTTCTGACCTCTGTAAGATAATAAATTTGTATTGTATTGAGCCACTAAGTTTCTGGTAATTTGTTATAGCAGAAATAGAAAACTAATACACGGGGGCTTAAAAAACTGGTTCAGAACATGGGCCTCAGTGTCAGACAGATGAGTTTGAATCCTAGGTGAGTCAATCCCTTGCTGTGAGTATTGGGTCAACACATACCACTTCTCTGCTCCTTAAATTCCTCAGTAGCAAAAATAGAGCAAAGTTTACATATACCTATGAAAGTTGTGAGATTAAATCAAATGTTATTTGTTTGGCCACAGTATGGTTTCAAAGCATGTTAAATACAAATACAGACTTATAAGCCTGACTGCCAGGGATGTGGTAATTCATACAATGATAATATAATGCTATATCCTCATAAAGTTTATATCTCCCAGAGTATTTTTAGTTACATGTATTTGAAGTAATTCTTAGTTTAGCCTCATGGGATAAGTTAGAGCTAGCAGAGGTTCCAAATGGAAAAGAGCCTAGAGTGATTTGAGACAGGCATGACTGGTATGACTATGTAGATGGCTTCATGGAGGTCAGGTGACACTTGAGCCAATATTTGATGGTAGATGTGCATTTCAGTTCAAAAATGTCTACTGAACACAAATGTGTATTATACACCTATTCTGTAGCCCACACTGTGTCAGGCCCTGAAATGAAGGTTTCAAGTGTCATCAAAGAGAAGCACAGTGTATTAGGCAAGAGAATGGCATTTGCTTGGCTGACATAGTGTCCTGCCCATCACCCTTTAATAAGCATCACTTCTAGCAGCCAGTGCCTCGAAGGTTTAAAATGTTGCCTCGTGAAGGAAGATTATTTTGTAATTTTGGCAAAAAATTTCTTTCCTTGTGTTTCCAAAGATTTAAGTATATTATGGCTATGGAGAGTTAGGGAAAGTTCAGATTAAACTAAAAGGCACTGACTTTGACTGAATGTTTATAGTTGTGGTTAATTGTGTGCACTTTGGTATGCTGTCGACCAGGATTCAAGTCCCTGCTACTTCTTTATAAACTTTGTGATCCCAGGAAAGCTGCTGAACTTCAGGTCGCTCCTGTAAAATTAAACCAAAATAGTATATATCTTCTCAGTTTGTTTTTACAAATACAGCAAGCACTCAGATGTTATGCATTATAATAATAATTCCAATCCAGAACTTTTATAAAAGACATTAGTTTATTAAAATAGCAAATATTAAGATTTCTTTAGAGCAGTTTATTAGGTGTTTTCTTTGCCCTGTTTCTAAAAACATCCCCAAAGCACATTTTCTTTCTCATATATTTCTCTAATAGCTATATTTGTTTCTTTCTGATTTGGGAAAAAAAATCAAGAAAACAAAATACCTATCTATCCCTTTGATTTCAGGAGTAAAATAAAGGAAACAACAAGGAAGCCACAAGGTCTTATCTAGTTTAAAGGAATACTTTGCTGTTGTTATGCTTTGCTTTGATTTTCTTCTTTTAGAAATAATTTCAAAATCGCTTGCTTAAAACAACTCACTGCTCTTTTAATTTTAATTCTTTCAGTCTCCAGATTGGAAGTATTTTATATCTATCTCCTGATGCAGACCGCGAAACTTCCCACTCCTGGCTCCCAAACGCTTGCTAAACATTGAATTGCTGAAATCCCTCTTCAAATTTGAGGACACCCATGAGCTTGGACTTTTTTCTTTCCCACTTTGCTCTTTTTATGTAAACATTTCCAGCTGCCTCATACAGATTCCTGTATGGTTTCTCCTACAAACTTGTTTTGAGTCTGAATACTTTCCATTTAGGACTGTTCCATGTTTCCTACCTCTTTGCCAATTCAGACCCAATGCCCTAGTGTTTTTCCCATTCCGTGAGCTGGGTGATAGCTGACAGGAGGTATGTAACAGATGGGCTACTCTTTCAAACCATCCTCTTGCAACATTGAAAGTGATGATGTTAAAAACAACAACAACAACAAAACAAACCATGAGCCTTTCGTCTTGTGGGGTCCAAGTCTTTCCTCTGGATCTCCTCCTGGGCAGTGGAAACACTCTCAGTAGGCTGAGTTCACTACACAGTGACATCTCTATATGCTATTTCCTGAGATGAGTGCCCTCCATCTGTTTCGAACAGAACTTCTTTTAGAGACCAGATATTGCTTACTGCTCTTCTAGGCCTGGGAGAGTGATAGTGTGCATATGTGTGAGCGTGCATGTATTTCTGTGTCTGTGTGATTTTAAGAAGGTAAAAAATAAGAACCAGAACCATAATGAAAACTGGTAAAGATGTACAGTGGAGTCAGAGATGCTTTGTTCCTTAGGTTTTCTCCTGAAAATTCTCCACAGGGTTTCCAATTGAGTTTTGGAGATGATGCCATGTATCTATTCCTACACCAAGCCTTTACTCCACACTTCCAACCTTCCTCCTCAGTCCTGTGTGGAGAGAACCCAAATTCAGTCTCATCATGCCAGGAGACAAAATGTTTGAGAAGATTCACTTTAGAATTACTCAAAGAAAAATATGAAAGTCCAGAATTTTATGTTAAAAATTCAATCAGCTACATTTCAAGGGTCACAGTATGGTATATTTTTAACTGTCTCACCTGTGAAATAAAGATCAGCTCCATCAAAATACAAGCAATAGTCTCCTTTAGGCTGTATATTTCTTTTATATTAATAGGTTAAAAACTATAAAGGATCCCACATTTCCCAAATAAAACCACTTGGGCTGTGAGTTCATTAATAACTATTGAATCCACTCTTGAATCAAGTCTTGGAGAACTATTAGGAGTAGAGACAAAATTTGGCTGATGAGTCTTATAGAAAAGATGTGGCTTGAAATTTATTAAGAAATTAGACAAGGTGAAGAAATATGTGATATTCCTGTTGCCTCCCCCTGCCCCTCACCCATGGAGGTTCTGCTAACCTATTTATAAACATCTCTTTAAATGAAGTGGGCCAGTGATCCAGAGGGAACTCCTACATGTCAAGATAAGGCTGAATTGTTCAGCTAAAGGCTTGGGGTGATTGTCTCCATAGATCTATCAGGAGTTTGTCCTGAACCGGCATTGGCAGCCCTTCTTTCCCAGGCTATTCTATGGCCATCATAATCTATTTCCAGAAACTGGAGCCCTGGGGCTCTGGGGTTCTATTTTAGTTTCTTCTATTTCTTTAATTTTTCTTGGTTGGGAGGGTGAATTTGGCATCACTGAAAATAGAAGGAAAATACAATGTGTCCATGCTTCAAGCTTCAAATTGAGCATCCTGTCTCCAAGTAAATCTATTTAGAACCTCCAGATTTAGTTAAGTGACTTTTAATATTCTCCTCCACTGCATCATTTTGCACAGTATATTGGAATAATCGATCAGTCTATGTGCCTATCACTGTATGGTTTTTGAAGGCAGGCAGGATTGCACTGTTAAAGAGGTCCAAGCTGGAGTGAAGTCAAAGCTGTGGTCTCCTTAGAAATCAGGCCGGCCTAGAGGCAAATGACGTGAGCTCCTCAGCTAGATGCTTGTGTAAGTGACCAAGCAGCCCCTTTGGAAAGAGCTCACCCTAAGAGAAAATGGAGCTAAGATACACCCCGTTCATGCCAAGAGCAGCAATATACTGACTGTAACAGATTTGCAGCTGCTTTAAGCTTTTGCCTGAGACTCAGGATAAATTTGATTTGAAAAATAAAAGCAAGCTAAAGCTGAAAGAGTTCCTTGCTGGAATCTCTTAAGCAGATAGATAGAGAGTTCCAGGTTTTGGTAACACAAGTACCAGAAACTGGGGGTGCCTCCCATAACAGCAGATACTAGCAGTCTCTGTGCAGCCTTGGGTGTTGGTAAAAATGGAGACCCAGTTCTGTCGCCTGGATCTGGAGCATCAGGAGAACAGACATATGGTAGCCCAGACATTCAGGGCCCAGAGGACCTGCTAGTCACACTTTACTGACTTCTAGAAATGTCTGGGAGTATTTTGAGAGGTGTTTAAAGTTTTCTCAAAATGTTAGGGGTCAGAGCCAGGGAAGTACTGGTTTATGACTATTGTTTCCTCATTTTTATCTTTCAGGTAAGATGGCCTGGAAAGAAAACAAACAAACAAACAAACAAATTCTTTGATGCCAATGACAGCATCTTAGTGTTTTCAATTGGTTAATTGTTGGTAATAGTATTATATAAAGCTTTTTTTAAACCAATTTCCATTTGAATAAATGTACTTATTTTAGTTCCAGGATCATTTCTTTCAGGATCTAAGCCAATAGGCCTGGAATAGAATTTACATGAATATGCATCATGTAAACATATTTCTATGTTCACATTGGGAAAAGTCTTGGGAGTCAAGACAGCATGATGACTCCATCAGAAACCTCATTTTCAAAAAGTACATTAAAACATTTCATAAACTTCTATTGGCTCTAAGAAAACACCTTTGTGCACAATGTTGGCAAGCAAAGTCATTAATTTTAGTAAACTTTCTCTTTTAATACAAGAAATTTCTGTTCTTGGAAGAATCTCCAGTTACTTTTCAAGGATAAACTGCACAAGAGTGACTTCTCTCACTTATCTGTAGGACTTTGGGTTCTAATGCGATATGTATCTGAAAGCAAGGTATCCTTTCATGTTTTAACCTGGTCTTGACTGAGAAGAATGGAGGAAAACTTTTCCTACTATAAGACAAGTGATAGAATTTTATGATGGGCTGTGTCTTCTCAGGTCTGGCCAACTCTCAGATTCTGCTAAAGTTTATTATGCAAAAGTTCAGATGATTCAGATCTTCTCCCATAGGAAAGCATTCATTGCAAGCTTCTGTCCTTAAAGGAGTTGTTTAATAGCAATCCCTTGAGTTAAAAAAGCCCTTTATGCTTTTACATTTTCACATGTCTAATCGCAATTTGTGTGGTTAACATCTTGGTGATCTGTCTTGGCTTTTATATATGATTGGCTGGGGTTCATTGGTTTTCTATAAGCAGACATTTCAGATTTGGATAATGTTTTCTAAGATTCTATTAAATTTACCTAATTGGTTTAAGCACACAAATTATAAATGTTATACTTAGTGTACTCATACTTACCATTATCCAGAAGGTACTTAAATGTAGTAGGGCTGTCTCTCCAGCTAGTCCATAGTCAAGTATAGTGACATTACCATATTTTCTATTCCCCCTGGATCAGCATACACCTTATATTTCTGAGGGTCAATGAATTGAGTAGATTGTATATATTCTTGGCTAGGCATGGAGTGGTCCTTGTTGCTACGGACAAAAAATGTGGAGTAAATCCAGGCTCAAGCTTCCCTGGTGTTTTATGGCATTTGCCACTGGAGCTGGTAAACTCCAAGATTAAGATCTGAAAAAGAATAAGCTCTCCCAAATGAGGAAACAAACTCATTTGTTAAAGTGAAAATGAAAGCTTCAACTAGAGTTTTCCTGGCATGATCATTCTGAAAGTCAATCTTTTAAATTACCTTTCATTTCTTTTTTTTAAGAGTTCTGTATCATTGGAATTTATTATTTTTTTAAATTAATTAATATATTTTTTCAAATACATTTGTCTCTGCCTACCCCCCACCACTTTCCCTTGCCCCCTCCCTCCCTCAACTCTTCCCCTTTGGTTTTGTCCATGAGTCCTTGCTGTATGTTCCTTGACTTTCCCCTTTCCTTCCTTTTCACCCCGCCCCCCTCCCTCCTTCCCTCTCGTCTCTGTTGGTTTCTTTTCCTTTCAGTGTTGCAGTCTTATTTTCCTTGCATCTTTGTATTGTTGCTTAGGTTCCACTTATAGGTGAGATCATATGGTATTTGTCATTCGCCCCCTGGCTTATTTCGCTTAGCATAATGCTCTCGAGTTCCATCCGTGCTGTCGCGAAGTTTAGTAGTTCTTTTTTTCTTTCTGCTGCGTAATATTCCATTGTGTAAGTGTACCATTATTTTTTGATCCAATCATCTACTGATGGGCATTTAGGTTGCTTCCAACACTTGACTATTGTAAATTGTGCTGCTATGAACATTGGGGTGCATAGGTTCTTTTGAATTGGCATTTTGGGATTCTTAGGGTGTAGTCCCAGCAGGGGAATCACTGGATCAAAAGGTAGTTCCATTTTCAGCTTTTTGAGGAAATTCCACACTGCTTTCCACAATGGCTGCTCCAGTCTGCATTCCCACCAACAGTGTACTAGGGTTCCCTTTTGTCCACAGCCTCGCCAGCACCTGTTGTTTGTGGATCTGTTTATGACGGCCATTCTGACCGGTGTGAGGTGGTACCTCATGGTGGTTTTGATCTGCATTTCTCTGATGGCTAGTGATGCCAAGCATCCCTTCAAATGTCTCTGGGCCCTCTGTATCTCCTCCTAGGAAAAGCGTCTGCCCAGGTCATTTGCCCATTTTTTGATTGGATCGTTTGTCTTCTTGGAGTGGAGTTGAGTGAGTTCTTTATATATCTTGGAGATCAAACCTCTATCTGATATATCATTAGCGAATATATTTTCCCATGTGATTGGCTCCCTTTTCATTTTGCTGATGTTTTCTTTTGCCTTGCAGAAGCTTCTTATTTTGATGAGGTCCCACTTGTTTATTCTTTCCTTTATGTCCCTTGCTATAGGAGACATATCAGTGAAAAAATTTGCTGCGTGGGATAGCTGAGTTTCCTGCCAGTGTTCTCCTCTAGGACATTTATGGTGTTGCGACTTATATTTAAGTCTTTTATCCATCTTGAGTTTATTTTTGTGTATGGTGTCAGCTGATGATCCAATTTCAATTGTTTGCATGTAGCCATCCAGCTCTCCCAACACCATTTGTTGAAGAGGCTATTATTGCTCCATTTCATGGTTCTGCCCCCTTTGTCAAATATTAGGTGCCTATATAGACCTGGGCTTATTTCTGGGCTTTCTCTTCTGTTCCACTGGTCTATGGATCTGTTCTTGTGCCAGTACCAGATTGTTTTGAGTATAGTGGCTTTGTAGTACAGTTTGATGTCTGGTATTGTGATCCCTCCTACTTTGTTTTTCTTTCTCAAAATTGCTGCAGCTATTCGGGGGCGTTTATGGTCCCATATAAATTTTTGAATTGTCTGTTCTATTTCTGTGAAATATGTCATTGGTATCTTAATAGGGATTGCGTTGAATCTATAAATTGCTTTGGGTAGTATGGACATTTTGATGATATTAATTCTTCCAATCCATGAGCACAGTATATGCTTCCATTTATTTGTGTCTTCCTTAATTTCTTTCTTCAATGTTGTATAGTTTTCTGTGTACAGGTCTTTTACCTCTTTGGTTAAATTTATTCCTAGGTACTTTATTTTTCTTGTTGCTATATTGAATGGTATTTTTTTTTCTGATTTCTTCTTCTTCTATTTCATTGCTGGTGTACAAAAATGCCTTTGATTTCAAAGGCTCAACCAATCCAGAAGCTGGTTCTTTGAAAAAATAAATAAAATTGAGAAGTCTTTAAGCAGACTCCTCAAGAAAAAAAGAGAGAGGACCCAAATTAATAATATCAGAAATGAAAGAGGAGAAATAACAACTGATACCACAGAAATACAAAGGATTGTCAGAAACTACGATGAACAATTATATGCCAAGAAATTTGAAAACCTTGGTGAAATTGACAAATTTTTAGGAAACTATAATCTTCCAACACTGAAGGAGGAAGAAACAGAAAGCTTGAACAGACCGATAACAGCTGGGGAAATTGAAGCAGTAATCAAGAAACTCCTGGCCCACAAAAGCCTAGGGCCGGACGGTTTCATAGGAGAATTTTACAAAACATTTAAGGAAGAGCTAACCCCTGTCCTTCTCAGACTATTCCAAAAAATCCAAGATAAGGGAAGACCTCCAAACTCTTTTTATGAGACCAGCATCACCATAATCCCCAAACCAGATAAAGACCCTGCAAAGAAGGAAAACTACAGGCCAATTTCACTGATGAACATAGATGCTAAAATCCTCAAAATATTGGCAAACCGCATCCAGCAACACATTCGAAAGATTATCCACCATGATCAACTGGGATTCATCCCAGGGATACAGGGATGCTTCAATATACACAAGTCAATAAATGTGATACATCACATAAATAAAAGACAAAAACCACATGATCATCTCGATAGACGCAGAAAAAGCATTTGATAAGGTACAGCACCCATTTATGATCAAAACACTCAGCAAAATGGGAATAAATGGGGCATTCCTCAACATAATAAAGGCCATATATGAAAAACCTACAGCCAACATCATACTCAGCGGGCAAAAACTGAAAGCTTTCCCACTAAGATCGGGAACACGACAAGGATGTCCGCTCTCACCGCTTCTTTTCAACATCGTATTGGAAGTCCTAGCCACAGCAGTCAGACAAGAAAAACAGATAAAAGGCATCCAAATAAGAAAGGAGGAAGTAAAGCTATCATTGTTTGCAGATGACATGATAGTGTACATAGAGAACCCTGTAGACTCTACCAAAAAACTCTTTTCAATTTTATTTGAATTTAATTTCCACTGTGTTCCAGACAGACTATGACTAAACGGAGGACGTTAGAACCGACTGGTCTAGAATCATCTAGTTTAGCATCATCTATTTTCTCATTAAAGATCTAGGAGGATATATTGAAATCCACTTGGGTAAAGCAATGCCAGAAAGAATAATAAAGTTATTTTCTAACTCATGCCTATAATATTATTGTGTGCATTTTCCTAAGGAAAGCTCATATGCATAAATGCAAGAAGTAGAAATGTGTAATGGGATTTTAAATCTATTCATTCAAAGACATCTCTGGGTATACAAAAACATTTAATATGAAGCTTAGCCAAGATTCTTTTCCCTTTTACACAAAGCAAAGATTTGAAAGATTTGAAAGCAAACACTTCTTTCTGGGACAAAGCTTGACTATCAGAAAAAACAAAATGCTTTTAATTTTTTCTTAATATTTGCCTTTAAGTGGAAAATCTAGTCAAATTACTTTGTGAGTCAGTTTTCAGTGGCTCCCTGTTGCCTGCAAGATAAAATTGATACTCTTTAGTATGGTGTATATGACCTGTTATGATCTGTGCCAGGTACTGTACTAGGCTCAGCATGACTACTATCTCATGTTGTTTCTCCAGAAATCCTTACAAAATAACATCATTACTATTGTAGCGTTAAGAAAACAGAGACTCAGAGACATTGCCCGAAGTCACACTGCAGTTCAGCTGCCATACTGAGGGTATCTGACACCAAACGTTGTCCAACCACACTTTGCCAACCTTCCTACTTCTGTAAAGAAGTTACATCAAAAATGCCTGGAAAAATAGAGAGAGAGACAGAGAGAGAGAGAGAGAGAGAGAGAGAGAGAGAGAGAGAGAGAGAGAGAGACTTATTTATCCAATCAAGTGGAAATTTGAAGGAAGCAATGGTTTAAAAATATAATGGTGAAGATGGGCTAACTCAATGATTTTTGCTATCTCATTCCCATGCCCCAGAGCATGGGAATCCCTAGAGAAAAGTTTAAATCCCTTGAGGAATTTTATATTTTTATTTTTAGCTCACAACATGTGTTGTAATTAATGATCATTCCTTTCAAAGTGGTAAATACCACTAAAAATTTTTTTCACCCACTATGCAGAGGTACCCTAAATCAGAAATTTTCAATTGGTGTGCCACAAAAATTTTGATTTTTAAATTTTTTTAAATTTTTTATTTTATTTTTATTTTTTTAGAGAATTTTTGAGTTTATTTGAGCCAAACTGATGATATGCCAGGAAGAAAGATCTCAAATGCTCTCAAGAATTTTTAAAACATGCAACACCTGACAATTTAGTGAGGGGCACTGACCTCGTTTTCTTTAGATTGTCAATTAAAAATGACAACAGCCAGTACAAAAATAGCCATTCAGTGTGAATGAATCAAAATTATACCAACTTTTTTGTCAGGTTGGCAAAAAAAATAATTTTTTTGGTGTGCCACAGAATTTTAGTAATTAGTTTTTTCATGCTATGAGATGGAAAAGGTTGAAAATTGCTGCCCTAAAGGAAAGTATAATATTATGAGCTCCAGGTAAGACCAGAAGTCTAGGCCTGTATCATTCTGTATGGCAGCCAGTAGGCACATATGTTGATTGAGAATTTGAAATTCAGCTATTCTAAATTGAGATATGCTGTCAGGGGGAAAAAACCCACCAGGTTTCAAAGAAAAAAAGTAAAATAGCTTATTAATATTTTTGTACTGATTACAGGTAGAAATGATAACATTTTGGATATAATGGGTTAAATGAAATATATTATCAAGATTAATTTTGCCTGTTTAATTTTTAAATGTTACTACTAACATTTAAAATTATATATGTGGCTCACTTTATATCTCTGTTGGACAGCTCTAGTATAAGAAAAAGTGGATACTTTTCAAATTCCCCCCCCCCAGCAGACTTTAACCTTAAGGAAGTATTGGAAGAGAGAAGCATCTCTCAAAAATGCAGAACAAATTTGCATTTGTTTTTCTAATCTGAGGTTTACTGGGGACAGCATCTCTCCAACACATGTGGCCTGAGAACAAAGTTGAACATAGAGCTGCCAAGAGAACTTGCTGTGGCTTCCAAGAGCTGTGATATCTTGAGGAGAGCAGGCCGTGTCCTGGGGGAGTTTCAATCACGTTTTTCTGTTGCTGTGTGTTCAAATCAAGGCAGTATCCATACAGCACTAAGTAATAATGTCTTGTAATGGGTCCTGGATGAGGCAGAATCATTCATTTAGCTGAGAGTAGAAATCTGTAAAACCAATTAGGGGTGTTGTAGATGGTCTCTATTCTGCACATTTGTACTTCTCAGTATTCACATTAAACTTAATCTCTGTATGTATTTGTCTAACATAAAACATAAATATAGTCATTCTAAAGAAATGGTTCAAACATGATAGGAGTTTATTTTTCATTCACATAAAAGAAGTTTTCATTTGATGGGAGGCTCTTCTCCAATTGACAATTCTACAACATTGGCTCTTTCCATCTTGTGGCCTTTCTCCCTCTTTAACATATGATTTCCAAAGTCACAGTGCTTGTATTTATCAAGCCAGAACGTGCTTAAGGGCCACATTTCCACTGGGTAGAATTTAGCCATAGTCTATTTGTGGGCCCTGAGGGAAGAGGACGATTTTTATAAACAGTATGCCATTTCCACATAGTCCCCACTTCCTGTTCAGGAAACGGCAGCTCTTCCCATACATAAAACTCACTCATTCTTTTACCAAGGGAGACCACACAAAGGGAGACAACAGAGCCACTCCCTGCAGCTCAATGTCTAGATGTCCTGTCACGTTATGATATTTTGAACTTTGTGTTGAGAAATTCATCCCAAAAGTGGTCTTTAAACACACACACACTTTAATTGTAGAGTTAATTTCACTACCAGAACAATGGAGTTCTTTGATTGACTGAGTCTAAAACAATCTGAGTCAGTTGCTTGCCATTGTATGAACCAATTATAACTTTTGATAGCTTTTCCATTGATTGAGTTGGAATCCTACTCATAGCCTCAATGCAATGTTTGTATTTTCTTTGCCACAGGAGCATAGAGCGTCACTAACCCACATTTTTCTCCATATTTCAGTTTCACTGTCACCCTTTACATCCTAGCTCCAACCTCTAGGTCATTGCCATCCCCAGAAATCATTACTAAGAATGGACAAAAACCTTGGCTCAAAGGTTTTTGTTTTTTAACAGTGCTTTACTTTTCAGGAATATATATCTAGGAGGCAAGAACAAGGGTTATCACCTCTAGCCCTGAATTTCTATAGAGGCTCCATTCTTTAACTGAAGGGCCTTGAAAGCTTCTCCTGAAGCCAAGTACCACTCCCCCAGTACCAACACACAGCATTTCTCTTCTCCCATGTTCTCCAGCCCATAACAAAAGTGGGTGGGGGCTGGGATATGCAAAATGAAAACAAATGGTTGTTCCAAGAAGGAGCAGGCCTAAATCCTCAACTTACTATGTACAAATGAACAAGATTAACTGTTTTGAACCTCATTTTCTTCATCTACACAATAACAATCATCTCTCTCAAAGATCTGTTAAAAAAGTCAACTAGAAATATCAAAAACACAGTGTAGAACAGAGTGCCTAATTTACAATAAGTACTCAATTCATTATAGTTTTTTCCCCTCCTTGTCCTTTCTTTAGACATCATCCCAACTGCAACATCACAACCCTCCCTCCCTCACCTCCCACATACACACCTTGACTGCAGCCTTCAGTATTCGGATTGCTAACTCAGGCCACTGACGCTGAACATGCCGTTTCACTTTCTCCTGGTGCCTCAGCACATCCTAAGCCCCCAGCTAGGGAAGCTTAGGAGCCATCCTTCTTCCCAATGTCTGTCATCAGTTGGTCTCACCACAGTCTAATTTTATTTAGCACCAGCCCACTTCTGTTTTATGCCTATGACTATTGGTAGCAAGAAAGTCAGTGGCCACCCTAGCTGAAGACTAAATGCCAGCCCAGAGAAAAAAAGATTTAATTGGGGTCCGATGAGTTCACAGGTACGCACGCGCGCAGACATGTGTGTGTGTGTGAAAGAGAAAGAGAGAGAGAGAGAGAGAGAGAAAGAGATGTTGACTTGAGATAATATGTACTAAAAAATATAACTGAAAAAATGTATTATGAGATTTTTGAATAAGAAGTTTGGATGAAGAAATATGTTAGCTGGGATGCCTGGGAACCAAACACATGTGTGCATGATACAGAAAAGGGGAGGGAGAAATAAAAAGAAGCCAGTAGGATGTGTCATTGGATTAGTATGAAAGAAGGGGGAAAAAAGTCAGCAATGTAGTGGGAAGGAAAAAATAGAATTAAAACACATGGGTATACATAGATACACATACATATCTCGATATATAAAATATATGTATATATTTTCATAGGAAATGGAGTTTTATGAAATTGTTTCATAAATAATAAATTGTTTCAAAGCTTAATAATTAGAGAACTCAATGCTCCATATGGAACTCCCCTTCCCCAGGGGATAAATGTAGTTCTGGTGAAGCAATCTGTATATAGAAAAGGCCAGCGTCATTAGGAGATGAAGGCTGGATTCATGATTGGTGATGGCCAGTGTCCAGTCAAGGGAGCCCTGCATCTGCCCTTAACCACGACCCTTTAAGGCTGGATGCATTGCCTTATATGGTCCGCCATTGGAAAAGGAAGAGACTATCTTTCTAGAGTCTCCACAAATACTGCAAGTGGGATCCAGCCCATTTTCAAGTCAGCACAAATTGAGAGGAAAGGATCTTTGTTTTGATAGGGACCAACTAGGCCAGAGAGGAAGAAAGGCACATCAGCACAGGCTTTCCTTTTTTGTAGAAAAGGGCCAATACTCTGTGGTGTTTCCCCTTCTCTGAGAAGGCTTCTGAGGCTGTCTCAGAAGGGACTGTTTTTCTGACACTAACCCCATTGTCACCCTGTGTGCACTTGGTGACTCACAGTGGATGAACTGGCATTCTCAGAGCTGTGCCTTTATCACCACTGGGAGAGGAGAGCAGCTGTCTTTTCAGTCCGGACTTTTCCTCCTGGGGTTTCTGCTGGCCATTCCCAATGTCGCGGAGCTTTTCCATGCTAATAGAGACAATTCACAGGAAAATAGTTTCTTTGAATACGAAATGCTTTGGTCAGGTTCTGGCTCCACAAACTGCTCAGCTCCAGACAGCGTGGAAAATCCGTGGTACAGTAATAATACTGACAGCACAAACAATTACTTCTAGTATTATATTATTATTACTACACAGTGAAACGGAATGAACACTACCCTATAATTAGAATATTCTCCTGGAATTTTGACATCTGATCTGGAAACACATTTCTTATTCATTGACAGAAGGCAAAGGAAAACTTTAGTAACATCGCGAAAGCCTTACAGAGAATGAATACACACAATCAGACTTAACTGTCTTGCTATCCCACTTTCCTCAAGACACCTTCAGGCAAATGTGAAAAAGAGAAGGTGGAGAGTAGCTCCAACAGCAAAAACTCTAGCCAAGGGTCACTGTGTCGCAGCTTTCCCTCTGTACTACTTTGGGTTTGGGCCATTTTTTCAAATTATGTATCCAAAACACATCCTGGAGAGTTCACATGTCACTGATTGATTCTGCTAACGACAACTGCACTAACCCTAAGAGCTTATGAAACAACTGGTAAGGAAATGGATTCTTTTTAAGGAGTTTCTATTTTGAGATAATTGTAGATTCATATGCAGGTATAAGAAATAATACAGAGAATTGCCCTGTGTACCCTTTACCTAGTTTTCCCCAGTGGTAACATCTTACAAATGTTACCTCTGCAAAGTTAAATATCAACCAGGATATTGACAGTGACACAACATACTGGTCGTACTCAGATAATTCAGATTCCACAATTTTACTTATACTCATGTGTATGTACATCAATAGTCTATGTGATTCTGTCACATGTGTAGGTTTGAAAATCCAGCACCACAGTCAAGATACAAAATGTGGAATCGAATGAACAAAATGAACTATCCAGCAAGAGAGAGACAAGCCCAGGGACGGAGAATAGGCTGACAGCTGTTGGGGTGGGGCTTCACTGGGAGGCTGGGTCGTGGGGCTGGAGGGATTGAGAAAAGAGAAAAAAGCAAAAAGCTCATGGCTGCAGATGCTAGTGTGGGGATTGCTACGGGGGGGGGCGGTGGCGGAGGGTGTAGGGGAGACAAATGGTGATGGAAAGAGACTTTACTCGTAAAGTAAATCCACAGTACAGCTTACAGGGGATGTGGAGTCATGCACCTGAAACCTGTATAATTTTGTTTACTAGTATCACCCCAATAAATTCAATAAAAAGGGAAAAAGATACAAAATTTCACAAGGATCTCTTTCATGTTGCTCAAATGAAAGGAACTTTCCTCATTAAGTAGTTCAGGAATATTTATAACTGAAGTATTATAAATAGAGACAAAAACCCCACATGCTGATCTTATAAACCAGTGATTATTATGCCTTCACGAGACATGGAATTAAGCAGTTCATTTTCTTCTTTTTTAATTCACCTGACAACCATTTTGGGGGACTGTGCTAGTTAAAAAAAAATTTAAAACTTTAAAGAAAGATATATAAATAACATGTGGTATTTCAATAAATAATGTAATGAAAGAACAAAGAACCAGTAAAAAGAAATATTCAATTAACTAACATTTGCAGCTTTGTTCAATATGCCAAACACTGGAGAAACACAATGTGTTGGAATACACTTAAGCTTCTCTGGAAGAGACAATGTTCCTTTTTCTCTATATTCAATTCTTCCCAGGCCAAATAAACATAAACAGAAAAATGTAAAAAGCTGACATAGGTCATGGAAAAATATAAAATTTGGCAGGGTCCCACTTGGATTGCAATGATTTTCTAAGGGCAAAGAACTGTGAAATTGCTTAGAAAGGCCTCCATTAATCAATCTGACACACTTGGGAACTTCCATATTTTTACCTCCAATAAACTAGTCAGAACATGCATGATTAGGTAATTTAATTAAATGAGTTAAATCTGCCTTGTCATGAAGAAATTTTCAATATTTGCCCTATCAATTGGATTAGTGAGACCCAAATCATCTGGTATACACCTGAAAAATATGATGTTCATAATCCAGAGACAGCAGTGTTTTTGTGCGTCTGACTCTTCCTTCAAACTGTACTAATGAAATATCTATTTGTGGAAGGCTTCTTCTCTGTATAAAATAAATTTAAACATGGTGATTGATAGTCTAAACGGAGAAAGGAGGTATTCACACAAATCAGTGTAGTAGACAGGGAAAGAGTCAAATGTGTATGGCTTGTAAGAGTAGGTGAATATTATCTGGAGAAGGTGGAACTTGAATCTGGTCCAGGAGTTGGATAGGTAAAAGCAAGGAGGAAGTGTGTCCCTTGAAGGGAAATTAGATAAGCAGGTGAGGAAATGAGCATCACGATTCAAGAAGAGTGAGAATGCAGGCTGGTTTAGAGTGAAATTCATATGGGGGTTGTGAGAGTGGTGGGCTCTAGGGTCAAACGGCCCAGATTCAAATCCCAGATGCTCCACTTACTAGATGTATGAATTGGGAAGTTAACCTTTCTGTGCCTCCGTGCTCCAAACTGTAAAATAAGGGTGATAATTATGCCCACGTCATAGGATGACGGTGAGTGTTAAATAAGATAATTTGTAACAGTCACTTCTCAGTGTGCCTTGCCAAGACGTGCTCACTCTATTATGACTGTCATTTGCACTAAGCCAGTGTGAGACCGCGAAAAACCTAAGGAAGAAGGAAGATCATCTCAGCGTGAGACAAGGAGAACTGGTTTAGAAAAGAAGAGAGAGACTTCGAAGAAAACCTGCAATTGAGAAGAAGGAAGTGACAGACTGGCCCTGTTTCTCAAATTTCAGAAAGTAGAGTATCATGAGGGAAATGGAAAAGGAAAAGTATAATGAGTTTAATTCTGGGTAATTGAATTGAAAGTGAGAGTGGAACATTCTGTATCAGTTGGGATTCAACTACTCAGAGCAGCAGTACCAATAGGAGAGACAGCTCACATCTATGTATCTCATATATATTTATCACCATTTATATATGCATGTATATACACACATATACATATAAATATAATATAGACATATGAGATACATGTATGTATGTATGTATGGTATGTACTTATTGTGTGGACCTGGCTTGCATTTCTGTGCCTGGCTTTCAGAAAGGGAAGATCACCAGCAGGCAGGAACCCCATGAGGTTTAGCTTATCCTTGAAGTTTACAGGAAGGAAGGCCCAGGGGACCGGAGAGTATGCAGGCCTGATTGGTGTCTCTGACCTTCAGGGAGGGCCTATTCCTTCTTTAAAGGGCTTCCACCTGATTCAGTGAGCCTCTCTCCCTCACCCCTACCCCCAAGATAATCTCCTTTTTGATAAACTCAAAATCAACTGATTTAGGGCTTTAATTACATTTGTAAAATCCTTTCACCGCAGTATCTAGACTCTAGTTTGATTGAATGGGTGGGAGAAGATGTGTGTGTGTGTGCAACGAACTGGCCACTGCCTTTCTGCTGCCCTCCTACTCTCCTTGAAGCCTACCCTAATCAGAAACATGCTAGAAAGGAAAGTCTGAGGAGTGCCCTGCATCCAAGCCAAGTTCACACATCACAGAGTCATTATGCATTCCAACAGAGATCACCTATATGTTACGAGAACAAGAGACGAAACGTGAGTGAAAGATGCAGAGAGGTGATAAGGAATTGAGTTATTAACAGAGAGGTGACAATGGAGTTTATGAGACAGGAATTATTCATCAGGAAAGGGGAGAGAAAGAAGTAAGCATTAACTTCGGGCAATGCCCACAAGTAAACTACAGTATGAAGAACATAAATAGTAAAGAACATAAATAGTACAGTAGGAAGGACATAAATAGTGGCTTGTATGGTAGGAAGGGAACAATTAGAGGTTAGGAACACGAAAGGCAAAAACTCACGTTGTCAAATTGCTGTCCTGCTTAAAACATCTAATGAATCCCCATTGTCTATGTAGTATAAACAGTAAATATTGAAACTATTGTTCAAGGACCTTTACTCTATGACCCCATCTAGTCTTCTCTCTTCACCTTCAGCCAGTCCTCTGTACTCATATCCCCTCGGCTCGAATCATATCAGACGACTAGCTACTTCCCAAACACAACTTTCACGCTTGCCTTCCCTGGAATGCTCCCCCTGCTCATTTACCTAGCAATCACCTATTCATTCTATACTGCCCAGCAGCAACACTGCTTCTCTGTTTTGCTTTCCTCAGTCCTCACCCCCATCCTATTCAGAAATAAGAATGTTGTGTATTCATTCTTCTGCTATAGCACTTAGTCTATAAATATTACATTCCATGATTCCTTTACACAATTTTCAATTTCTCAAGGGTATAACTATGTCATATTTGTATTTCATTTCTAGCCTGGAACACCATGCTTGACAAATAGCAGATGATTATTATGTATGAAGGAATGAATAAATTAATGAATAAATTAACACATTAAAATATTTAAGAGTGGCCCTCTAGAAACAAAGCATTTCCCTTCTCATTGTTTTTTAACTCAGGGACTCAAGAAATGGCATTCTTGGCCATGCATGAGATCATTTATTCACTCATCATTCATTTGTTTAAAAAATGTAAGGTATCTTATTGAGAGGCACACTAGAAAAGATATTTGGTGGAGAGCCTGGTGTCACATTGTCCCTTGTCACCTTAACAGTCAAGAAAAGACTACTTATTTACAAGTAAATAAAATCCTCAAGCTGCTTTTCAAATTCTTACAATGGGTTGCTGAGTCTAAAATGTGACAATGTGAACCATTTCAGGGTGTGTGAGAGCACAGACCTATTATATACCAGGTCTCATTGCTGCTGGATTGGGAAGCAAATAATAAGGAACATGCATTGTAAACTCCAGGTATGTCCAGAAACGATTCTGACTTGACAGCTTCTTCTTATCCCAAAACTGAGAGAGTATGAGCAAGGATTGGGCTGATGGACATATTCCCAAAGGGGCTCTTTAAAGGTAGCCATGGTCAGAAGAAAACATCCTTAAGTTGCTACTTATGAATTGTCCTCTGTGACTCATCCCTTCCTGTGGCACTTTCTTGTCCCCAGGCATAGTTTGTTCCAGCTGTTGCTCATTACGTCCAATTCTATAATGTTTCCATTTTAGGCAATAGTAATGTTAAGATCTTGATCGCCATACCCTTCTGCTGTCCTTGTCCATCTACTATCAAAATGGGGCAGAGGAAAAGGAAGAGATACCTTGTGTATCATGTATTTGCCACATGTACACTTCCATGACTCCTTGATGGCAAAGCAGCCTTACCTCCTGCTACTTGTCAGGTTTATTACACCTACAAGGGTGATCATTCCTTTCCTTAACTGCTGGTCCCTTAGCCAGGGAACCTGAAGTGACTGGGTGAAAGCTGTACTTTAAGGTTTAATAAAACTCTTGTTCTGTTTATCCCTTAAGAGAGGTGTTTCTCCTTTGGGAAACAGGACTTCCAATGTTAATCCAACCACAATATTGATTTTCTATTTTATCCTTAATAAGTTTTAGAGAGACATAATTCATTAATGATAATTCTTAAATTGAAAGACTAAACAGGAAATAGGAATTATAACAAGGGAAAAACTAGGATCTAGAGAGTGGGGATGTAGTTGTTTCAGCATGAAGAGCCCTGGGTTCAAATTCCAGCTCTACCACCTACTATCAGTATGAGTGTGTACAAGTTACTAAACCTTGGTTTGATCCATTCATTCAAAATCCACACAATCAACTCACAAAGGATTTTTGTAAGAAAGAAATTAGATAGTCGTACAGAGGGGCCTATGCTAAGTAGACATTCAGTGCATCACTCAATACAACAATGCCAGGCACGTCCATTTTGCTTTCTAAGATGACCCAGGGATTTCTCATCAGAAATAGAACGTGCTTGTCATCGCGCTTCTTCTGTAATCCTCTTAATTAAAATCCAGAGTGACCTCTGGAAAAGATAACCTAGGAAACCAAAAAACAAATATGGGAATGTTTACATTTTCTTAGTAACAAAAATAGCCAGAGTGACTGGTCTTTCTCAAGACTCCCTGATGCATGACTAAGAGAATTTTGAAATGTCTTCTTAGTTTTCCTACTAGGGATACTGATATTTCCCTAATATTCCTCTTCTGTCATCTGAAGAGTCATGACTTTTCCCAGAGGATATTTCAAGCTTTCCTTATGAAGATATCTTTGGAAATAAACTGATTGTTTTAGAATGGATTTTAGTACTACACCCCATGATTATATGCATAAATGTATAGATATATGCATATATAGCAGTTGTATGTTTAAAGTTAGATCAAAATTGAGAAAGTGAGAGAAGAGAGGTAGTGCAAGGAGGAGGGTGATGGGAGAGAGGGAGAGTAGAGAAATGAGGCTACTGGTGGTGATGTTCTCTGTGTTGATGGCATAGATGGCATAGGCTGGTGATGGGAGTGATACTGCTCAGTGGTTAAGAACTTTGGCCTTGAGTTTATATCCCAGGTCTATTTTTCACTATCTGTATACCCTTGGCACACCTCTGAAACTTTCTAAGCCTTGATTTTCTAATCTATTAAATAAGAAAAATATTAGTACTGACTTCAAAGAGTCACTGAGATGAGTAAATGAGATTATAAATGTTAAGTGCTTTGTATGGTGCCAAGCACAATTTAAGCGCTCATTACACAGGAGTTATTGTTATATATTAATGGAACTTTCTTTTGTCTTCCAAAAAAATCACCCCAATATTGAACTTCATTCTTGTAGAGCGAAGGAACATCCCCATGTAAAGTTTCTCACTGTCAGTACATCTGCTGGATAATGTCTTTTGCACTCAACATCCATTCCTACCCTTTCTTTTACCTACTTGCATCTGGAGGCTTACAATGATAATTCACAGAATCATGCACAACTAGTTCTGGATTTGATTTATCCAACAAAATAGACTCAGTCAGTAGAGGGACAGCCCAGAAGAGGGGACTAGCAGGTGGGGCCTAGCAGGCAAGGTTAAGAAAGGAAGAGCACTTTTGGAGCCTGGGCTCGAAAAGACATTCCAAGATCAGGTGACCAATGGGTGGGTGTCAAAAAGTTATAGCACTGACCACTGTGGAAGCAGCAGGAGCAGCTCTCTCCAGATCCCATCATTGCTCTGGTGATGCTAACTTAGATCAAAGGGCTTCCGCTCCTCTAGCCCTGCCAAGGATTTTGCAAGCATCTCTTTCTCCATGTGAAATCTCTCCCTTAAATACCTGTAGCCATTTCCAGTTATCTCACACTGAATCCTGAGTGACGTTAGCACCAATCTGAGCTCTTTCAATGCCTTTTACCTCATTGCTGGAGCACCTGGATATTGAACAAAATGGCCCATGTCCTATATATTGACTACTAGGTATAAGGCAAAAGATGGGCATTGTCATAAACAAACAAACAAACAAACCCAAACAAACAAAACACAAGGAATGATAAGCACCCAAATTCAATCCCTCTCTTCAGAAAACTGAGTCATTAGACATATTAAAAACTCTCATGTTTTGACTAATCATCCGTACTTTTCATTAGCCTGCGGGGACCATTAAAAGATTTTAGTCTTCAGTGGACCACAATGGGATTTAGTCCAAATTTGCTATTGTCAGTATGTTTCATATTGGATTTTTCTTTTGTTTGGAAAACTTGTATATTTGGATATGTGAACCCACAATATACTGTATATTTATCCATTTATTCAGTAGTTACTTGCTGAATGAATGTCTCCTAATATAAGTGGATGCTGTTCTAGGTACTGGGAATACAGCAGTAGAAGGAAAAGGAAAAATCTTTGCCCTCATGGATATTATAGTAAAATGGGAGAGAAAACAAAAAAAAATCATGAATCGATAATAGAATGTCAGATAGTGGTAGGGGCTATGGAGAAAAAAAGCAGATAGGGATGGAGTACAGTGGATGTACAAGGCCTCTCTGAAAAGGTGACATTTGACAAAGGATCTGCATGAAGAGAGGTTGCAAACCATGTGTGTGTCAGGAGAAGAGCACTCCAGGCAGAGGAAATGGCAAGTGCCAAGGTCCTGACTTGGGAGAGTGCTTGGCATGGGCGGTCAAGAAGTGGGAGACCATGGGGAAGAGAAGTAGGTGATGATGCTGGAGAGAAGGCTGGAGCTAGACCATGTAGGGGGTCCCTGTGAGCCTTGCAAAGGCCTTTAGATAAGAAACCATGAAGTGGAATGACATTATCTGACTTACATTTCAGGATCATTCCGGTTTCTGAGTGGAGAAAAAAACTTTGGGGAGCAAGAGTACAGGAAGGAAACCATGTAGGAAGTTATTGCAATAAGGCACGAAAAAGATGTTGAGGATTGGATTGCAGGTGGTTTGTTGGGAAGATGTTCAGGGAAAGCATATGTAAGGGAGTGAGGGAGACAGGACTGGGCAGAGGGAAATTTTCAACTATGAATCAGTTGCAACAAAGGCTTCGGTCAGTCACAGAAGCAGCATGAACAGACCTTCAGAGACATCTGGAATTGAGGCAATGAGGGCCCAAGCCTTAGTAATTCTTCATCAAACTATCAGTAGATACTGGCTGTTCCTGGGGAATGAATGTAACCTTGAGTGAGGCAGCAGCCTTGGATGAAAGTCAGTTCTTGAAAAGAGACAAAGTGGTGAGCCATCAGCAGGCAACCCTTCCACCAAGTTGGGGAATGTATGCTTTAAGGGGGGGCATCTGGGTATCTACAGCAATCTACCCCTTGTGTCACCTGCATCCACTTGCTTCCTATTTTTTCAGCTCATCTCACAACAGTTTCTCTAGGATTCCAACCTGTCTCTTTTTCAGGGGAAAGACTGGTCTTATGGCTACAACTAAAATGCACTCCTCTTACTGGCCACTCTAGATTCTCTGCCTTGGTTGGTACTGGTAGCTTATGTGGTGGGGTAACTCAGACCTCAGCCCTAGGAGCATTGAGGCCTGACCACCATGTCCTTCTGCTGTCTTTCAAAATGCAGCAGGGAAGACCCAAGAGATGCCCTGTGGATCATTTGAGTGCCCTGTGTATGGTTCCTTGACTCCATTGAGCTAGATGAGCCCTACTTTCTCCTAACATTCAGGTTCATTTACCCCTACTAGATGGTGATTCCTCTCCTTGCCTGCTGGTCTCTTGGCCAAGAAGCCCAAAGTAACTGAGTGGCAGCTGTGTCTTAAGGTTTGATAAAAGCCTTGTGTTCCCCAGTGGAAATGCCCCTCCTCTGGGGAACATGACCTCCAGACTCACAAACCTGGAGTTGTGGTGAGGGAAAGTCACATTTCTCATGCGAGTCACTAGGAGTAAAGGGAAGCATAGTTATTCTTACCTCTAACACATAGTTTCCTAAATCATGCATTCTCCTTTTTGGTAATATGGCACAATATAACAGCCATTAATTTAAAGTATATATTTTTCCTCATCTTCAAGCCGGCACCAGAGCTTCACCTTCATAAAGGCAGTCCCTAGCTCTATCAAGCCAGAAGTTGTAGCATGTGACAGATCTGGAAGACCCCACGGTCACAAGTGTAGTAATTAGCAGTGCTGGGATTTAATCCCATTTAGCCCAACAGTAAAGCACATTTCATGGTCATTTTGTCATTTTTTTTCTTAAGACAATAACACCTTAATGACCAGTGTGTTCATGGACCTTTCTCTTCTCCTAACCTAGAAGAATTGAAACTGGTTGATTTTAAGCCTCTCTGCACAGTTCTTTGTCAGTATAACATAGTGCAGCAATGCTAAACAGAGTGTATCAAAGTTGTTTGCCTTTTCAAAATTCGCATCAGTCTACCTTGATTCAAACAAGTGAACTCTTTACCAGAAACCCCATCTTTCTCACTTGGCATAGAGAGACCTCTTGGAGCGACCTCCTGGAACTGGGTTGCCTCCACAGAACTAGTGAGGGAAGGACCTTGTTTCCCCTGAACTGGGTCAGTCTGCTGTCTGGTGTCAGAGGCTGAGATTCAGCACACAAAGGTTACCTGCTTTACTTATCGAATGACTCATCAGGACAAGAATGGGGGCAAAGGGCCCCTCTGGTGACATTCCACAGCTGGGCTGTTGTCTCCACAGCTGTGGCCTGAAGTGGGGACTCGCATCATCCATATTCTGTCTGCTTGCCCAGGCAGAGGCATGCTTCTTTTCGTTCTTTTTTTTTAAAAAATTTTATTTATTGATTTTAGAGAGATAGGAACAGAGAGAGAGAGAGAACAGGCATCGATCTGTTGTTCTGCTTATGTATGGCATTCATTGGTTGCTTCTGGTATGTGCCCTGACTGGAGATCAAACCTGCTCTAAGCACCTGAGCTGCCCAGCCAGGCTTTTCGGTGACTGAAGTGTACTCTTCCACGGCCTACTCATCTTCTGGAAGAGCTTGCTCTGTGTGAAATGAACCTTCTAACCTTAGCATTTTTAATTTAACATTTTGCTTTCCCAGGAACCCATCTTGGTTATCCCTAAAACTAATTGTTTATCAGAATAACTGGGGACATTTTAATAATAAAATTCCTGGGTTCTAACCCAGGGGTTTCTCATTGGCAAGGCCGGAAGAAAAGCCCCAGGAATATGCACTTTTTTAGGTAAACTTTTTAAAAGATGTTTTAAAGTATAGCACACAGAAAAGTTTACAAAATGAGCTTTGTGATATAGTTCAAATAATTGGCACAATGTGTACATATTCATGTAGCTAGCATCTTCTGGAACATCACTAGCTTCCCTGCCCCCGCACCCCCGCTCTATCCCAGGCATTCTCCTTCTCAAAGTAATCACAACCCTGACTTCTAACCCCATAGATTAGCTTTGCCTGTTTGTGAACTTTATATAAATGGGTTCATGCAGCATATGGCTTCTTTTGCTCAACGTTGTGTTTCCAAGATGCATAAATCTTGTTTTATGTGGCAATAGTTTGTTTATTCTCACTTCTTTATTGCATTCTATTGTGTGAGTGTGCCATAATTTAATAATTCATTTTGCTCTTGTTAACACATTTTTGTTTCAGTTTTTGTCTATCATGAATAGTACCACTACAAACATTCCTGAGCCTGCCTTTGGTGAAAATATGTACGCATTTCTGTTGGGTCTGTACCCTGGAGTGGAATTTCTGGATCAGATGGTATGCATGAATTCAGCTTTAGTAGGTACTGCCAGTTTTCCAAAGTGGTTCTATCAATTTATACTTCCAGTGGAAAACAAGACCATTGCTCTATATCCTTGCCAATAGTTGATTGTATGAGTCTTTTTAATTTTAGCTACCCTGGTGGATGTTAGTGGTATTTCATTATGGTTTTAATTAGAATTTCTCTCATGAATGTTGAGAGCCTTTTCAAGGTTTTGGTCATTTGAATATCCTTCCTTTTTAAAGATCCTGATCAATTTTTTTGGCCCATTTTTCTATTAGTTGTCTCTCTTTTTATTTGTTTGACTCCTTTTATTATATGTGCACTGAAAATATCTTCTTCCACTCTGACTTATCTTTTATTCCCTAAAGGTAATTTTTGATGAACTGAAGCTCTTAATTTTTACGTTGTCCAACTTACCTATTTTACCTTTATATTTAATGCTTTTTTTTTCTATTTGGAAATATTTGCCTATTCCTATTCCAAGCTTATGTTTTCTTCAGAATTCATATTTTTTAAAAGCTCCATGGTTCTAATGAATTACCAGGTGTGAGAAATTATAATGTTGAGTATTTTGTATTAAATATTATTATATACCAGAGGAAATGTCTTAGGTCTGAGTCAGTGATAGTGAGGTTTGGTCCAGAATCAAGAATATCTTCCCTGAAGTACCAAATAAAGGGAGGGTATTTAAAAATGGAAGTTTAACATCAAGGTCTGTTAAGGATGTGTGGGCTAGACATTGTCAGTGAAAAATTAGCAAAGTCGGATTGCTCTGTCAATATTAAAATCTGGGGGAGCAGAACTGAGCAGCTTCCAAGCTTCAGGGTCACAGGATTAAAAGGGACATTAGTGAAGCCGAGCCCCAGTAAGAGAAGCAGTTGAGCCTGGAAACCTAGGCTATGACTGGACACATCCTCCATGTCCTCACGTGCATGGTCGGCCTCTCAGTGTCTTCCCTGCCTGTTTTGAACTGATTTTAGATCCCCTGCTGACCCACATTCTTATCGCATTTTAGAAAGTGATACTGTCTCTGGACTGGTCTAATAAAATACTTTATAGTTTGGGAATTCAAAAAACTAGCTTCCCATCACAGATGGACTATTTATGTTTTTCTATAAGTTCCTAATGTGATTCTTTTTAAAGCAAGTAATGTGACCTTTGGAGCTACGGCGACCCTCAGGCTCTGCAGTCAGACTTGGTGTGGTCCGAATTCTTACCTGTGATCTTGGGCAAGTTACTTAATTTTTCTGTGTCTCAGTTCTCTCATCTGTTGGTTAGAGATAATAATACTATCTATTTCTGAGGATTTCCATGAGGATTACATAAATTAACGTATGTGAAGTACTTACAGTTTCTAGCACATAGGAAGTACTCAATAAATCTTGGATGCTCTGATCCTATATTACCTGATTTAATAACATCTGCAATATATTTTGGGTTCTTTATAACTAAAAATTATATGAATACACAAATAATTACATTTCAAGACAATGTAAGCCATAAATTCATAATCTCTCAAATATTACTCCCATATTTTAGAATAATTCCATCTCCGCCCCTTATTCACTATTTTACCTCAGAGACCTATAAGTACTATCCAGGAACTATTACCTAACTTTCAGGACTTCTCAGCCTGAAAGTCGCTGGAACCTAAGGGAAATTATTATTAGAGAAAACCATTCCCAGCTACAAACAACAGTGGGATGCCCTAGGTCATCACTGAAGAGCAGTGGTAGCATCTTTGTCCTTCTTCAGGTAAAAGTGAGCCAGCTCTACATTTTGGCAAAGTAGGACACCAAATTGTAGGAAATTCTCATCTGATTTCAGATATCAGGGACGGCCCACCACACAAAACCACAACTACTCCCCCTAATGGCTGGTGCCTCTAATTGCATCCATTGACCCTTGAAAGTATCGTTAGGTTAAATCTACTTTTCTAAGAACAATGAGTGTCACTCCTTAACATTCTTCTATATATTTTTCAATTACAGTTTACATTTAATATTATTTTATGTTATTTTCGGGTGTACTGCATCATATACTTTACAAAGTGGTCTCCCCGATATCTCCAGTACTCACCAGGCACCATACGTAGTTATTACAATATTATTGACTATATTCCCTAGGCTATACTTTATGTCTCCAAGACTATTTTATGATTACCAATTTATAGTTCTTAATCCCCTCACCTTTTCACCCAGTCCCACAACCTCCTTCTCCTCTGGCAACCATCAGTCGGTTCTCTGTATCTGAGTCTGTTTCTGTTTTGTTTGTTTGTTTATATCATTCTTTAGTTCCCATATATAAATGAAATTATATGGTAGTTGTCTTTCTCTGTCTGAGTTATTTCACTTAGCATACTACCCTCTAGTTCCATCCATACTGTTGCAAATAGTAAGATTTTATTCTTCTTTATGGTCAAGTAATGTTCCATTGAATATATGTACCACAGCTTATTTATCCACTCATCTATTAATAGGCATTTGGGTTGCTTTCATATCTTGGATATTGTAAATAATGTTGCAATGAACATACAGGTGCATATATTCTTTCAAATTAGTGTTTTGGGTTCCTTCAAATATATAATCAGAAGTGAAATAATTGGGTCATAAGGCAGTTCCATTTTTAATTTTTTAGGAACATCGATACTTTTTTCTATTGTGGCTGCACCCATCTGCATTTTCACCAAGAGTGTACCATCTGAAGGTACTTTTTTTGAGATAGAGAAGAAAGCCTTAGAATGATATAATCTTAAAATATTGAGTATTTTAAGTCTATTAAACATTATTACATACCAGAGGAAATGTCTTACATTATTTAAGACATAATCTTAAAATGAAAGTTGAAGAGGTACCAGAAAGGTGGGGGGGTGGGGGTGGAAATATAGGATGGGAGATATACCGAAGGCCAGTTTTGCTTGATTACATAATTCTATGTGAATCCAACACTGGTTACTCTGTACTTTGAAAGTAATCATATGCTCCCCCTAAATGTAATATCTGGAATTAATAAAGGATCATGTTCCAGTCTGGAAAAGCTATTGTTTGTCAAACTGAAGAATTGTTTTATCCTCTTTTATGAACTGGCATACCATCTGGTGAACAATAGTGAGCTCACCCTACCTCACTGATTGCAACATTTGAAATTTAGAAAATGTCAGAAAAGACTTAGCTATCTCTAGCTAATTTGAAGCTGACTATAAACTGTATGAAAAATTCCAGTTTTCGAAGGGAAATTCTTTTAGGAGAATACTAGGCAGAATGGTTGTCCAAGTTGAAAGAATGGCCTGACTCTTGTCAGTGAAGTGATCTTTTTTGTAATAACGGCTACAGCAAAATCATTCATAGCTCTCAGAAGTCATCAACAGAGTTCATTCTTGGCAAGCTTCAAGTATTCTTTGCCTCAGAGAATTACTTCCTAATTACTAAAAACATGATATGGTAGAAACAAACGTTGGCTCCAACCAAGTGTATAATTGATTGAGAAGTTCAGTCTCAGAGTAACTGTAAAAAAGCAGTTTGTGGGGCTGTTGCTGGGAATATTTGAGTGGGTGGGGGCCAGGCTTTCTCCTCGTCGTGGGATTTGGGAGTCTGATTACATGCCGTGTCTTTGGAAATTAAGAGCTGTTGATATTCAAGAATAATAAAGAAAAGACTCTTCCAGGAACGGAAGACTATGGAGGCTAATTATATCAATATGGCTTATTGCCCCAGGGGCAGTGGCTGCTGCAGTCCATTTGATATGACTAAGATGTTACAATAGCAGATGAACACTTACTGGATGGAAAAAGTTTATCCTGATGGTCAGTTCCACTCTTCTGGTTGAAAAAAATGTTGGCCTCTTTGGAGTATTCACAGGATGAAAAGTCAAATGGGCCCTGTGAAGTCAGTGGGAGGATGAGGAGAAAAAAGCAGTCAAACCAAAGCAGCCCACATCAGGAAGGGTCATGTGAGGAAGTGGAAGACTTGAATACCCTTGAAAAGATGGAAGAATTTTTCTCAGCTGTCCCGTGGTGTGGTGTGCTGACACTCTGAACTATGAGAAGAAGTCAGACAAACGCTCCAGCTGTGTGGTGTTTCCGGAGTGCCAAATCTCAGGGTGTTACCCAGTTATTCTCTTGGTTTTCTAAACATGGCAAGAGTTTCTGGGAAAACTTGCAGGCCACATTACTTAGCCTTTTGACTTATGAATCCAAAATACATTTTTAGTCGTTACAGTAGCACAGGGTATTTGCAGAGCAAAGGCAATTTCCCAAATCAGAGGATGGTTGTTGCTCATGGCATCGTTATGACACATGCATGCACTCTTCTCTCACTTGTGAGAGCTGTGGAGCCCTGGTCTGTGCTCCAGCTTTCTGCTGCTTCTCCCATCCTCTCTGCAACATCACAAAGCTCTGTTGTATCCCTAGATGTCATCCCTGAATGTGATCTGGGACTTGCCCTGGGGGCAAAGGCAGAATTGTGCTCATTCCTGCTTCTGCTCTTCCACTGACTGTGATGATCTCAATGTTTCTTTCCACACCTCTTCCTGGATCTTTCAGTTCAGCTCATTTTATTTCAGCAAGTAACCATGGACTGACTAGCAGGTACCTGACCCTGAGAACTCAAGGATGACCTGCGGTAACTTACAGTCTAGTAAATCTCAAATTTCTTGTCCACTCGCCACATGGATCTCTTCTTTAGCCTCCTGGGGTTTGGTTCTGGTCTTTGGCATTCAATAGCCATGTGACATTGGGCAAGTTACCTATCTTTCCTGTGCCTCGTTTGTTTTATTTTACTATTATTATGAGAATTAAATAAATGAGCTAATACATGTAAGGGCTTAGAATAGAACATATTATATAGTAAGTGCTCCATAAATATTATCTATTATTATTATTATTATACCCTTTATTTTATTGCTCAGTGAGAAGGCACTGTTGATATTGGATATCTTTCACTGACTATTTTTACTTTATTTGTTAGTTACATTTTATGTCTTGTTTTTCTCCTTTATTGTTCCAGACATGATATTTTAAAACAACAGGTGCATTTCACACACTATGAGAAAAAGAGCTGCATCTTTTACTCTCTATATGTTCTACACACTACCTAACAGTGCTAGACATACAAAGGTTACTCAAAACAAAAGACAAAAAGCAAACAAACACACACAAGAAAACCACTGGTTAATTGAATTAATATTAGTAAAAAAAGAAAGACCACTTCTTACTTATAACTTACATTGTGTACCTTATAACTGGCTCCACATTGTTCTCTGATATGTTCAGTTCTTCCTCTCCTACATATTCCTTCCTCTATCCTCTGAGTATCTCTTCCCATTAGATAGAACCAGGATCAAGGAATATGCCATACAACATTTGATACCATTTTATGTCTTCCTGAGAAGTAGCCTCCTTAAAGCCATTGACCTGCCTTTCTAAATATGCAGAGCTTTTTTTTTTAAAAAAAAATTTATGGCCAATTTAATCAGACAATCCAGCTAGCTGCCATTCACCTTTACAGACATATACCCCCACATTCTACTGTTCCAGCTCTCACATTTTTGTTGGGAACTGTCCCATCTGGTTTCAGGAACTGTAGCCTCGTTGGCATGCAAGAGGTCCCCAAGGCTGGAGCTAAGCAAGGAGGCCTTGGGAAAATAGGCCACCGAGGGGACAAGACCTGTGCCCCTGGCTCCCTGAGTCCCTCACATCACCCTGCTTGGTCCCAGAGGATGGCTGATTAGTCAATGACGGGTAAGACCCCTCGATGGCAGGGGCAACCTAAGACAGGCCCAGTTGCATAGGAGCCATCAGGGAAGGAGTTGGGGGACACAGAGAAAGAGCAAAAGACCCTCACCCCTTGGCTTTGATATGGCCAGAGTCCTCATTCTATCTGAAAGAAGTCCCCTTACCTCTTGGCTGCTCTGCTCTGCCTGCCTGGCTCAGGCTTGAAACAATACTGGAGGCAGCCCTGGGCTGGATTGAGTGGTTCCCAGGGGAAATCAGGCCTAAAAGTAAATTCTTTGAAGCATGCTTTGTTTTTCCCTCAAAGCTATGATAACCAGCTCATGCTGGGAAGGAAATTTACATTATTCACAGACCCTGACCCTAAACCATTTGGCACTCTTATATTTACTCCTCTTGGACCCATGTAAATTGGTGTGTTCCTGTCATTTGTTTTCTTCAAAACATCATCTATTCTTTGTAAACATTAACATACTGAAGTAATGAGATTACCTCTACATTCCTAATACCTAACCCCACTGATAACCCTTTCAATAAAAGCCATCGAACACAGGGGCTTGGGGCCTTCTCCACTAGAGGGAATTGCCACCCCTTTTCCCTGGCAGACTGAGAAAATGTCTGGAACAGCTTATTTTATTTCCTCATCCATGATGACCCAGAGTGGTGTGCGGGACAGAGCCCACCTCCACCTCACACTTTGGCAAACGCTGCAATAATAGTGCACGTGTAAATTTTATGCAGCACTTATTTGGAGTTATAAAAGTGTTAGAAGCAGATAGAAAATGGCCTGAGAGTTCAAGAAGTTTGAGCACAATCCCTCGTGAATAAAGAGCAGGTTCAGGACTCACCCTGATTCTCAAACTTCAAGTCAAACTTCTACACTACCCTGTTTCTTCTGCAACTGGAAAACTGAGCTTATAATAACTAAACAGAGGGCATGATTATGTGTCTGCAAAGTCGAAATTAAGCTCCAGATGCTCATCTCTTAGAATCAGCCCTGTTGAGAAGACAGTTTCTCTGCAAACTTGACCAGCTCCAGGAAAAACTGTTTAGGAGTCTTACGAAGTGCTCCTCCCAACAGGATGTCAGAAAATATAATTTCTCAATCAGGACTGAGAAGAAGAAGCCTTTACTTTCTCTGAGGCGTGAAGGCAGGAGAATGATTCCTGAGAAAGGGTTTCTTCCACTGGGAATTCCTCCCTCATCAGTGGGGTTATGATTGGTATGGATGACCAATTGGCCACTCTTTTGTCTGGGTCTGGTGTAGCTGGGCACCTCTGCTACAAAAAATAAAATAAAACAAAAGAAAATAAAAAAGAAAATAAAAAGAAAAGATCCATTCCTCTGGTAAAATATCTATAATTGTAACACACAGAGGACATGTTCATATACCCAAAGGGCACCGTGAACCCAAAGCAGGGACCTATGCTGGACACAGTTCACGTGCCTCCTGCCTTCCTGGCCTCCACCTGTATTATTAACTGTCTGGCTCTTGCAGAGTGGCCCCCATACTCCTACAGCTATGGAGCTGGGTCATCACTGTCACTGCAGCCCACTACAAAGTAGGCTTTGGCAAAGAGGAACACTGCTACTGCACACTCACCAAACTTCCTTTGTGGGCATTTGTTTCCTTGGGGGTTGTCTGGAGAGGCCAGCGATGCTGCCTGAAAGTACAGGGGTTCTATGTAGCCAACTTTGAATGGCTGATGGCCGGGAATGGAATAGACTTTTTCCTCTTCTGTCTCCTGTGCTGTCTGTTCTCAAATGGTCTCTCTGATGGTGTCCTAAACAATTAAGCAATTAGCTATGCTGGCTTCCAAGCAGTGGCCAGGGAGCTTATGCACATCCTCATTTCTGTTCTTTTTTCTGTGCCACACTCCTCATTTCCCCCATATTCCCCCATAAGGGGACAGTATGTAAGTTTTTGCTTTTAGGCTCTATTTCTAGGAATCTGAGCTAAGGTAAGTACACAGGAGCATGCGGCAAGTTTAAATAACAAATAAATTGTTTAACCCTATTCACTCCAACCCAGCCTGGCTTCCACCACAATTATACCACCAATGGTCTTCATGTCACAAAATTTTCTTCATCTTTGATTTTTTTAAAGGAAACAACATGAACTGTATAAACAGAAACACTTGGTCTCTTGCTCCTTTTTCAAGCATTCTTCCTAAAAACTGTGTGCACGGCTGTGGAATGCTCTGTCTTCTGAGGCAGCTTATTGTATCTTTGACCATCTCTAATTGTCATTACATTGTTTTTAAACTCTCATATCAAGCCAAAATTATCCTCAGCCCTCTGAGATCTTCTATCCATTGGTTTAACCATACCCTCTAGCATCACAGCAAATAATTCTTTAGCTCTGTGAAATCAGCTATCCTGAGTTCATCGAAATTTCTGGTCTCCAAAAAAATTATTCCCAATTCCTTCTTCTATTCTTAATATAGTCCTTTTTGGCAGACTCTTAGAATTTTATTCTTAGCTTTCTTGTCACAAAAAAAGTTTCCCAAGGTGTCAAAACTTGTGTGACTCAAACCTGAACAAAATAAGAGGGCCTCATGAGAGGAATGGAATTGGAAAATGACATCAGGACACTTCTTTCTTTGTTTGTTTTTTCTGGAAGGATGACTTCCTTAATCTGTGGCATGTGTAAACTTGTGTGTGGGTGGCACGTTAGATACAGGGTGTCCAGTGGACAATAAATAGGCTGTCCTGGATCTTTAGTTTGAGTTTGGGAGAGTAAGCTAAGTGTTCATAGTCTGCAACATAAGTTCTTTCTTCAAGTATGTATTTGTGTGTGTGTATGTGTGTGTGTGTGTGTGTGTGTGTGAGAGAGAGAGAGAGAGAGAGAGAGAGAGAGAGAGAGAGAGAGAATCTGGTCTTTAAAAAGTAGTAAGCACTTCAGTTCAATCTCAAGAGTTTATGGCTTTAGAAATCTGAGCTGGAAGCTGATATGAACTGGAAAGAGATTAGGGCATGTGCTATTTTAAAATTCACTGTGAGTTGATCTTGATGGTAGGAAAAGCATTCTGTCTTCTCCAGTAAGAGAATAAGAAATAATGTGCTTTTGTACTGAAGGAAGGAAAACTGTTAAGTAATTCTTCCCCATACTTGGGGATGGTGATGGGGGTACACAGGGAACAGCAGACACAGAATACCATGAGCTTGAAATCACTGCTTACACTCAATGCTTCGATACCAGCCAGTCAGGAAAATTCTGCTGCATTTTAATGCATTTGGAGACAGATCTCTGAGCCCAAGCCCAGGAGGAGATGTGTATAAACACAGCAGAGGTAAAGGAGCCCTCATTCTCAGCATGGCACCTTTCCTTGACGAGTAGTCAGCAGGTCTGGTTTCATTTAACTGCCTCCTGCCATCATAACATATGAGAAGTAAAATTACACTGACAAGCAGTGTGGAAGCAAGATACCTCCCAATCAATGAGAGTTGTGAGAGTCTGCATTTTTGAATAAAGGTGTTTAATAGTTAAAACATAGGCTGCAACTGATTAAAAAAATGTAAGGGTTAAATTTTAAAAAATGTAAGGGCCCACTAACTAAATTTGATGGTGGAAAAGTTATCATGTAACCACAAATATGAATGAGAAGATATATTAAGAACTCTCCATAATTTATTTTCTGGCAGTCTTATAAGAAATGCCTCCTAAATTTCCTGAAATCAGTATTAGATCTTCCTCCATGACTCCTAGATGATTCTTAGAACCATTGACAATAGTTTAGAAGTGTGGCCTGGCTTGAAAAGTAATTATATCTGTCCTCCTTCCTCCAACATTCTCAGCACTGAGATGGAAACTTTACTTTGGCCATCGTTTATCTCTTCCATCTTCATCATATTGCTCAGTTAGAAAAATCTTCATGTGGAGACAAAAGTTGTTTATGTGGCACTCGTGATATTTGTTCAGAAAAGGTTACCAGAGATCAGATCAAGTTTGACCCTTATTTCCTAAGTCAACAGGGGAATATACAAAATTCAGGGGAAGAGCTGTGGTCAGTTTCAGCTTGGCTCACATTGAACAAAATGTCCAAAGTGCAAGAATGCCCCAGCTGACATTTGAGTGACACAGAGCTCTGCACTCCTACCTCTGATTTATGCCCTAATCCAATGCACTTCATCCTAGCTCTTCTTTGGTCTCATATCAACCTAGGAACTGTTTATCATTACAGTAACTGAAGAGGTCTAGTCTTTACTTGCTTGCTCTGGGCCAATTCCTTCCTCTTAGTCTCTCCTTCTCTTCCTTCTCTCCATCCCCCTTATATGACTCTTGGCTTTACCACTCTTTCTCAAAGAAAATCATACCTGGAGAATCTACAGTAAAGTTTTGCTCAATGAAAAATAAACCCAAAGACTAGTATAGCAGTTCCAGATTCAAGAGCTGGATCTTGAGTTGGACAAAAAAGCCACGAGAGCTCACTTCACTGAAGGGCTGCCCTGGACAGTTCAGCCTCTCCTTGTTCAGAAATTTTCAACAACTGTGAGCTCACAACTTTGACTGGTCCTACCATTTTTTTTATTGGACAACTCTGAAGGTTAAGAAAGTATCTCTGACTGTAGTAGGTGTTAGCTTCCTTATATTTCTAACTAATGGGACTAATTCTTCTATTTGGAGCCACACAAAAATAACCTGTTTCTAGTTTCACAAAGCAGAGAAAATATGTAAAAGTAGAACTTAAACAGTAACTACCTTCCTGTCATCTTTTCCATTCCCTTGTTACCTCTTGCATACACACAAACACACACACACACACACACACAGAGCCCATTCAAACAATCATATTTTTTTTTTCTCTAAGTAAAGTAAATGTATTTTTTATATGACTTGATAAACCATGCAGCATTCTGGTTGCTCACTCCAAAAATACATGAATATGCTTTGTTCCTATAGCAAATTTAGTGAAGAGGATGAGAGTGAGAAATAAGATTGGGGGACTTGTGTGTAGAACACCAGATTTTTTAGATATTTGTTTCAGTTTAAGTTTTAGAGGGTCCCTCCATCCTTGGCCTAATCCATCCACAGATCATAGTCACAAGATACATACAAGCTTCCCTGCTTTATCTTCACCTGCTATTCTGTTGGGGACTCATGGCTTCCCCTGCCAAGATTTTGCTCCCCAATTTGGATTTTCATCCTTGGCAGTCATTCTTCCTGGGTGCAGCAGTTCAGCTCAGCTCCACTCTTCCTGTAGATACCTTGATGATTTGGAATAGAAACTTTCTTCTTCAGCTCCAAGATTATAGAATAGAATTCATGTCTTAGGCATTGAACCAGCAAAGAATTGATGGTCCCGCTATGAGAAGATATTGGGGGATAGGGGATGAGGAAGTAAGGGAAGGGTATTGATAAGAAAGAAAAAATAGCTCTGTACTGGCCATGTACTGGTTTTACAGAGATTTATTTTAAAAAAATGTTTGGCCTCTGATCCTCCTATAATTAACTCTTACATGAGTAGTCAGCATAGAGTCATAAAAATTGCTGAATTGGAAAATAGAAAACTGTTCATGAAACTTTTAGTAAGTAATTTTGCCTCTCTGGATCTCCTTTTCCTCATCTGCAGATAAGGACATCTTGTAAGGCCACTGTAGTGCTAAGGCTGTGTGACTCTAAGATTTTAGCACACAGAGACTGTGGGATAACAGGTAAATTGGAAGAAAAGGAAAGCTCCAGGACTAAAGCAGTTAAGTAGTAACTCCATATTAAAAAGCATTTGTTGAATATTTAACATTAAGTAGGTATTAGCTGTTAATCTTTAGCCAGGCTAGCTTCAATATTTGACATTTAAATTAAATAATCATACCATATTTAATAATAAAGTCACTGTATGTTAAACAAATACCACTTGGTTATTAAAACCATATGTGAGGGATTCACATGTTTTCAATAACCATCTGATCTTTATTTCACATAGAGCACAGTGCATGTACTGTACCACGAAAAGTGGAGAGGCTATTTATGTCCGCCCTAGATGATTATTTTAAAATAAATGTATTGGATTTGACTTTCCTACAGATCCACCTACCTAATGATCTATTTACCCATTGTGTAGGTGCTGTCAGTGAAGGAGTTATGCATCTAACAGCCTGTCTTCCTGAGTTCTTATCATGTTGTACCTGAATTGATCAAGTTGAACAGTGATTGCTACAACTGCCAATCAAACCTTCACTTTGCCCACATGATGCCAAGAGATTTTATTGAATTGATTGGCAGGAATGCAAACATTCCCATTTTTAACACCTCCCTGGGACCATAAAAGACATTGCCTTAAATGGAATGTTCCCATTTCTATTCTTCTCTCGCTCTAAAACAGTTGGCAGTCACCAACCATGAAATATGAATGAGTCTTTATTGTTCATTGTACTCCATTTTCTCAAGTGCTGGTAATTTATGTCTTTAGTATGAATATATTGACAATGTCTTTGCATCCCTTGTATATACCAATGATATAACAGTTATGCCCACTGCCTCTGGAATAACAGAAGGGAGAGAAGGGGGGAAGGAATGAGTGACAAGAGCAACATACCTCTGTTAATATATTTAAGTGTGTTTACAGCCTACTTTGGAGGTGGGGCCTGTTGGGAAAGACTTCATATTTGTTAAGAATCAGTTATTTTGTTGAAGTGCTTTGCAAAGGCATATTTTAAAATTTGCTAATCATTAAAATTCTGTGAAGTGCATGAGATAATGTACATCTTATGTTATGTTTAACGTTAGCCATGACATGCGCTAGAAGAAAAATTTGTGGAAGGGACTTTAGAGATGATCTAATCAACAACTACATCTTAAAGATAATCAATAAACCAGAACATTTAAAGGTTTGACTGTAAATCACATAGCTAGTTAGTAGTAGAGTTTGCAGTCAAACCCAGGAGAAATAATTCAATCCTTATACCACATCTTTATTTCTTCTTTTAATCAGTAAGATGGAAGTACTTATAAATCCTGACCTTCCCATTCTGCTCCCAGATGAGCTGTGAGCAGTCTTCTCTATCTTATTGATAAGATTTCTATCTTATGTCTCCTGTTTTATTCTTTCCTTGAAATCAGTTACAGCCATCTAATTATGAGACCTTGAACAGAGACAAAGAGGTCTACAGTGAATAAAGATTGGTTCTTCCTGGTATCTTAGGTATCTAGAAATTTCTGAATTTCCTTTCCCTTTTCAGAGGCCACATCCTCTGCTTCCTGGTATTCCACTGTGGCCTGATTTTGTTATGAATGTGGTCTCACTCATTGATTCTCTGAAGATGTAACACATGAGTTATCCTGGGACCTAAAGTCATTGCTCAAACTTAGGCTGAGTCTACACGAACTATAGATGAGTCCTTTTGAACTGTCCTGGTTGCAAATTTGGATCAAAGTCGCCAGTAACAGCACTGACGTGGTGACATGATTGCCATAACTGACCCCTCTAGGGTTTTATTTATGCTATGGCCGGGTAGAACAAAGCTGAAGCCAGAGAACGTGCTCAGGTGCTGTACCAGAGCCTTTAGACCAATTCAAAATGAGACATAATGGCTGTGAGGACATGACGGAACTTCCTCAGAGAGAAAGGTTTTGATTAGGGAAAGAGGGAGGTAAAGAATAAGGCATAAATGGAAGGATGGGCACCATGAATTCTTGCCAAAAGTACAACCTGGATCTTTTCAAACTTCTTGACCTACAATACTAAAAGTTTATAGGAAAAATTAGAGCAAAGAGATGTGTTAACTCCATAGGCAAAATCCTGAATGTGGGACACTCAACCACTCAATCCAGTTTTTTTAAACAAATAAATGGCAAGGAAGAAAAAAAAAATCTGTATTGATTAAAAGAGGCAATCAATTATAATATACGGACTTTGAGTTTAGTGACTTAATTAAAATATCTGAAAATACCACCAAACCAAACCAAACCAAATAAACTATGCAATGCCCAGGGGAATTTGGACTGTGACCAGATTTTTATGATGCTAAAGAATTAATGTGAATTTTTAAGTAGTTATGGTACCTTGAATAACAACCCCCAACCCCAGCCCAAAGATGTTGGTGCCCTAGTTTTTGGTACCTGCAAATGTGTTACCTTATATGGCAAAAATGACTTTGCAGGTGTGATTATCCTGGATGCTCTGAGTAAACTCTAAATGTAATGTAAGGCCCCTTAGAAGAGGAAGACAAGAAAATCCATGAAGAACAGGTGCCGTTACTGAAGCAGAGGTTGTGCTGATACAGTCAGCAGCCGGGGATGCCGTTAGCCTTTAGGAGCGAGAAGAGGAATGGACTCTTCTGTGGAGCTTCAAAAAGGAACCAGCCCTGATGACACCTTGATTTTAGCCCCTGTAAGACTCATTCTCAACTTGTGACCTTCAGGACTATAAGAGAATAAATTGTGTTGTTTTAAGCCACTGAGTTTGTGGTAATTTGCTGCAGCAGCAATAGGGAGCTAGCGCAATGCAATGAGTGCATTGTGGTTCTGTTTTAAATTTTTTTTATCTTTTACAAGTTCATCGTATGATGTTGACAGAATAATAAAACATGCTACAAAATAATGCAGTGTGTACAGTTAAAATACCATGTGGGGGGAGTGTGATAAAACGAGATTGAAGTTGAGCTGATAACTTTGAAGCTGGATAATGGGTACTTGGACATTTGTTATCTCTTTTCTTTGTTCTTGTATGCTTCTCTAGTTAGACAATTAAAAATATAAAAGAGGGGGCATGAAGATAATTTTTCCTACTTAACAATTCTTCTCAGTGCTGAATTGCCTGGAATGTTGTTTTGTCTCCCCTCGTTCTATCACTTTCCCCATCCTCAATATTCTTAACAAATAATTAAGGGAGAGTTCTGGTAGACCTTCTAATGACCTGGAGGAGCTAATGGAATGGTAGAGCATGTAGTTGCTATAAGAAAATCAGTTTTTATTTGGAAATGCCAGCCTAGAACTCGATGGTGCTGGCAGATCTTTCATGTCAATGGTTTCTCTTTTTAGATAAAACTATACTAAAGAGGAAAGATAGAGGAAACCACTCTCTGTTTTCCATGATGGATTTACTGAATTTGGCAATTTTCTAGTTATACAACATACTAGGGGAAAAACTAGTACCATGTCCTTTGTTTCGGCTAGATAAGAATTTGAAAGCATATTTTTGGAATAATGTCACATTTCACATTTATGCTGCTTCCTTTTACAAAGATATATAATACACAGGTTCTCAGTAACAGCAATGCATCAGAATTAACTGTAGGTTTTTGTTTTTTAGTATGATATCTAAGGCCACATCCTGTGCTGAAATCAGAAGCTCTGGAACAATAGAGGATGTTTTGTTTTGTTTTTTTAATTAAAGAGGTGGCATGATCAGACTTTGTTTTAGAAAGAGAATTTTGATAACAGTGTAAAAAATGAGCTATAAAGGGGAAAAACATAGAATATCCAATTAAGGAAGTTTTGTAGCAATGGAAAAAATGATGTGCACCTAAAATAAGTGTAATTGGAGGTGAAAAGAGATGATAGATTTGAAAGAGATTTCTGAGGTAGAAATAATCGATTTTGGAAATTCAAATGATGTGAGGAAATTATCAGTGAAAGATGTGTAAGCCAAGATCATTCTTGGTTCTGCTTTGGTAACAAATAGAAACACAGAGATGTCTCTTCTTTACCATCGCCACCTTTTCGAAAGTATAGAATATTCCTTCTGAGAGATGCTCATTCCTCTTTTTTCAGTAAGGTGGTGAGTAGGACAGGATCCTTGGTCTTATGCAATTTGTATATGAAGAAGGAGAAAACGACTATGAGGTTCTTGGGAAGAAAGAAAAGGTGTGGAAGTATGCTTCCACCAGGTGGCTGGATCCTTTATTCCTCTGAACTCCGTCTTGATGGTGATTCCAGATATATGACATTCTTCTCATGTTCAATCCTGCCAGTTCATTATCAGTAACACCTGCCTAGGCACCGAGTGTCTGGTTGGCATGGCAGGGCGCCAGAAGCTCTGTATTTTCTGGACAGGGGCATGGCTTTGACCTTGGTTTCTGCCATTGACAACCTTACCCTTTTTCAAGAGGAAAACCAAATGCCTGGGACTTTTCTATTTTCTAAATAAAGTACTATTTTGTGCATGAAAACTTAGAATAAAAACATGTATATTTTATTCCTATATAGTCATAGCTAAAAAATGTCTCTAAACAGGGAGCAACTATTCACAACCTAATTAACTAGAGTTCTGGATATTTTTTTTCTGTCAAATATCCTACCTAAATTTTCCTTAGTTTATTACAGTCAGAACATTTTTGTCAGGAAGCAATGGTAAATTTGAAAGTCATAAGTACATATGTACTGGAGGAGTATTTCAGCAGAAATCTGAGTTTTGTAAGCATTTTCATAAAAATGAAGGCTCTCATGAAAGCATCTGATGGTTCTTAAGCTAATAATTGCCTGTCCTTCCCAATGATGACAACTCTGATAAATGATTTTGATAAAACTGAATCTTAACATAGGCTTTTTCATTTGGAGAAGAAAATACTAAAGCTCTCACTATTCATGCCAAAAACTGACTGAGTGCCTGTGAGGTGGAACTGACTCATCGTAGCTGGGAGGATACCTTGGGAGTGAATGGAAGACAGGGAAAGACTGCCTGGTCATATCTTGAACCACTTCTTTTGATATTGGAGAATAACACAATGTAACATTTTGTTATCATTAGTTGGAGGCTATTCCAGTTATTAGTCAGAACGTGTGTTGACCAGCTTGCTAAATATAGCATTAAGTTCTTTCCACATGTGTTAGGAGAGGAAAAGTAGAGTAGGTAACAGTATTTGTCAGATTACTTAGTTACCAGTTTCTCTGCTGTGAATGAACATTGTCTAAAACCTTCCTGGAATGCCTTTAACACACTTTGGAGGACAAGTATTAATACAGAGAAGATGTTTTGGGCCCTTCTAACAGCAGGAGAGTAAACACCATGATACCAGCTTGTGTTCAATGCCCCAGCAGCTTATCCAATGGTGTCCCTCAGTTTCTTCACAAAGAGTCCCAGAAACCTCTTCATAGGAATGGCTTTTGCTATAAAGGCAAACCTGGCCCAGTGTGTTCATCACTTAAGACTTTGTGTGCTGGTGCTTCTGTACAGTGACCAAGGAAATTACAACGGGACCCTCTCCAGCATTTTTTATTGGTAACTGCAAAAGCAAGCCATTCTTTGCCTTCGCCATTCTGATCCACCACTAGGCAGTTTCTTCTTCGAATACCAATAATGGCCTTGCTATTTTTTTCCATTCTACTCTTCACAATACTATGAGTATGGTACAGGTGATTAATATAGTCATAGGTGATTGCTATTGTCCATTTCTGCATTCATCAGTTAATATTGTATTGACTTCCATTGATGTTATCAAATAGAATTAATCAGGTACCCAAATATACAAATGATACAGCTACTGCCTTAAAATCATGTTGTTTTGTGTTTACTTCTTTCCTGTAACTAAATATTTGGTTTATTCATTGGAAAAAGTTTCATATACAGTATCTCAATCAAAATGTGAATGAATTCCCAATGAAATAAAAGCAAAATTCAAGAATATAGAAATACCTGGAGTCTGGCCTCTCCTTTTAGGGCTTACTTTGAAAGTCTGAAAATTGAGGAAAATCACAACTCTTATTGTATAATAATTTATACTGAATTTTAGGTAATATGTAATAAGCTTTTGTTGTTCTGTGACAAACATGATGACAGTCAATTTTAGACAAAATTTAGTTCATCACATTTTGCTGTATGGGCTCATACCTAATAGTAATTCCAACCAGGGAGCTCCCCACCTTTGTAAGTAGTCAACATTCTTTGACCCATCACTATTTGCCAGGCACTGTGCCAAACAGCTGAAATTTAACCTCCAAAATTCTCATCATAACACTATCAGGTAGATACTATTATTATTTCCATTTTACAGATGAAAACATCTTAGAAAATTAAGCAACTTAACCAAGTTTACATCACTGGATCCATGTCTGTTTGATGTTAAAACCTATGCTTGTCACCGCCATGTTCTACTATCCAATCATGGAACTAGAAAGTAACTGTCACACTAGGATGAACCCTATGAGACCCATATGCCTGCTTAGGTGCTAAAGCAGCTCACTGCTAACTATGCTTCAGAAGGATTCAATGCACATGTGAGACTTTTGGAGGAGGTAACAGAAGACATGATGCAGTCAAGGGCCCTGGGTTTCCGACTCAACCTAGCTACACTCTATCCTTTCCACTGTTAAGTATGAGTGTCTTATTAAACCCTTGACCCCTCCCATCTCCTAAAGGAGCTGGAATTAGAGAAAGCAGCTATAGTTTTGGAAGGAAAGGCCAGGTCCATGCCATGGCCTCGTGGCATTATTTGAAATGAGAACCAAGTGGCCCACTAGATTACTTGTAACCAAACATCACCTATTTCAAATTCGTCTGAGCAACGGGGTGCCAAGAAATTTGCTGACCACTGTTACCTATACTTTCACTTTTAATACTCTCAACAATTCCATCCTTACTTTAAAGAAGAGGGAATTGAGATTCTCAGTGGTAAAATGACTTGCCCATGACCAGACGTAAACAATGGCCAAGATGAGATATCAGTTCAAAGTCTAGTACTCTTCTCAGTTCCACATGCTGCTTCCCAGGATGCAAGTGCACACTTATACACTCATCTGGCACTGAATCTGAACACTGAACCACATTGTTCTGAAGTTTATTAACCTCTCTGAATATTCAACATTTTGCTAATTTTCTTGATTAGGTCTTAAACAAATGTTTGCTCTTTCCCTTTGAGAATAAAATGCATTTTCAGAATTTTCAGTGTCTGGAGGCCTTAACAGTTAAAAATACCTTAGCAGTTTTATATTGACCACATGTTAAGAAAAGGAATCCTATCTACCATTACTCCTCATGGTGCTAACTGGGTCCTGGATCCCACGCTCAGGGAATAACGGTCTTTGTTATTGCGTTTGTTAGATACAGTGACCTGTAGACTCGGCTTGAGCTCTGGTCTGCTGCATTCTTTGGATATTTGTGAGTCATTAGGATTTGTTTTCTGTTAAACTGCCTAACCAGAAGGGAGAGGTGAGAGACAAAGGAACCCCCACTCACTTTTCTTTTACTGGTCTAACCAGTTTAAAGTGAATAGGAGCCCAGGGAGATTTCTCACTTTCCATTTCCCACTATCAAAGTAGGCAGGGGATCCAGGAGCATGTTTGGAAATGGCAGTTGCCTGGTGCCTCCAGGGCAGCTGAGTGGGAACAGTGAAAGGAAACCCAGCCTGGGGAGACCCACAAGTGTCCCATTTCATCCTGAATTTGGACTGGGCTGTTCAAGGTCATACACAGAAGCTGAACTAGTGACCCACAATTTGATTCTTTCACTTTGGAGATTCAGGCCTTGAAAGACTTTACACTCTCTGTGCTCTACTTCTGCCTGAGCTTCCACAGGCTCCCCCACTCTAATTTCACACAACACCCAATCCTTTGAACTGTAAAATTGGCTTCAGTTTCGGGAGCCTCAGGGCGCCAAGGTGAACACGTCTTCCTTGGGGATTATTGTTCGCCTTTCTGATTAACATCTCCAGAGAGTTAAAAAGAATCTCCATTTTTCATCACTAGAAATATTTTTAATCATTCCCAGCTTTGTTTTTAAATGGCAATTGGAGAGTATGCTCTCTTTTTTAAGTGATGATATTAATGAGATGAATAAGCTAGGTAAAGGAGAAGTTTCTGGAAAGGATCACCAACAATAAAAATATTTTCTCCTTTATTAAAGCATTGCTGGCTCGAAGAACACAGGCGAGGGAAAAGAAATGCAATAACAAACTGTAAATGGGGAAAAATCGACTCGGAGCTCACCTTACCCTGAATCACTGCAGAGGTCAATGCTAAGCACTCTAAGTAAATACGAACACTAGCACCGACCCATGCTTCTCTGCTGTGTGTCCTACCGCAGTCCTACCGGCCGGCACAGCCTTCGGACCTTGGTCCTGACTGGCCGTCTTCTACCTCTGTGCTTCTTTGGCCGTTCAAATCTTTCTTACTTTCTTAACCTGTTATTGTGTGTAACAGTCTATTAATTTTTAAACTCTTTCGGAATAAGATAGGAATAAAAGACATGTACTATATGTATGTATGTGCATACCAATTATAAATTATATTTATGTAAATATAAACAGATGAACAAATTAATAGCATAATTTTTTTCCACAATTAGTATGACTGTTCTGTCTCTAAGTTATATTAAGGCAATTGTTCTACCTGCCAATAATTTAGAACACCTAGGGAGATTTCAAATGTATAGTTTCACAGCCCAGACCTAAGTCAGACTACAGATATATATGATTTTAATGTTCATAGGAGTAGAAATGTCAGGTGGCTACTTCCTGATCATTTATTCACCCTTATCATTTATTTATTAATTAAATCACACATGAGTACATACATTCAAGGCATCTAAAGACAAAGTAAACACATTTATTCTTCTTAAAGAACTCATTATTTTATGACTCTTTTGAGGTTTCAGAAAGCATACTGTATTTTGCCATGTATAATGTGCACCTATGTTTTTTGCCCAGACTTCCAGGAAAAATATCTATCGTTTTAATTTCTTAATTCAATTTTTTATTTAATATTTTGCCATGTATAATGCACACTTTCTCACCCAAATTTTTGAGGGGAAAATAAGGATGTGCACTACACATGAGTAGAATGATTACATAACTTGGGTATAATAATCCTGTGTATATTGTGCACAGAAATGTGGGTGCACATTATACACGGTGAAATACATTATTTCTATTTAGAAACAAAACCAATTATCCTATTCCAGGATATTATTTTGCATACAGATATCATTATTGCTTTCTAGGGTTACACTTTGAATGCATAAGCATAAATAAAAGAATTAAAAACACTTATATAGGTACAGAATTAGTACTACACATGTATAATGTGCATCCTAATTTTTCCCCTCAAATTTTTGGGCAAAAAAGTGTGCGTCATATACAGCAAAATACGATAGCTAAATTAATGTCAGCTGACCATGTAAGAAAAATTCCTAAGCTCATTCACTTGAATGAATTCCTCCATAGTTGATCAACATGATGGGGAATATCCTCATGGTTAGTTTGCACTTGGGATTTTACATGGCCCACACCCTATGACTTCATGGATAGTGATAACAGCACACTTGAGTCAGCTCTATATTTCTTATTAAGTGAGGAAAAATCAATTCCCATTATGTACAAATAGTAGGTATAAAAGAAATCCGGACTATCCTTTTGCCTTCTAAGCCTTCATCTCTATCTGCAAGGAGTCATTTTATTTAAGTGTTGACCTATTAGTTCATACTATTTCAGGAGAAAATCAACATTCTCTGACTAAAAAAGTCTAACACCATTGATCTTTACCATGTTTATAGCCTTGTATTTTGTGTGAGGGTTATAACAAAATAGCAGATGAGGATGGATTTAAACATATAAGTAAATGGAAACAGTGTCAGAAATGAGGATGAGTAATCCATTACAATGCATGGATCAAAAACACAGAAACTTTTTGAAGTGACTATTAGTTCTTCAAAATCAGTGCAATTCTTATCCCTATCTGGGGAAGATATTTATATAAAAGGGAAGAATTAAAGGAAGCTATTTTCAACAGCCTGGTGTATTCTGTGCTTTTATGTAATATTTTTCACTTAAAAAACTATTTTAAACAACTTGGCAAACCGTCTGGTACAAGCTGTTAATATATCGATAAATGCAATAGAGTCTGATGGTTAATACCCTGGCCTTAGGAGTCCGCAAGTCCTGGGTTCAACTGGCTATGTCCCTTACTGTCAAAAGGCCACTACTTAGTCTTCTACAAAGCTTCAATTTCCCCATATGCAAAATTAGCATAATGATAGTATATGCCTCTAAGGTTTGCCAACTGATGGTCATTGGTGCTGATTAAATGCCAATGGGAACGCCCAATTTAAAGTGCAGTGAAAGTGAGGTGAAGAAGGAAACTTTATTTAGTGCAAAACAGCTCAGTTGTCATAGAACACTGCTATGAAAACGGCATGGCTATTAGGCAGCCTTGGGACCAGGCCCCTCTCAGGCCAGACAGCTCTGCTCTGCTCCTGGAAGTTCTGCTTTACTCTGTGTTGGTTTGCTTTGAGCTGTACTGGTCTGCTTCATCCTGTGCCAGCCTACACTGATCTGCTCCACTCTACTCCAGTGAGATATCTTTGGTATTTCAGCACAGCTGGAGAGATGTGGTCTTTGGTTAAAAGGGAAATTGCCCTCCCAGAGCCAGACAGGAGCTGGCTTATATGTACAGAAGTCCCCACTCCTGGTCCCTGATTAGTCTATGCTCATGCTAATGAGCCAAATCCTCACAATTTGATTGCTCTGAAAGACACTGTCCTGCTTGGTCATAATAGAGCTATTCTGGTTTGTCACAGTTGTGCAGCAATAATTGGATGGGGAAAGCCTCAGTCCTATTGGTTGAAATAGGATTCCAGGAACTCCTTTATAAGGGCGGGCTCAAATGGCAGAATCACAGTGCTGGCAGGCAATTTAGTGTAGAGGCAAGGCAGTTCAGTGCAGACTTCTCACCGAAGTGCAGTTTGTATGAGAGGTCCCTGGGTAGAAATGGCTGCTAGGCTCAATTTTTTTAAAACTTCAGTTCAGTTAGCTAGCAGTTAGCCCATCTTAGTAAATGTCTTGTTTCTCAGGGTTCACAGGTTGTTTTAAGGATTAAACGATAATGTGTACTTAGCATACTGCTAGGCCCATCATGCATGCTCAATAAATTTTATCTATAATAATATTATTGTTGTTGCTATTGATTTTATTATTACATGTGGCATGATCAATATATTATGGTGGCAACCTGATAGTATATATCTGGGATTCCTCAGGAAGTTTCTCTCTACCTAGTGTTTATTGTAAGAGCAGTCATGATCCTGTATTATGTGTTATTTGATCTGTTTGAAGAGGCTGTTCAAAGAGGTCCTTGAGGTTCTTTACAAAATATGTATTCAACACTTAGCAGTGTACATACCACAGAAAACTTACCATCTGCCACTCAAAATACCTAAGACATGTCTACTCAGCTTTTGAAACTAGGGAAATAGCCTTCCAAAGAGACACTGGGAAAATGTCTTAAGGTGTCAGTATATTTTGTTTCCCCTCTATTCTTTGATAATCTTAATTTCTAGCCTTCACAAGAAGTCATATAATCCAAATAAGCCAATTGATGTTGCAAATGACAGCAGCTAATTTCTCTACTTCCTCCTGTGCAGGTAGCATATAGTTTCTTTCATCTCTGTCTTATTACTTGAGACAGTTGGAAGAGTAAGTAATGTGTTATTTTATATAATAACATTTATATTCTGCAGAAATACCTAACCCATCCCCTTAAAGATTTACATGCCTGACACTTCTTCATCCAAGTACTCTATCAACTTCTTGTCTTGGTTAAATGGTGCTGAGTAGGGAACACAGATTCATCAGTAAATTTCAAAGACAAGAATTGGGCAGGTTAATGCAAAACACTAAATAATCCAAAGATATTGCAAGATATAATCAGTCTCTGCTGACACATACAACAATCCTGTTGAAATAAATGTCATGTTAGTTAAGAACAATAAATAGCCCCTGGTTTAGTAATAGGTGGTGGTGGGGGGGAGGAGAATAATAAAAGAAAAAAACTGAGAAAAGAAAACATGTAATTTTGAGAGGAGTTGGCCAAATTCTAAAATATGGACTAAAACCTGCAACGATTAAACTACTAACAAATAAATTCATTAAAACTTAAACTTAAATAAATGAGACATCATCATATAATTTGGGATCACAAGGTTTACAGGTTCATGAAACAAGCTTTCATTTTAGTCCTTCTAGAATTCCAGATCAGCATGGAACAGAAGACTCAAGGACATTATCTGTGATGTGTATATTGTCATGTAGGAGTATTTTTGAATAGTAGAAGAGGGTATATAAAGGGGATAAATGGTGGTGGAAGACTTTACTTGGGGTGGTGAACACACAGTACAGTGTACAGATGATATACTATAAACTTGTATGCTTGACACCTGTATAATTTTATTAATCAATGTCACCCCAATAAATTCAATAAAAAATTTAAAGTAAATTCATGTTTAAAAGTCATGGCTGTAAAAGAAGAAAGGGGTTTTCAGATTCCCAGCAAACATTAAGGTCTCTTCCATTTTTATAAAGTGATGTTCTATAGATCATGCTTTTAAATTTAGTTTTTATTTTAAGCCACTTTAATAAAGTATAATTGGCATACAAGTAGAAGTTCATATTTAATGTATACAACTTAATGAGTTTGGAGACAAGCATACACCCATGAAACTATCACCACAATCTGTGCCATAAACATATCAGTTTTCTCCTACTCTATTCACTATTAGTATTTTTTTTTTTGCATGAGAAGAACACTTACCGTAAGACCTACCCTCTTAGCAAATTCTGATGTAACACAGTATTGATACACTATAGGCACTAAGCTGTACAATAGATCTCTATGACTTGCTCATATAAATCCCATCTTTTAAATACTGACTGTACTAATATATTTAGTTAGCTTTTCTGAGTTATTACAGTGTGTTAAAACTTAATAACCTAGGGAATACAGAAGTAAGCTCTTTCTCTGAAGTCTAAATCCACCCTAAATTTCACTCCTAATCATTTTCTTTCTCCAACCCATTCCTAATTTAACCAAACTTTTATCATGACACAAAGATACTACTGGGATATGTTTTATTGAATTTTTAGAGAGAGAGGAAGGGAAAGAGAGAGAGAAACATTAATCTGTTGCCTCCCATAGGCACCTCCATCCAGATCAAACCCACAACCCAGGTTATGTGCCCTGACTAGGAATTGAATCTGCAGCCTTTTGGTGTATGGGATGACACGTCCACCAACTGAGCCACCTGGCCAAAACTAAACTTACTTTAAAAAATAATTAAGTCAGAGCAGTATGTATATGTAGACACTAATATTATTCCATTTCAAAGTACATGTTCTGTGTATGAACCTGAACATATGCCTTGGGTGTTTATCAATCCTGCTTACCCATGCAAAGAATTCCTCCATTTCTCAATCCACTAGTGTTGAATAATTCAGCATTCCTTTCCATTGAGTTTTGTCAACAATCAATAGGTCAGATGCTATTCATCTCTCTAGTGATCTCATGTGAAATCCCACGCAACACTTTCTGTATCGTGACCCTCATCCTGGAAATGGTCCACACATTAACTACTGGTACATCTTCCCATAGTATTCATAATGCACTAGGCCCAGCCTTGGACAAGCATTTAATTATAGACCAACCATCTGTTTAATATAAACTGCATCTGCCAACAGCTTCTTGACAGTCTGAGAAATGATTTTTCCAAAGGAAAATGAGAATTGCTCATCAAATGGAAGCAGGAAAAAGACTTTCTTGAATCTTTCCCACTTTGACACCTTCAGGTCTTCAAAGGCCAAGTTCATGCTTGAAAAATAACATGAGTGTTATTTGACTTCACAATTTAGGGGGAGTTCGATGTTCCTTGGAAATTTAGATCAGTCTGGTATGAATTATTGATGCTTTTTTTTTATACTAGCTTAGGCTTCAAAGACAGTAGGCTAAACAAATGACCTAAGGGACAAGGACTGACCAAATGCGGGCATATTTCTCACATAGTACAATAATATGGCTATAATTTTATGGTGTGGAATGACTATCATAATGGTAAGATAGCAAGAGTACTAAAAATCATAACAATGGGAATTGACCACTCTTTTATCTTCATGACACTGGCATGTTGGTTCTTACCTACTACCAGAAACTTTTAGGAGTGCTGCCATGTCACGGCTCTGCAGGAGACAGCAGCCCAGGCCACCGTTTAGTGTTATTAAGCCTCAGGATACAGCCAAGACTTTTTAGAACAAGGGTGAGCCAGGCCAATACTTTATAATCTGGTTGATGTAGAAGATAAGCATTCCTCTTTAGCTGCTGCCCAAATTACAAATCACTCTACTTCTTTTATTCTACCCACGTCTCCCTCATGGTATTTTATATACCTGAAGTCAGGATGTCATAGCATCTACATATGTATTTAGTGTGATTGTATTTCCTTCTCCCCCTACTAATGATGGTACCTAACACTATAGAATCAATGACATCTATGAACCATGATGATACAATGACTAGGAGTATGAACTGAAGTCTAAAGGGCACAAGGAGTTCTTTGGGATGGTCAGGTTCACAGTGGAGAATAAGCCAAAGATATCAGCCTGCAGAAGGTATGAATAAACAGAGGAAGTGACCAGTGTGGAAAACAGAAAGAAATAGAGGGACACTGGCTATGTGGGGGCCATGGAGGGAACAGAGGGAATAATAGCAGGTCTTTGAGTCCTCACAAGCAGTGCCTAGTCTTGAGGCTCCTCTAGTGGATTTTTGATCCACTAGATCCACAAATAATCTGAAAAGAACAAGGGAGAAGGTAAAACTAATTAAGACTTTTGCTTCTTAGCAAGATTTCTGTGACTCCTATTCTAAAAAGATTATTGGAATCTTTGAGAATGATAGAATCCTATGCCCAACCTAGCTTCTCTTTACAAAAAGTAATTGAAAGCTTGAGTTTCTCTTAGTATTGATAAAAAGAGGGTAAAGTTGAAGTTTACGTTCAGATTCAGTCTCAGTGAAAAAACAAAAACTGAATGTGAATGAGTGGTCCCCTCTGTTGTGGCTGACCAATGTGAGGTTGGAAGATGGACTTTCAGGTATGTTAACACATATGATGACAGAGTCTTTTGGCCTAAATGAGCTTTGTGATTGATAGCTCCCTTCCTATCATGGAATGCTGTGGCTAACTCAATGAGGTAATTCAAATTGAATCACACACTGATTTTCACAAGTGTTTTTAGACAATGGCCTGAAATGACTTTCTCCAATTACTTTATTGCAGCCCAATGTTAGTTGCCTTACTACACTTACCACAATTTGTTCTTATTTGTCTACTTGCATATTGTCCTTCTCACTAAAATACCTTGATCATCACTATATTTTAAGCATTAAATGGCACATAATATATTATATATATTATGTGTATATATAATAATATACTTTAGGTACGATATATATATATATGGCATGAAAATGATAGGAAAGATAAATGCAACTGGTTTCTTGAACTCTGGTAGAAAGCAAATAAAAAGCAATTTTATGGATTAATATAAGAGAAAAGCTTTTTAAATATAGTAACCACTGTAATGTTAAGATAATTATGACCATTTTATTATTTCTCATTATTGTCTATTCCAACTTCTCTTTCAGTTGTTTTCTCTCTTTTTTTTTTTTTCTTTTTTATCCCAGATTAAATGTTGGACAGGTTCCTTATCTTTTCTGGTTAACTCCCATTTTGGCAAATGTCTAAGGCTGTCTCTCTTACTGGTATATTTGTAGATTTCATGAAAACTTACGTCATCATTGACACTCTCTAAACATAGTTCCTTTGATTTAAGCAATGCCTCCTGCGGTGGTTATAAATTACTCTCTATTCTTGGTTCCTGACCATTCTGTCCTCTGTTGGGGTAACTTGATCATCCAGGAAAATTTTCTGGCCTCCCTCTCAGTGTTATCCACTTTTGCTCTCCTTTTCAGAGTCTACATCTGGTACATGAATATTGTAAAACTAGAAAGGTAGGCTCTTCCCACTATTACAGCAGCCAGTTCTCCTACTACATCTCAAGGGTAGCCACAGCCACAGCCTCTCATTTTTAGATGTTTCCAAGTTAGAATTAGATGCAGTTCCTATATTCTCAAACTCCAAGGGATTCATGTCAAGCTCTACATGTAGTTCTCTTTAAGTTTGTCTTTAGTTGGCTTGAGATGAGGGGAAGGCATCTCCTTCGCATCCACAGCACACCGTAAATCTTCCCATGCGATTCTTCTCTACTGACATCTGTAGCTTCTCTCATGTAGCCGGGAGGTGGGTGATGGGCTATTGTTGGCAGAGTTGATTTTATAATCTCTTAACTTGTTCTGCATAGATGGTCTAGCACCTGACTCTTGGCGTGGGGAGGGGGGTACCTGGTACTCCTTTCATTACTTTTGGCCTTTGCAGCATCTAAAAAGCTGGTACTTGTCTTTCTCTGACTGGCTCATTTCACTTAGCATAATGCTCTCCAGGTCCATACATACCATCGCAAAGAGTAAGATTTTCTTCTTTTTTACAGCCAAGAAGTATTCCATTGTGGAATCTAATAAACAAAATGAACTAACAAGCAAAAGAGAGACAGACTCATAACTAGAGGGCAGGCTGACAGGTGTTGGGGGTGGGGGTCAATTGCAGGACCTAGGTGAGGGGGTGGAAAGATTGAGCAAAAAAGAGAAAAAACTCGTGGACATGGACAAAAGTATGGCGATTTCTAGGGGGAGGGAGAGGTTGGGAGAGGTGGAGGAAGGTATGGAGGGGATAAGTGGTGACGGAAGGGAACTTGACTCTGAATGGTGAATACACAGTACGTAATACAGGTGATGAGTTATGGAATTGTGCACCTGAAACCTCTATAAGTTTGTTAACCAGTATCACCCCAATAAATTACATAAAAAGAAAAAAAGGCTGGGAAACTAAGAGTCTCATTTTAACATCCTGTTACATAAATATAGATAAAAGTGACAACTTCTATAAAGTCTTATTATATAGCAAACTACAGACTGATCTTAATTAATAAGGGATTATGAAAGGTTTATTTGTAAATGCTAAACTGTTCTTTATCCCAAGTCCGAAACCCTGGAAGGATCATGATTTAAGAGAAGTGGAAAATTAAGGTACAGTGAAATTTGAGAATCTCTTTGCAACTGAGATCAGTAAACCAAATTTAAAGAATGAAATCTGCACTCCCAGTTTATAAACACTTGGCTGATGAAAACTTGAAAAAATCTAATTCAAATATCTCAAAAAAAGGCTACTATAATTTATTGATGATGGCCATTCATACTATCATTTATTGATGGCTGTCATTCTTAGGTCTTTCACAAATTATTCTTCAAAAAGCTTGGCCATCAACATACCTTTTTCCATTGAGAGAGGGAAGATATTGAGAGAGAGTGCTAATTTGGTAATATATTTTCCTTATAAATTATTAAATTGAAAATGTGGCTTTTTATACTCACATGTCCTTGGATTTGATCAATGCCAATCTAACTCAAGTATAAAATGACTCTGGTTTAGCCTAAAGAATATAGATAGTTTTGTAGGGATGTCTAACTAAGGCTTGTAATTGTTGGATCTGAATTGGGTTTTGGTCTACTTTGCTACAAGTACCTACAAGAAAGTGTGTGTACAGATACTTGGGAGGTTCAGTGAGAGAGAACAGTGGGAGAGATATTTTCTGGTACTCCACAGAGTCTAGAGAATGGTTTTTGAACACCTCTAACGAGAGCTAGAAAAATGCTTTTGTACGAGCCATTTTAAGGGCTGAAAGGAATATAGGGCTCTGCTGGTGCTTGAGCAATGGGAACCAGCCTCAGGGATGGCTGGCATTCTTATTTAGGTGTGTTGATAGTAGACACACTGAGAACTCAGGGCATGCAGCGATTGCCCAGGTGAGTTGGGAGATCATGAGCAGAGGCCCAGTAGGGGCAGCGGCATGGAGGGCCTGCTCGACCACATGTGAGGTTTCCTTGGTGAAGCCCAGAAATGGGACATTTCAAGGGACCATGTTCTTACAGTTATATGAGTGAAGGGAATAAGCCTGTAGAATTACTGCCAGTGTGAATTGTCTGTCCCTATGGGCTAGTGGACAAAGGGCATTCAGTTTGGCTCTGGACCCAAAGCTCTGAAGACCAGACCCTAACAAGATATCTGCCAACTGCTTGGTGTATTCCTGCTGGAAAAATCCATTGTCTTCACTCTGCTCTTAATAAGGTCAAGTTGGAAGAAAAATTGAATTATCTTTTTAAAACTTTTTCCCACTCTTGAAAATTCTAGCTAAAGCTATTAACCGATAATTAATATTTTTACTTTAATAGAAGATTCAAAAGACAAAAAGGCCAGTCAGAGCTATAGTACTGAAATGATAGCATCTCAGCCCCTCTCCTGAGAAGCCAGCGTACAAGAACTTCCCTATTAGGGGAGCCAGGAGGAAGGAGGAAGTTTGGGCAGAAGTCCAGGGCTGTCTCTGGAGTAAGTAAAATAGGCTTTAGTAAGTTCCCAGCATTGAGGTGCTAAAAGCCACAAAACTGAGTCATGCATTTGTACATCATCAAAGATAAACTGTTACTAAATACATCAAAATTCTTTAGGCCCTGAAGTAAAAGAGCAGTTTCTGAGGTAATACTGTCTTGGCAAGCTTCTGAGCTTTCTCTTGGACAGGTTCCACCCTCATCAGCTTGCTTTAGGCGGCAGACTACACAACTGTCAGCAGAGAGTGGCACAGGAAGTGGGACCCTGGAGTGGGGCTGTCTGCTATGGGAACAGTTTTCTTTTTCTAGTTTGATCGGTATGAGTGGGGAATGCTGAGCAACAGAGAAACATCTACTGCCTTCCTCTCCTCTGATGGCCTGCTTCCCGACAAGGCTTTAAGCCTGCGGATGCGTTGGACATGGCTAAACGTCTGTCTGTCTGATCAGAGAGCCCTGCCCCAACAGGTCTGTTAAACTCTTCTGCGGCCAAGATTTTCCAAAGCAACAGCTTTATTGAGATATGATTTACATACCATACAATTCAGCCATTTATGATTCAATGCTTTTTATTGTATTCACAGAGTTGTACAATCATTACCATGATCAATTTTAGAACATTTTCATCACCCCACAAAGAAACCCCATGCCTATTAGCAGTCATTTCTTGTTTCTCTTGGAATCCCTCCAGCCTCTGGCAACCACTAACCTATGTTCTTTCCTTATGGATTTGCCTATTCTGGACATTTCACAAAAATGGAATCACACAATATGTGATATCACACAACATGTGGTACAATTTGTGACTTGCTTCTTTCAGTAGTATACCATTTTCAAGGTTTATCCAGGTATGCATCAGTACAGCATTCTTTTTATGATCAAATAATGTTTAATTGTGTAAATATATGACATTTTGTTTAGCCATCAATTAATTGACAGAAATTTGCATTTTTTCCACTTTTTGGATATTATGAATAATGCTATGAGCATTTTTATAAGTTTTTATGTGGACATATGTTTTCATTTCTCTTAGCTATTTTCCTAGGAGTACTCTTGCCAGGGCTTATGGTAACTTATGTTTAATCTTTTGAAGAACTAGCAGACTGTTTTCCAAATCAGATGCCCTGTTTTACATTTCAACCAGGAGTATATGAGAGTTATAATTTCTTCACATCATTGCTAACACTTGTTATTGTCTGTCTTTTTTATTACAGTCATCCCAGTGGGTATGAAGTAGTATCTCATTGTAATTTCTATTTACATTTCTCTGATGGCTAATGATGTTAGCTTTTCTTTTTCTTTTCATGCACTTATTGGCCATTTGTATTTCTTTGGAATATGTTTCTTTAGATCCTTTCAAAGAGACTCTCATGTCCATGAAAATGCTTGTGAGGGTTTTTGACCTTGTGCCTGACCAGGGTAGGACACAGTAATGAAATGCATGCTGGGAGCAGGACCTATGAATGAGCAGTGCCTTAGGCACAGCTGAAATGAGATGAACAGAAGAATATGGTCATGAACAGAATACCAGAGCCTGAGAAATAGCTTTTGAAACACCGCGATGGTCAGTTTTATGTCAATAGCTAGGCTATAGTTCCAAATAATTCAATCAAACGCTAATGTAGGCGTTACTGTGGAAGTATTACTTGAAACAGCTGCATTAATACAATTGTTTGAAGGAGATGTAAAGGAGATTACCCTAGAGAATTTGCTGGGCATAATTCAATCAGTTGAAGGATTAGAGCAGAACTGAGGAAGAAAATGTACCCATGGACTGCGTCTTTGGTCCATGAGGAGCTCCAGCTTGGCCTAAAGGTTTTGTACTTGCCTAGTAAGCCTCTACAATCATGTGAAGTGTAAGCCACAGTTCTGTAACATGTAAGCCATTTTATTGATTTACATGTATTTTATTATATATACACATAGTATTGCATATATTATATCATATCTATCTACCTATCAATCATCTATCTATCTATCCATCCATCCATCCTATCTATCCATCCCCTACTGGTTCTATTTTTCTGGTAAAACTAAGACTGATACCAACACCAAGGAGATTCTGAGATAGCTGAAAGGGTTTCTTGTTCTCCCTGGAAGATACACAGGAAGATATAGGAAGTATGAGTAGGTAGATCTAACCCTAGGAAAAAGTATGAATCTGGTCACATCTCCCTTTGGTGTCCTCCCGTCCCCCATTCTTTAACCCTTAACAGCAGCAGTGATTCTCAACTGGGGACATTTTTGCCCACAGGGGACACTTGGCAATATCTGGAGACAATTGTGGTTGTCATGACTGAGTAGGGGTGGCTAGGAATGCTGCTAAATACCTTTCAATTCACCAACAGCCCCCAAAATGCCAATAGTGCCAAGGTTGAGAAACTTTGCTCTACAAACATAGTTAAATGTCTCCCAGTCCAGAATAATAGCCAAAGTAAACATCATCTTTGAGGCCTCCAAACAGTATCTGTATTTTAAAAAGTAAATTTTAGAGATCAGTCTTCAAGTCACAATCAAATTGAAGTTATAAAAAAGGAATTTCAGCTTTTCTCAAAGGAAATTATTTACTTGGAGCAGAATTTACTGTTTGAAGGAGAAAACCAGGTAGAAGTTCCGTGTGTTAGAAACAGATCCCCTGACCCCATGAACACTGTTGTACAAAGCCCCCAATGTTTAAATGCCTTCCTGAGACGTGAAACCCTTGTAATTACCTATTAGAAGTGATCTGCTATATCCTCATTTATTTATGGTAGGATCTCAGCTGAAACAACTTGCCTTCCATCCCCCTAAAAACACCTTTATATTTGCTAGAAATTCTTCCTAATATTAAGATGAAATCTGCTTCAATTACGTGAAACTCATAGCTCACAGGTTAGAGTCATGTTCTGAATGTGTAATTGTCTGTATACACGCTGTTATGGAGAGCTTCAAAAGGATTATGTAACTTCACAAATTTTATGAGTTAAAAATTTGCTCACAATCATTTTCTCATTAGAGAGGTGTTTTAAAACAGCTCTTTTTAAAATTGAGGCTTACTGAAGAAACTGGAGTATGGCGGCAAATGGAGTTGAAACCCTACCATCTCGCAGAGAAGCAGTAAAGGGTGACACAAAACTGGGTGACTTCTGGCTGGTTCCTAATTAGACACATTAATTCTCTGATACTTCGAAGTCTTGTTCCAGATATCTTGACTTTGGCAAAATATGGTGTATCCTTAAATTTTCAGCCTATGTGGCTTTCAAAGGAAACTCCTTTGGGGGTGCAGGGATGTTTCTGATCCCTTTACACTTATGTCATCAAAGTGTGTTTTCACTTTGCCTATTTGATGTCTGAGAGGCCTCATTAGGAGCTCATTTTATTAGCCCTGTTAAAAGAGTTTCTTTCCTGTAGAGACAGGAAGTTATATTTGCAGCATGGTCTCTCTAGACTCTAGACAAATTTGGAGTTCTAGTCTCCGAGGCTCCAAATCCAGACACAACTCTTTCCTAAGTTGCTCCCTAGTGGTCTTGGAAAATTAGTTCATACCCAGATCTGGCCTCTGGGCATGCCCACTTTATAGGTTCTGCTTTTCATGAGATCAGGAGAGTGGTTCCTCTTGTGACATTTATAACCTGCTTTCGGTGACCTTGAATTCTCTGTTACCTTTTAAAGGGCTCTAAAAAAAGATTACAGTCTAATAGGTCATTGGACCAACTCAATAACTCCCTGGCGGCTTGGCTCCTTCTTCAGAAAGGAGAGATGTTGGGAAACCAGTCATTGAAGTATTCTTGCTTTTCCTCTTATAAAATGGGGAAAGAGAAGCACTAGCCAACTTCTCAGGATCTAGGATCAAAGTGCTCAGCAATGCCATGGATTCTTCTTTATTCTGCTTTTTTAGATTTGGTTGCTAGATCTTTCATGTTCTTCTAGGTACCTAAAAGGGTCTGAGTCATCTTAAGTACGCCACAACATCTCTGGCCATTTTCTGGACTTTTCCCTGGGTTCTTTTCTTGTAGAGTTTCCTCATTTTATACATAACTCCACCTCCTTAGCACATGACATTTCTTTGCTAAATTGTGTTAAAAAGAGTCTTTCAGGAGATGTGGGATAGAAAAACTTTTCCCCACTCATACTTCATGGAAGTAAAAAACAATTCTAGGTTTTGTGGTAGCATGTTCAAAGAGTGTCAGCAAAATATAAAATGTCCTACAACTGAAGAAACATGGCTGGTTGTTCCCAATAATGAAACCGGGGGAACAAAGTGCTAATTTCTAGAGAATCTTTCTCATCAAAGTTTTCAAGTCAACTTCCTAAGGCTGTTCCTTATTTCTTTTAATCCTCATTGCGCATCTCTGATTATTGTCCTAGGAAATTGTATTATAGGAGGCAGAAAAAAAAAGCTTGGTATTGATTAGATCATTGTTTTTTAACTTCAGTCAAACCACTCAAGAGGAGAGGAAAATAAACTCCCAACAGAACAGCATTTCAACATTTGAAAGGAAAAGAACTCGAGTTTATCCTTCCACCTTGACTCACCCCGTGTCCCACATACTTGCTTCATTTCCTGGCAGAGCATAAAAATGTCCTGTACTGGAATCTTTCATTCCGAGTAGGTCAGATTCTCTGCACAAACAAATCTTATTCTGTGACTTTACTGGATTTCATCCTTTATGAGCAAAGCAAGTAATACTTCTGTTGTTATCTTCAACCAACAAAAATGGTATCATCTACATAAGGTGACAAATATGATCAATTCCAGTTTTTCACATCTTCCCTCAACTTTTCTTTCCCAAATTTTCCTCCCACTACAAAAAGTATCCAAAAGTAAAACTATGGAAATTTTTCTCTCTGAATTTATGAATTTATAGAAACTATTTGTCATTTTGTGTCTGGGGCTCTCCTTCCCATACATCTTCACTCTACTACCATTTGGTCAGAATCTTTTTTTAAAAAGATTTTATTAATTTATTTTTAGAGAGAGGGAGAGGAAGAAAGAGAGGGATAGAAACATTGATGTGAAACAGACACATTGATTGGTTTCCTTTCATATGTGCCCTGACCAGGGATGAAACCCACAACCCAGCCATGTGCCCCAACCAACTGGTAATTGAACCGGTGACCTTTCACCTTACTGTACAAAGCCCGACCAACTGAGCCACACCCGTCTGGGCTGGGCAGAATCTTTTCATATGCTTACAAAGGGTCTGTAAAATAGCAGGTCCTCAAAATATATTTGATGAGTAAATACATATTTTCTTCTGATGCTATAAAACAACAAGCAGCTGGCAACATAGGAGATACATAGTAGTCTCAGGATAATTGTATGAATCAGCTTAGTAAACATTATTAAATGTCTCATGTTTTCAGAGAAGAACAATAAACAGAAACTAAAGCTTTATGTATTGATAATGTTTTTATTTTTTAGAACTAATATTCTATGATCCCTCTTCCCAAAAATCTAAGTCCCTGCTTCCTTGCACTATATGTCCAGACTTTCTTATGATGAAAACAATAAGAACAGCCAAGTATTTGTAGTCTGATCAGTCATGATTGATGCCTACACTGAGTGTCCCCCACCCACTCCCAGTGGTTGAAAATAATCGGAATTGAAGGTATTGGCAGAGGAACATGGGCTTCGCTAGCCAGTGACTTTTTCCCAACATGATTCAGTGAAAAAGGAATTTTCTGCACGAGAACAAGTCTCAAGTATGATGAAAATATCCTTTATGAGTTCTGCTTTGATTTTTTGATATTATGAAGATTTAACCAATTTGACAATTTTATAAAACTAAGGGAAAATGTCAAAATCTCCTCCAGCCTTTTCTTCTCTGGATTAAGATAGATAGATATTTAAAATCGGTTTATTTTTAGAATGTAAATAATGATGGATGAAGTAGAACAACATAAGTGCTTAAAGAATTGTGCATCCTAGATTTTATTAAAAAGTGTGGTATGGCTACTAGGTAGTGTAGAGTGATGAAAAGAATGTTGACATATTAGATGAAAGGTCTCAAGGAGGTGGTATTTGAGAGTCCATGAAGAGTGGTGATATGTGACAGTAACGAATTAGGGAGAAACATTCCAAAACCATAAAATAATAACTACCCATACCAGTTAAAGTATTGAACTTAAAGAAGTGTCTTTTACTAGGTGCAAACATTTTGTATCTGGGCGGCTGAAATTAACTATCTTCCCACTACTTACTTCCCTGAGAACATATTAAATAGTTCTCCCAGAATTTCATTAGACAAAAGTCTGTTGGATGTTTCCTTTGAGACCAACTGTATTGATTTGCAGCTGTGCTTATAGAAAATCAAGGATGAAGATGACTTACTCAGTTGGCTAAGGGAGCAGACTAAATTCTTATAGATCCTAATATTTACAGTAAGAGTGAGAACTATTAACTAAATCTTTACATATAGATAATCTGTATGTGGTCTTAAAAAAACAGACAAGCCAGCTGTTTTCCAGAAGGAAAAAGGTTGAAAGAAAAATGAAGCAAAATTCCTTTTTGCTTTGCTCCTCATCTTGGCTTCTTGTTGAAAGTTATGTTCATCAGATATTCCTCAGTCCATTCATGGAAATCCTTACAAAGTGTGTTCATTGGAGAATTTACTTATTTCAAACCTATCAGCTTCTCTTACTAATTTAACATGTAGTCCTTTGAGTCTATCTTATATAAAATGCAAATTGTGTAATAAGTACTTTCTTCTTTATACATATCTTAAATCCTCAGAATCTTGCTATAACTTTGTTCAAGCAAACTCTGAAGTAGATTAAAATAAGTATAATTAAATCATATGGTCCTTGAGGGGAGTCCAGAACAACTTCATATTTTTAACAGTGTCCATGTTTCAAAGGCATGTGATAGACTATCCATCCAATAGAATCCTTTTGCCAATTTTCTCCCAAATGCAACTTATTTTTCAAGATAAACAATAGCAAAAAACTGGATGTTTTGGTCAGCTTTGTCCAAGTAAATTGAAATTTGCTCCATTTGAGACTTAATGTAGAAAGTAAAGTATGAAATTGGATGCTTGAACCTGCCATAGTACTATTTTGAGACCCTAATTAAACCACAAGAGATTTCCCAAGTCTTTTTCCAAGCTGATTCTAATTGGCTTTTATTTCCCATGGTTCACAGAGGAAGCATTTTGACATGCTAAGAAGTAATTGAAATGTCCCATACCCCTTTCTGTTTCATTTGAAACCATGAGCTAGGATTCTAACTCATCAGAACACTGTCCAGGTCGCTGGGAAGATAGTTTTCTTCATTTATTTTTTCCAGACACATCTTCCACAACCAGGAGTATTCAAAGGACACAACTTCCATTCATGGACTGAGCAAATGCATTAGGCCATGCCAGTCTGGTACTTCAGGGGAACCAAGCAAAGCCACTAGTGTCAAGGCAGAGAAACTACTTGCCAAATTGTTGTTGAAATCCATCACCTTATTGAACTTCATGCCAAATTTGTACTTGCATTTATTTTGTCCAGAATATCACAGACTAATTATATAAGTACTATGATTTCTTCAAGTCTCATCTTTTATCAGTATGCATCCCAGTCACAGCAAGTTTGATGATAGCTGTTTCATTTAAACTTATATGTTTAAAAATGCATGATGCACATAGCTATTGTATATTTGTTAAATCTTCTAATGTATATGCTTTATTTCTCATTATTTCTAAAATATGTGTTGGCTATGAACTTAGCACTGTCCCTGCCTCAGGAACCTTACTATCTAGTGAGACTTCTGGGTGAAAGCGATCAGGGGTGAGGAAGTGAGGTCAGTGCTTCTGCAGGGAGCTGGGGTGACCTCGGGGAAGGGTGTTTAAAACAGGTTGGGGATTCAGAGGAGCCTTTGGGAGGCATCAGTAGTGTCCCAGTGAGTCAGATAAATAAGGAGAGGATAAAGGACATTTTAAAAGGTATAATAGAATGGGCAGAGGCATGGGGACTCTCTGAAAATATAGCATATGTTCAGGAAATGACAAGCTGTATCCAAAGCCCAGGTTGGGACCTTAGGGAAAAAATAGGCTATGAAGATGGCCAAGCATTATGAGAAGTTTTTACCTTTTGGCAACTGAGAACCCTTGAAAGATTTTAAGCAGGAGAGTGATGTTGTCATAGTTGGATGTTAGAGATATTATGATAACTACAGTATTATGGGATGGTTTGGAGAGCAGTGAGGTTGATAGTTAGAAAAGCACCCCAAACAGATAAAATTAAAAATTGATATGGACCTTATCTAAATAAAATAGTTGATTCATGGAAACTTCAAATAATAAAACAAGCAGGGATTCCTAAAACATTGGCTGTTGGGAGTAAGGGCAAAGGGGAGAAACTCTAGAAAGAAAGAGGAAGCAGACTTTATGCCAACCTTTATCAGTTTTTTTCCCCAGAGCACATTTAGATGATCCCTTCTGGGGTGGACAAGCTATGCATTGTAAAATTGTCCAAATATGCTGTTAAGAACCACCCCTCCACTATGGAGGGGGGCCTAGAATGAAAATAAGATTTGAGCTCATAGCTCATCAAGACCGAAGAGTCAGAAAAGTTGTGTGGTGGTTCGGTTTGGGACCTAGTGTTCATATTCTCAAATGATTTCTCCTGGGACTTGGTGTCCAGATTGCCCTTTTAAAACTGGTCACTTTGTGATTTACTTTCTAGTTATCATGGCTTTATATCTCTTGCCAATTATATCAAAACACAAAAAGGAAATAAGTTATTTCTGAGTAGTATCAAAGTGAGATTGAGTGTATCACTATTTTTACATAATCAAAGTTAAACTAGTTTCTGGAGTACTGCTTTATGAAAGACAAATCTCACAGTACCTAAGTAATTATGAAGATGTAATACCAAATTTAAAAAATGAAGGCTTTAGGCCTGACTATATTTTTCAAGTAAATATTAGGATTAGGGCTGTAACGCATATTGGAAGAAAAGAAGATGAAGGCACTGAACAGTTCCATTTTTAACAGAGAGGGAAAAGTGACAGATTTTCTGCCATTAGGTAAACATCAAGACTGAGAGAATCCTTCTTTACTAGGTTATTTGCCACTACCCAACAAAATCCAACAGAAAATCAAATCAGTAGAATTAGCCCTAAATAATTAATTGTAGGAATCAAGTCATCTTTTCTCTGCATCTGCTCTTCAATAGGTGCATGAAGAGCAATGGTGACTGAGGTCTGTGGCCAAATACGAGTTTCACGGCTGTTGCTTATGTCTGGGCTGAACCCTGAAGGTAGCTTTGACTTGACAATAGTTTTCTATAGTGTTTCAAAGCAAAATGTGTTCATCTGTCAAAGAATCATCATTATTATCACTGACACTTACCATCCCGCTCTTTCTTGAAAAAAATTTTTGCATTGATGTTTACTATGAATAGAGTGAAAGGGCAGGCCATCGTGCACCAAGCATAAAGGAGTTTTGATTTAAACTTCCAGAGGTACTCATTACATGTCCCTTTCAAAGGCAACATTATCAAGTGGTTTTAGCAGACACAGACTTTGTTATATGGCCAAAATTGTGTCACATTTTTAAACACACTATCTAAAATAAGGATTTTTAATTTTATCATGTGCTCTCCTTTCCCACCCGCAGGTAGTACTGACAGCACTTTCCCTAATGAGCATATCCATGGGCTCAGAATTCCCAACGCAGCAGCCACAGAAAATCTATCAGTGCTGGAATGTTAGATAAAATATATTTGCTGTTTCTACCTAAGAAGCTCATGATCCGTACTGGTTCACCCTCTTCACTGGAGGAATAAAATAGTGTTTTTATAATACAGGGTGGTCCAAAAGTGCTGGGGAAGACACCGTGATCCAAACTTCCATCTCTCTTACCTGTCTTGAAAGTGAAATGCTGGCCCGGGCTGGTATGGTTCTGATGGTTGGGCAATGTCCCACAAAGCAAAAGGTCACCATTCAATTCCCAATCAGGGCACATGTGTTGCAGGCCAAGTCCCCAGATGGGGCGTGTGCAGGAGGCAACTGATTGATGTTTCTCAGATCAATGTTTTTCTCCCTTTCTTTCACCCTCCCTCCCCCTGTCTCTAGAATCGACAAAAGAAAAAAAAGAGCAAAATTCTGTTACCAGACATGTAGTATTTAGGAACAACACAATCAGATGTTATTATCCATGGTCACTTAAGCAAGATTTGGTTGTCACTGCACCACTGGTTGAGGCTACACACAGACCAAAAGGATCAATTACCCAAGGTAACTAAGTTTACATAAATCTGAATGAAAAGAAAGAAGTACAAAGCTGGACCCTGTCTGAACTGGGCAGAAATGGTCATGGAACTTTGCAGTATGGTTCCATGTATAGGATGAGGGCTGGAGATAGCAGACCCAAGAGAGGAAGGTGAAATGTTCCACCTGCTTCTGAAATAGGTGTTCAGTCCAGCCTGCTGTGTACTTTCTGTTGACGACAAGTAAGGTTATATGGAAGTGGGACAGTTGCATGACCTGAAACAGTCCCTGAACCTACAAGATATCTGTGTAGGGCAAAAGAGCGCTCTGAAAGAATCTAATAATACTTAAAGTATATCTGGTACCACCTGCCATTGGGCAGTTAAACTCCAGGATACACGGATACACAGAGATGGGGATTAAAAAGGAATGGTTATTATTCTGGAACAAAATGGCCCCAGTCCTTGAAGGTGTATGATTTAGCTATTAATTCTGACTGGGTTGATGTTTTCTAAGATTCATCTCATGATATAGAATTGCGTTCTTGATAGTGTCATATGCATATCGTGAATAAAGGAGTCAGTTTTTCTTTTTATTTATTCACTTATTTTTATTGTTGTTCAAGTACAGTTGTCTCCATTTTCCTTCTACCACTCCCCCCACCCCACCTATCCCCGTGTTACACCCTCGATCCTACCCTCTTTGGTTTTGTCCATGTGTCCTTCACACATGTTTCCCAAAGACCCTTCCCCTATTTTCCCCCATTATCCCCCTTCCCCCACCCCTCTGGTTACTGTCAGTTTTTAAATTCATCATAGAATATCTTGATCATGGTAGCTTCCACTTATAATTCAGAAATCTCTAAAGATTTGAAAAGATATTACAGGAAATTTCCATTTTTAATAGCGACATCTTTTTTCCAATGGTTAGATCAATAAATAATTATTTTAACCCTTTATGTTCAATGTTCTAGCTTAGGAGGCCCTAAATGTGCAGTGAGTATGGGCAATGATCAAAGGTGATCAGGAAGGAGGGTTCATGACTTGGTCATAGCTCAAATTGTGTGTCACTTTCTTTAGTATGCTAGCCCTTGGTGGTTTTGAATGGTATAAGTTTTAGTTATAAAGCATTGGTTAAAGACAGGAAAGCAAGTGGAACTCTGATGTTCAAGTACAGTTAATGATATATATTGAAAGAATAATAATAAAAAAAATCTGTCCACAGTGCTATTCACCAGGTATGTAGTTTCATTCCCCTAATCAAAAACCCCTATATAGAACATCTGGAAATTCAAAATCAAAGCTAAATAGAAAAAAAAATTTTTGTGGCAATTAGAAAAAATGTTTTCTTACTTATTAACAATAAAGATTATTCCATTCCTAAAAGTCATTGGTTACTAACAATTGCCTACAAATGCTATCATGCAACTTATCTTAATATTTGAAAGAACTGAATGTATATATGTACACATACACACTCAGACACACAGACACATATATTATTTTCAAAATGTAAAATGCAAATAACTCAAGTAGGGAACATGAAAGCATTTTTTCCTATTTTTGACACAAATTAAGTTTCAATTTATATAAGTATATATTCAGCCCAAATTCATATGCACCGTTATTTTTTAAAACATATACTATCAAATTATATTTTAGATTACAAATCAATTTAAAGACTATCCATCACTTATTAAGCAAAAAATGAATGTTGATATATCACATCTACTTAAGCAGTTATTAAAATGAGCTTTCTAATATAATTTAATGGCCTACTGATAAAAATCAAATATGCTTACTTAAAACTACATCATCATTTACCATACTAAAGTGATTTTTAATTCCTTAGATTATTTCATTATTACGAATACTTGTAGAAGAACTTTCAAGTCAAAACAGGTTTAGAAATATTATCATAGATTAAGTATGAAGAAGAAAATATTAAAATATTTCATGGAGTAATAATATTTACCCCATGAAAATATTGTTTATCAACACTTATTCCTTCAAGGATCATTTGTTGAGCTTTTTTTATTATTAGAGAATTCCCATGTGTCTGAACCACAATAAACAAAATGTGATCATCTATTCAACATTTAGGAGACATCTATTTAACTATCAGTCACTCTGTTAGGCTCTAGATTTTTAATATTGAACCAAGTGAGCAAATTCTCTCCTTCATCAGGCTTATTGTTTAGTATAGGAGAAAGCCAATAAACAAATCAACAAAACAATTAAAATTGTGAAGACAGGTACAAAGGAAACTGAATCACAATAATATAAATATAGCTCTTATATTTTTCAACATTAGAATTAACCTTACACATACCATGGAAGATTTAACTATGCTTATGAATAATATGCAAATATGACTGATTTTGGCAATAAAAGTAAAACTACAGATAAATGAGGTTGTGAGATGGAAGGAGAAGCAGATGCGAAAAGACATGAGGAGGACTAACAGTCTCATCCTACAAACCTGTAGTTAATTAAAATATATTATCTATAGCTGCCCTATCCAATACAGTTACCAAAACCACATGTGGCTGTTTAGTTTTAGATTAATTAATTAAAATTAAATACAATTGAAAAGTCTGTTATTCTTCAGTTGCACTAGCCATATTTTCAGTACTCAGTACTCACCCACAAGTAGTTGCTACCATATTTAACATAATAAATATGAATAAGTAGTTTCTTTTATCACAAAGTTCTATTGGACAGCTCTGGCTTCTAGTGAGCAGATAAGGAAGGGAGGGTTTAAGAATGCTCTTTGAAGTAGCAGAGGAGGTCAGTGGTGGAACAGATTGTTGATGTACCTAGAATGAGAGATGGTGAGCCAGGAAGGTAGCTGAATCCTCATCAATTGAGGCAAAAATGTCAATAGTGGAATGACAACACTTAGTTGATATATTATATTTGTATAAAGCACTATACTTAGACTCACTGGGATAACCAATATAAGCACTAGGAACAGAAATTTTTTCCTGTTGAATGGTGCTGAAGGAGAGGAGAAGCAGGGCTAGAGAACGTTGGCTTTAGTTGTATATCTTTTGAAACTGTTTTGTAATTATTTGTATATATCACTTTGCTTTCAAAATTATTTCTTTTCAAAAACCATTCTAGTTACGTTTGAGAATATGAATGACGTGGGTAAGAGTTTAACTATGTATGGGGATTTTGCAATACTTCAGGGGAGGTGTAATGGTTTTTCTCTGCAATTGGTAGATACTCAAGTGATTAAAGTCTGAAAAAAGAAGGTAGGAGGATAGCAGTGAAAGGGAAGAATTACAGTGTAACACTTATGAAGATGCCTGATGGAGACAAAAGTTGATATATTCATTAAATTTAGGGTATTATCCTATTTGTGTACAGCATTTTTGACCCCTATTTAACAATGAGTTGAGGAAAAGATACATGCAGTTCAGCACTAAACATGAAAATCAGCCCGGGAAATTAAATGTTCAGAGAAAGCCTTCATCTAACCCAGGTCCTGCCTCTGACACACACTCCCCTCGCTAATGAGCTGGGCATCGCAGATGTAGCTGGAGTGTACGCAGTCTCATTAAAGATTCTTAGAAAGGACATGGGACAAAGTGAAGCCATTCCATCAATACGCTTGAGGAACAAACAGTGATCTTCCCAGGCAGTGTTCCATTTCTTTAAAAGACACATAATTAGATAAAGCAATAAATATTGCATAATTGTATTGATCACATTAATACTGCAACTGGCAGACTCTAGAGACGACAGGGTCCCCTGGAGTGCACCTACAAAAAGAACTCATTGTCCTGGAGAAAAATATGAAATGCACAATTATCAGGTCCCTTTTACTGCCAATTATAAACTTTTTTATAAAATTTGTTTTTTCTCCTTTCCCTTAAAAATAAAAAGAAATCCCTCCAAACAATATTCAGATAAGTTAAATAATTTGCAACCTTTAAAGAAGACAATTGAATTTTTAAAATGTTAGGATTGTTTCATAGAAACCATATGTTATGAGCCTGTGGCCAAATTCTCTACAGTGAATTGCAGCATGATGCTTTCTCTAGAGTCCCAAACCACAACAATGGTATAAAGAAATAGAAAACCAAACACTATAGATGGACTCAGAGACGAGAAAGGCATCTCTGCAGATCAGGATCAGAACTGAAACACAAAGCTATGAGCAAGGCTGAAGCCACATGTGTCCTGGGCTCGGAGTCTGGAAGGAAGCAGTGACAGTTAGGGACTCGGCTTCTGCAGGGCACAGAGGACTAATTAAAATTATTCCACAATGGACAGGGAGGCACTGAAGCTAAGCTGCTTGAAACCACCCTGTCCTCATAAAAGAAAGTGGAAGAATTATTTGACCAACGCAGGTCTATAGCTTTTGGCAGGCTCTGTAGGCCATCATTGCGGACAGATGTGGAAAGACTCTAACTGCAGGCACTGAAACAAGGTGCCCACCGCTTAGTGACTGGATCTGAGATCTCCTCACAAGGGCCCCCAAATGCCACTGTGGCAAGCCCAAGGGATGAGCGGAGGCAATGGCGGAATCTCTACAGAGGGAGAGCGGTGTCCTCAGTAGTAAGTTTTTTTCTCTCTCCCCTCTGGTGTTTAACCAGGAGAGAGAATGTAAAAAGACATATACAAAAATTTCCTCTCAAAATTACACTACCAGCAAAATTCTATGACACCTTTAGAAAATCAGTGTTAAGAAAACAAGAAACAAAATTAACCATCAAAGTGTTAATTTATTTTGGTTGTTATTAATTTGATGTAACAGTTTGACAAAGAGTTTAAAGTAAGTTTATACTCTAAGGATTAAGTGAAAGAAGTATTACCTTTTAAAATGAGCAAAAGTTTATGAATCAAGAAGAGACAGAAAGTAAAAAAGGTGAATATGAGAAGAACTAATTAGAATCTTGGGATGAGAAAGCATAGCCATTGATTTAAAGGACTCAATAAACTGGTTAAAGTCCAGACTGTATACTTAGAATAAATTAGTACTAAGGATATCACTAATAATAAAGAGGAAGCAAAAAGATGAAAAATCAGTAAAAAAGTAAGGAGAATAAAGATGTTCTAGTACACATATACTAAATCTTCCAAAAGAAATTTAAAAAATGAAAGTAAAGTAATATCTGAAGAGGTAATAACTGAAGTTTTTTCCCAGGGTGAAAAAGAAATGAATCTTCATATGGAGTGTAACTCAATCTCAAAGTACCAACATGGATAAAAATAAATCCACATCAAGGTACATTGTTGTGAAATTAAAATATCAAGAGTACAGAGAAACCTTTAAATTACTAGAGAGGAAGAAGCAAATTACTTATAAAGGGATAACCTTCACACATATAACAGATTTTTTTAATTGGTAACGTTAGATGCCAAAGTATAACAGGATGATAGCTTCAGCACACGGAAGGAAAATAACTGACAATCTAGAATTGTATATCCAAAGAAACCATCATTTAAGAGCAAAGGTAAAATATTGACATTTTTATTTGTACAAAGCTAAGAGTTTACCATCCACAGCTCTCACTAAAAGTATATTGAAAGATAAGTGTAAGCAAGAAAAAAAAGTGAATCCAGAGAAACGGCATGATACCAAAAAAAAAAAAAAAAAAAAAAAAAGAGCAAAATATATGGGTAATTTTCTTTTATTTTTAAAAATATTTTATCTATTTATTTTTAGAGAGAGGGGAAGGGAGGAAGAGAAACATCCTCATGCTAGAGAAACATGCTACAACCTCTTGCATGCTTCCCGAGCAGCGACTGAACCTCAACACAGGCATGTTCCCTGACCAGGAACCTAACTGGTGACATTTTGCTTTGCAGAACAACATCCAACCAACTGAGTCACATCAGTCAGGGCAATATATGGGTAAATTTAATTAACATAGACTATTTTTAAAAAACTAAGATGGGGAAAAGGGAACCAAAATAAGCCAGGTGGCAAAAGACAAATACCATATGATCTCACCTATAAGTGGAACCTAATTAGAACTGGAACATGAACAAAAACCAAACCAAACAAAAAACAAACAAACAAACAAAAAACCCCTGAGAAAATAGAACCAGAGACATGGAAATAAGAAACAAACTAATAGTGACCAGAGGGGAGGGGGAAGGGGGATAACAAGGGAAAGAAGGGAAAGCCTCTAGTCAAGGAATGTGTATTAAGGACCCATGGTAATGTACACAAGGTGGGGATTGACTGAGGAAGCGGGGCAGGGTGGGAAAGAGCAATGGGGGAAAAACTGACACAACTATAATTGAACAGCAATTGAAAAAACAACAACCTAAGGACATAGTTTCAAGGTAAAGGCCGTATTAAAATTTTGGCTATTAGACCCTCGGTTAAAACTTCCAACAGAATTTCTTCTCTACCAGACCAAAGTCCTTCTAAAAAGATTAAGGGCATTATCCTACAGAGTCTGATATGCCCAAACTCTATAATTAAGTCTAGAGAAAATTGGGCAAGTCTCAAAAACAGATGTGGGTATGGCTTTCAGCACATGAGATTGACTGGAATAAAATATATAAAAAAGCACTAAATTCTTTTATTTCCCCCCCTTTTTACCTGCGTTCCTCTCTCTCTCACCTTTTTTCTTCCTCTTCTTATAGCAGTCCCTTCAGCATATCTTCCATTGCTGCTTTGTTTGATAAACAAAAGGAAAGATAAAAATCACAAGATCATATCAATAGATGCAGAATAAGCATTTTATAAGGTACAGCACCCATTTATGATAAAAACACTCAACAAAGTGGGAGTGGAGGGAGCACACCTCAGCATAATAAAGGCCTTATATGAGACATCATACTCAATGGCAAAAAACTAAAAGTTTTCCCACTAACATCAGGGATAAGACGAGGATGGCCGCTTTCACCACTTCTACTCAACATAGTATTGGAAGTCTTATCCATAGCAATCAGACATAAAAAGAAATAAAAGGCATCCGAATTGGAAAGGAGGAAGTAAAACGGTCACTGTTTGCAGATGGTTTGACAGTGTACAAAGAAAACCCCATAGACTTCACCAAAATACTACTCGACCTAATAAGTGAATTTGACAAAACAGTGGGATACAAAGTCAAAAATTCAGAAATCAAAGGCATTTTTGTACACCAACAATGAAATATCAGAATCAGAAATCAGGAACCAAATCTCATTTGTTATAGCAACAAGAAAAATAAAGTACCTAGGAGTAAACCTTACCAAGGAGACAAAAGATCTGTACTCAGAAAACAACACAACACTGAAGAAAGAAATTAAGAAAGACACAAATAAATGGAAGCATATACTGTGTTCATGGATTGGAAGAATTAACATCATCAAAATGTCCATTCTACCCACAGCATTTTATAGATTCAATACAATCTCCATTAAAATACCAATGACATATTTTACAGATATAGAACAAACATTTCAAAAACTTTTATGGAGCCATAAATAACCCCAAATAGCTGCAGCAATTTTGAGAAAGAAGGACAAAGTAGGAGGCATCACAGTACCTGATATCAAACTATATTACAAAGTCACTATGATCAAAACACTCCGGTACTGGCATAAAAAGAGACACAGACACATTGATCAATGGAAGAGAATAGACAGCCCAGAAATACACCCATGTCTCTATGGTCAATTAATATTTGACAAAGGGGGCAGAAGCATAAAATGGAGTAAAAACAGCCTTTCAACAAATGGTGTTGGGAGATCTGGAAGCTATGTGCAAAAAAATGAAACTTGATCAACAACTGACACCATACACAAAAATAAAGTCAAGGTGGATAAAAGAGTTAAGTATAAGTCACAACATCATAAAAGTCCTAGAGGAGAACATAGGCAGGAAAATCTCAGATATTCCACGCAGAAGTATTTTCACCAATATGTCCATTAGAGCAAAGGACATAAAGGAGAGAATAAACAAATGGGACCTCATAAAATAAAAAGCTTCTGCTTAGCTAAAGAAAACATGGGTAAAATGAAAATGGAACCAACTGTATGGGAAAATATATTTGCAAATGATACTTCTGACAAGGGTTTGATCAGCAAAATATATAAAGAACTCACACAACTCCACTCCAGAAAGTCTAACAACCCAATTAAAAAATGGGCAAAGCACCACTAATGATCAGAAAGATGCAAACTAAAACCACAATGAGATACCACTTCACACAGGTCAGAATGGCCATCACAAACAGATCAGCAAACAACAAGTGCAGACAGCGGAGAGGGATAATGCGGGAATATAGGAGAAGGGCCATCAAGGAACATGTATAAAGATCTCATGGACAGAGCCAAAGTGGGTAGTTGCAAGGGTGGGAGGCAGGGATGTGTGGGGCGAGGGGGAGTGGTGTGGAGAAAATGGAGACAACTGGACTTGAACAACAGTAAAAAAAAGAAAAGAAAAGAGAATACAGAAAAAAAACGCCACTAAGTTCTATGAGAGTTGCTTTGGCAAAAGTGTCATTGAGATGGAAGAAAACCCCACAAACTCCACCCTTCTAGAGGAAGGAAGCAGACTGATGAAGTGGCTCAGTTGCCAAGAATGAAATATTCTTCAGTGCCTTCTATAGAAATGATCAAAGGAGACAGAGGAAAAGGAACACAAGAGAGGGCAGAACCTGTCACCGCTGGGAGGAAAAAATGGACTAGGATGCCATTCCCAGGATTTTAAGCTAAAGCTTCACTGAGATATCCCACGTTTGCTATGTATAATGTGTACCTGCATTTTTGACCCAAACTTTCAGGAAAAACATCTTTCATTTCAATTTTTTAATTCAATTTTTTATTTATTTATATTTAGATACTTTTTCTGTATTATAAAGGCATTTTAACATTTATTTTTGAACATATGGATATTATTGCTTTTTAGAGTTTCACTTTTAATGCATAAGCATAAATAAAAGAGTTAAAAACATTTATATACATATGGAATTAGTACCACCAACACATAATCCTTATTTTTTCCCTCAAAAATTTGGGCAAAAAAGTACACATTATACACAGCAAAATATTCCCTAGCCTCAAGGAAAAGGGGCCTCACAGCATTTGCCCGATGGGACTCAAAATTTCTATGGTCAGTTACTGCTGTCTGTCTGCTGTTAATTTCTTTTTCTTCCTTCCTTTCTTCCTTTTTCTTTTTTGAACGAGAGTGTTTTTTTACAGTAATTCTGTCCATGACTTACCACCGTATGTTGGATGTGCGGGAGTCAGATAACTTTTTTTAGTTCAGGAATTGCATCCAGATGTGACTTAAATAATCAAGTCTTGAATTTAGCCTTTTGGGGGTGTAGTAGGAAAGGTTTGAATGAACATTGTGTGTGGGAGAAGTGTAATGATGATAACCAAGCAGCAATTTTTCACCTCTCCCTGCATCCACACCCATTGTCATGGGACTTTGCAGTTCCTTCCAACAGAAGCAGAATGCATTTTCCCATCCCACTGATTCTGAAGTTGGCTGTATGTCTCACCTTGGCCCTGAGAACGTTAGCAGGTGTCAGGTGATCAGGGACTTGAAATGTTCCAGTGCAGTTGGGCTTGCTCTCTTTCACTTTTGCCATTGCCCTGGGTAGTTTCTGGTCTCAGATAAATGTAATGTGTGCGAGGCAAACTTGACCTGAACTCACAGTCTAGTGCCAAAGCCAGATGAGATTAGCCAAACTATAATCAAGCCAAACACGCATGCTATGTAAATAACTGCTTTCTGTTATAATCCATTGATTTGGGGATTTTTAAAAGAAGTATTTATTGTGGTCATATTTGACCAAAATATTCTCTGACTGCACAGAAAAATAAATTAAATGCAATTTAAAGATATGAATATGAAATGAAAAATTTAAGTATCAAAACAAAAATAACAGAAAATAACCTTAGCTGGGTAGCTCAGTGGGTTAGAGCATCATCCCAATATGCCAAAGTTGCAGGGGTGCTCTCCAGTCGGGGCACACACCAAAGGCAACCAATGAATCCATAATTAAATGGAGCAACAAGTTGAGGTTTCTCTCTCTCTTTCAAATTAATAAATAAAATTTTAAAATGTAATAGAAATTTTTAAAATATCTTAAAGAATAAACCAAAAGCACAAAGCATAAAAGCTACTGATTAATTTTCCTACAAATAATTTTATAACTCTGTTTAACAAAAAACATCAAGTATTAAGACAAATTACAAAACACAGACTGGGAGAAATTTAAAATTCTTCAGCTTATCAAAATATTATCCAGAATATATATATGAACAAAATAATAAGATGTTATACAAGCAATAGAAAAGGGGACAAAAGATATGAACAGGTTATTCAGAGAAGAAGAAAGCAAAATGACCAATAGTCACATAGAAAGATATTAAATCTCACCAGTAATCAAAGAAATATATACTAAAATGACAATGAGTATCATTTTGTATTTATCAGATTGGCAAAATTAAGCAGAAATGAGACAATACTAAATCTTGCTAAGAATGTGGTATGATGAGCCCTCGTATAATTATGGTGGGAGTACAAATTGACACGACCACTTTGACAATCCTCGACAATATTTGGTATTATCCTGTAAGAACCAAATCTAACATAATCCCCTGTCCTGGCATTAAACATCACTACTGTCAATCAGACTTCTTCTGTCCCTACGTTAGACACATCTGAGACCAGGCAAAATGTTCTGTCTCTTTGTTAAGCAATACTTAGCTATTTGTTCCAGGAAATATTTCCTCCTGGAAGATAAGACTGTGCGGTAGGGAAAAAAACAACAACAAAAAAAACCCTCTTACTTATCAAGACTAATAGCTTGCTCATCAAAGCTCCAAGAGCCTTGCTTCACAGTACTATTGTGTCACAAACTTCCCATTCCAAACTACTGGTAGTTCCTTGCCATGCGAGACATACTTTATAACCATATAAATACCACCTTCTGATTTCCTCACTTTAAGGCACTGATGAGACTCTGCGATGCTAACGTTCTTTCTCCCTGTAGTCAGCCTAGGACACTGAGTTTGCTTGATCAACAGTGTTGTTTCTTTATCTGTTCTGGTGGTACTTGGAGGGAGCTGATACTAGTAACGTTGAGAACTCATATACTCTATGACTCAGGAATTCCATCTTCAAGTAGGAAACCTCAAGGGGTATGATTCAAACTATGAGTTGAGACTAGTGAAATGGGAAATCAGTTCAGTGAATTACAACCCCCATTTGTTTTTTTCAGAATAGGATAGGTCAGTCAAGAATGGACAAAAATGGAGTGGAATGGAACAGAACAAAATAGAATAAACAAACATTAATAAAAATAGTAAAATAATAAAAGGTTGTTTTATAAAACTTTCATTTCAGTGTACATCTAAATGTGCATGTGAATAGGCACGTGTGTGTATTAAGTCACTGCCTTAAATAAACCTTTGCATATGTATACAAGAAAGCTTTGTGTGTTTAGAACAGAATAGTTTAAAATAACAAAAAAACTGGAAACAACCTCAATGATGGTCCAAAAATAGCACATATTTATGTAGTGAATACTATACAGCAGTTAAAATGGGTGAAGCAGAGTTATATATACATCAACACAAATCTCAAAAACATATTGAGTGAAAAAGCAAATTATACAATGATACATACACATATTTATAAATAAGAAAACTATATAAATATTGCTTGGGAATACAAAAATCCACATAATATATTGCAAAATTATAAAAATTGGAATAATCAATAAAAAATTAAGGCAGTGGTTTTCTCTGCAGAGGGTGGGGATGAGAGAATGAATAAGCAAGGGAGTGAGGGATAGCGGTGAAAGGGAATGAGGGGGAAGAAGAGAAAAATATCAAGGAGGGATAGACAGGGAGCTTTGAGTATTTCGGTATTTTTATTTCTTTAAAAAAAATCTTAGACATCTATGGCAACATGTTAAAACCTAATAAAACTTGGGTAAGTGATAGCAACAAAAGTAGTAGCTCATTTAATGTTTTCTGTGGTTCAGGCACTGTTCCAAGCACTTCCCATATTTTCTTCGCAAAGCTGCTTGTTAATATCTTCCCTCTACTTTTCAATATGTTTGAACTACTTCACAATTTGAAAAATAAAAACGTGGGTGAAATGTTAACACATTATATCTAATTGGTGGGTATGCGGATGTTCATTTTACTATTCTCTGTAATTTTCTGCATAGCTGAAATCTTTCATTCAAAAAACAAAGAAACATGTTTTAAAAAATCAGTTGTGATGACAGGACAGACAACTGATCCTTAATCTGAAGCCCTAGAATACAGGGCCGCATTGAGGTGTTTATGCTGGCCTCTGCACAGTTCCCCAGGGCCGTTCTTTTTCTCACCAAAGTTCCATCAGAATGCTTACTGGCATTGTATAAAGAATCGGAATGGTTATCTATAAAGAGTGTAGAGTCTGCTTTTCACGGTAGACTCAGGAGGCTGCATCAAAGCCATCCTTGCCCAGCCCTGTGCCATTCAGCCTTCATTTCTTCCCTCCTCTCCGCCAAATAACTGAATGGCACATCCAGAAATGATGACGGAGAAGGGCCTAAAGTTCCCACGCCTTATTTCAGAAGAGGGCTGAATCTAAAGAAAACAGAAATTACTAATATCCCACTGGGTGGGCTGCGAGAAAGAAAAGAATGCTTCAGGGTGAAGCTTCGTTTGAACAGCCTTTTTGTGGCCTTTATGTCTGGAATGTCTTCACCAATCTGAGGCGGGTTTTATTATGAGATGAAAACCGTCAACATCAAAATCGGTCATAAACTTCAGATGAGTTATAACTTGACAGCCAGCTCTCTAGTGGGATGTGTAGCTTCTCTTTGAGTGGTTGTTTGTGTTGGCACTGGAGGCAGCTTGGCTCTGCTAAGGATGATCCTCCAGCTGGACCACGGTTCCACAGAACTGACCAGTTGTTTGATGAATCTGGCTGAATTAGCCTCGTGTTTTTATATCATTTAAAGAGAGGCCAGCTCTCTTTTCAGCTCTGTGTCCTCCCTTTTGGAAGAATGTGACTAAGAGCACAGCTTTAGATACAAAACTGTAGACGTGGATCCAATTCTTTAAGACTCGAAGAAACATCACATTCCTCTTGGTCTTTCTCTTAAAATTTTTTAAAAGAATGTGGGGTGGGGGGAAGTGGTGGTGGGAAAATGGAGACAACTGTACTTGAAAAACAAGAAAAGAAATATAAAGATACAGTTTACTAAAAAATCTGGAAAAAGGAAAATATAAAGATAATTATTTTCAATTAAAAAAATAAAAAATAAAAACAAGTTGACTTCTGTTTTTAAAAAAAATGGTTTTGATGCCCTTACTTAAAAGTACAATGTAGGCCTCAACTCAATGTAAATCTGAAGTATTTAATAATAATAAAAATAACAATACAAATAATAATACAAATAGCCTTTCTTGACTTATTACCGTGTGCCAGATATTCTTCCAGACACTGTACAAATGCAAATTCATCCTTATAACAACCCTATGAAATAAATAGGTATTACTGCCATTTTATAAATGAGGACCTGAAGTTAGGAGAAATCAAGTAATTTGCCCAGGAAAGCAAAATTAGCAGTGGAGTATAGTAGAGTTGAGAGATTATGTAGTTCAGTCCCTTCTTTTACATATGAGAGAAGTAGCAGGGTGCATATTTAACATGAGAGCCCACTTGTGTTCAGAGAAATACATTCTTTTTACCGCCAAGGCCTTTTCTTTTCTTTTTTCTGTTCTGTTCTTTTCTTTTTCTCTTTCTTTCTTTCTCTCTTTCTTTCTTTTTCTTTCTTCTTTCTCTCACAATTTCTTTCTTTGTTATTAAGTAATTGTTTTTATTTTTAATTACAGCTGACATAATATATTATATTAATTTCAGGTGTTTGACTCAGTGATTGGACATTATATAACTTGCAAAGTGATCACTCTCATAACGCTAGTACCCACCTGACCCTCTTCATAGTTATTACAATGTTATTGACTATATTCTCTATGCTTTAATTTACATCCTTCTGACTATTTTGCAATTACCAATTTGTACTTCTGAATTCCTTCACCTTTTCCGCCCAGTTCCCCGAGACCCTCCCCTTTGGCAACCACCAGTTCTCTCAGAAAGATACATTCTTCTCTCCATGGATAGGGAACTTACCTAGGCTTCTAACGCAGCCAAATCCAAGCTGGGTTCACACTTTTGTCTCTAGATAGGACCAGAGAGAAAAAGGAACTTGCTCACAGTTGGGCATTTAATGAATAGCAGGGCTGAGGTGTAAGAACTCAAGTTTCTCTCTAGACTTAGGCTGATTTTCTTGACTCTGAATTTGGATTTCTTCATCAATTTTTTTCTTTGATTGTAATTAGTTTTATTTTCCATGTTTTTTAGTTTTCATTAGAAATGCTTTCAATTTCCCATTCTGCCTTTGGGGTAAGTTCTTTTTAGACATATCCAATTCTAATCATATTTTATTGATCGTTTTACTAAACAGAACTCCCTAAAATAAACCTATAATTTGATTGGGAGTTGGGGATCTCTCACCAATTTGGGGGCCACCTTGCTTTTCTGTGTGACCTTTAGCAACATTCCTAAGTTGCTTTTCCACAGGCCACGCAATGAATGGCACTCAGAAACCTGGGTGATGCAAACACTTGGACCTTTCCTATGGGTGTATGACAACATATCCAATGACTTCTTTTATTTATTCTTTCCTGTAGAACAGAACTTGGCTTGAAAATATAGCTGGAAAAAGTCCAGAGACTGTCCCGTCAGGAATTTACAGGGTACTAATTAATATTAAACAGCAGGAAACAGATACCACAAATACTCATGACCCTTTCCACCCTGTGCCCACCCCTCTGCAATTTATTTGAAAATTGCCAAAGAAAACAGTTACCTAACTCTTTTTTACCCCAGCCAATCGTTGGGCATAATAATGGTCACATCTCACCTAAAGGAGTTTTTTCTTTAAGAGATCTTAAAAAAAAAAAAAAATCCATGTATTTGGGAACATCATTCAACCAAGTTAGTTAGAAAATAGGAGAGCCAAGACCTTTGTACTTGAGAATGAGTGTGTTTAATCAGCATCAATCAAATGTCAAAAGAATACGATCCTGCATTACCTGAATTTTTTTAATGCAATATAAGTGTAAATGTAGAGGCCTAAGTATTGTCCATTATATGGTGATACAATATCCCTCTTATAACTTAAATATGTACTGAAGATAGCTTTAGGGAGAATATTTTGGTTCTCCTGAAAAGTTCAAAGCTTCCTAACACCAACATTAGGACTATCTTCTTGTCTGCTGCTTAAGACCTAACGTGTTTCTCAATGTCCTTTGAAATCAGTTAGACTCTGTCTCCATTATTTCACTATTACTCCATATCAGCCAACCACTTAATATTAAGAAGAAGACAACTTCTCTGCTATGTTCATAAATCTAGTTGAGTGGGACATGACCCTAAAAAAGAATAACTTCTTACTTTGTAAACTAATATTGGGCATAATCAAGTTGCTATAATATAACCTGGTTTAAAATTAAAAATGGAGAACCACCCTGAAAGGTTACAATTTTGGATATAGTCATCTCCATATTGAAAATTTTTAAAAAAATTTTAAAAAGAAAATAGCACAGATATAGATGCTTATATTTATTGGATATATGATGTTCATTTTATTATTTTTATGTATAGTACCTTTACATTTTTATGTAGTCAGTCAATATTTTTTTACATTGTTTTTATTGTGTCTCATGGTTACAAAGGTCTTTCTACCCTTTTTTCTTATGTGATTCTTGCTGTCTGTAATTAATTTGAATGTAAAATCTATTCATAATTTATTTGAGCAATCACCTCTTATTGGAAAGTTAGTTCCTTTCCAGTGTTATAAGCATAACTATAGTAAATATCCTACCAGCTCGGTTTTGACATATTTTATTATTTTCTGAGGATATATCTTAGAAGTAGAGTTATTGTGTCAGAAAGTATACAGTAGTTTGATACCCACTGATTATAAAGTATAATAACATTGCTATCTAGCTCAAGTATATTAGTAAGTTCAATTGCTCATACAAAATCCTGTTATTGCCAATTTAATCAAAATAGCCCCTTATTTTAATTTGCCTCTATGATTAGAAGTGAAGTTAAACTCTTGTTGTATGCTTATTAGCTTCTACATTTATTCTATAAATTCCTTTAAAAACACGTTTTGCTGATTTTCCGTTGGCATGTTTGTCTTTTATTATTTATAAGATTTTTAAATGTAAGAGTTACTGTCTCTTTGATGAAATGATGACAGTTAGGCTAGCCTTCTCATTGCTCAGTTGAAAACTACGTGGTTAAGATATTTGAGAAAGCCTCCCAAGCTTTGCTTGAGGGAGCATAACATCTAGAGAAGCCACAGGCTCCTCTGGAAGTGTCCAAGTCTCGCCCCTAGACAGCCCAGGGTGCAGCCGCCGCATTAGGGTTTCTGACTGCGTGATACTGACTCTGCGTAACTAGATGCGTCTGCCTCAAGTGAACCTTTTACGTGGAAGAGTCAGAGTTCCCTTTTGCTTTAGGACAAGCAAGGCTCCAAAGCATTTTTATGACCATTTCTCCTTATTAGTTAATACACATCTAGATTACAAATATCCACGTGCATGGCAGACCTTGGTCTGAGGCTCACTTTCCTTCTCAGAGTCAGTCCTCACTAGACCCACATTTCTTAGGTAGTTATTATTAAGAGCACAGGCTGTGTATGACTGCATTGGTGAGGTCATTCCATAAGGCAGACCTGTGTTAGACCCACAAGTGAACACTTTCTAAATGTTTCTGTACTTTCATTGGATTGTTCTCCTAGATGGGGCTACCTATAACAAATGAGATCCAATTTACCTACAGTTGGGAGAAGAAACACTATTCTCCTTGCCATCTTTTCCTTATGAGAAATTATTTAAGGAATTCAAGGTCACTTGCCTCTCCGACCTTTTCTCTCTCACCCTTTCATCTGTGTCACTTCAAAACACATTTAAAATTAGAGAGCTGGGATAGGATGTCTGTGTTGAGAAATTGTAAGTTACAAGTAATTCCCAGATCCTGCTAACTCAGCACGGCATGGTATCGAGGCTTTTTCTACTCTGTTGGGTGGTTGATTCTGCACATGGACTTGAATTTATTTTCAATCACCTCCTAACCATGCTTTTGATTCTAATTTCTTAATGGTATATAAGATTCAAAGATTCAAAGCATAAGAAACTATCTGCAACGGTGGCACATGCTTCCTTCTCCAGGTTATTTATCTGCCAGAGCATCACCTGCTTAGGACTGGTGACCTACTAATCCTATTCTGGGTTTATTTTAGAAAATAACATATCTGGATCCTCATCATGCAGAAAGTACCCCAGACTTCAAATGAAATATCTAAAACTGTCTTAACTGAATAGTTATTGTAGTGGAACAGAATGAAAAGAGTAAATTTTCCTCTTCCTCCCAGTTCAAAAAAATCAAAAGCAGAAGAAAGTTAAATGCCCTGTGACTCACCATGAGTTTTGATTGCCTGCTTTGGTTGCCACTCACAATCTTTGCCTGGCAGAAAGAGACCTCCACATTTTGGCATGATCATCCAGAGATGCATGGGTACCAGGAAGTGTATCTAAAGATCATCATCTCTTAGGTGTCTGAGACTTTGAGGTCCCCTGTGATCTTTCTGCACTGTGGGGACCTGAAAAGAGAGGTTGGTTTGGCTCTCTCTTCTTATTGTCAGGGTCTCCAGAGGGTATAAGCCAACCCACCCATGAAGAATAAAACACAGGCTCCCTGGCTCAGCCTTAATAGTCACCCCCTGAGTGGTCTCATCTGTAAATGAAACAAGCAAACATTTGTGCCATGTGATTGCAGGACAACTGAGACACTCTCCCTCCCCCCCCGCGCCCCCCCCCCACAAACACATCTTCCTTGATGAATAAGTGACAGCTGAAGTTCAAACATCAGAGCTTTCCTTCTGCTGCTCAAGGTTATAATTACTGTGTAAATATCTCTGGGACAGGGAGAAAAATGGAGGAGTAGAGGGAACTAATGTAGCTGAATGCCTACAGTGTGCCAAAACCTATTCTAAGCCCATGAGAATTTATATTTGCTGTGAATTTAATTATCAGTCCTCTGCTAGGTAGGTACTATCCCTGCTCTAGAATGGAGGTAATTGGTCTGAAGAACAATCATTTAGTAAACGGTAGCTCAAGGATGTGAACCCAGACTTCTCTGACTCTGTCCTTGATATTTAGGAGAAACACACATAAAACTTTTATCAGTCATTCATAGTTTTGTATTGCTTTGGAGAATTATCAGCACTTATGAATTGGAAAGTGCCAGAAGTAGATTGATATCTGCTAAAAGAAGCTATGTAGAGTAGCTGAAAACAAGCCTTGGCTCCCTTGCAATGCTGCTAAAGAGTCTGGGCCTGGCTTTCTCTCCCTGCCCCACGCCCCACCCCCAGGGATTCCACCACCTTCACTACCTTCTGCTGACCCAAATAAGGTTGTTCTGGGGAAAAAACTTGTTATGTGAAAATAGCAACATCAAACAAGGGCCTCCCTTTCTTAGTATGCCCCACGTAACATCAGTAAAATATAGGAAGTTAGTAAATGAGGCATGAATTTGTGATAGAATAAACAGCTCACAGCCTGCCACTGTGTAACTGAGATTTGGCAGCTTAAGCAACCAAACATTTTTAGATTAGGAGACCAGAAAAGTGTCAGGAGAGACTTGGAAATTGCTCCATACATGTACATTTGTATCACCCTTTAGGTATGTCTTGAAGTTTGAAATAACAGATGTGGTTGACCCCTTGTTGGAGAGAACTCTGGACTTGGAAGGGGAAGACCAGTGCGAGAGCCCCAGCCCTGCTGCTGATTAGCACTGCCGGCTGGAAGCCAAGCAAGGCGGTGAGCCCAGACAGGGTCCCAGCCTCTGCTGGATCCCACGGAGGAACAGTTCAGAGTTTGTCTTGACTCAAGGCAATGGAACTGGGCAGTCATAGTCCCCAAACAGTCAATTTCAGGTTAAGGGCTTTCAAGGAGCTGCTAAGAGACAAAAAGAAAAGAAAAGAGAAAAAAAATTTAAAAATTAGCTCTATTGCTATTGCTTACTAGAGCTGTTACCATGAGGAAATTTTACCTAATCTCCCAGTTTTCCCATCTGTCAGAATTGGTATTCTGAGCCTCAGTGGTTTTTCTTCTGCAACATTAGCCATCACAATTAAAATATAGCTGGAAAATATCATATGTGGCAGGTATTTACTCTTCCTTCTGGTTCTGATATCCTGTGAAATCACAGCTTTGCTTACAATTCTTGATGTCTAAACAATGCTCTAGCGAGATGCTGAGAGACATTTCCATGGGACTAGAGGTGAAGGCAAATTGGATCCGGGGATAGGGTTACTGTTCTCCTTACCCTAAATCTAGTGAAGCTTCAGACAAAAGCCATTATGATTTCAGACCAGCCGGGGGCGGGGGGGCGGGGGGGGGTGTATTTTCTATGAATAAAAATAACGGTGCATGGTTTTTCCCTAAGGCCCTATCAAGTAGTTAGATCTTGGAAATCATCATGAACCACAGAGGGGCAAAGCACAACATAAGGAACAAAGTTTACAAATTTCTGTTTCCTCAATTGGTATATGTATCTATTTTGTAATTTAAGGAAAATAACTGCTTCTGGCTGCATATTTGGATGCAAGTTTGTTTTCCTCTTAAGGACGGCAATAGGAGTGATGAGGCTGGTGTCACAGAGCCAGGATTTAGGATAGGGCCAGCTCTATCTCTACATATCTAGCCTGGCAGGTGAGGGGATGGGAGCAGAGAACATAAACAGACCATGATCAGAAGGATATCCAATTGTCACTGCTCTGCATCAACAGATCCTGCAAACCACCCAAAACCGTAAGTGTAAATGAGACTTTTAATACTGAAATAGAAGTTACCAAACTTTGAACCATCTTTGAGTCCAAGTGGGAGAAACTCAAATCTGAAGGGAATAATTGTTTTCTTACTCAGGATGGATGTGGCTTACAATAGCAAAGAGAAGGCTTGCAGAGCAGTATGAAGAGCCCTCATGTCTCTCCAGAGCAGAGATGGGAGAACCAACATGGTTGTGCAAAGAAGATGGGTATCCTAAAGTCTTGTTGAACAACTGAGCTGGACCTTCACTCCATGGGGGGTGAAGTTTAAGGGCATCACCCATTTAATAAGGTTCAATACAAACCTTATTAATAAGGTTCAGTATGGACCAGATGTTTTCAGAAACGTTCTTTCATCCCACTAGTACCTGAAGTGGGTACTGGCAGAGCAGAGGGGATAGCTCACATTTAGTAGCAATGAGTTCACCAATGTGGCTAAAACAAAAGTGAGAGAGTAAGTGTTTAAAAATGTAAACAGAATGGTTTGGAGATCACAAATGATGCTGGACTAAGAATTAATGTCTTATCTTAATGAGGAGCCTCTAAAGCCTTTGGGGAAGTAAATTAGAATAAACAAAGAAGATTAATCTGACTCTGACACAAAATTATTTAGGAAGGAGAGGAAGCTGCGGTTAAAAAAACTGGTAGAAATAGTTTTGGTAAATAAGGCTGAGGTGCCTCATTAGATGGAAGGGAAAATGGACAGACATAGCATACTGAATAGAGCGTGGGAGGAGTTTGCCAGGGTGCTACGTCAAGGTGAGGGACAACAGGAATTAGCAGATGAGACCAGCTCCCTGCCTCTGTGGAGAAACCTACAACAAAGACCATGGATTCCATGGCCATCTGAGGGACGTAACTAGCCAAGGTGAACAAACATCTTCAGTAACAGGGCAGAATTTTATATTTTGACTACTAGACACAAACTTAAAGAGCTACTAGCTCTACTAACACTAGCTTACATGAAGGAGATCAACATTCCCAGTCAGGACCGCCTCATCCTGATGACTTCCAGGAGTAGCTGAAGATTTTAAAAGCTATCTATTTCCCCATAACTCCATCCCTAGAAAGATCTAGTTTCTGACATGCCACCTCCTTGGCTTCTAGACTTCTAGGGGGACAATGTCTCCTTTATGTTTGACGACTTCCAGAAACCCCACTACCTGAGAGAGAGCAACAGCTGAACTGTCGCCAGGGCTCAGAGAATTCAAACCACTGAAAACAGGCAAATGAGCTATTATTCATTTAGATTTATATGATCACCGATAGTCTATAAATACTTTTTAATGTCAAGAGTAATGTGTGGAAAAGGGTAAATCAATTTGAGGTAAACATCTGTATTTTTTTCACGTAGCTTTCTCATATTTATAAGTAGAATATAAATTTGTAGTCAAGACACCCATTAATGAAACAAAAGCAGCAATGAGAGGAGAAAGGAGTGCTTAGTGTAATTTCTGGTTCATAGTAAAAAAAAAAACAAATGGCACCCACTGTTAATCAGAATTTAGGGTATTCCCTGAAATCCAAGAGAAGAGGTCCAACCTCTTTCAGACATACAGAACTGGGGTTGGGATGATGATTTGGAAGTCATCTGCATAGAGGGGATAGTATAAATCATGAATGAAGGTTTCTATACTTGTAGGGAACTTGTATGTATGTGAAGAAAGAAGAGGGCGCAAACCCAACTCTTGAAGACGGGGAGGAAGTAGAGCAAATAGACATAGGTCCAAAGCTGGTAGAAAGGAGAAAGGCCCAGGACAGTTGGAGGTCTTGGAAGTCCTCGTAGGGAGAAAGTGAAGTCAAAGTCCTCGTTGATTGAGAAACATGAGGCTGGAGCCACAGGAGAGCAGTTCTAAGATGACTCTGCATATTCTTAATCATGTATTTTAATGATGAGCCCTGGCAGCTGTGGCCTGGTGTGCTCAGTTAATGTATCCAGAGCTCCCAGCCCACAAGACTTCTGCCATTGATTAATCTTGTGTTTTCGAGGCCCTAGATCTGAAACCATAAAATGTGTAGTATTTATTTAGTATTAGTCTATGTTCTGAGGATGCTTTTTCTGGAACTGTTTTGAGACCACAGAATTGAAAAAGTTTTTGAGATGAAATGCTAGCCCTGTACCCAAATTGGCCTGTCATTCTTTCCATTTAAAGCCACCAGTAATATGGTTGCAAGATGTATTTTGCCCATTTTTTTAAAAGCCATTTTCTACTTTCTACTTTCCAACCACCAAAATATGTTGGGAGTGCCATAATTGTTTTTCTCTTTGGAACGTTAGAAAATATTGTTTTTATAATAGAAATAGCATTTCTTTAATTTTTTCTTCTTTTTTTTAATCGCCAATGGCTGCCATACCAAACCACTGACTTGGCTCATTATATTTCCAATTCTAGCTTGTGCTAGAATTTCTGGCAAATGAGTGTTATAGGACTTCCCAAAATATTTTTAAGGAGGTTCACCTCAGAGGGTAGTTAGAGGAAAGACTAAAACATAAAAATGGACTTAAACACATTAATTCAGATAAAGAATTTAGAATAGGGTCTGGCACATGCTAAGCAGATATAAGTACTGGTTACTATTACTAGGACATTCTAAGATGATGTTGCATCTCAGGCTGGAATGGACCAAGAAAGGCCACCAATCCATAGGATAGAATAAGTGCTCCCCAAGGATCCAGAACAGATGACTACTAGAGTTTAGAGGACTTCCAGGAAGCTGTTAAAAGATGATTGCATCGTGGATGACAGACTAAATGTATAAAGAAATTGACTGTTGACCATTGGATAAGCTTACCTACAAGATGTATAATGTAGTGAGAGGTGGAGCAATTTAGTGTTATTAAAACCTATTAGTAAATGAGTGGATCAAAAAACATGTTACATTTACACAATGGAACACTATGCAGCAGAAAGAAAGAAAGAGCTCCTACCCTTGGTGACAGCATGGATGGAACTGGAGAGCATTATGCTAAGTGAAATAAGCCAGGCAGTGAAAGACAAGTCCCATATGATCTCACCTATAAGGGGAATGTGATGAACAAAACAAACAAATGAGAAAAAAAGAACCAGAGACATGGAAATAAAGAACTGACAGCAACTAGAGTGGGGGAGGTGGAAGGAGAATAACAGGGGAAAGAAAGGGAACCCATGGACAAAGATGATGGGGAGAGGATTGTCTTTGGGAGCAAGGGTTGGATGGGGCAGAGGAGGGCCACAGGGGGGAAAATGGAGATAACTGTAACTGAACAACAATTAAAAAAATAAATTAGAAAAAACAACAACAAGAAATCTAGTAGAATCCACAAACTTTGAAAGGAGTCCAACCCTAATTGAAATATAAAGGTGCTTGGAATTAGCATAGAAAGAGAATATTGAGACTCTGAGATTCTGAAGTGAACATAATATTCAGACATTTGGAAGTTGTCAAAAATGAGGAGAGAGATAAATAAGTGAACTTCCATTCAGCATTCGATCCGTTTATTTTCATTAATTGCTTTCAAGTTCTCTTGCAGCAGGACAATATGACTCCAACATTTCCAAATAAATGACCTGGTTTCTGCAGATCAGTCAGTAAATATTTGAACATCTATTTGTATAAGCATCAGCCCTGAGATGTATGAAAATCATTACAGTAGGAATTGTTTGTGTCAATCATAATCTTCCCTATCATTCAAATCATTTCCAAAGGTAGAAAGAATGTATCACAGGATGTCAGATAAAAGAGAACAGATGTGACCTCCCAAAATTTACATGCTAACAATGACCAATCTAACCAATGAAAGAATATGTCTAAGAGTCTTGGCATAAAGATGGATGTACCAGATAAATGTTGAACAAAAATGAAAATATAGATGGGATGTTTTGGAGTCAGTGAAACTTCCCTGTAGACTCAATATAGAGCAAGACATGACTTGAACTGCAAAACAGTTGGTGATGAAAAATAAACACAGATTCCAGTAAACTTTGCCCCCTCCTTACCTGGAACTCCTGCAGCCTTGAAGAGCGCCTTCCCAGGGCAAAATCTCACAAAAGAAACAGCCAGTTCCAGTAGGAAATGGTCATAGCCCATCCCTTGGAAGTGACCCCTAACCCCATCATCCCATCAGTCATCCCAAAGGGCAGTACCGTTTTCCATTTTTTAAAGAGGGTTATGGACATATTTTCAGACCTGCCAAATATAGAGGTAACAATAGCCAAAGAGCCCTTAGGACAGGACAAGGAAAACAGAGTTTAAAAAAGAATATTCCTGTCAGGAATTTGGAAGGTGAGGTTGCAAACGTAAGTCAGGGCCTAATTATAAAGGTCTTTAATATTTGGAAAGGAAAGCTCAAAGTTTCTTTTCTTGGTATGAGAAGGGAGTGAAATATTTGTGAGCTAGAAGGGGGATAAAGTTTTAAAAGATACGTTTCAGAAAGACTACTCTCTTGGTTGGCAGTAAGTAGGATGGATCACAGTTGGTAGGAAGAATGGAGACCAGAGATGAAAAAACGGGTTGATGTGACGGCCATGGATCATGCACAAGGGCCTGGCTTCCACGGTACCTTGAAGCTGGAGACAGGAGAGGCCTTCTTAAACTAATATTGCATGGTATTCTTTCATTATTTTTTTCACTTTTTATTTTGGAAAGGATTCCATCATGCAGAACAACAGAGAAAATAGTACGATGATCTAACATCCAATTTCAACAATTACAAGTATTTTGCCAATATTCTTTCATTTATCTTCCTCTACAATTGTTTTTACATCTGTTTAACTTTCTCTTTTGAAAGAATTTTATACTCATAGAAAAATTTAAAAAATAATGCCAAAAATTCCTATATACCCTTCAACCAAATTCCCAAATGATGTTAGTATGTTGCCACATTTGCTTTAATTTTCTCTCTCTTCCTCTCATATTGATGTTCCCATTTTTACAGATTTGTCAGGGGGCCTCTGCAAGGCACATTCTAGGTCCTCCTGACATTTTTTGAGCACTTCTTCCCTTTTGATACAATACAATGTTCCAAACTTAGGTGTGCTTTCCATGCCACAAGTCTGGAATCAAACATTTCTCCAAGGACCTTGTTCCTATTAGTGAAAAATAATATATAGAAACCAAAATATGGGTATTAGATATACTTATTATTTTTGCTGTTAAGCCCTCTCAGCAAACATATCTGGAAAAAATCTATATCAGTAAATGTATGTATATTTATTTCTATATATAAAATTATGAGTTCATACTGATACGTCCAATTCCAATCTAATACCAGCCTTAACTTTTTTGTAATTTCTTTTGCTGGCAATGAAAAACTTGACTCTTATTATCCACAATATAAATGAAATTTTACTTTTTATGAATTATACCTAGGACTTTCTAGAATAATCCTAAACTTACTCATAGTTTTCTCTTTTTGATTGGCTAGACTTAGTCTCAGCAGGGACGAGAAGGAAAAAATACCATCCACAAAAAGCAAAAGTTTGACATATACATTCCTCCACATTTCTAAACACAAGGCAGACACAGGGTGAAAATGATGTTTCCAGGGCAGTTAAGGACTAGAAACCTCACATTTGTCCTTGGATAGGAGTTTATTTTCTCAGACTAAGTCTGGGCTTGACATTCCAGCTGTTCGCCCTTCCACAGCAAATGGATATGGAGAAGTCTGCCACCAGCCGCTGATGGAGAAAACAGCTGCCTCTAGAATGAGGGTAAGCCACGGAGGTGGTTGGATGTTCCTCTCCCCTCCCCTCATCTTCTCCCCCTCCTGCAAATACAACACACACACTCCACACACAAATACGGAGAAAAGGATTCCCGCTCATTGCTAGGAAATGCTATTGAGAATTTACTACTCTCCATGAGTAAATTATTTAGCCACAGTTTTCCTTTAGATGATCTTTTGCATGAACATCATTTCAAGCATGATTATATTAATTATTGGTGAGTTGTTGCACTGCGAGTTTGGATGAGTGGGCACAAGACCTTGATGAGCTAACTATCACTTTCTTTCCGTTCTTTGCTGTAATGGTTTATTTCCACTCATTAAACAATGCTTACTGTACACTTTCTATGTGTCAGACCCTGTGGTATGCACTCGAAAGATAAACATGAATCAGAGACTTGAAGAGTCCACAGTCTAGTCAACAGGAATAGAAGGCGGGCCTTTCTTCTCTCTAAGATAAATCATTTCTGGTATCTTTAAAACAATCGCCTGGAATGGTATGATTCAGAAGATGCTTAGCAGCTTTCCCCAGTCCTTGCCTAGCTGCCTGACATCGGTGATGATGCCTCGAGTCCCACTAGTAGTCTTCGTTTAAGTCCTTCCGAAAGGCTTTGAGTTCCTATAGAATTTTATGTTACAATATGAATACTTTTCTCTGGCAGGATATTTGTCTTAAATCATTGTACAGACCATATCTTACCAGTATTGTGTAACAGTTAACTTAGAGCAAGGTCTTAAGAGTAGAAATGTGTAAGAAAGAAGGAAGGTCAGTTGAAAGGTGAGGGCAGAGGGTGCCAGCTAACACCATTACTAGTTATATAGTTTTCTGTCTACGAGACCCTGGATTAACTGAAAACAACAGTTGATACCTCTTAAAATATTTTCTATAACCCAAAATATGTGCTTTGTTTGGTCATTCCATGGAAAAAGGAGACAGCTGCTATGAAATGAAAACGGATCCCAAACTTAGATCCAGTTCATCTCCCACACATAACTTAAAAGTATTGCTTTTCTTATAATTTTATACTTTCAAAACATTCTATAATAAGCTTTTATCACTCTGATTTTATAACAAAATGGGAGGAACACTAAGAAGAGGAAACTTATTGCCACATTGCATGTTGATTAGGATTCTTGATTAAAGTGTGATAAACACAGTGTACTAGATTAAGGCATGTTTATTAACTCATGAAGCTGAAAAGGATACAGGAGTAGCTCTGGTGGGAGACAATTCCTCTTTGTTATTATTCAGGTTTCTGCATGCCCTATCAGCAGAGGCAATGATTATTTTTTGCCATATTTTTTCAAGAATGTTTGTATAGTGAATAGTTGGTGTCTCAGTCTGAAACAACGGGCAAGTAGACTTACTGCTCATTATAAAAGATCTGAACTTCCTTAAGCTTAGGGTTGGTTACTCTTCCATAATGCAACTGACTGTGTATGCAGGTGTCACTTGGTCCTCTTTACATCATCAGGTGGGAACTGGTACTCAGCGAATGGGTCAAGGAACTCTGATACTGTGGCTACTATTATGGGTGTGAGTAATAACGTTCTCTGTCTCTGTACCAAGAGTTTCATGTCTTCTACTTAGCATCCATGAAACTGGCAGGTGAAATTGTCAACTTGCAAGTAGGGTGAAATATCAGACCCTTCATAGTTTCTGTCAAATTAAGGGATCAAAGTAAAGATAAACTACTAGAGTCAAGGTATCAAATTTATTCCCTCCAGGACCACCTTTCTCTCCATATCTGCTATGGGCTGATTCTTTTATATCTCCCTGTCCTCAGATTCCTATGTTGAGACCTAATCCCTAATGTGAGAGTATTTGGAGATGAAGTCTTTGAGAGGTGATTTTATCCCCCTTCTAGTTTACAAATCTTTCACTCATGAATGGGATTAGTGCCCTTGCAAAAGAGGCCTAGAGGCTCCCTCTCCTTTCTGCCATGTGAGAACACAGTGAAAAGACGGCTGTCTATGAAACACAAAAATTGGTCTTTACCAGACACCAAATGCACTGGCATGTTGATCTTGTACTTCCCAGCCCCCAGAAACTGTGAGAAATAAATTTCTGTTGTTTATAAGCCAGTCTGTGGTATCCTTTTATAGCAGCCTGAATGAACTAAGACAATACCTCATTCATTTATTTCTGCCTATTCCTGTTCAGCTTGAGTCTGTAGACAGAGAAGAAAGATAGCTTTTGTCATTCCCAAAGCTGTTCTTTCAACTACACAGCCCTAGGGTTGCTGACTTTCAATTGTTCCCAGAGGAAAACCCTTATTGGCCTTATGTATCATGGGCCCCTTAGACCAATGTTTATTTAATGGGTACGTGCTTATGATATACTCAGTAAGAATTTATTTCTGGAAATTATGTTTTTGAATATGAACATCTTTATAAGTATATTCTTTAATAGGAACATATTAATGAAGAAAATATTAATATAAAGTATTTATATTAAAAACTTTATGTTTCTTAATATGTCTTTGTGTGTTCCTCAATATCCCTCCTCTCTCCACCCTTCAATATTGAATTACAGCAGAGATCTGGGAGCAGAGACCAGAGTAATATTTCTTAATTGTTAGTTAGAAAGATAAAATAAAACTGACTAGCTACAGTTAAATAGTTGAAAAAAAAGTAAATATGGTGAAAATATCATTTGGAAAGCTAATCATTCGGTAAGTAGGCAAATCATTTGATTAGGCAAAATCAGCCAGTGCCCTCCTTCTTATCCCTGCTTCTACCCCCACATATATTCACACTTCTTCCTCCACCCTCTTATTTCTATGTAGCTCTACCTCTTGAGAGAACAGAGACCACATCTATGTTTCACATACAGTAAGTACTTGCTTAACACAAAACCTTTTAATGTCCAAAAAAGGAAAGCTCACCAGGCTCTTCTCCTGGGAATAAGCAGGATGCTTTAAAAAGGAAACACCAACAAGATTCTTCAAATTCTGAGACATATTATTCCTAACAACGATTTTCTTGTAGCTAGGAAAAGAATCTCGTAAGTTTCAACGATTTGAGATTTTATTTCCGTGTTCATTAATTCTCAGTTTCAAGTAACTTATGAAAACATAGCTCATTTAAACCAATTAGAATAAAGTTTCCTGTTAAATTTTCTGTAAATCATTGAGGTCTCATTAAAATAAGCTCTATAACCTCTTTTTGGAAATACTCTCCTTTGCTCATGTGCCTTCTCCTGCCCATTTTATTTCAAATCCTTAGTTCAAATACTGAAATTCTTAATGAATCTCTGTTTCATGTTGATGGAAATTTTAGAGTGGTTATAGCTTGGTGGTTTGATGTGACTCTTCATACTTGTTGCCCTTTTGTCTGTGCTAAGGGGGAAGAGAGGCCAAGGTCCCCGAGCTGAAGCCTCAGGGCGAAGTGGAGCCAGTTTGGCTTCTGCAGAGTTAGTGAATCATGGTGCAGTCACCGATCTCCTGGGACTCAAGCCCATGGGCTGTTCAGCTGAAGGAAAGAGCCTCAGCTCTGTAGCTGCAGATGGGACCAGCCAGTAGGATTTGGACTCACTTCACTGGCCTGGTCTGTTTTTCTTTCTTTCTTTCTTTTTCTTTCTTTCTTTCTTTCTTTCTTTCTTTCTTTCTTTCTTTCTTTCTTTCTTTCTTTCTTTCTTTCTTTCTTTCTTTCTTTCTTTCTTTCTCTCTCTCTCTCCCTTTCTTTCTTTCTTTCTCTCTTTCTTTCTTTCTCTCTCTTCTTTCTTTCTTTTTCTTTCTTTCTTTCTTTCTTTTAATTAATTAATTTATTTTTTCAAATACATTTGTCTCTGCCTACCCCCTACCACTTTCCCTTGCCCCCTCCCTCCCTCCCTCCCTCAACTCTTCCCCTTTAGTTTTGTCCATGAGTCCTTGCTATATGTTCCTTGACTTTAGTGAATACCTGCAAGGTATACATATATATCTTTAAACCTGTTTTCCAATGATGATGAAGCTGTCATAATTTACCAACCATGATGATGAGAGCGGCCTCAGGAGACAAATGTCTATCACCTTAAGTATCTGTGAACCCCAGACTTGCTTGTAAATTACCTAATTCTAACAATGTGAACTTTTTCTAGGAGTGTTTAAATTGCCACATTGAGATGCTCATGGATTGCCCTAAATCAGCATTATGGGGTACTTGGAATTGATTCCAACACTTGACCCAAACCGCATTTCCTCACAATGTAAAGTCTAGTTTATGGGGTAGTACAGAGTAATCCAGAGAAAATCTCCTCTGACTCTCATACAGACTTCTGAAAAGCTGCTGTTAATGACACACCCATCGATGGAAGTATTTTTGACTGTTAGTTCCTACTGACAGAAAAGGTTATGCCATGACTGGTGTAGCTTAGTTGGTTGGAGTGCTGTCCTGTAGACCAGAAGGTCACAGGTTCCTATCAAGGCACATACCCAGGTTGCAGGTTTGATTCCCAGTTGGGGTGTATATGAGAAGGCAGCTGATCGATGTTTCTATCTCTCTCTCTCTGCCCTTCCTCTCTCTCTTAAAGCAAGGAAAAAATGTTCTCATGTGAGGATTAAGAAAAGAGAAAGAAAATAAAATTATGTTTGGGCCACAAAGGTATTTATATCACTCCAATAAGCAATAGCCAGGAAGTCAATATGTTTTCAGATATACATTTAAGAGTTTAACTTACTGTGTGAGATGTTAAAATTCTGAAGGCCTGTGCAAAAGGGCTATGCAATTTTCTCATCAGTATAATTCATCACTTAGAATTTTGCTGATATTATAAACCCATGTCTTATTCTGTTTTATTTCTGATAGCTCTAATTTTGGGATATTTCTTGATCAAAGCCAGTACAATCTTTTCTTTGAACAGTGGAACAGAAGTTTATTAACAGATATCAAATATATCAACTAGTAGTTTACCAACCTGAAAAATAGTCATATGTTAGAAAGTATTAGAAAGTAGACTTCACAAAAGTACGTAGAAAGAAAAACATCCACTTGCCATAAGAAAAGCATTCAATAAGGAAAATAAACTAAAGAAAAATAAATAAAGAGAAGGGACAATTATGATCAATTATGAGAGAAAGTTTTTACCGGCTCATTCAGTTAGTTAAATCAAAAGAAAATAAAACCTACAAACTAAGAAATCTTACCAACTAAAGGTAATTAATAAGGGATGAGCCTAATCTAATAATAAATTGGAAAATTCAAGAACTGGGCACAAAAGAAAATTAGCACATGTTATTACTCCTACTTTTAATGATTATATATAGTGCCCATGCATTAACTTCCTGACTGTCCAAATTAACCTGGTCATATGATGAATACTTGTAATACATGTTTGTTAATAATATAGAGGCAAGGAGAAAACTTTGGCCAGGCAATTTAAACTCAATATGCTTAGTTTAATACTACGTGTGCCCCCAAGAGAACCTAAGTAGGAGATGGATCTTTGTTTCCCTTGATGAATTTGAGCTACACTTTGATAAGACCTTAATAGTTTCATAGGCTCAATATCTGTGATTTAAAGAAAATAGATGTTGTTTTATCACTATTATGGATTATTACATGGCTATATAGGAAGGAAATTAGTGAAGAATTCTTATCTGATTGTACGGCATCCCTAAGGTGCATAATGCCAGTTCTGCAAAATTGATGTACATCTTAAATTTTATTTTTGTTCTCTCTTACATTTCCTATTTTTATTTTTTCCCCTTCCAAAATCTGCTTTTCTCAGTATATATCCTAATTCCTGTTCCCAACAGTATTTAGTTAGCCAGTTATCATAGCTTTAAATTGTTAGCACTCTCAAGATAAGGGGGGAGGTGAAATTGGAGGTGAGCCCTCTGGAAGACTAAAAAATCCACAGTGTTTTCCAAAGAAGGTAAAAACCCTTTATTCCCTGATTTGATTTCAAATTCTGCGGCAATAACAGAGTAGCTGAAGCAAATGGTGAAGTGATTCACCTGTTTCAAAGAAAACATGCTGAGCACACTCAGTGGCAGACAGATAAGAGTGCTAAATCCAGCAGACAGTGGGTAACTATTCCCTTAGTGGCCTGTGAAAAAAGGCAGATTTCCTTGCTGGCTCCTGCCTACAAATATGCCATTTTGACATCTTCCCAGGTGTGCTTTATAGAGATAGGATGACCCACCACTCAGCATTGCCCTGTGAGGCCAACTCAGCCTGCTCTAGTGAAAGTTTTAAAGATAGTGACCCTTTCTTTTTCTTATGGAAAGTGGAGACATAAAACTCTAAGATGCATCCAGGTTCTGGAGGTTTTGTCTGGGCCAGCTTTCTCCAAGCACACGTGTATACACCTTTCACACATGTGTGCACCTTTCACACCTGCACATCATTGCATTGCCCAGTTCTAATAATAGGAAGCCAAACGCCACATGAACACTGGGCAGAGGAACAAGGCAGGAAGAACAGACAAGCCCTGGCGAGGACTCCCTAACACCAGGGCACACATAGTGCCCTGGGCTATCCAAGGGAGGTGTGACATTGTTTACTAGGTAGAGTGCCTTCTGCAGCCTGGCTCCCTACGCCCTGTCTGGCCTATGAAATTTGATCTAAATCACAGGAGGCAAAAACATATTACTCTGACCACAATTCACATTCCGTAGGAGGAGACAGGATTAGAACATTTCTATTCTTGCCCAATGCTGCTAAATTTAAAGTCAATGTAACTGTTAACTGCCGTTTTCCTTCAGAAGACCAAAGACAAGCATCATTTGCTGGTGGCAAAAGACTGAAATATCAAGAGCGCTATGGCTGGGCAAAAGAAGATGAGAGGTAACAAACAGCAGCCCTCAACTCACTGCCAAGGCTGCTAGCAATGCCGCTTAGACACTTCCATTATGGTTTCATTCATACCCTCAGCCATTCATTTATTCATGCATTTATGTATTCAGCAATCATTTATTAAGCTTCTATATCATGGACGGTCCCAGCCCTAGGGAGGCTTGTAAAGGAGATAGGTACGCACATAGAGTAACAGCTCTCCATTATATATCTGATATGCTAATGCTCCTCTGTCACTTCTTCATCCTTCCTCAGTTACTCTCAGGTCTAGAGTCTTTCCTTTTTTGGCTCCTTAAGGATCCTCCTTATAATTTGAAAGATAGCTTAAAAGTATTTGTTTTAGCCTTCCTTTCTCCTTCAGGAAGCCCATCTGGATTTACCAGGTGGATCCAGGAGGCATTTCACAGAAAACATTATTACTATTTTTCCCCCCAGCCTTCTTCAGACTATAGTCCTCACCCTAACTAACTTAATTCTATGTCAAATAATTTTTTAGGTTATGTGTAATTTCATGAGGATAGCAATACCTTGCACTGGTTTTCCCAACTTTTTTATACCATTTGGGACTTTCAGTGACTTAGAGCTGTTATTGAAAGGCTGGGGACTTATTTCCATTTACCTGGCCGGATCTCTGTGCCGGACATCTAAGGGGGAATCACCTCTTCTGCTATTCCTCATGAGACCACTAAAGGCTCCCGGAGAGAAACATGGGCAGGAATTGTGGCTCTTAAGGACCATCTTTGGATTTAATTTATATTTATGCTGGTCCACTAGCCTGAGGGAACTAAATTCTGAGGGTTATGTCCAACTCCTGCTTGAAATATTATACATTATTTTACATAGGCTAAGACACCAGACTCTGGGTGCAAGGAATGGCCCTAAACTTACGGCTCTACCTGTACCTGACTAGTCAGTGGCGTGAAAGAAGAAACGCAGAAGCCCTGTGCCACACCTTTTTCCTCCACTCCTACCATAGCTGGTTGGTTGAAGACTAGTAAAAGTTTCTCTCTGGAATGTCTTATGTCTCTCTGCCTTCTTCTGTGTCCACCAATGGCTGGTATAGTAGGTTAAGTTTTGGGGTAAAGTATCTCTCAGACATGTAGAATTTAGAGCTCTTTGCTTATTTTCAGTTGTCTGTCTTTCCCTAGAGAATCTGAAGGCAAATCACTGGGGAAGTGGGAGGAGATCCTGAATGGTTAGACTTTAGATATAGTTTTGATAGGGTGACAGCTGAGGGAAATGCTGAGAAATGACCTCTTAGAACAGCATCCTATGGAGAAAATGTTATTTACATAGAAGAGAAAAACAACTAGAGGAAAGAATTAGGATTACTTGTAGTTGACAGAAAGAATTCAGTGATTCTACAGTGCAGTGATCTGCACCAGGAGGAACCAGTCCCTGGCCAGGCCTCCTGTGTCCCCAGGCACTGGTTCTGGACGGGGCCTGAAACAGGACACTGAGCTCGCAGCACACTGAAATTGCATCAACTGAAATGTTATTTTCTTCCCATGGAAAAATTACAGCAAAGAGATTAGTGTATGATTTAGTACATTTCAAAAGAAAATAAACATTTATTGCAATAAATAACCATTAAATAGGTCTAAGAATATTCTAAAAATACTCTCTCATGAATTGGGAAAATAGTGAAACTTCTTTTTTGCCATGCCTGCATTTTCACAGTGTTAGTTTAATGGCTAGAAATTTTGACAGCTGATTCAAGGTCTGGGTTATCACTGCATGACCCACGGGTCAGCCCCTAACTCTGAGACCCCATGACATTTGCTGCCCAATAGGGTATTCCTCTCCTTTCTCAGTGAGCACGTTCTGAAATAAGTAAAATAATAAAGAGGTTTTATCCCTTAGAAGATAGGATGCTAACAGAGTCAAGTTTTATTCACTTACATAATTCCTTCTGAATAATCCTACTCTCATGTCAGTTGAGATTAGCACAGATTAGTTTCCTAAAATAAAAAGGGGAAACACCAATATCTTTCTTTTTCACTCCTTGGCAACCCTCCCCCCTTTTCTGACCTATCCTCTGCAGTGCCTTCCCAATGGGTCTAATATACTTCATTATCATCAAGATACGGCTGCTCACATGCTGCAATCATCACTTTTGGCTGCAATGTCAAAAGCTCTGCCTGGAGAGCTTTTGAAAAATGCCATTTCCCAGACTCCACCCCTGAAGTCCTGGCTTAATTGGTCCCAGGAGGTACTTAGGCAGCCCTGATTTTGAAAGACTCACCAGGTGGATCTAATGTGCTGCCAGACTAGGAAAAAAACTTTGAGTGTTGACTTTGAGAGGGCCTTTCACTTACAGGTAAAGAGAGTTAAAAATAAAACTATTTATGCCCCTTATGCAAGAGAAGCTCAGCTGTGTTCCTCATGTCCTAAGGTGTAACTTACCATGTTATCAAAATTTGCTAGTTGCAGGTGAAGTTCTGCATTTAATTCCATGCTTTTGGTTAGGTTGATTGTATAATTTATCCCTAAAACTAGAATATTTTTGAGAGTGAATTATGCTGATACAACCAGGCAAACTGGGACATATAAGCCACCCCAATTCTGGGAGATGTTTATAATTGAGAAATACAGGCTTTTGGGATACAACTTATTTCCACTTGAACAGATTAATTTCCTCACTTATAAAATTGGCATAATAGCTTGTAGCTTCCAAAATGGGTGAATATAAATATAAACATTGATATGAAAGAGCTTTGTAAACTCTGAAATCCTATTTATACACTTTTTATATTATTATTATTTGATCCAAAATACTTGCCATCAGAGAGACTGAGATACTAGAAAGTGCTAAGAGAGGAGATTGACAACTATTGTGCAGTGCCACCTTTCCTTTTTAAATCCCACTGGGAATTTGGAAGAGGGGCCAAAGGGAGAAATTCATAAATCCCTGTCAAAGGCATCCCCATGGCCTGCCATGTAAGGAGCTACTCATCTAACTGGTCAGGTGTCTTTTACTAAACATCCTGGCTCAGTTATTTCTTAGGGCATCAAGGAGAATTTACAATTACAAAGGGGTTTAATAACTGAAACCAGTACCATATACCTGTATCATGCTTTACAAATTAAAAGATATAATGTAGCTTAGTGAAAGTTTGGCTTTTAGAGATGTCCACCACTGCCTGCTTCCTTGATAGCTACTTCAGCTTTCTCATTCTAAGTTTTCTTATGGGAAAATGAAGATAACAATGTTGTCATCCTAAGTTTGTTTGAGGGTTGAAATGGGAATATTGGTATCTAATACATGAAAAAAACACAGTAAGTGGCAGCTATTGCTATTTTCATCATCAGTACCAGCTCCTGATTCTCCAGCAACCCAAGAAGTGAATAGAGAAGGTTGTGGGAGGAATATGACTAAGAAAAAGCAGATGAGAAACAAGGGAAGAGGAGAAAAGAAAGGATAATTATCTCTATTTTACCAATGTGAATGGATACGGAGACTCCGGTTTACTAGTGCAAATGGCACACTGCATTACAGTTTAGAATATAAGTCTGATGACTTCATTATTGGAAATCAGGAAGGTTAGGAAAATTTTTAAAAACCTAAAGGACAGCATGACAGAAGGGTTTCCTGTATCCGGGAATCCTCTATTGATGGTATAGCACAGCAAGTATGACACAGAGCCACAGCCTTGTGCATTTACCAGACTCTTTTGGCCACCCCGTCTTTTGGGTGATTTCCTAACCTTCCTGGCCAAGCATATTCTCCTTCCATGTGGTACAATACAATCCTTAGCAGTTAGCTAGAAAATGAAATATCTCCCAACACATTTAGATAATTTATTTGCAATGAAAATGTTTTTGTTGCCTGAGCCCAGATTAAGTGGAGCCTTTTCTTCCTTTCCAATACAAGAGAAGTAATCGAGGGAAGTGGCTGAGTAGGGATGGAGTCATTGAACTGGCATGAAAAAAAAAAATGCAGTGATAGACACAGAAGAACAGGAAAAATGCCAGGAAAAGACATCAGAGGTTTTCACAGCAGAGGTTAGAAAGGACCAAGGGAAAAGTGCTCCTTCTCTGCTCTACCCCAGGGACATGAAGTAGGTGGAATGAAACCACTGAGTCTATGCAATCTGGGGTTTTGTTGTTTTTTTTTTTGCCTTTGGGCATTGATGCACTCCTTGCAAAGAGGGGATATCCATGCCCCTTTATCTTGGGATCACTGGGTGGGTGGATGTTGTTGCTAACATTCTACCTACCTGGTTCATGGGTTTCTGTATCTAAGTCACAAAGGGTTAGTGGGTTTTCCAACCATGAGAAGTTTGTCACCAAAAGCGTAAGAGGAGAAAAGAAATCACTATAATCTTGTAAAGAATCTTTTATTGTTAACTAAATTTGAAATTGAAATATCAGAATAAACATTAGACTAAGTTTCCTGGGTGGCACTGTGCCCTGTAATTTTCAGCTCATTGGGCTCTGTAAGTTTTAGCTTTTAAATTCATAGAAAACATTCAGATGAGTAAATGATTTAAGTTGTCCTGAGACATTGCTACAAGGTTAGATACCAAACCGGAACCTACATTTGAGGACTGTGTTAGGAAAAACTTGGGCACCATGTTTTTTCACACTGTCAACCTATGCCTTCTCCAAGGAGTTCAATGTAACTAAATTGGTTGACTTCTTATCCAGACAGCCACGTGCTTGCAGGAATTTTGTTACATGCTAAGATTCTGGTCTAAAACAAAAACATATGAGGTACACATCTGACCCAAATTCATAGTGAAGGAAAGGTCTACCATCTCTTTCACACACCTCACTTCTCCTGACTCCAACCTCCACCTCTTTGTTTTTTGTGTTCATGTTTTTGGTTATTTTAAAGCTATATAAATTATGAAATTTGCTACTGTAATACTCCTTTGATAAAGAAGTAGAGTGGGCAAAAACAATCAACCACGCTTTTGTTGGTGGGCTCCTGCAAAAGAGAGCTGCCAACAAAATACTGAGGTCTGTGGAAAAGGAAGGACCATAGAGTTGAGCTGTGACATCTCCAGGTCATTTATAATCAAAATATAAAGTTAGCAGAACCTGGAGTTTATTTAACGTGTTTCCTCTTTCCTTACTCGCTTCCTCTCTTCCTTTCCCATACACAATACACGTGCACGCACACACACATTCCAGAACTGGGTGAAAGCTTAATGGCAATTCCATACCAACTTTTAATCTATCCAAATTACCAGGTTCCAACTGCCATATGCCAAGGTACCAGTGAGCTTCCTGGTGCCACCCAGCAATTCATAGTGGTTATGGTGGTAAGATGATAGCTGTGCCTCTGGGGCAGTTTGCTTTATAAGCTCCCCTTGCTTATGGCTTTTTAATTTTGCAATAATGAGCCCCTTGGTGCTAAAATGGAGGCCAAGGAATGGAGAAGGGATTCCAGACTAAATGTGAAAAGGAGAAGAAAATAAAACACCCATTTTCAAATCATAAGGCAGGAAAAAATGACAGGAACCAGTCATTAAAAATATTGTTTTTAGGACTCATGGCAACCAGAAATTTACTTTATATATAAAAGACAGCTACATTCATTGATTGGAAACTAAATAAAAACTGCAGCATGCATTTCTGTTTTCCTTGTTTAGATTTTTAATTACAAATCCAATATTGTCTTCATCAATTTTTCTGGGATTTGGTCATGTTCTACTTTCACTAAAAAAAAATTCTCCTAAAAACTTAATATATGAATTATACAAGTGAGACAGAGAAAAACTTTTTAATCCACCCCTTCATATTTTACTTTCTTTTTTATTTGGCCCTTAAAGAGCTACTCGGTTCCTCTCATCATCAAATATAACCAACCCCCTTTTGTCATCGAGGGTAGCAAATGTCCCACAACACTCTCAGATTTCATCTCAGTTTCTTCCATTCTTTCACCCCCATAGAGTTTATGCACTAGAACTATAGCAGTGACCAAAAAAAGAACACTCGCCTCAGTCCTTATTTGAATGGACAAAGAGATAGACTGAGGGGGGTACTGCATTCTGCAGAGTCCCCCCGGGTCACTGTGGATGGAAGAAAATAAGTCAGTCCAGACACTTCTCAGTCTGCCAAGAAAAGGGGGTGGCGATTCCTTCTAGTGGAGAATGCCCTAGCCCTTGTCTTGAAGTGACTTTTATTGAGAACCATATGCACAGGGGTATACAGCATGGATGTAAAGCTCATCAATCAATGTCAAAAGGCTATGTTTACAGAAAACAGATAGAGATCATAGATAACAATTGAAGGAACACAAGAGACTTGCCTCAGGTCAGGGTCTGGTAGACAGGGTAGAGCCCATTCAGCCCTGAAATCTGGGAAACTGATCACATTCTATGCTCAACCCCAAACATCAGTACTCATTAACTTGAGGGCATTCTTAGCAAAGTAAATTTCATAAGATTTAATGCATTCCTTCCCCAGACCTAATCGTTGCTAGGAACCATCTGATCCAGTTTAGGGCTGTACCTGCCTTTAGTGTTGTTTCAAGCCTGAGCTAGGTGGGTGTAGCAGAGCAGCCAAGAGATAAGGAGACTTCTTTCAGATAGAATGAGAACTCTGGCCATAACAAAGCCCAGGGGTGAGGGTCTTTTGCCCTTTCTCCATGTCCTCCAAGTCCTTCCCTGATGGCCCTATGTGACGGTGCCTGTCTTAGGTTGCCCCTGCCATTGAGGGGCCTTACCCATCATTGGCTAACTAGCCATCTTCCGGGGCCAAGCAGGATGATGTGAGGGAGGCAGAGGCTGTGCCCCTGCCAGGGGTATGGGTTTTGTCTCCTCAGTGGCCTATTTTCCCAAGGTCTCCTTGCTTAGCTCCAGTCTTGGGGCCCTCTCATCTGTTGGCAAGGCCACAGTCCCTGAAACCAGGCAGGACAGTTCCCAACAATAGACAATAAAGATAATAAATACTTAGAATATGTTGCATGTTTTATGGTGATAGGTTAAGAGAAAAAATAAAACAAGAAAAGTTCATACTGATGTATTTGCTGTTTTGATAGAGTAGTCAAGGACTGCCTCCCTGAAAAAGTGGTCCCGTCACCCCAGTGATGAGAGGTGATGTCACCATGCTCGTTCTCTTTTGAAGTCTCAACTAATCCTCAACTTCCAACTAGATGTTGGACAACAGATCAAGGAACAGTGTCGCTATTTAACATGTTCTGTGCTCATTGTAGAAGGCACTGTGAGGAAAGCAAAGTAACAGAATTAAAAGACTTTTTTATTTATTTGTCACTTCAAATAGGTTTCTACCTTCTGAGGGCAGAAATAAACTGGATAAGTCATCATATGCTTTAAAAACTTAGCATAAATCATGCTATTTAAGAGTTACTTGCCAAGACCGGGTGGTCAGAAAAAGCCTCATCTAGTAGTGTGCTCATGATCTGAGCTTTGAAAGAAGTGACATAGGAGACCAGCAAAAAGCATTTGAGGGGAGTGGTGAAAAAAAAGCTTTTTTAGACTCCAATTCCTCAACAGAGTTTTTAAATATTCTATGGGTTAATGCATTTAGAGCTCCAGGATAATTTCCAACTTTCTCTTCAAGCCTTCTCCCTCCCAGCATACATTGTCTCCTTTCCTCATGCCTATTTTCTCTTCAGTGGGATGGATAATTTATGAGTTCAGTGTTCAGGACCATTTTCTTTTTCCATTGTGTTTTTCCTGAATGCTTCATGAGGCTCCTGAAATGATGAAGGCTGTGACCCTCTACTCAGGGAGCTGCTAAACTGGTAAGTAAGTACACAGTTATGGTAGAGAATGCTCCTCTCTCTCAAAAAAACACTCTTCTCTGATGTTTTCACTAAACATATGACCACCCAGCAGGGAGGAGGAAAAGCCGCATGTCCGGTTTCCCTCAAAGGTAAAGATAGCCTCAGGTCTGGCCCATGAATAGTAAAAATAAGGGACATAATACTTAAAAATCTATCTTTAGTTGATTTCTGCTTTTGAATGGTAAAGAACCAGTCTACCTACCATAAATCAGATAAAATATATTAAACAGTGTTTCAGACGTTGAGACAGTAGGCAGAGCAGGACTGTGATCATGGAAAAAAGGGAAACAGGTGAACCCTACTATTGGCCTCACTTTCTGCCTGTAGATGAACCAGAAGGCAGGATCCCAAGCAGAGCACACAAAACCTTGCTGAAATGAAAAGACAAGTTTTGGATTTGGGGGAGGTTGAGGCATCCAGAATTTGTAGGACAGGGTATGGGAGAGGAGCAATCTATGCAGAGAAACATGCATAAAGATCCCTTTAACTATTCATGTAGTCAGTGAAACGCCACAAAAAGCAACTGCTGGGGGGAAATACCTATTGGGTAACTATACTGAACAAATCTTAGAGCTTGAACAAGGTAGAGAGATATTCAAACTCCTTCAACCTAGAAAAAGAAATCTTATTAAAATCTCAGGGAATTCAATAAACAATCTAGAAGGATCATGGCTTTGTAGTGTGGCTGAATTAGTCCTTGAGTAAAAGCTACTTTAGACCAACCCTAAAAAAAGATTAAAATGAAGATTTAAAATGCAAGCTTTGCAATTTACTTAATTGTCTAACAAGACTACTTCAACACAAAAGGAAGAAAACATAGTAAACACCTAATATTATAATATCCATGATAGGATATTCAACAAAATTTGCTACACAAGCAAAGAAACAGCAAATTGTTATCACAAAATAGGAGGAAATAGAAGCAGAGCCAGAAATAATATTGATGATAAAGTTAAAAGAGAATAATTTTAAATCAACAATTATAAATGTGATCAGTAATTCCTAAAGAACATGATGATAATAAAGAAATAAGTAAATAATTAAAAAGAACTTCTAGAGGCAAAAAATACAATATCTGAAGTAAAAATTTGTTTGATAGAATTAATAGCAGATTAATATTGCAGAAAAATATGAACATGAAGACACAGCAATAGTAACTATCCAAACTGAAGCAGAGAGAGAAAAAAATAGAAGAAAAATTGAAGGGGCTCAGTAACCTGTGGGACACCACCAACCATCTAAGAGACTTATTTCCCAAAGGAAGCAAAAAGAAAGGTGCATAGATTTTTTGAGTAAATAATGACAAGAAATTATAAATTTAATTTCAATTTGTGATTATTTGCTAATAATACATAGAGATACAGCTTATTTCTGTATATTAATCTTCACCTTAACTTCCTACACTCACTAGTCTTAAAGCCCTTTTTTATAAATTCCAAATAATTTTTTATATATGATCATATTGTCTGCAAATAAAGACCATTTAACTTCTTACTTTCCAAATCCATTTACCTTTTATTTCTTCTTTCTTTCTTGGTTTATTGCACTGGCTAGGGTCACAAATACAATGTTGAATAAAAATGGTGAGAATTAGCATCCTTGCCTTTTTCCTGATTGTAGGGGGAAAGTATTCAGTCTCTCAGCATGAAGCATGATGCTAGCTATAGGTTTTTCACGAATGTCTTTTATCAGGTTGAAGAAGATCTCTTCTCTTCCTAATTGATAAGAATTCTATTGAAAAGGGTGTTGAATTTTATCAAGTGATTATTAAACATCTATGGAGGTGATCTTATGTGGGTTTTTTTTTTTCTTATTTAGTCTGTTAATATGAGCCAGGGCTTGGGTGATTGACAGCAAAAGAGCTAATGGGAACTTTCTGGTTAATTGAAATTTTCCATACCTTGACTATGTTATTAATTAGTATTTGTCAAAGTTAATTTAACTATAAACTAAGAATGAGTGTACTTTTTTATATGTATATTATACCTCTACAAAGTTTATTCAAAAAGATAACTGGAATGTATTCTTTTTTCCCTTATCTTGTTGTATCATCCTCCATCCTGTTGCCTAGCACTCATGTATAATGACTGAAGCTCTTACTGCCATTTTATACCATTAAAATAGGAGCCATGCAGAAGAGGGGCCTGAGTTCCTGAGGTCTCCGAAGACTTAAGCTGTTATACCTAGCCCTGTGTTGCACTGCTCACTATATTTTTACTAAAAAATAATAATAAAGTTCAAAATCTTAAGCCACAGTTAGGGTTTGGCAAAACTAATTTTAAATTATATAGCAACTCAGTATAATATGGTACCATAACAATTTGACGCAGAGGGAATGCTAAGGACATTCAGCAAAGTTCACAGTGAGTTACAAGTTGGGTTTTAGTAAAGTCTTGGCTGGAGTGAGAGGGAAAGAGTGGCATTTAAAATGAACCTTAGGAGTGAATATGACTTCAACAGATAGATGCGGTAGATGAACAGCCCAGGCAAAGGACTGTTATGAAAAGTGGTATGTATTGTGTTGGCCAAAAAGTCCATTTAGTTTTTTCCATAAAATAAAAGACACATTTTTCATTTTCACCAATAACTTTATTGATTTGGATGTTTTGAGTATGTCAGCTATCTCCCACTATTGGCTTCTAATGGGTAGAGGCCAGGGGTGCTGCTAAACATCTTCCAATGCATAAGACAGACCCCAAAGCAAATAATTATTTGGCCAGCATGTCAATAGTACCAAGAAACTTTGCAAACCACTCTTGACACAATCAGTTACAGCACTTTCTCCATACTCTGCACAACTCTGTGTGTGTGTGTGTGTGTGTGTGTGTGTTTCAGTTGCATTTTTACCTTTCTTGAAATAATAAAACATAATATGGTGAAAATGTTATATATCTTCTTCCATCTTCAATATTAAAATGGCTGCACAAAAATTCACCAATTTTGGTAAGTTTTTTTGAATGCACACTGATATGAGTGCTGTCACAATACAATCGAACAAAATTGTTTCAAATGAAGTTAAAGACAACTCAGCATTACTACAGCTGTCATATGGAAAAAACTAAACAAACTGTTTGGCCAATCCATAGATGATGAGATGTGGAAGCAATCAGAGGACATAAGAAACACATAGGAGAATAATAGGACAGAGGGCCAAACAGTTATATGGGAGTGTTCTGGATGCCAGTATACAGAACTTGGATGCCTTAAGCAGTGGGATAATAGAATAAAAATTACACTTTTAAAAATTAAATTGTGGCAACCCACACAGGAGAGGATGAACTCAAGGAAAATGTAAGGTGTGCATAAGAAGTGAAACATTAAGTTTAGTTGAAACATAGGATATAGGAGGAGATGGGGTGGAAATAGACTAGAACAACAACTTTGAATGTAGGCTTGGTATAAAGTTAAGTCTTTCAGAAACATAAGTGATTATTTCTGACTTGAAATAAAATTAGCTTGCCTGTAGAATCGCCTGGCAATTGTATCTTAGAATGACGAAGGCAACTGTGAACAAGAACACAAGATGGGTATTTATTAACATAGTCCATCCAAGAGGAAATAGGGCTAGGATCAGGAGAAGAGGTAGGACATTGGCTTTAATAACTAAATCAAGACGATCTGGAGAATGATTACAGGTGGGGGACCCTGAGGAAGGGATGGCCAAGACTGGCTTTGGGGGCACAAGCCTGAGCTGATCACCCAACCAGGGAAGATGCAGCAAATGTATTAGCCTCAGATGTACAATTCCTCCACCCAGTCCTGGGCTCTGACATGCCTCTGTGGAGAAACTAAATTATTCTTCCTATACTGAGTCATGGAAAAAGGGAAAGAGGGAAAAAAAAACATGCAAAAAATGAAATGAGATTAGAACAGGAAAAATCCTGGTGTTTGGTTTGACTGAAGATATCAAGGTATTGTATATAGGTATAGAAAGAGGTGTAAATATTTCCCAGTGTTTTCAACTGCAAGGAACTAAAGACAATAATATTCAATTAGAAATGAACATACTACCATCTAGATCCTGGCATATAAACACCATTTCCTTTTTTCTCTAAAATAAATGGTGATTCTTGGAGAAATGATGATTCTAGCTTTGGGGCAGGAAAAGTTTCAGGTGTTCTTGAAATTTCTTCTTGTGCCAAAAATTAAGGGAGCGCTAAAAATCTGCTGGGGCCATGTCAAAATGACAGGGGAGCCAGCTTGCAGGAACTTTCTGCTGGCCAGATTTGAGCATCAAAGTGAAAACTCTCGTTAATATATTATAACATACCAAATAAGGAAATGAATTGATACTTGCAAATAAGAACAAATGAATGAATAAATATGATTAGCAGAAAGGGAAAACCTTCTTTGACAGGAGAATGGCAATGAGTAATAGAGAAGATATGACAGAATTTGAAAATCTTTATTTTTCAATCATTGTAGTCATAACTGATTCAGCAAAGAATCATCCATGAATGCTGAGATCTTTGGTTAAAAGATAGGAAGCTAGATATTCACAGTCTCAGAGCCACTTTTTAAAGATTTTATTTATTTTTATTTTTAGAGAGAGAGGAAGGGAGGGAGAAAGAGAGGGAGAGAAACATCAATATGAGAGAGAAACATTGATTGATTGCCTCTTGAATGCATCCTGACTGGGGACAAAACCTGCATCCTAGACATATGCCCTGACAGGGAGTTGAAGGAGCAACACTGCTTTGCGGGATGACACCCAGCCAACTGAGCCACACCGGTCAGGGCTCAGAGTCACTTTTTAATTACACAGGGAGAAAAATAACTTTATAAAGAAGCTACCTATAGCCCACCAACTTAACTAAGCAATTCAACTTTATTAGCAAAAGAACAAACTGATATCAAGTGCCTTATTTTAGAAATCACCTATGGAGCATTTCTGCCAACTGTGTTTAATTTAAATCTACTCACAAGGAAACAACCATATAAATTTAAATTAAGGTACATTCTAAAAAATAACTGGCCCTGACTATTCCAGAGAGATTAATGAATCTAAGTGAAAGATATATGGATATTTACTGAACTATTCTTGCAACTTTCCTATAAGTGAGAGAACATAACACCAAATAAATTCTCCAAAAAAAATTATAAAGGATCAATAGGCCCTGAGTTGAATGCCTACAGTATATTCATGTAAATCAAATGAATAATGTTTTATACATGCTCAACCCAATCTTACCTTCATTTTTAGGGGTATTTAGTTTCTGATTACCACTAGTGTTCCAGGTAAAAAATGTGTTTGCTAAATAATGCTGAATAAATGAGTTCTTAATATAATTAATAATAAAAATAGTCATAAAAAATAAGAAGTATATATGTGAAAAGCATATCATTAATTGCATAACAAGACAAGATTATGAAATGTCATCGATAATTGGGAGATCTTACACAATCTAAATTATAAAGGACATCTGCCATGTGTGGCTGTCCAGAATCCTACAAGCACTCTTGTTACTCTTGGTGAAACTTCCACGTTATGTGTTGCTCTCCTACAAGGTAGGCGACAGAACTCCCGCCCCTAGATTCACTTTTAGGTGGGGCATAGACACATAACTAGGTTCTGCCAATCAGATGCATCTATGGAAGTCTTTGGTTTGTAACTGATCCATGTAAAGAGAGAGTATGCAAAATCTATCTTTCAGTGAGTGTGGCAAGAGAGGTGCCTGTCTTTCTGTGCAAAGAATAAAAATGTTTCTGTCATCTAGTCATCAGTATCATTGTTGAAGTCTGCACGTCTGCACTGAGTGGCAGCAGCAAATGTGTGTTTTCTAGGGCAGCCATTGGAGTGTGGTCTGGGCACTCTTCCTAGCCGCGGAGCCTCTATCTGACTCTTTTGCCCTCCAAGGACACTGTGAGCTTCCTAATTTCCTTTAACAAATTCCTTTTCTACTTAAACTAAGTAGATTCAATTCTGGTGTTGCTAGTGAGAACCCCGTTAGGTATGACACTACAACTGACTCCCAGATTTACTATTTCTTACCGAATCTTAGGATATTCCAGATCAGGATCTCTTCCACCATTTCCATATCAGCATGTTTAATTTCACCCCCAAATGCTTATACATTATGAATAGCGATGACAGGAATTATTTTGTTAAACATAAAAATATGAGGAATATTATAAATGTTCACAGGGTGTGAGTTCATTTTTAGAGACTGGCCAACCTGGTGGTTCATGGATTCTGAAAACATTTCCAAATACCTTTCGATGCAGTTTGTCAAAACCTCAATCACATGCAATGATTTTGAGAGATTTAATCCATATGTTTCTAATTTACCTCGGTTTAACTCATTCAAGTAGGTTTCCAAGATGACAAAGTAATGCCCAAGAAGGCAGAAGACTCTCTTAATAGTTTTTTTTTTTTCTTTCTCATGTTTGTACTTGACCTGGAGTACCTTCAATCTCAGAGAGTTGAAATAACTTTAGAACTTGGCGTGATTATTTTCCTTTACCTCAATACCAATTTCATCTGAAACTGAGTTTTGGAAATATACTGTGCTACTTGTTTTCTTTATAGTTTAGTCTTTCTTCAGTTTGCCTAGAGCTGAAATACAATCTGAGTTCAGGATGTTTACATGACAGGAAAATGTCAGTGATTTATGTCCACACCAGTAGTAACAGAATTCAAAATAGTTTTTTTTCCAAACCATCTGTCCCATTTGCTTTGGATTGACCTTGAAGGACACAGTTATTGGTTAGAGCATGGCAGGTAGAATGCTGAGATCTTTGTAGTTCTTGTCTAAACCATGCAACTCCCCCATATCAATTATTACCAAGCCATCTGTTTCAGTTACACTCCATTGAACTAAGTTGGTTAATCCAACAGATCAATTTACTGGCAGTATTTTATTCCCACTGCATAAAATTCACAATTTCCACATTTGTCTCTGGCTCTCTTGGGAGACTGTGTAACCTTCACCCCAATAATTTTCATTCTTGGTAGAGATGTTAAAATGGCTGTTTGAGGTGAGATCATAATTTAGGGAACAAGGTACTTATTATAGAAAATTTATATATTTTCATTGAAAATGTACTGAGCCCTAGTGTGCCCATTGGACTGCTAGTCACTGTAGTGGATATCATACACCTCTCTCCTCTCCTTCATTATGTCCCAGCCACACTGACTCTCTTTCATTTCCTCATATCTTTTTTGCCTAAGACCTATGCACATTCTGTTCACTCTGCTCTCCCTACTCTCCTCTATCCCCACAAATAGACATGCTGTTCCCAGCTAACTCCGTCTTATCCTTGAGGCCTCAAAGAGGGCTTTTCTCACCATCCAACATAAATTCTCTCTCCTAGCATCCTCTGCCTTGATAGCAGGTCATTAGTTGTAATAAAACATTCATTTGATTGTTTTCTTGTATATTTTCTCTCTCCCTCAAGACTGTAGGGTACATAAGAGCAAAGACCAAGCCTGTTTTGTCAACCACTGTGTAGCCAGTATTTTTAGCACAGAGACTGACAGATGATCCGCACTCCATAGAACTGAGAGATAGTTGCCTGTTTACATTTTAATCTGATGGACAACATGTTAATAGACTGATAGACAGTATTATGTTTATTCTCAAGAGATGAATCCAATGAAGAAAATACGCAGCTATCCTTCTCTGTAAGTAGTTATTCCTTTGCTGATTAGTCTAAGTAGAAGTTTCTTGGCAGTATTTTCAGACACTGTTGTGAGGATGGGCCAAATAATAAAGGTCATAAAACTTCCTCCCACTAAATTCATTTGTGCTTATATTATGTTCACTCCAGGGCAAGAGAAATTAAGTATTTGTTCATCACTGGAAAATAAAAAGTGCAATGAGTAACCATTATTTTATAACAGTTTATATTAATCACCTCTCTGGGTATTCTCTATTCCTTGCTGTTAACTACACTTACCAGAAATGAATAAGCTTCCAGCATTCTCTGCATGAGCTAAGAATTAAAAAAAGACATAATTCCAAATTTTCCAATATTTTGTCCTGTTTGGGTTTGCATTCTTTCAGTCTACTAGTAAAATGATAAGCATTACTGACTCAGTGAAAATGGAACACATGACTTTAAGTTCTATGTTACTGGGAAGTATTGGCACCAGTTTTAATGATTTAAACAGAGAGATAATAGGCACTAAGGGGAAACCTGGTGTTTCATAGAATTAGGATCTCCATGTTTTGTTCGTTGATCCTCTGAAGTCATCTAGTAACTTCTAATTAGCAGCATCTTCTCCAGTACCTTTTAATTAGTCTGTATCTCCTTCAGCCTGTATAATCTAATGCATGACCTAACAACCTAATAATAATTAATCACTCTGCTGCCTTGTGTGAGACGGGAATTGGGACAGTTGGCCAGGCACCCAGGGTGAGAGATCAATTTCACAATGATTCAAAATATATTTTTATCACACTAAGCTGAGCAAAGGCATTCTGCGTTTTATCCATTCATCCGCTTATAGACACATAGGTTGTTTCCATGTATTGGCTCTTGTAAGTGTAAATAATTCTGTAATAAACATAAAAATCCAAACATCACTTTGAGATAGTGATATCCTTCCCTTCAGATATCTCCCCTGAAGTGGAATTGCTGGGTATTTTGGTAGTTACATTTTTAACTTTTTGAGGAACCTTCATACCACCTTCCAAGGTGGCTGCACCAACTTACATTTCCATCAAGCATACAAGGGTTCAGTTTTTCCCACATCTTCACCAGTACTTGTTATCTGTTGCTATTTTGATAATAGCCATTCTAACAGCTGTGGGATGATAGCTCTCTGTGGTTTTGATTTGCATTTCCCTGATGCTTAGTGATATTGAACACTTTTTCATATGCTTGTTGGCTATCGGTATATCTTCTTGGGAAAATTGTCTCTTAAAGTCCTTTGTCCACTTTTAATTGGATTACTTGGGGGATTTTGCTATTAAATTGTGTAAGTTCCTTATATATTTTGGAAATTAATCCCTTATAAGATGCATGGTTTGCAAATATTGCCTCCCATTCCATATGTTACCTTTTTATGTTGTTGATCATTTCTTTTACTGTGGAGAAGACTCTTAGTTTGATGTAGTCATACTTGTTTATTTTTGCTTCTGTTGTTGTGCTTAGAATGTCATATACATACAATCATTGCCAAGATCAGTGCCAAGGAGTTTTACTCTTATATTTTCTTTTAGAATTCTTATGGCTTTCAGGTGTTGGGAAATGCCCTGTCAGGTTTCAGGGACTGTAGGCTTGCCAAAAGACAAGAGGGTCCCAAGACTGGAGCTAGTCAAGGAGGCCTTGGGAAAACAGGCCACTGAGGAGACAGAACCTGTACCCCTGGCAAAGGTGCAGCCCCTGCCTCACTCTCATCACCCTGCTTAGCCCTGTGATGGTTCATAATCAATGATGGGTAAAATTCCTCAAGAGAAAGGACAACCTAAGACAGGCACGGCTGGTATGGGCAGCAGACAAGGACTTGGAAGACACGGAGAAAGGGCAAAAAGGCCTGCACCCCTTGGCTGAGCTTGGACGTGGCCAGGGTCCTCATTCTATTTGAAAGAAGTCTCCTTATCTCCTGGTGACTCTGCCCTGCCTGCCTGGCTCAGGCTTGAAACAACACTAAAGGCAGGTACAGCCCTAAACTGGATCGGGTGGTTCCCAGGGGGAAAATAAGGGCTAGAAGTGAGTTCCTTGAAACATGCTTTGTTTTTTCCTCGAAAGCTAAGATAACTGGCTCATACTGGGAAGGAGATTTACATTATTCATAGACTCTGAAGTGAGGTTAATCTCTTGTGTCCTTCAATTGTTATCTATGATCTCTATCTGTTTTCTGTAAACATAGCCTTTTGACGTTGATTGATGAGCTTTGCATCCATCCCCTGTGCATATGGTTCTCAATAAAAGCCTTTGGACACGGGAGCTCGGGGCCTTCTCCACTAGAGGGACGAGCCATGCCCCCTCTCCTGGCAGACAGAGAAGTGTTTGCGAGGACTCGTGTTTATTCCCCCATCCATGACAACCCTGGGACGGGCTCTGCGGGATTAAGAGCCCCGCTCCCCCCTCAACTGGCTCTGGACAGTGACCCTCAGATTCAGGAGCACCCCATGTGGCGCTCCCCACGACACTCAGGTATTATGTTTAAATCATTAATACATTTGAGTAAATTTTTGTAAGTGATGTAAAATAGGAATTCAGCTCCTTTTTTTTTTTGCATGTTAATGCCCAGTTTTTCCAGCATGGATATTAGGCTTTATTAAAAATGGGCATTCATTATTATGATCATGTATTGCAAGTGCATTTTTAAGTTGGGAACATACTTGAGGCATGTTTTTATGCCTTACCATGGTTATATGCCCTGTGAAAGGATAGAACACAAAATGCCTTTGCTCATCTTAGTGTGACAAAAATAATTCTTAAGTCATTGAGAAATTCACCTCTCTCTCTAAAGGATGTTTATGCGTCTTGCCCTTGGGACTCTCATTGGCCCTCTGATTTTCATTTTTGCCTCTCTTACTCTCCTGTGAGTCTGCCACAAGTCCTAAGCAGAAAAGCTTGCTTTTGAGTCAATATGCTCACACAGTATGTCATTTTGAAGAATATTCGGCTTTAGTTACAATAACTGCATTTGTTTCACTACAAAATTTTCTGCCTGCGCTTTCTGTTTTTTTCATACAATTTTTTAAAAGAGATTCTCTCATTTGCCAGGGATTTTAGAGAGAAAGATTTTGAATTTAGAAACATGCTTTAAAAATGTGTCCTTTAAGAAAGCTGCTCCTTGAAAGCTGACTCTTCTGAAAACTCTTAATATTTCTTGCTCAGATCAGTTCAATGAAAACAAATTATTCCACTGAGTATAGCAATGAGGCTACGAACAGAGAATGTTTGTCTGAAAAAGGGCCAAAAATAATTTGGAGAAGTGTGTTCCTATCATACCTGTTCTTTGCCTTCCTTTTTGCTTCTCATCTTTTGGCCAAAGTACAGGGAGCATCATTGTTTCAAGTTCCCTTTGCCAGGTATTTCTCTGGAATCATTTTCCCTCCCATTCCACAATCCTACTAACACAAATCTCATATCAATGAGCAAATATTTCCCCCCTTAAACTGAAGGTCTGCTATTTTAGCTGCCCCTTGCCAAAGCCAGCATGATTTGAACATTCCTCTTCAGCTAACATCAGTCCCCATCAGAGAACCATTAAATGAATACAGACTGCAGGTTATCAGGAATGCTAACAATGCAGATAAAGTCTTGATAACCGGCAACTGTGAATTAATTCAGCCAGATCACAGCCCAGGAGGGTGGCTGTCAAAGGGAGCTGAGGGTACTGGGGAGACTTGGCTTAGGGCCTATAACTTACAGTACTTTCCCCTCAGCCAAGCAGCCTGGCATTTCCTATCTAAAGTCATTGCAGGAATGAGACAAATTCCATTGTCCTATCTGGAAGCTGCTCACCATGGCAAATTAACTCCCTGTGACTGTTGAAAAGAGAAACAGGCACGTATTTTCATCCAAAGAATTTAATTCAATCATCTAATGAATTAAAATGACTGGTTATAAGGGAGCCACTGACCCAACTAGGTGTTGAGCAAAGTGCCAATTGACCTCTTAAGCCATTCCGTTTACTGGTTTCAGTCTCAGATGCCAATTGCCTGCTAAGTATGGTAATGCATGAAGCAGAGAGCGCACGTTTTGCCTAAATATTTCAAAGCAACTGAAACCCAATTATTGTCTGTTTTTAGGTTGGCAAGAGGATACACAAGCAGAGCCTTATGGGAATTCAGTTTTAATTTTACCCCCTGCTCCACCTCGGCTTCTTGATTGCATTTTCCTTCACTGTCAGCAAGAACCCACTATTTTGAGCACCTGAGCCTCAAGGCCAAGCTCTGTTCAACTTAGGTGTTTTGTGTTCTCCATTAGTGATTTTAGGCAGAGGAAGACAGTATTCCTCAATCTGACCAGTAGATGGAAGCATTTTTGACCTCGTGCCACCTCTGGCTTCCCAGTCCTAGAAAAGAATAATCTTTGATTTCCAGGAAAAGCTGAGAAAGCTGAGAAGCTGAGTAACCAGACCCATTATCTGACATAGTATCTTTTCTTTGGGGGGAGGGGGATTGGTGGGTATTTAATTTTTTAAAGTTTCTTTTTCATTGTATTTTTTTCTATTGCCATTTATTCCTCTTATACCCTCTCCCATCTCCACCACTCCACCCCCCGCAATCACCACACTTTTGTCCGAGTCCACGAGTTCTTTTTCTTTTTGGTTTAATCCCTCCCTCACCCCAGAGCTGTCAGCCTGTCCTCTGTGATTGTCTTGATTTCACTTGTATGTGGACTCTAATGACAGAGCGTCTTTCTTGTGTATGAAACATCTTTCCAAATAAAAAGGAGGATATACATTTTGAGATAATTAGAAGTAAGAAATTTAAAAAATAACCAGAGTTTACTTTCCAAAACATCAACTACCTAATTCTCTTAATTCCCTCATACTCTTTAATTACGCAATGTAAAATAAAGATCGTAAGTTATTAAAATTTACAGTTTAGAATCAATACAGTTTTTTAAAAAAATACCAAAGTTCTTTGTAAATCTTTAGCCAAAGGTAGAGAGGTACTCTACCAAACTAGCTAAGAAACGGGGCTCTAAAGCAAGCCATCTTTCCACTGAGACCTTATTAGAATATCTGCTTTACCTATATTTCTTAAGGTTGGCAGATTTTAATTTAGAAACCGTAAGATATCTTTGACAGAAATGTCAGGGAGATTATAGGTTATTACTAATCATTGGCAGTGACTCAAATATGGGATAATTATGTATCTTGACATAGCTGATAATTGGACTGATATTGAAACTGAAATATAATCTCCCTACCTCCTGAAACTGAAACTCAAGGCATGTTCAAATCAAGCCTTGAATGACTTTTCTCCCACTGAAAAAAATAAGGTTTACAGGCCCATACTTTGAATCATACCAGAAGGAAGACTGGCAGCCCTTGATGGTATTACATGTCTCATATTAAGGCATTCCCAGCAAAACCTCCAGCGTTCTTTAATAGGTAAAGGTACCCCAGGGACATCTTGGGGCTTCTGCATAAGGAAAAATTTAGAAAGTTTGCTGATATGCCTGCCTAAATGTGTTCTATTTGGACTAGAAAAATATATAATTTATATATAATTTATAGGAATATATATGTATTCATATACAAATATACCCAGAATGAAAGAGCACACAACCATACACTTACAAAGGAAAGCACGTATAGGGAAAAATATTGATTTATTCATCTAATTCTGTGATGTTATATCTGACCCCAGGTAACTGCCCTGACCCTAAAATAAAGTTACAAGACAAATATGAGGAAGTAAGTACTATTTCTATCCTGCCATTGATTTTCTTCTCCACTTCCCACTGATCTCAAATTTTTATTTCAGAAACACACTTTTTGAAGGAGTTCTCTGACTCCCTTTCCTCACCTCTCACTTCTCCTCCACCTATAGAAACCTAGCTTTTTTCCTTTCACACCCTGACATTTCTTTCATAAAGGTAACTAGTGACCCAGTCATCTCAGTGTCTAATGAAAACTTTTCAGTGACTAGTTCGACCTCCTAGCAGCATTGAACTGCATTGAACATTATTTCTTTTTTTGTCAAAACCATCTCTTGCCTTGGCTTCTGTAGCACACACTGTCTTTGTCCTTGTCCTTCTCGGTGCCTTTTTCCATATCTCAGAATTAGGTCTTTACCCTTATACTCTTCTCAGTTTACACTCTTTGCCTAAGCAATTTCATCCTCTTCTGGAGATCCACTTACCACCTACAGTATATGCTGATTTCCTATCTACACCTATGTCTCATAACCAGATGTGTCTCCCGTACATAGACATGCAAGTGAAAATATGCATTACAGTGTTTTTCAGACTGTGAGGCATAATCCATTAGTAGATTTGAAATGAGCACAGTGAGTAGAGACCAGCATTTTAAACATGAGTATGGAATAGAAGAGAGAATATAGAGTGCCTCAAGCTTATAGAGAAAAGTTATTATTTTGTAAAACTTTTTTTTTTCATTTTATTGGAGCACAGAATTGTGATGTTAAACATATTTCTTTGTCTTGGTCATGGTCAGACATTGGAAAGACACTGGTGCACTGGGTGTTCCCACGTAGATGTTTCAAAAGTAATCTACAACATATTTTTAAAAATGAATTCATTTTTAACCCCAGATCTATTTCTATTGCAGAAAGTCCTATGTCTAGTTTATTGGTTCAGTTACCTAAGTCAGAAACCTGCAGGTTGCCTTTGAAATTAGCTTCTCCTCAACAAATACTGCAAATGTGGCCTTCTAATGTGTTCACAGTCTAACACGTCTCTCCATTTCCACAACCGCCAGGCCAGGTCAGGACACCCTGGTCCTTCTCAGAGACTATCGCAATTGCCTCTAAGTGCATAAATGTATCATAATGAATGATGACTATAACAGACAGTAAGAGGTAAATACATGAAATTATTAACTTTTGTAAGCAAAATAGTTTAACAGATAAAATCAAGTTAATTTAAAAGGTTGAGATAAATTCACAGATGGTGCATCTTCAGCAGATTGCTAAGGGATTGGCACCACAGCTTTAATATTTTAAGACTGGTATCAACTAACACCGGCCCCTGGATTTTATAATCAGAGAAACACAGACTACATTAATGACCATTTGAACTTTGGAGCAGACCTCAAATGGGTTTCCTTAAGTTCTTATGAGAATAAAAATCCATAGTTACCCAAATTCTCATCATCGGTAGCAGCTATGAGAGAGGCTACCTAAAAGATAAGGATTTGGGAAAATGCTAACGATATTGTTTTAGCAGCACCCGAAATTTACATTTTCCTCTCAAGGGCTACTTTCTGAGGCTAAGGCTTATATAAAGAAAACCAAACACTTATCAGGGCGTATACTATATATGCCATCCTACTGTTAGGCATATCACAAAGTCAACAAAACAATATCTAATATATACACAGGTCTCCAGAAGATTTTTTCATTGAAGGCTGCAGGCTTCTTAATTTCTATAATAACAATTTATATATGTTTATGGAGTAAAGAAAATCTGCAGCCTCTGTCCCAAGGTTATTCAAGACAACTGACTCATAAAAATATCCAGCTTCTTTGCCATACTACTGACTGTTCCTTAGACACTTTTAATGGAGGAGATGGGAGCCTTGGCTGTTATCAGGGTTGGAGACACTGCTCTTGTTTTTCTGGGTATGGCACTCCTTCCAGCACCTTCCCATCTGCAAGACAGACAGAAAGGCTTTGTGAGCAGGAAGTGGAGCTGGAGCTACAAAAGCATGAAGCCTGTGGAGACAGGCGTCGTGGGCTCCGGACGTCTGCAGAAAAGGTTGAAAATGAGCCAATGTGTGAAGAATTGGGAGGAGTTCTAAAGCCCTCTCAAGACATCAAAAGCCAAGTATCATAAGAAAGGGAATACAGAAATAAAAGCTGCCATTTTTATAGCCTTCTCGGAATTATTACCAATTTCATTAAACCTGAAACTATTTCATTGGATTAATGTTATTCATAACTATAAAAATAAAGAAGACATGTTTTGAAGGATAATAAACATAAAATTTTTTTAAGAAAACCTTTTGAGGGAGGAAACCTTTGATAATGAATATTTCAGCATTATAGCAAGCTGTTTGATGAGTCTTTTGCCTAACTAGTAAGTCCAGGGAGCCACCCGAGAGTTACAGGTGAAGCTTGTCTCTGAGCATTTGTGCATCACGCCTGAAAGCCAGACAGGATGGATGAATTACCTAGAGGAGCAGAAGTGCATTTCTTCCTAGGAGTTGTGCAATGTTGAGAGGGGTCCAAATATGAAGACTAAAAAGTGGTCCTAATCAGGATTCAGAGGCTCAATACACCTACAGATTTTGGAAAGGCGTTTTCAGATGACAGAACTTACAAACTTTATGGTGTCCATTTAATGTTGTCAGGTCTCTCAAAACCTCCCAAAGTGTCTTTTACTTTTCTCTCTGTGCAAAAATATTGAAAGATTTAAATATCCAGTAAAAGATTTTTAAAGAGATTTATGTTTAATGACATGGCGCTGCCCAGCTCAGTATGGTAGCCACTGGCCATCTGTGGCTATTTAAATTTAAATTCACTTAAAATTATTGCAGTTAAAAATTATGTTCTTCCATTGCATTAGCCACAGTTGGAGTGCTCTATGGCCTCATGTGGCTACTATCTCTCCTACTTCACAGCACAGACATAAAACATTTCCAGCACTGCAGAAAGTCCTGTTGGGCAGCACTGATCTAAAGCACTTGTTTCAGTGTATTCTGCAGGTCACTAGCTCTAGGTTCTTAATAGAGGGTAATGTACAGGGAGTTCTGAGTTCAGATTTTATTTTCCTTCATTCTTTATTTTTTTCTGTCAGCCTCTGAGAGAGACTTAGATATAGGAGTTTCCTAAACCAAGTTAGACATCAAACTTTTCTTTGTGGAGAAACTCTCAGGGCAGTGTTCCATGGAACAAACTTTGGGAAATGCGGATCTGTAGAATAAGTAGCTTGACATTATGGACTATGCCTTCCTCATTTGTCTCTTCCACTTTCGTGTCTAGAATAGTGCCCAACACATAGTAGGTATGCAGTGTTGGCTTAACTGAGCCAAGTGCTAAGGCCATGTTAAAAAAAAAAAAAAGTGGTAAATCACTAGATGGTGAGAACCATCTAGTTTTTATTCTCCCAAACCAGTTGCACCTTCACTGGGGTTACCTGATAAGATAAAATCTTCTATATCCAAATACACACAACTTTTTAATTTCTACAATTTGGATTCACTTCTCTGATGTATACCATTTCAAATTTTCTTTCATTCTTTTTTTTTTTTTTTTTGAGAAAGCAGGAAACATTCTAAAAGGTATATCTTCCTGAATTACTGGAATTTGCTTAAAATACTAATCTCTCTAATTGCACTAAGAAGAAAGATGTCTACAGACTCCAGAAACCCTCTATCTTCATAGTATTGCATTTTGGACAAGTTCTAATGAAAATCTGATGCTTTAAAAACAACTTAAATTTTCCCTTTAGTGACATATCTTACCAAAAGCTGGCCGGAGCCTGGGAGGCGAGGGAACATCTTTTCCAAGGAAAACCACAAATCCTTCTTTTCAGAAAACTCTTCTATGTATTATAGTTTATTTTTCTTTTACTGAACTCTCCTAAAACCTCAGTGCCTTGGTTGTCCTGACTCTAAAACAGGATAGGTACTCTGAGACCCTAACAGGATGTTAGAAAAAAAATAATGGTGAGAAAAAATTGCCTTGATCTCCAGAGGCCAGGTAATAGGCAAACTCTTCACAGCCTTCTTGTCCACCGCCTTTGCGCTTCTGTTCTTTGCCTAGAGATCTTTCTCTTTTACATCCAAAGACCTCTCCTCCAGGAGACTATCTTCTCCCTCTTCTTAAGGCCTATCATGTTCACCATTCATTGGACCTTGCATTTGGCTTGACCTGGGGTCTTCCTTTTTTCAGGTGGTTACAATTATGCCTTGGTCTGTCTCCCAGGTGATCTGAATGACTCTTTAGAACAGAGATCACAATTTAGTGTCCTCTTTGTTTCTTGAACACTTAGCACAGTATCATGCAAGCACCAGGCAATGGTGGTAAATAACATCCTGCTTACACACTGCTTAGAGTAGATAAGTTATATCAACCAGTAAAATTTACTTCATTCAAGATTTTCTAATTTGGAATTTGTGATAATACATATAATAGGTAAGTGCTTGGAAAATTTGATAATAGCAAAAACATAATTTTTATAACTTTAACTTACATGACAGAACAAATCATTTTAAGATTTTAAAAAACACTGATCCATATAACAACCACTGTAATAAGGCAGAAGGTAGATAAACTAGAATTTACCTAACTCTCTTTTATCTTGATAATATTTTTATTGATATGTATTTCATACAATATAAAATTTACCATTTTAAGGTATACAAGTCAGTAGATTTTGGTATAATCACTATGTTGTACAATCACCACTGCTATCTAATTTCGGAAGTTTTTCATCATCTTTAAAAGAAACCCTAAAACCATTAGCAGTTAGTCCCAATTTTCCCCTTTCACCATCCCCTGTAAACCACAAATCTACTTTCTTTCTGTATAGATTTGTCTTCTGGACATTTAATATAAATGGAGTCATACAATATTGTCCTTTTGTGTCTGGTTTCTTTCACTTAACATGTTCTCAAGGTTCACCTGTGTTGTAGCATGTATCAGAACATCGTTTATTTTTATACCTGAAAATTATTCCATTGTATGGATATGCTACATTTTGTTTATTGACCAGGTGGTGGACATTTGGGTTGTTTATACTTTTCGACTCTTATGAATAATGTTGCTTTGAACATTTGTGTCTATGTTTTTGTATGGACACATTTTTCCATTCTCTCGTGTGTAAAACTAGGATTGGAATCACTGGGTTCTCTTTCACTCTTCATGTAAATCCTTGAAATTATATATTTTTAGATCATTATTATATAATTACTAAAAGAGATCCCAGAGAGATTTCTATTTACTAAGATGTTGCAGACCAAGTGATGGTTCTGAGGAAGCATTCCTTTAAAAATAGCCTAATATGAAGTAGTTTCTCTGCAGTTACTTCACTTAGTTTCTTGACTCTGCCATAGAGAGGTTTGAGAGGACCAGCCTTCCAGCCTCCCAACACAATAGGCCTCCTCAGATAAATATGTAATCTGGCTATATAAAGATCAGTTAGAATGAGTCTCCTAGGATACTTCCAACAAGATGGCTGCCCAAAAGTCCTCTCTAATAGAAATTCTGGAGCCGCCACCACTCCTCTTGTTCCATCTTAGATTTCTCTGTATCTTGAGTCACTGGAGCTATTTGACTAAGAGGTTGGCAAAATAAACACCATCATTGGGCACGGAGTATGGGAACATTGTTCTGCAATGTATAAGTGTTGTACGGGATAAGAGTGTAGAGTCACTGCTTAATTTACCAGGTAGTTAAGGGGGTCAAAAACAAAGAGGTGGCAATTGCTGTAAGTTACCTGGCAGCAAGAGTATTTTTTCTTGAAGAAAGCTGTGAAAATGAAACTGCCCACATCTGAGGGCCTCTTTCTTCTCTGAATAAGACTAATTAATGATTTGAAATGAGGAAATGTAAAGGTGATCTACAAAGTTCCCCTAAGATGAGAAAATATAGCCTACTTCCCAGTTCAAAAAACAACCATTTGTTTCTATGGCCCTAAATGGTTTTGCAATGTTTTTCAGCCTTCAGATACCAAATAATTGTAATAAGTTGCAACAAGCAGTATTTTTACTGTGATGGGATAAAATGGGACTAGGTAGAATAGAATAGAATAGAATAGAATAGAATAGAATAGAATAGAATAGGAGCATCCCCCAAATAGCAGAGATAAGTATTGTTTCTTCAAACTCTGTCTTAATTCTACATAGTGTGTGTGTGTGTGTGTGTAGATGTGTGTATGTGTGTACACATACACACACCAGAGCTGTGTCATGATACAGAATGAATTTCTTACTCTGGGTCACCCTAAGAAATGTTTGAAAGCCACACCTCTGTAGAAATATTCAATTACTTTTTTTTGTTTCTTGTTAGCAATGGATATTTGAAAACATTCCTGAAAATTTTCCTGGCTAATATATAAATGTTCTATTTGTGTCTGAAGCAGAGGCTGATTCCCAATTTGATCATTCCCCTGAAGCCAAAAGTTGTGTGAGGAGTATTTGTGGTAACTTTTATATGAAAGGACAGATGAGATGTACTCTGACATCTTAAAAATGAAGATTTCTGAAATTGGTAAATGTTTTTGAGAGAAAACAGAACAATCAATCTTCTTTACCCTCAAGGACATTCCAAATAGGCTGAAAGCATTGTTTTGGAAATGTAACTAAGAAAGTCAAGGAAATTAGAAAACAGCATGAGAGCAGGTATGACAGAAAACATTCCAATGTTTTGTCTAGAAAATTTCAATTTGCTCTTTATATACATTGCCATACAGAATGAGTAGCTCCAAGCAAGTCTTTTGTTTTTTGTGGGGTTTTTTTGTCCTCTCTTTTTTTTCTTGATGAATTCTGTTAAAGATTTGTCAATCTTGTTTATCTTTTCAAAGAACAAACTCTTGGATTCATTGACCTTTTGTATTGGTTTTTTGTTTTGTTTTGTTTTCTTTTTTTTTTTAAATTTATTTACTTTTTAAATACATTTGTCTCTGCCTCCCCGCTACCTCTTTCCCTTGCCCCCTCCCTTCTTCCCTCCCTCAGCTCTTCCCCTTTGATTTTGTCCATGAGTCCTTGCTATATGTTCCTTGACTTTTTTATACTCTATTTCACTTATTTCTTCTCTGATCTTCATTATTTCTTTCTTCCACTCTGCACTGTGTTTGCTGTTCTTTTTTCACTTAAGTGTAAATTATTAATTTGACCTCTTCCTTGATTCTTGAGATGAGTCTGTAATGTTATGAACTTCCCTCTTAGGACTCCTTTCCCAGTGTCCAACAGATTTTTGAGTTATTGTGCTCTCATTTCATTTGTTTCAAGGTATCTTTTGATTTCTACTTTGATCTTATTGTCTTAATAAACATGTCTCCCAAACAATGGGGAAATGTGTAAGTCTCTTTTTAATGACATACAAAAGACAATGAAACCCATGCTATTGTATATTTGTGAGCACTACCATAACATTTCTTGTTTGTAATAAATGTCCATTCTGTGGAAGTCAAAAGGAGGAAAGTCCAATTGACCTCTATTAACATACTTCCTTTCCAGCTTCAGTTATCATACCAGCTATAGTAGGACAGAAATCTATATAAGCTCTTACGCCTTCACAATGGTAAAGTAACCACAGAAATAGGAACATTTTTCCAATGAGGATCCAGGTTGTGTTTATTCTTTGACCACTATTTCTGGGTTTTAAAGCATGTGTTAGACTCTCCTCCACATTCTTGGAAACCTTTATTGAAATCCTTTCCCCCAAAGCTTCACTTTATTTCTTCTTCGTTTTCCATTCTTACTCATAGAAACAATCTTCAGTCTTGATTTCTCACTTAATAGTCATTTCAAATTTCCAAATGTCCATAAAAAATGTTCAGGGAAAACTTCCAGTCAAGATGGCCATGTAGGTAAATGTGGCTTGCCTCCTCACACAACCACATCAAAATTATAGCTAACCTATAGAACTACCATCATTTAGAACCATCAGAAATTAAGCTGAATGGAAGTCCTACAACTACAGAATTAAAAAAAAGAAACCACATCAAGACAAGAAGGAGTGGCAGAGATGCAGAATGGGCTGGTCCCATACCCATATGTGGTGGATAAAAATCAAGAGGGTTATTTCAGGAGTGAGGGGTCCCAGCCCCATACCAGGCCCCACAGCCCAGGGTTCCAGTGCCAGAAGGATAATTCTCCATAAATTCTGGCTGTAAAAACCAGTGGGGATTGAAGCTGTGGAACAGAAACTACAGGAATCCCAGGCAGCTCCTCTTAAAGGGTCCACATACAGACTTACTTGGATTCATTTGCTTTTGAACTCCAGTGCTAGGGGAGCAGATTGAAAGGCATCACAGATATAGGGGTAAGTATTGAATTGTCCGGCATCAGGGCAAGAGCTGGGGGCAGGTTTCTCCCAGACAGAACTGCTGGCAGAGACCATTGTTCCTTTTCTGGTACCTCTCCCAACAGAAGGAGCAGGTGGGTGCCATATCTGAGACTCCATCAACCTGACACACTGTTTACCCTACCCTGGTGATTTCCTGAGGCCCTGCCCCACAAAACTTTTAGGACCATCCAAGCTGTTTCCAGTGGCTTTTACATATGAATGGCTTATCTTGGCCCATGCATCAGATTTTCCTAAATTCTTTCAAACAAGAAGCATATGGCTTTAGCAAGCCCATACCTGTCCCTAAGTTGCCTCAGGCCTGGCACTAGCAGCAGCCAGCCTTGGTTCACAGCTTGGCCTTGCCTGGCCACCTCCAAGCCCAGTACAAGTAGCAGCCTTCTGCAGACTGCTTTGTAGCTAATGCTGTGTAAACCAGGGCAGAACACAGGTGGTAGCTGACCTTGGATGTGCCAACAGAAATCAAGGCTCAACTACAAGAGGAGGGTGTACACAGCCCACACAGTGGGCGTATCTTGAAAATCCAGCTTGGATAAAAAGGGAGGCTGTGTCACTGGACCTTACAGAACTCCATCTGTCAAGCATGGGAGACATAGTAGCTCAACTTAATACATAAAAACAAACACAGGGGCCTGCCAAAATGAGGAGACAAAGACACATGGCCCAAATGAAAGAACATAACAAAACTCAAGAAAAAGAACTAAACAAAATGGAGACAAGCAGTCTGTCAGATGCAGAGTTCAAAACACTGGTTATAAGAAACTCAATGAGAACCTTAGCAGCATAAAGAAAGATCTAGAGAGAAATGAAGGATACACTAACTGAAATAAAGAAAAATTTACAGAAAATCAACAATAGAGTGGATGAAGCCAAGAATCAAATCAGCAATTTGGACATAAGAGAGATAAAAACAACCAATCAGAGAAGCAAGAAGAAAAAAGGATCCCCCCGCCCCCCAAAAAAGAGGACAGTGTAAGTAGTCTCTGGGATAACTTCAAGCATACAAACATTTACATCAAAGGGGTGCTGGAAGGAGAAGATAAAGAGCAAGAAATTGGGAAGCTACTTGAAAAAATAATGAAAGAAAAATTTCATAACTTGGTGAGGGAAATAAACATACAAGGCCAAGAAGCACAGAGTCCCAAACAAGAAGGACCCAAAGAGGCCCACTCCAAGACACATCATAATTAAAATGCCAAATGTTAAAGACAATCAGAGAATCCTACAAGCAGCAAGAGAAAAGCAGTTAGTTACCTATGAAGGAGCCTCCATAAGACTTGCAGCTAATTTCTCAAAGGCAACTTTGCAGGCCAGAATGGATTAGCTAGTGATAGAAAGCAAGGACCTACAACCAAGATTACTCTATCCAGCAAAACTATTATTTAAAATCAAAGGCCAGAAAAAGAGCTTCCCAGACAAGAAAAAGCTAAAGGAGATCATCATCACTAGACCAGTATTATATGAGATGTTAAAGGGTTTTCTTTAAGAAGAAAAATATCAAAAGATCAATAAAATGGCAATAAAGAAATATCTATCAACAACTGAATCTAAAAACCAAAATAAGCAAACAAGCAGAACAGAAACAGGATCATAGATACAGAGAATGTTTTGATGATTGCCAGGTGGGAGGGGAGTCAGGGTGATACATGAAAAAAGTGAAGGGATTAAGAAGTACAAATTGAAAGTTACACAATAGTCCTGGGGATGTAAAGTGCAGCATAGGGAATAGAGTAGCCAGAGAACATCTATGCAGGACCTGTGGACATGAACAATGATGTAGGGATTGCCTAAGGGAGCGTGAGGGGTGCTGGGTGGAGGGGGACAAAGGGGAGAAATTTTGGGCAACTGCAATAGCACAAACAATAAAATATAATTTAAAAAAAGAATTAGAAAGATGGTAAATATGAACTTTAGTATGTAGATATTACTTTAAATGCAAATGGACTAAATCTTTTAATAAAAAGCATATTTTCACAATGCTTTAAAATAGAATTTTCAACTTGGATGTCGGGTTGAACCACCAATTTCAGCTTTTCTGTCTCCAAACTCTATTTCTCTCAAACCTGAAATTAAGTTCATTCTTATTTTGTATAGTACTACCTCCCTTTCTTCAGGCAGGAAAGCCAAACATCATTTTGAAACTATTCATCCACGATTTCTAATCTGTCAATAGGATACATTATGTATTCCTTTGAAATGTTATTGAGATTTACCCTTTTATCCATTTACATTGGGACACCATATTCATGGTTGTAGTCACCTTTTTCCTGAGTTACTTCTATCACCTCTTTATTCCTTATTTAATTGGTGGGAAAATCATAGGCAGGAGGGTAACTTAAAATTTTACTATGTGCTATGTGTCAACCACTATATTAGTCACAGAATAAACACTATAATGAGTAAGACTCGATCTATGACATCAAGTCGCTTCAAATCCCTTTGCTGTTCCTGCTGGCCTGCTACCAGGCATCCCCAAACATCACTGCCATCATGTTGCTTTCCTCCTCCAGAACTTACAATTAAGTACAAAGCAAAGCTTTTGCCTGACTTTTGTGGTCTTTACTGTTTGGAAAGATTCCATCTGTCCATTTTATTTAATTCCCTGAAATGGCTCAATCCACGCAGCAGACTATGCTTCCACCTATCCCCTACATACTTCATATCCCTCTTCACCTTTACTTCTGGTCCCTCTTCCTAGAGACCTTATTTCCTCCCTCTCTCTACACAAACCTTCTCTACTCTTCAGAATCTATTTGTCAGTCCATCTTTTCTACAGAGCCTTCTGCAGTTTCCCCAAACCAACCTTCCCCTTCTCAATTCCTATCTGCCTATAGTGGAAGTACAGTTCTACCATAGAGAATTGTGTTGTATGTTTAAGGGTATGCCTACACATAGAATATACATTTTTGGATAGCCTCTTCAGTACTTAGCATTGGCCCCATACCATCCAGCAATGTGGCAAAACAATAGATTTAGCCTTTATCAAGCACACTTCTGTCTCATTATTCCACAACTTCACTTATAAAATGTCAGTGACTGACCACTTGTTCCTGGGCCAAGACTAGACACTAGGGGAGCAGACATATGCAAACAAGTGGGTCCTGATATCAGAAATATATCTACAGCAAAAGCCCAGAGGAAGAAGAGATTAACGTTGTCCTAGGAGGTAGAGGGAAGCCTCCTGAAAAGGATGCTCTTTCCTGCCTGGAATATTATTGCTTTCTTGTTTAACTAGCAAGTTTTAGTTACCTCTCCTGGGTAAGTTTAAAGTCTCCCTCTTACATATAACGAAAACAGAAGAGAATTTAGTGCTCTTAAAATTATATATAAAGGAATAAAAGACTGTGAGAAATGTGATGATTTGCTCAAATGATGCATACCTTTTTTTATGAGTGTTTCTCTTTGATATTTGAGTAATTCTGCTTATAAGTTTCTTTTCTAGATTTGCTATAACTAGATATATGCCACAATTTTGGACATTGACTCCAGGTATGTTAGAGTTATTTGCAGACATTATTTAGAGTCTGTGACCCTCCTTATTTGTCTTCTTTTTTCAGTTTCTTTTCTATTTTTGTACTTAATTTTTTCAAGGCTCTACATGGACGTAAGAAAGTCCATAAAGGAGCCGTTGTGCTCTCCACGTAGAACAAGCCCCAAACTGTATAGCTAATCTGGTGATTATGTTTTGAAAAGGTCTCAGTTTCCTTCCCTTGATCACAGGGAAGAGGTGTTTGATCTAACTCACCTAATCTCTCATTTCCAACCAGTTGTGTAAACACGCTTCTCAGGATTCCAGACCACTGCAAAGAGGGGAGTAAATAATCAGGGAAGAGTGGTTAAATATAGACCAGGGTTTAGATTTATAAAACCCTGGCGAGTTGGTCTGACAGTTTCTCTGTGGAACTCCATCCAGGGTTGCTCTTTGTCACTAGTGTCTCTTAGCTTTTATAAACCATTTTGGTATTGTTACCGAACAAAAGGACCCATGCTGGGGAGGCGGGTGTCCAGATAGCTATTACCGAAACAACGACACCCGCCTTCCCCGGGACCCCTCAGTTGGGGTCCTTTGCCCGCCACCCTTGGAATTATGGCTCTGAATGGCAGAGTTTGGTGAAAAGGAAAGGAACTATTTATTCAAAAGTTATACAGGTTTGATTAATGGCTAAATGTCACCCATAAACCTCAAAATCCCTTCAAAACAACCACCAGCACACACACCGTCCTGCCTTCTCCCCCTTTGCCCAGTCAGGCCAGTCAGGGGTACCGTCCTTCAGAAGAAAAAAAGAACAGAAGTCTGGGGCTCGGTTAGGCAGGCCTCTCGCGGGTCTCAGCATCATCCGCTGCGTCGCCGTGATCTCCAGCTCTTAATCCATAACCATGTGGCACCTTCTCCTGGCCCACTAGCAAGAGTCCTTTCTCCCGTCTTTCTTCCCACGTGGTCTTCACATACTGTTCCCCAGAGTCTGTGTCCCTTTCTCTCTCCTGCAGGCCCCTGTCTCTCCTCCTTCTTTGTTATTTTCTGTATTGTCTTTTAAACCTTCCTGATTAGCTTTGGTGATATGCAAAATAATCCTCTTTGCAAATGAGGAACGAAGCTATCCTGTTATTGACATGCAAAATGACTCTCAATGGCCCTGCTTAATGCTCCCATCCCCCATGGCGGCCCGCCCTGGGGTGGGGAGAATATATTTTTCTTGGACACCCCAATCTCTGGACCCCGTTACAAAATACCCTTTGGCCGAGGGGGGGTGCACCCTGGCTGTGCCCCATTACAGTATCAAAGCTCTTTATTTTCTCAGCCTTTCTAATAATGTAAATGCTCTGACTTCGTTTTTTAAGTATAAAATATTTACTATGTCCCGTCACTTAATTCAGTAATTGTTTATTAACTTCGTAAGCCCCAGACATTGAAAGTTGCCACAAGGAAAACCACAGAAAAGATTCAGCTTAAAATATCACTGGGCAGTTTCCATCAATAGAAATTAATGGACAGAATTTTGCCTCTTCATTTTCTTTTGGAATGCTGTGATATAATACCTCTGTATGGGGAAGTTATGAGAAACAAAAATTCTCCTATACTCCGGATGGCATTCTCTGGGTACTGTATTATTATCTATTAAAATTTCAATTATTTCTACTTTTGATCTATCAACCCCGCTGCCATAAATGTGGTCTATCATTATATAATACAAATAGTCCAAGGGTTACATGTAAGAATTGTATTTCCTTATTGTCTAAAATAGCAAAGAATAACCAAGTATCTATTAGTGGGGATATTTGGATAGAATAAAATAATAATATTTAATACAATACAATGCAATTATGCTAAAATATGAGATAGACCTATATATGTTCATATGAAAGTATTTTAAGGTATGTGGTTAAAAAGTAATTTTTATCAAACATATATTATTCATATTTAAAAATGCTTTGCAAAGACTTCCATTTCCTATCATAATGTAGAATTAATAGGGAAAAGATACATGAGACTGATATTTTCTGTCCTAGATAACCATAAGAATAAATAAAGTATTTTAAAGCACTTATGTTCAGGAGTTTGATACTAGACAACGCAAGCTGCCTGCGATTTGTTAGTGGGAGGAAACACATGAGGTGAGCTCCCCATTCACCACACCTACTATCTCAGGGAACCTTGCTGACTTTGGCACAGGGAAATGCAGAGGAAACACAAAGCAATCATATTTCTGGTTAATAAAGAAATAAAAATTCAGGGCCATCGGGGAAGGTGGACTTTGAAGGACAGATTATTAAAGAGGAGGGAGCACTGCAGAGCATATGTATAGGAGGAGTACCTTTAAACACTAAGCTGTGCCTATCAGTTTGAGATTCTGAAAACCTGGGATAATAGCTATTGAAGGGTTTTGAGTTGGATGGAGATTCTAGAGTTTGCACAATACAGAGGTGTGTTGGAGTTAGAACCAGCCAAAATGGAATGACTTTATCGAATATGCCTGAGCAATCAATTGGGAACTTAAAAAAAGAACACACCGTGGAATAGGGCTATGCAACCTTGCATAAAGGAAATCCCAGAGTAGACTCAACAAAACCAGGCCTTGCTGAGAGTAAATTGATCCTCCAAAAAATCAACTAATTTCCAAATTAAAGTATAGCACTGTTGAAAGAAGGAAAAGAACCGCAAGAAAATAGTATCCTATTTGACATATGATAAAATAAATTACTAGACATGTGAAAAAGCAGGAAAATATGACCCATAACTAGGAAAAAATAGTAAATGGAAAAGGTATAGTGATAATGCAGATGTAGAGTTTAGAAGAAAAATATTTTTGAAAGGAAAGAAAAATATAGGTAAAATGGGAGAATAGGTAGGAAATTTTAGCAGAGAAGAGAGAGGTATATAGCAGAAGAAAAAATCTAGAGCCAAAAAATATAATACCTGAAATGAAAAATATCATAAATGTACTTAATAGAATATAGGGCACTCCAAAAGAAAGTATCAATGTCCTTCAAAATTGTCCAAGACAAACTATACAAAATAAAGCACACAGAGGAAAAACAACTGAGAAAGAAATAGAGACACAGTGACCTGTGAGACAATATTGAGCAATCTATCACGTGCGCATTTGGAGTCCAAGGAGAGGAGTGACAGATTGAGGCTAAAGATTTTTACAAATTTGGAAAATGACTAAAATGTCTTTCAAATTTTAATGTAAATATCAATGCACAGATTTGAAAACCTTGACAAAAACAATAGCAAAATGAGCAAAAAAAAAATGTTACATCATAATTAAATTAATACAAATTAAGAGCAAAATTTAAAAGCAGTCAGAGAAAAACACTGCACATACAGAGGAACAGTAAAAATAAACACTCCTCATCACAAACAGTGCAAGTTAGAATAAAATGGGATGTCATATTTTAAGTGCTAGAAGGGAAAAAACAGACTTTCAACCTAAAACTTCCTGCAAAAATATCCTGCAGAAATGAAGCAAAATAAATGTTTTAAAATAAAGAATACCTGACAATGACAGCATTTGTGACTAACAGAACTACCTTACAAAAGAAGTGTCAAAAGATGTTCTCAGTCTAGAGAATGACCGATGATAAAAGGATCTTGGATATCAGTGAAGACATGAGGAGTGCCAAATATAGTAAATTTATGCAAAAATATGAAAAGACTTCTTCATATAATGTATTAATTTTTAATAAAACAATTAACTTTCAAAAATGACTATGAAGTGTTTAGTTTTAATGTGGATAAAAGTAAGACAACAAAGACAGAAGGTAAATGTTGTAAGATTCTTACATGTATCTGAAGAGAGAAAATTTTAAGCTAAGTAGTCTGTGGTAAGTTAATGATCCATAGTGTAACCACAAGACCAGCTGTTGGAAATAAAAACAAAAAGGTAAAGCTTAAAAGCAAAAAGAATAAATGAATGGAACAATAATAAATACTCAATTAATCTAAAATATGATAGAAAAAGAAACAAAAGAACACATGATGCAAAAGCAAGGTAGTCACCTTAAATTCAACATATCAAGAATTACATAATTGTAAACAAACACTGATTAAAGGCAAAGATTGTTAGACTGGATAAACAAGCAAGATTCAACTATATTAAGACATAGATGGTTGAAAATTACAAAGTGTGGGAATATTTAATATGTACATAAAAGAATGTATATTATAAAAATTACAAATACATTAAGAGGATAAAGGAATACTATAAACTTCTTTATATACATCATGCCAATCCTCCACAGACTCTTTCAGAAAATAGTGGAGGTGGAAATATTTCTCAACTCATTTTATGGACCAATGTTACCCAAATACCCAGTCCAAAAAAAAACCTGAGAAAACAATTTTTAAAATTCCTCAGTCATAAATCATAAAAATTCTTAGCAAAATGTTAGCAAATAAAATTCTGCAATATATCAAAATCATAATACATCATGACCAAGTGAGGTTTACCTGGAGTGCAATATTTGTTTACCATTTGGAAATCAATCAGTATAAATAACTATATTAATAAAATGAAGGCCAAAATATCTTATATGGTCACTCACATGCAGAAAATAAATGCAGAATAAGCATATACTCAAATAAATGCAGAAAAAGCATTTAACAAGATTTAATACCCATTCATGATGGAAATCCTTAAAAATTAAAAATAAAGGGAACTTCCTTGACCTGATCAAATTATCTATGAAAAACCTACAGCCAAGCACAGGGGGTTTTAAGGCAGTAAACCTATTCTGTTTGGTAATATAAGGGTGGACACAAGACTTTATACACTTGTAAAAACTCCATAGGACTATACAACACAGTGAACTCTAATGTAAGTGTGAACTTTAGTTAATAATAATGGTAAAAATTCAAGTACCTGGTATCTAATAGCGCCCAATGTAGTGAATTAATAGATACTTAGTTTTCAAAAATATTAATTATTTGAGTATTTAAGAGCTTTGCCTTCTTTATATAATTCAGTGTGTGTCAAAGACCAAACTAAAGCTTCCATAATGCCTGTTAGCAATAAATTTAGCTATCATTGTCTAAGGGCAATAAATGTGCAATGAGCACAATTGAGTGGTAAGATTAATTTTTGCTAACATTTCCAACACTTCTGCAAGGGTGTTATTTTTATTTTTAGTTTCCATATGATAAGAGCTGAGGTCAGGAAGGCTAATGATTTGTCAAGATTCTTAGGGGTAAGGAGTTGTGGATTCAGAATGCGCTACCACCTCCCATCCCTAAACTGTGCTTTGCATAATGTTTTCTTTTGCTTCTCATAAATCAACAATGAATAAAGAGGAAAATAAAATAAAAAGTCACCTTTTAAAAGGCAAATTAAATTTAAAATATAGCAGCCAGAATGACTGGTTTGGGGAAGAAGAATTGCTAAATGGGAGGTATAGAACCTGACTGAGGAGAAGGCCAACTAGACTTTTGTCTAAAACACTGACATGGGGTCATTAAAATGTCTACGGAATAAATTAAAAATGAGATGTTTCCTAATTAACATTTATGTGACTACAGAAATACAGATTTGTACAAATTCAACTAAAGTAGTCAGTGCTTCACATGGAAATGTAAAGAGAGATCTCACTAGCATGGACATGCCTCTGTTGAATAATTTTGCAACATGCACACGCATTTGCAGTCAGCCAAAAGACAGCAGTAGCTGGCAGCTGCAATTCTGAGATCAAAAAATTGCACAGCACAATGCTATTCACAGTATTGAGGAATTTCCTTCATTATCTAAATCTTTAATAAGCCTGCCAAGAAGTTGTCTGGTTTGGATAATTGCATAAGAACAGAAGAGAGGATAAGAGCTATAGGAAAGTAGGAAAGTTTTGTCTACTGTTTTTTCCAGACTTTTGACTCTGCTTTGGGCAGCAAAGGAAATTACTAAGTAAATTTATTGCTCTGTACATTTTTATTAATTGAAGGCAGAGTCTCCCTGCCCCTTCAATTAAATTTTGAATAAATATTTTAAAATTCATTTTGAAATGGTACCAAATTAGTAGTCTGTAGACACCCACGTGTCTAGGTCCAGGCTTAGCTGTGTTTATATAGTCTTTCTTTTTATCCTTTTCATCATGGAATGATGGAAAAGAGAGAGAGACAGAAAGAAAGAAAGAAAGAAAGAAAGAAAGAAAGAAAGAAAGAAAGAAAGAAAGAAAGAAAGAAAGAAAGAAAGAAAGAAAGAAAGAAAGAAAGAAAGAAGGAAGGAAGGAAGGAAGGAAGGAAGGAAGGAAGGAAGGAAGGAAGAAAGAAAAAGAAGGAAAGGAAGGAAGGAAGGAAAGACAAGAAAGAAAGAAAGAAGGAAAGACAGAAGGAAGAAAGAAAGAAAGAAAGAAAGAAAGAAAGAAAGAAAGAAAGAAAGAAAGAAAGAAAGAAAAAGAAAATAAAGAAAGAAACGGACTCCCCTAACATTAGTATCTGAAGGAAAACAAAACTATGGTCATGAACAACATCTTAAAAACCATGCAAAAATGATACTGAAACACTATTTTATACCATACACAAAAATCAACTCAAAATAGATTAAAGACTTGAACATAAGATCTGAACCATAAAACTAGGAAAAAATGTAGCCAGTAAGTTTTTTGACATTGGTCTTAGTGATGAATTTTTGGATATGATACCAAAAGCAAAGGCACAAAAGCAAAAATAAACAAATGAGACAAAAAAATAACCCCACACAGGGACAATTTTGAATGATTTGTATGACATGCTAAGATGAATATGGAATGTAAATTTGTTTTAAGAATTTGGACATCAGAATGGGCAATGGCCAAAAGAGAAGAATTCATATTTGAGGTGGATCTCAAGCTGCACTTGAAAGACTGACAGAATTTGGGACTAAGAGTTGAATACCAGACACAGGCAGAATGTAGTTAAAGAACTATGGTATCTCATTCTATTTCTTCTTGTTAGTTGCTCTTTACTACCTCGACCACTTTTATAACTCAATTCATCTCAACTTCATATACATACACACATACCCACACACCACATATACATACATCTTCATCTTCAAGGAAGACTTTGGGGGATGTGTGTGACTGGCTATAATAGCTACTTATAAAACAAAACTGTCTTGTCAATTTGCAAAGCTTCTCTCAGAAGCTTTATAGGAAAACAGAACTGCAAAAATAGTCCCAATAAAGACAAATTTTATAAACCCTGGATTCTTTCATAGGCAAAACTTTTCTTCAAACATCAGCACAGAGAAAAAGTTACCAGAAAGTTCCCAGTCAGTTTGGGACAACATTAAAATGCTGTGTATTTGGCACCTGCTTGAAATGGAAGATGCTAGTAGCTCTCTTCTGAAAGAGACTTCCATGAACAAAGACATGGCCCATTGTTAGTCCTTCATTGCCATCCGTAATAGTAAGGGTTAAAACACCAGCATCACTCATTAGGTAATAAGCGAGGTTCTCTGTTGTTTCTTCAGCATTGAATCAAATGTTGGCATAGCAATGAGTTCTCTCCTTGGTTACTCATGGAGAAGTTTTGTTTGGATACTTTAGCACATATATAGAGGGGCCCTTTGTTGGCAAAGAGAAAGAAATTTGGAGTTTTATTCCTGAGGTATTTCTATATTAGGTTATTTTGCAAAAAGACCATTATAAGGATAAACCACTCTCTTACTTTTGAAACAATCACATTTTTTTTAAGCTTTCTTTACTTAACTCAATTTGAAAATACAAGTAGAGAAATGTTATTCTACATTTTAATGATGTTTCAAAAGTCACTTCTCATCTGCAAAGTTACTTTAATAAATATGGAAGAAGGAAAATAAACAGAAACAATCCTGATGCTCTTATCGTAATTTAAAAAGAAAATGAAATTACACGTTAAGATGTACATCAACCATACCATATCTAATGGTGAAATGAAACATCAAAAGTGCTAGGAAATATTCTACCCATATTTTACAGCACATAGACAAGTTTTATGAAAATACACTTTTATAATTATCCTAACTTCTATAAGATGATGGCTTTGTAGGCATTCCGATTTTTATGATGATCATAAGTGCGATTGTAAGTAAATGAAGACTTATGAGAAAGAGATGGGTGAGAAACAATTTATCACAAAAGGAATGACTTTAGAGATAAAACATGATTTTGGATTCAGAGTAAAATAGCAAAAATGATTTTAATTTTACTTCAAAGAGATACGCTAAATTACCATGAGTTATAAAGCTATGTACAAGAACTCAATTTTAAAATATATACCTAATATGTTTTGTAAATAGAACAAATAAAATTAAGAGGTTAGAGGAAGCCTTCTAAACTAGTTACAGGGATCATTCCCTCTAATTTGTGTTGACTAATCCAATATTAAAGAAAAAAAATACTGAGAATACAGTAATTATAGAATGCTTTCATAGCTTCATGTTGAAGAAAATTTATAACCTTAAAAACTTCTAGAGCAAATCAGGGAGAAGAAAAACATAGGAATTATAATAAAAAGTTATTAATTTGGGAGAAATTACTGTTTATGTTAAAAAATGTTGAAAGTCATTAGAAATTGTCACTGTCACCCTTCACAGTGAGAATAAGTCAAATAAGTGACAAAATTGTAACTTTAAAAAAACATGAGAGTCAAAGATGAAACAATCTAAATGAACTAAATTTCAGAAATTGACAAACGCTTCATAATAGAGAAGAAACCCAGGACTCTTTTCTTCCCTAGCAGACACACAATAGAAGGAGGAATTTGACATACACCAGTAAAAAAAGAAAATCATCCAACCTTTCTGTGAACTTTTAATGACCATGTGAGAGCTAGCATAACAGATTAGAATCACAAGGAGCCCAAGAGTGATTTCTGCACCCATCCTCCAAGCCTCTCTCATTTCCCATCACCAAGTACATGGAAAGTATTCATTGAAGATGGGATGAAGTAGAAGAGCAGAGGGAAATTCTTCCAAGGCTCTTCAGATATGAAAGACTAATGACAGTCACAAACTATTTGATAGGACTTTTATTAATAGGTGGTGTTGCAGCTCCCTTTCCCTTGAATCTAGATAGGCTCTGTGACTTTGACAAAAAGAATGAAGCACAAGTAATACAGTGTCAGTTTCTGAGCCCCGGCTTTGAGACAGTAACCCCTTCTACTTTCTATCTCTTGAAACCTCTGTTCCTAGAAGCCAGCCACCAGGCTGTGAGAAAGCCCAAGGAGCCCCATAGAAAGACTCATGCTCCCAGGCAAAATCCTTGGCTGAACTCTCAGCTGGCAACAATAAACAAACTGTCAGCAATGTGAATGGGTTATCTTGGAAGCATGTCAACTAAGGGTGATCTACCCCAGGAGATGCCGCATGGAACAGAAAGATTGCCAGGATGAACTCTGTCTTAATTCCTGACCTACAATATCATTTTTCTATCTGGATATCAATTGACCAATTGTATTTAATTAGCTGTTCTTTAAGTTCTTGAGACATATCCTTAGATCACTGATATTCAGCATTTTTCTTTTATAATGTTTTTATTTTAAGGCTGCAAATTACCTTTTTAGCACTACATTAACTGCATCCCACAAGGTACTTTTTACAGATTTAATGATTCCCTTAATTTTTAAAGCCTTGTTTAGGACATACTCGACATACCATATACTGCACACATTTAACAAGAACAACTTGATATTTTGACATATGTGTACAACTGTGAAGCCATCACAATCATGGACAAGCTTTCTGTAAACCATTGTTCTTGAGTAATTCCTAGGGGTGAGACGGCCAAGTGACACATCAGGCGCGTGCTTATCTTTTTAAGAAACTCCAAAACTGGTTGCCAACATGGTTGTACCATTTTATCATCCAACCAGTATTGTAGGAAATTTCTACTTATTACACATTTCCACCAAAATTTTGTATAATCCATATTTCATTTTAGCAATTTTAATAGTTATGTAGTAATATCTAATTGTAGATTTAATTTTCTGGTTAGTGTTCTTTTATATGGATATACCAACATTCATTTATCCATTTACTTGATGAAAGACATTTGTTTTCATTTTGGAGGAATTATGTTTAATTGCTATAATAGCTATAAACATTCACCTAGTGTATTTTAGAAACTTGAGTTTTTATTTCTTTTTTATAAATGCCTAGGAGTAGTAATTGTATGCTTAATTTTATAAGGAATTGCTGGACTGTTTTTCAAGTGACTGTAATATTTTTTTATCCCACCAGAAATATGTGAGTTGCAGATGTTCCTCCATCATTTTAGCTTAAACCCATGTGTCTTTTTATTTAAAATGAAATTTATATGGGGAACATATAGTTATGTCTTTTATTTTAATACAAACTTAAAATCTCTGCCTTTTAATTGGGATCCTTAAACCATTTACATTTAATGTAATTATTGATAAAGTTATGTTAAATATGTCAACTTGCTATTTGTTTTCTGTATTGTTTTAGATTAATTGCATAGTTTTGCTTATCCTATTTTTCCCATGTTTGCCTGATTAGCTATAACTCTTTGGTTTTGGTTTATTTTAGTCATTGTTCTAAGGGTTGTAGTATTCATATTTAATTTATCACAGTGTGCCTCTAAGTAATATTATGCAATTCCCTGTATAACCTAAGAACCTTACCACAGTATACTCTAGGCTTCTCTCACTGACTAAGGCTATCATCTCTCTTTACTCCTGTGCCCAGGCTGATTCCTATGTCACTGGATTTTCTACAGTCTAGAGTTGTGTAGTGAAGAATGTTCAAAAGCTATTTCGGTATAATTTTATTCTTAAATTATATTTGCTACAGTTTAACCTGTGATTAAAATTTTTATTATTTTTAATGTTTATATTATCTACATTCCCTCATGCTATTTTGGAGTCTACCTAAGTTAGACAACACTACCCTGAAGGAATTAGAATCAAGTTCCCTTTCTCCTGAATTAGACATAGTTTTGAGATAACATGGGAAGCATTCTAGGAAGTACGTAACCCAAAGGCTAATAAACTGATACCAAGAAATTTTAAGTTGTAATATTTTAAAAGCATTTTAATAAAAAGATTTTTTTCTAAATAGAAGAAAACACTTGTAATCTTGGAGAATTTATTTTTAAATGTTAATAGTGTATATTTATATAAAATATATTTACATATTTGTATATTTTAATTCTTTGTTTCATGAGTTAATTTCACATCCCATATGTTTTTAAAAATTTAGATAATTTCTTCAATAAGAAATTTTTATCTATGATCCTAACTGTTCAATATGAAATTTAAAAAGCCACTAATTTTGACAGAATTCTTTTTTTAAAGATTTCACTTATTTATTTGTTTGTTTGTTTCTTTGTTTGTTTTAAAAAGAGGGGAAGACAGGGAGCGCAACACCAATGTATGAGAGAAACATTGATCAATTGCCTTGCGCACACCCCAACCAGGGACACAGGCATGACCCCTGACCGGGAACACCTTTGAATTTATGGGGTGATGCCCAACCTACTGAGCCACACCAGTCAGGGCCAGAATTCTTGACTTTTAATCATTTTTAACAGCATGTAGGCATATACTATGACAACACAAATATATGTATAATAAAATAGATTTTTTTTTATTTTTAATGTTATGTTTAATAGCAATTTATCATGAAATAATGACACTTTCTCTAATGTACGTAATTGCATTGGTGTTAATTTTTTAAATTTAATCTTTATTGTATTTTTTTACCAGTACCATTTAGAACTTTTTTCTTTGGAGTTAAATATAAGCTTAAGAATAAAATAACTCATTTTTAATTTAATCTGAAATGAGATCCATATTGTAAATATCATGTGCCTGATTTTCCAGGTATTATAAGGTAAATAGGTTTTTTCCTATTTTCAAAATTAACTTCAAAGTATTTATTTTGCCTACTGAAATGTTCTTAGTAATCATTAAGTAAAATACTAAGTTTTTCTCTCTAATTCCCCAGAAATACTCATGTCTGAAAGGGAAACGTTACAAGACAAAAATAAGATTTTTAGGCAAGTGTAATGTCATATGATGAAATTTCCATGAAAATATTTTCTTGAGCAATGAAGGAAATATTATAAGCAAATTCGTAAGCATAGTCCTTCGGAAGTGGTTTAAAAGGTGTGAGAATGCTAAAGATACTCCAGAAACTACTTCCTTTTTCCCAATTCAACCTTTGCATAGTATGATATAAGCCTGATTTTTTTTTTTCCCAATGTTTTAGGTGCAAATCCACTATCAAAAGTTATCTTGACTCTAGAAGTCAAGACATTTTAATAAACCTTTCAAAACAAAGTATTTCTTACAAAATTAGTATTGCTTAAGTTGATATTTTTAAACTATAACTTCCTTAGGCACAGAGGATTTTAAAGGATCACAAAGTTTGACACATGAACCCTTTAAACTTGTACCCAGATTTGTTTGAAAGAAAACATATAATTAATGAAAAGATTAGACTATGACTATGGAGTCTAACAGGTAGAAAACAATGAGAGGACTTAAAACACATTCTTACCAAAGGGTTAAGATTCATCATAAATATCATACCAACCCAACAAATAATGGAATCATTTATTCTCTGCAGACATGCTTCTCTGTACAGCATAATGCTTGATCCTAGTGCTATTAATAGGTTGCAGTTTGGCTCCTGAAATGGGCTCCAGGTCAAATCATTGACTCAACTACACAAAGATTTGATTGATAAGTGCCGTTACTAAGACTGATGCCAAAAGTATGCTTAGTACAAGATGCACCGAGCTAAGATGGAGTCTCTCACCACAGGATTTAAAACACTGGTCCAGCCCCTGCTTAGTGAGCTGATCTCCAGTACCTTTCAGAGACGGATTAATTTTTCCAAGCCATTAGACTATATTTCAATTGCAGCCTGCTGGGAGACCAAAGAAAACAGAAAACTCAGTCCCTTGCTCTTAAATTGATTAAAGTCCATGCAAGAGACAGAAATTATACAGTAAAATCTATTATTCCCCCATGATTAGAAGTAGTTCTAGACAATTAAATACTATGGTCAAGAGTCCTTGTATGTTTAAAAAAATAGAAATGAAAATATAGTTTTAACTTCACATGTCATAATATAATGTATAGTAAAAAAAATTGGGTTGACCAAAAAGTTTGTATGTTTTTTTCCATAAGATGGTTTTAGTAGTACTTAGTTGTCTTTTACTTCATTCAAAACAATTTTGTTAGATTGCGGTGAGAGCTCTCACATCAGCATGCATTTTTAAAAAAATATCAAAATTGGTGAATTTTGGTGTAGCCATTTTAACATTGAAGATGGAAGAAAATAAGCTACATTTTTGGTATATTATGCTTTATTTATTTCAAGAAAAGTAAATATGCAACTGAAACACAAAAAGATTTGTGCAGTGTATGGAGAAGGTGCTGTGACTGATCAAATGTGTCAAAAGTGGTTTGCACATTTTTGTGCTGGAGGTCTCTCGCTAGGCGATGTTCCACAGTCAGGTAGACAAGTTGAAGTCGATAGCAATCAGATTGAAACATTGATTAAGAATAGTCAATGTTATACCATGTGGGAGAAAGCCAATATGCTCAAAATATCCAAATCAATAAAGTTATTGGTGAAAAAGAAAAATGTGCCCCTTATTTTACAGAAAAAACCATATGGGCATTTTGGCCAATCCAATATATTTGTAATGATTCAAAAAGCACTTCAGTATTTTATACGTTCAAAGTCACGGTTACAACCGGTTATCATATTTACTAACCAGTTCAGCCACAGTGGAAACTGAGCCTCTGAAAAAAAAAACAAAAAAAAAACCAAAACGCGCAGTCTTCCTGGAGCAGCCGCTCCGGGGGATGTCCCTGCCCGAGCCTTCCCTGAAACACTCCCAAGGAACATCCTCTCTGCGTGCCGGTCCCCAGTTATGCCTCCTTGTACTTGGGGCCTGTTTTCTATAGCTTTATGTCCTGGTGGCCCCAGTCTCATTCTGTTCCAGATGCTGTTTTAGTTTTTCCCTTTGTTCTCTACCTAAAACGTCCCGCCAATCTTTGTGAAATTTCTTGCTATTTCTAAGAAATGGAGACTCTTCGCCTAGGAAGAGTTTTCGTACATTACACTGCTATTTCCCACTTTAACAGAAGAGAGACTCCGCGTGGCCCCACTGCAAAAGACCCACCTAGACACACAGGCAGAAGCTTAGGGAGCAGTGGGTGACCCAACCTGACCGAGCCAGCCTGTCCCACCGTCAGGGCCTCGCCTTCGAATGTTTACGGAAACACGAGACTTATATTTGAAGAGTACTTACTTATGCAGGGTACAGAGTTACAATAATCAGCATAATTGATAAGAAAGATTTGCTGTCTATACCAAATACGGTAGTTAAATGAGATGACATTTCTTTTCCCCATAGCCAGAAGGTGAAAGGCTTGTCTGGAATTTTAGAAGAAATGCATTGAGCACTTAGGGAAACGTTCTCCCACTAAATAATCTTTTCCAAATGCTCATATATAACATTAAAAAGAGAAATGGCTAAAATATGAGAAAATATACTTTGAAATTAATTCTTCAAAGAGAGTGTTATTTATAATCATAAAGAATGAATTCAAGACGGCTAGGCTACCTGACATTTTATTATATTTCTCAGATTCTCAACAGCAGTCTACATCATAGAAGTGCCCTTTGGGGCCTCCATCATCAGAAGATGTTTTCTCATAGAATGTCATGAGCAAATCAAATCCTGTGCAGGCCAACACTTTCTCATCATGGAAAAAATGAAGAATTAACTATTTTCTTGTGAAAATCATATTTATGCATTAAAACAGCGCTCTGGCCATCTACGGAGAAGAGAGTTCCAATCAATACAACACTCAGAGCTCAGTGGAAAATGTCGCAAAGAACATGAACAAATCACAGAAGAGAACATGAAAAAGACTAAAAAACAGTTCTTTAAAAAATGTCCTTCCACAATAATTATAAAAAACACTAAATGATGCTAAGAATAATTTCCTCCATATGACTGTAGCAAATACTTTTAAAAAGATAATATTCTGTTCTTGTGAGGTTATGGAAAGTAGGAACTGCTAGAGGTATGTATGAGCTGGTAAACTTTCTGGAAAGCAAGTGCGCAATGTTTATGAAGAACATTAAAATATAATAAATCTACTTTGAGAATCTATGCTAAGGAAATAACCAGAAATGGTGACAAAGATCAGTATAAAAATGTTCCTTTCTGTATTGTTTATAATAAAAAAAGGTGTCTTAAGGCTTAGCAATAGGAAAATGGACAAATAAATAGTGATAATTACATAAAAGGAGATGTTATTCAGTCAGTCACATATACAGGTAACAAGTCAGAGACACTGAGAAACATTCCAAATCTAATATTTGTTTTAAAAATAATAAAAAATATTATATATTACAATTAATTATTAATAGATATACTCATTAATATATAGATCATATTGTCAATGTATTAATTACATCATTAATATATGATATACTATTATAAATCATGCATTATAAATTAAATATGTGTAAATTATAAATTATTATAAGTTAAATATATATTTACATGTACACTCTTTGGGAAATGTACTAGAACAGTATTCCTGATTCTTACTCTTAACATATATCTGTTAATAGTACAGTGAAACAAAGTATGCTATGTACTGAGGAAATTTAATTTTAAATGAAATAACGGCATGTTTGTAGAAGGTTTGTTGGGTATTCCTATGGCATGTTTTCCGCAAATGTTTTTCTAAAGTCAACACTCAATTACCTTACACTCCCTCTGAGCCTGATGTCAGGTTAGCTGTATTTGCTGCCATTTGGGAAATATCAGGAGAGAGAAGGAAAAATGAAAGAAAAACAAGCACTGGATTGTCAGTTTGTTACACTCAGCTACTAAATGGCACTCTCACCATGTCATTTCTTCCTATCACCAGGGTTATGAAGGCTAGGAAGAACTGTTTCTTTTTGAGTAAAATGAGAATGGAGAAATGTACTTTGTAAACTGAGTCAAAAAATTAAATGAAAGAATGTAAAGGCAGGACATATGTGTATATGTGTGTAGAGAGAATAAGGTCAGGAATGAGAAAATGTATGAGTACATTGCCTGGAACAAACCAAGAGTCAAACCTCAGTAATTATTATTTCTGAAGCCAAATGGCTTAATGCCTCTGTGGTTCTATGGTCTGGGCTCTAATCCCAGCTCCGCGACTCGCCTGCTGCGTTGTCTGCAGCAAATTGCTTTCAGCTTTTTAAGCCTTACTTTTATTTTTACTTAACTCTGTCTAGCTTTGAGGGCTATGGTAATGATTAAATGAGATTATATATATTCTCACATATATGACTAGAGAGCAGGATTATGATAAAGTCATGATCAAGGTATGGAATGTTTAATAAAAAATTTTGTTTCATTTTATAGAAAATTACCAGTATTGTTTTAGAAATCAAAATGTATAAATCTTGACTTTCAACTAATTGGTATTAGTTGTGCTATACTTTAAAATCTTAATATCATATTTTTAGAATAAATGTGTTTAAAATTTAAACATAAATAATTTGAGTTGGTTAGATTAGTGGAGTCTAACCTGATGGGGTCTAATATTAGCAGTGAGGAATCAAGGCAGGGGGAGCAGAGCTGGGAAACATGCTAAAACTGATCTTTCTCTGAGTTATGGAATAGTTAGCTGCTTTTATTTTCATTTTTCTTTCTTGATGTTTTAAACACTTTTTAATGATCATGCATTGCTATTATGATCGGAAAAAAGCAACAAAATTATCTCATGTTTTAAAGTATATTTCATGTTTTATAGTATATTTTAAAGTATATTTAAAGGTAGGGTACCTTTCTATAGTCCTCAGAAGGTAGCTGATAGGTGAACTGAGCATGCCTTAGTGATCACTTAGACCCCTGAATTCAGGCCCTTGCACCTCCCCCAGTTCACAAGCCATTACTTTCTAACCCTCTTGACACCGTAGTTTTCTGTGTACTAAACCAGGGGTTTTAAGTGAGGCTTTGGGCTCTGTAGTGGGTGGAATGGTGAAACCCCAAAAGATATGTCCCTATCCTAACTCCTAGGACCTGTGAATGTGACTTTATTTAGAAATAAGGTCTTTGCATATATAATGAAGTTAAAGATCTCAAAAGGAGATCATCCTGAATTATCTGGGCCCGCCTAAATCCAACGAGGACTATCCTTGTAAGCAACAGAGAAGACACAGTTGGAGAAGAAAAGGCCATCAGAAGGCAGAGGTGGATGTTGAAGTGATGTGTCTGCAAGACAAAGAATCTCTAACGTTACAAGAGGCTGTGAGAGGCAAGGAAGGATTCGGCACTAGAGCCTTTGGAGGGAATGAAGGCCTGCCGCCAGCACCTTGATTTTGAACTTCTTGTCTCCAGACTGTGGGAGACTGAATTTCTGTTGTTTTAAACCACCTGGTTTGTAGTAATTTGTTACAGCAGGCTCAGGGAACAAATAGAAGCTACCAGGAATAGAAGCTACCCATGAAATTGATTAATTAAATTCTCTAGGTCAATGCCAGGTAACCTCCTTTTATAGTTTCCTTTTTAAAACAACTATCTCCTTAGAGATCCTCTCAAATACTGACTACAGATGAGTGCCTCCTTATTTCACACGTTTGTCTTCTTTCTTGATCTTTGAAACAATGGTTCTCAACCTATGGGTCATAGATACTTGGAGAGAGAATTCTATTATAGCCATGTGTCTGAAATCCTTCAATATTTCTTCTGTGTATTATCTAATATATGGATTCAAGTTTTGCCAATATTAGTCAATAAGGTATTGAAATAAAAAATCTATATCAAATGGTTATCAAGTTATGGTGGATATGTATTTTCTCAAAAGGTGCTATACATATAGTACTATCATGGGGGAAAGGGAGCACCTGAATCTTTTTGGCAAACAAAAGAACTTTTTACATTGAAAAGACAGGGCCACTGCTTCTAACTCAATGCAAGCGCCTTTCATCCAGTGTAGAATGAATTATTCACTTCTGCACCAACGTAGGACTTATTTCACACGAGTATTCAGATTTATCATTAATTATAATATTGAAATAAGCATGAATAAATGAATTAACTTCAAAACCCTGTGACTTCTCATGAGAGAGCATTGTACATGTATTAAATCTCCAGGAATCCAGCAATGAATGTGTGTTGAATTGAATGGATTGAACATATTCTTAATTGATTGATAAAAGAGACAATAGTTTTACTGCATTATTGGACTGCGTTTTGGCTTAGGGAATGGGGCCAGCTACATAATATCTTTCAGCCTCAGTTTTCTAAAATGTACTATGAGCTTGTCTTATTGTATGTGGTGAGGATTAAGTGAGATCCTGTATGTGAAAGTCCCATCAAAGGGCCCATACACAACATGTGATAAATGTCACCCTCGTTCCTTTCTCTCCTGTATCAATTGTACTCAAGAGCTGGTGACTTTGCAACACCACAGCAACTCTGGGGGAAATGCTAACTCTCCCAAGGTAAATGTTGGAGCTTTCATTTGGTTCTATTTGGTGTTCTTTTAAAAAAATACTTGTTGAGATGGCATTGGTTAATAAAATTATATATCTAATAAAATACGTATATAAAATATATACATTTCAAGTGTACAGTGCTATAATACATCATCTGTATATTGAGTGGTGTGTTCACTATCCAAAGTCAAACTATCTTCCAGCACCATGTATTTCACCCCCTTTACCCTTTAGCACCTCCTCCTCCCTTTTCCCTCTGGTAACCGCCATACTGTTGTCTGTGTCTGTGAGATTTTGTTTGTCCATCTTGTTTGTTCATTTATTGCTTTCAATTTGATATACCACATATGAGTGAAATCATATGGCTCTTAACTTTTTCTGACTTATTTCACTTAGCATGATATTCTCCAGATCCATTCATGTTGTCATAAATGGCAGTTTCACCTTTTCTTACGGCCGAGTAGTATCCCATTATATATGTACCACATCTTTGTTATCCAGTCATCTATAAGCGACACTTTGCATGTCTCCATACTCTTTGAACATGCAATTTACCTGAAGAAGGCTGTTTCCTTACTGGCTCCGGAAAGTCCAGAATCAAATTGAAGTCTATGTTGGCTCTTATGTCATTAATAAGAAAGATCTGACTTCATTTAAACACGTCCTTAAAAACTCTAGTAATTAAAATTTGATCACTGTTTTTGTCGAATAAACATGTGTGCTTAAATTTATACAAGGGTCTTGGTTTCAGAGACAAAATAATTGACTAAATGGAAGGCAAATGGGAAGACAGGGTGAGGCGAGGCATTTTCTGTTTTGACTCTATCTAACTCCGGGATAGACTATATGCTTCTGGCTTTTTTTTTTTTTTTTTTTTTTGAGACAAAACTGGTCTGTTTATTTTGCTTATTTAAGTAATTAGTTGTAAAATTAGGTTGTGATTTTTTAAGCCTATGGTAGTTATTCTTTATGGGTCTGGGCCCTGAACAAAAATATTTCTTTAAGTTTTTTATTTGAGAATTGCTTTCTTCAGGTGAACTCTGGCAAATACTGTTAAAATGTATAAATCTGGAATGCTAGGAAGTATAGAAAAGGAAAGGAAATTACCTCAGTTTGGCAGGGGGCACAATGTTACTTTCTTTAATAAAATGCATCCTCTGTCCTGACTAGCCCGATACAGCCCAATTGAGCACTTCATTGTATTCTGTCACTTGGCCCTGCCAGCCAGAGAAGGCAGCTGACACTGTACCTGGGGCTACAAAGAGCCTATGTGTCCCCACTTCAGTTTTCACATTCCTCAGAGGGCTTGAGGGGAGAGCTGCTTTGTTATTTTTCTCAAGTCCTGTCACAAATGGTCTTTGACAGGCGCCCAGAAGGTCTGAGCAAAAACTGCTGGAGCTGGTTGGCGCCAGAAGCACCACATGCCCGTGGGGGTTGGGGCAGGGGTGGAAAGCGATTCTGTCTGAGAGAACCCAGTGACCGTCCCCTGACTCTGATAGATTTTGAAAAGCCACTTTTTAGGGGACAAGCAAATGTCCATGACTGCAATGGAAGGGAAATGCTGACAGGGAGGAAGGTTTGGAGAGTACAGCAGGTCACAGAAGCCTCTTGACAGGTCAGCTTCCGGCCTTAGGTTACAATGGTTTCCATGACATTCCAGTCAACCAAGTGGCCACTTTTTGTAATGGGGGAACATTTGCCTTGCATTTTGCCTAAAATTTAAGTGAGTCTTTTATCTAATGGGTACCATGATAAGTAACGTCATACCTACATTAGTAGCACCTTGGCACGTGCAGCCAACCATTCTTATCCATGATTCCAATGATGATAATGATGCGCCCTTGTATTTCTGCATGGTATGACGAGCACGATTATGGTAATTCCTGGTTAAGAATTTAGTTGTTAAATAGAAACCTTCAACGTATTCCATAATTATGAGACTATGTTTGAGCATGCTTTCTTTCTTACTATATAAGTGACTTTCATATTGTTTTAGTCCTAGAGGATTATTAACGGAAACAAAATCTATTTCAGCCTCTGACAATGTGATTCAAGGAGCATATGACCCACTGGACCTCTATGTAGAGTCTCTATACTTGCCAGTCTTCGCTCGTCTCAGAGTCACTGGCACACGGTAAGGACAACTGAAGAGCGCCTGTATTTTTCTGGGCTGGGGTACACTTCAGAGAAACACAGGCAATTCTTTTCTTTGCCAGGGAATGTGTATCACTTCCATGAGTCTCTCCATAGGGATGACAATCTCAAGATAGTAAAATATCTACTTCTTTATTACTGAGGATTTCATGGTCATAAAAATATGTACAAGGAAGGAGTTGTCATTAGAAAGTCTCTAATAAGAGTTTCTGTAAATTTGTCAAAAGGAAATGATATTTGAGAGTAAATACAATTAATGGAGCAGTGAGACTGAGGCCAATGAAATTCATTTCTTCCCTTTTCTCAGGAGATTGAATAATGAAGCCAGTGAGTGACTTCCTTCAGTTCCTCAAAGAGTACAGTTTTACTCAGTCAATTGTTGACTTCTCTCTTAGTAGAAAAATAAAACATAGTTATTCAAATTCTTGTTACAAATGCTGCATTTGGTCTTACAAGATAGTCATAGAAGAATAGTATACATGCATGCTGTGTAATAACAGAGTCATGAGAGCAGAAATAATGTGTGTACAAACTGACCTCCTTTCACTCAGTTTAACAATCTGCTTTATAACAGTGAAGTTTGAATAAAGGTGAAGATACAGTTATATCTCTGTGTTCAAATGCATTATATGAATGTATTACAAAAGAGAAAGTAGTTGGAATGGGTCTTAAGACATGGGTGGGATTTTGAGAGTTAGAAATGATAAGGAGGGAGTTGTCTAAGTGTGAAAAACATGAAAAAAAAATGTGAGGATTGTTTGATTAAGGGCACCCAGTATTTTGGGGAATGGATTATGGAAGTAGGAGAAGAAAGTAGATTGGAAAATATTGCAGAAGACTTTGAATGTCAAACAGGGGTGTCCAAACTTTTGGTGTCTCTGAGCCACACTGAAAAAAGAAGAGTTGTCTTGGGCCACACATTAAACACAAAAACATTAATGAAAACAAAAACAATCTCATGACGTTTTAAGTAAATCTACGATTCTGTGTTGGGCCCCGTTCATAGCCATCTTGGGCCTCGTGCAGCCCGCAGACAGTGGGTTGGACACCCTTGTATGGCAATTCTTTACTTATGAGGCAAGTGGGAACTAATGAAAGTTTTTGAAATAAGAGAGTGATATTTTTAAAGGTTACTACATGTTGGCAGCCTTGGTGTAGGAGCGGGGGGAAAGGCAACGGTCAGAGATCCATTTTGAGGTCTTTTGAAATAACCTGAGAAGCAGTAGGCCTTGAGTTAAAATAGGAACAATAGAAACAAAAAGGAAAGGACATAAGTCTGTGCAGTTATAGAGTAAAACTACATAATTGACTCCTTCTTTGATCCATATCATCTTGCTCCTCTCCAGATCCAAAAGAAAGTTCAGCTTTCTTTAGCTAACTCCATAGCTAAAGAAAGGAAAACTAAGAGAAGCCCTAGGTAAGATCTTTACAAAGGAATATGAAGGGAGGAAGGTGGAGGAAGATGATTTCAATAGTAAACTTTTATTAATTACTGAGTTCCAACTTGTTTTGGGCAATTGTGCTAGGACCAACTGAGGTGGAAGAGAGCATACACCCTGGGCCACAATGTTTTGTACTGCGACATTTGACTACCAATGACATAGACATTTGACTACGTGCAAGACATAAAGTTAATGTTCTGCATAAATTAAAAGGCAGTGAAATAAATTTTCCTAAACGTCTAAAATGTAGTTGTTGAAAACGATATGAAGTGCATGGGCAATGCTTAACTATTCTATGCAGGGATATTTAACTGTCACCTTTTTTGTTGTTGTAGGAAGAGCTAATTCAGGTCAGTGTTGCCCACAGCTTTGTCTTATACTGCTAGGGGCACTTTGAATAATTTTAGACAAAATGGAGATTGCATATTTATTTATTTGTATTAATATATACCTTTTAATGACAAATTATATTGGCTTCATGTTTATAATAGAAATGTAAAGTTTCCTTTGTAAACATATTTATTTAAGTAAAAGATTGAGTCAATTTAAAGAAAAATATTAAATAGTAGTAAAAGAATATGACAAAACAAAGTTCAAGGTGGATTGCAAATGATTAAAGTTTTCAAAACACTGACTTAAATGAACAGGACTGACTTTAATATCCCCTAATGTTACATTTAGCTGAACTATATGATCTCTGTGCAGTGATCGTCCTGACACCATTCACTCAAATCTTCACATCTAACATGAGGCTGTCTGGGTGTAGGAGTGATTGTTACCAATTGCTTAACAGAACAATAACAATGAAAAAGGTAAAGTAGCCACTGTCAGCACTATACAGTCCAATTTAGCATAAATTATATTTTCTGTTCTCATGCTATTCATAACATTAAAATTTGTCACTCTAACAAAACTGTCATCTCCCTCTGGCGAGGGTAGGTGGAAGCTATGGTGCATAAGGCAGAAGATTATAAATGAGCTCTGGCTTCAAATCCTCGTTCTGTCGCATCTTACCATCTGGGTGGTCTCCAGCAAGTCACCTGGCCAGGTGGAGTCTGAGTTTGTATAGTTACAAAAAGGATAATAATACTTTTTTGAGGGTTGTGTATCTGAGAATTAAATGAGATAATGTAATAGTGATGCCCTTACTGGGAGGTAGCATATGCCACGCCCAGTCCCTCCCGGTAGCACTCACATCGGGCATGGCTCCTGCCTACCTCTCCAACCCTGTTTCTTTTTGGAAGCTCTTCCCACTGTGATTCAGCCTCCCCACTCTTCTCCCTGTCCCCTGAGTCACCTTCTCATCTCACCCTGGGACCTTCGCCCTCTTCTGCTTGGAATGTTCTTACCCAGATCTTTAGGTCTCTGGCTCCCTCACTTTAAATGAGCTTTTGTTTAAATAGGGTCTCTTCAGAGGCCTCGTCTGATGCCTTACTCAAAATACCCCCATGACCAATGCGCCACCACTGCCACTCCTTATCCCCTCCCCAAGTTAAATTTCATTTCTAGCATTGATCACTTTCTAAAACGGCATGTTGTATTTACCTGCTTTCTCTTCGACTCTCTGTCCTTTCCCATAGAACACAGGTGTTTGTCTTGCTTATCACTATATCCCAAGCCCCTAGAATAGTGTCTGATATATTTTGGGTTCTTGGTAAATATTTACTGAATGTTATTATTATTGTTAATGAATGAATAACATGGAACAATTCTAAAGGAATTTTGAAAAATCAGTACAAAATTGCTAAGTACTAAGTGGAAAGAGATTTTAAACCAATGTGAAAAATACAAGGCCTGTCCAGAAAAAGTCCAGTTATTGTAAATGTAACGAGAATGGTTTGTGCAACATCTGTGTAACCTGGCAGCCAAGGAGAGCAGACTGGAATGCGCATGCGGGAACAACGATGACTTCACTGTACTAGTCAGTGGGGGCAGTAAACACACCTAAGTAAGCATGTGTACTGTGTGGGTGTCGCATTCAAAATGACTGAGCAAGTAGAGTAACAAATCTGCATCAGATTTTGCATTAAGCTCAAACATTCCTCCGCAGAAACTATTCACAAGGCTGCAGCTCTGGGCAGCTGGTGATTGGCAGCTTTATCACAACAATGTGTCCGCTCATGCCTCATATCTCCTGCAGAGTTTTTTTGGTGAAACATCATGTCAGCCAGGTGACTCAGCCCCCCTACAGTCCAGATGTGGCACCTTGCAACTTCTTGCTATTCCCAAAACTAAAATCTCATTTGAAAGGGAAGAGATTTCCAACCATCGATGAGATTCAGGAAAATATGACAGGGCAGCTGACGGTAATTGGGAGAACTGTGTGAGATCCTAAGGCATGTACTTTGAAGGGAACTGAGGCATCATTGTCCTATGTACAATGTTTCTTGTATTTTATTCAATAAATATTTTTATATTTCACAGTACATGCATGGATACCTTCTGGACAGACCTCATAGTTTGCCCTCATAGATGGGGAAAAAAAATAAAAGCACAAGAAATCATTTTATTCTATTTCAGTCTTGTTTTCTGATTGAAAGTTAATTGGTGGAACACTCTAGACTGTAACTACAGAGGAAGTGCAGACACAAAACAAGCAGAGGAGCCTGGGAAGGCTTCAGCGAGGAAGGCAGTGGGGGAGGGGCCCCAAGCTGGTGCCCAGTCTGCCTCAGCACTGTTGGAGGTCCTAGTGATAGAGCCCATTGAAGCCACACGTGCCATCTCCTGCTGACTGCCTGGTCATGCCCATCTATGGGTGAGAGGTGGGATGTGAACCTTTCTCACCTTCTGCTTGCCTCATGTCTCCATTTGGGCTCTTTAGGAGGTGTGTGTGTGTGTGTGTTTCTTTTCCTTGGCTCCCAAGTAACATCAGTCCGCTCCTGGTACTTGGCAACCCAACATGCTTCCTCCCACTAACGACAAGCCTGTCTGCAAAACAGAACAACATCTTTGAGATGGGGTGTTTATCTGGGCAGCGTACAGCCCCTGCAACCCACAGGGGCCCCTCCTTCAAAGGCATTGCTGAACGGGGCTCACCTGATGAAAGCCTGAACTGTGTATGCTTGACTTGATTTACGGGCAACGGCCAGCTCATTAGGCGCACTGGCCTGAGGAAGCCAGTCTGCTGCGGGGACAAATGTTTGTGTAGCTCTGTGGTGCCCACAGGACCGTTTGCCGCTTGGGGGCTGGAGTACAAAGGGGGCAGTGATAAGGGGCTCTGGAATCCATGCCTGGCTCAGGGAGCACTAACTGCCCAGGAGATTGATATCTAGGGTGCAAAGGCTAAAAAAATTAGATTAATTTAGCTCAGCTGAGCTCACTGAAGGATTGGGTTGCAGCTGGTGCTGAAACATTAGAGATCAGACCTCAGAGATCAGGGGTCAAGTCTCAAGTTGGAAGGAAGGGAATAAGATGGATTGCCTCTCAGCACGCCTGCTCCCCAGGAAAAATGATAGCCTACAAAAGCAGCCCTGCATTACAGATAATCCTATAGAACACCAGTAAGAAAGTAAGTTATGTGTATCTTGGGATATGGAACTGGAAATTGGGAGCACTGTTTTCTAATCCTGGGAAATTCATCTGGGGCCAAGTACTTTAAAAATATTCTCAATTTAGTCTCTTCCTCCATAAAATAAGACTAAACAATAACAAATATTCCAAGGTAACCTGAAAAACAAGTAGAATCTTCTCTGAATTCTAGTGTTTTATTATGAGATATTATGTTCAATATCCCCAATTATATAATGATTATTTTTCTGTGGCTCTGGCTCTTTGTCTCCCAGTTCATCTCCTTAAAAAAATATCTTCACCTGTAAGTTTGCCTACAAAAATTCTTCACACTTCCAGTTTGGTTCCTAGGTGGAAAGTCTACTGGACTTCAAATGCCACATCACATATAAAGAAATAAAACATTTTTTCACCAGAAACCTATTGCTGTATGTTACTTTTTAAGGGACTGACTCTCAAGTGTATTGACTCTTTAGTAAATTATCAACTCTTTTCACCTCTTTTGATAAGTCTCCCTTCATAACTACTATTTATTTAACACTTACTATCTGCCAAGCACTGTGCAAATGCTTTATATGATGAGGAGAGTCATCGTCCCATTTGATATAGGGTCCAGCAGAAGTAAGGCCTGCCTTAGTTGGTTGTTAGGGTAATACTATGGGTGTAATACTTTATAGTTTTAATTTGAACATTACACCTAAAATGTCATACAGTGTGCTTGAGTGTGATATTGTTATGTTACACAATTACATGCTTATAATTTTGTGATAAAAAGGGGCGTTATTTGTGCTGGATCCTGAATAGGTTAAGACTAATAATGAATGCCACTCCCTTTCTCCAAAGGGTCCAGCTTAGGATGGTAAATTTTATGTGTACCTTATATATAATTAAATATTAGAGTATGTGTGTTATTAACTGTGTGTTCACAGTGGTGTTAAAGTGAACTCCGATAAGGTTCAGACTATGAAACTGACCATGAAAAATGGAAGAAGCAAAAACTAGTGGAAGAAAGGCCCTCCGCTTGCGGTCTTTCTCATTCAGATAGATTGAAGCTGCTGCAGAAGAGATCATGGGACTTTAAAACTGAAAACTGGAAAAAGCATACCTCAAAGAAGGCAGGATCTTTTGGGGAGTGCTATGTTGTAGGCCTGAATAAAGACTGATCTGGGAACCAGAAGACCAAGATCCCAGGCCTAGTTCATTCATGGATGAGTCCCATGATCCAAGGCAAGTCATTTCTTCCTAAATGTTTCTCATCAGTAAAACACGATATCAAATGAGATCATATACAGGGAATTTCACTGAATATAAGTAAATACATACATAAATAAATGAATCCTTAAACCCATAAAGAAATTATTTCCCAACAATTTTACATCTCAGAAAGTTTTGAGATGTCCAAAGTGACATATTTACTAAGTAGCAAAGCAGAGAAACAAGCACTCACGTCTCCCAATCCCCAACTCAGTTCCTATTCGGTCACACACTCCACATCCCTGAAATGACTAGTAAAAGTACAGGTCCTTAATGGATCAGAGTGAAATCAAGGAATAGCCACAAACCACTATTTAAATAGAGCCATGAAATCAAACATTTACTGAGGACAAAATTAGCATTTCTGGACCAGGTTCAGTGGCAAGCAAAAAGGTGAACAACCAGAACTGCTTTGACATAGAAACATGTGAGACGACAGTCCAGGGGTAACAGGAGGTACATTGCCTCTCAAGTGAACAGGAATCTCATTTCAATGACCCCATATTCAAGCAGCACAGAGCTATAAGAAGGAAGCCTTCTGCCCCCAAATCACTAGTGATAGCAGAAAGAAGCCATTATTAATTGTAAGCAAGCTGCACCAGTACAATTGTAGTGAAGAAATGAGACTTTGGAATAGGAGTTTTAAGCCCAAATAAATGCCTACAAGAATGAGAAATGGCATAAGTGAATGAAATAGGCTGGGGGTAAGACAGGAGTGTTCGAACTGTGGCAAGTCAGAAAGAATATGCCATATCTCTACTCAGCTTCAGCCAATTGTAGTCATGTCAGGAGGTAAGACCAGTGTGGCTTGAGCTTAGAGTTATTCAAGAAAAGACAGAAATAAGGATTTTTATGTAAATTCCCTCGATTTCAATGCTTGCAGTAAGTTTAAAACTCTTCAGACCAAAAAATAAAACAAACAAAAAAACCACCCAACAACAACAACAAAAAACAGGTTTCTGATCATTTTGTACCTTTAATCTTGAAAATGGAGAGGAAATAGAATAGCATTAGAATTAAAAGAGCAAGAAATAGAGCATGGATTACCGGTGCTTGCAATTGGGTGGGGAAGAAGTAAGAATGGAAAGTTCCAGGGGGAGGAGCAGAGTCACGCCCAGGTTGCTAGGTAATATAGCAAACTTATTTTTAATGGGTTGAATGTGTACATAGATATTATTTATAAAATGTACACAAAAATAAAGAGAAATCTTCCATCTATCTTAATTGTTTTTAATGGAAAGATAAACTATATAGTTAGGAAAAAGAATTTAAAGGCTAGACAAATGTTTTCACCTAAACTAGAATATATATGTTATTCCCACCTAGTGGTTTGTTAAGTATACTGTGGAGGTATATTTTGAGTTAAACTGTCAATTAATTAAATATACTCTTGGTTAAAAAAAAAGTGTTTAGCTAAAGCTGTGACTCCACTTTAAGGAGAATAAAAAAGTTTTGAATTGCTTATAACAGGCAGACTACATGCAATCTTTAAAAAATGCTGCACCTTTAGAAGTGACCAGAAGTTCTTTCTGAATAAGTCCATTGACTTCAAGTATTTACATTGGCTTTTAAATGCTGGCTTCCATTCTTTCAAAATGATGAGGACAAATAGGACGAGAAATATTATAGTCAGAAGGTAATTTTATTAATTAGGCTATTTGCTTATCTAGACTGAACCAAGGAGTCATTTTCCCTAAAATAGTGTTTTCAAAATTACAAAACAAATAAAAGCTTAATAAATACATTTTTGTTTTTCTGAAGATTTTAAGAACCTGAAGTCTCAGGGTTGGAAGCAGATATGGCTAAGTTACTGACCTGATGCTGAAATCTTAGTGCCAGTTAGCTGAAGATGATATTCCAAATTTTGGTAAAATTTTATATTTTTCAGAAAACACATTCTTGGAGGCATTCATGAAAATATATACATAAATAAACATTACCTTGGATACATAGTCTTCTAGAGCAATTTTGTTTTTCTGTGTTTTATGATTGATGGTTGCAGCTTGATATAAACATATGAATGTCAGGACTGAACTTTCTCTGACTTCAGGGCTCCAGACTGCATTACAACTCAGTCAAGAGTCTACTGGGTTTCTTTCTAGTGGTGGTAAACAAAGAAACAAAAATAAAAGATCAGTTTTCTGGTCAAGATAGAGGCCTAGGTAAACATGCTTCACCTCCTCACACAACTACAGAAAAAATTACAACTAGACCAAACAACAAACATCACTCAGAATCATCAGAAAATAGAGCTATATGAAAGTTTGACAATCAAGGATTTAAAGAGGCCACATTCATCCAGATGGGTAGGAGGGGTGGAGACTTGGAGACAGGTGGAGAGGGGCAAAGATGCGATGTGGCACAGAGAGGTGGTGGAACGGGCAGTCCCACATTCACATGCGGTGGATAAAAATCATGAGGGATACTTCAGGAGTGAATGATCCCAGCAGCAGGCCAGACTGCATCGCCCAGGGATGTAGCACCAGGAAAATAAATCCCCATAACTTCTGGCTGTAGAAACCAGTGAGGGTTGGGGCGGTGGAAGAAACTGCTGGATTTCTAGTAGACTCCTCTTAAAGGGCCTTCACAGACTTAGGACTTATGCAGACCCACCCCCTCTGGGATTAAGCACCAGGGCAACAGCTGGAAGGATACCTGTTACATAGGGGGAGAAAGTGAAGTGACTAGAAATAGGGCAAAGGCCAGGAGACAGCTTCTTCCTGGCAAACCTCCAGAAGCCAGGCAGTGGCACTGAGCCCTCCCGCCACACAGAGCCACAAAGCAGTGAAGCGGGTTGCCCCACCCGGGCAATTACCTGAGCTCTGCCCTACACAATTTACAGGTGTCTTTTCTGCAATAGGCCACACTACCAAGACAGGGAGTCAAAGCAACTCTATCTAATACACAGAAACAAAAACGGAGAGGCTGCCAAATTGAGGAGACAAAGAACTATGGCCCAATTGAAAGAACAGATCAAAACTCCAGAAAAAGAACTAAATTAAAGAGAGATAACCAACCTATCAGATGCAGAGTTCAAAACACTAGTTATAAGGATGCTTAAAGAACTCACTGAGTACAGCAACTGCATAAAAAAGACCCAAGCAGAAATGACGGTAACCTTAAGTGAAATAAAGAAAACTCTACAGGGAATAAACAGTGGAGAGGATGAAGCCAAGAATCAAATCAACAATTTGGAACACAAGGGCAAAATAAACATTCAGTCAGAACAGCAAGAAGCAAAAAGAATTCAAAAAACGAGAATAGAATAAGGAGCCTCTGGGACATCTACAAACATACCAACATCCAAATCACTGGAATGCCAGAAAAAGAAGAGAAAGAGCAAGAAATTGAAAACTTATTTGAAAAAATAATGAAAGAAAATTTCCATAATTTGGTGAATGAAATAGACATGCAAGTCCAGGAAGACAGAGAGTCCCCAACAAGTTGTACCCAAAGAGGACACACCAAGACAATCATAATTAAAATGCCAAAGGTTAAAGATAAAGAGCTAATCTTTAAAGCAGCAAGAGAAAAGCAGAGAGTTACCTACAAAAGAGTTCCCATGAGACTGTCAGTTGATTTCTCAAAAGAAACTTTGCAGGCTAGAGGGGACTGGCAAGAAGTATTCAAAGTGATGAAAAGCAAGGACCTACAAGATAGATTATTCTATCCAGCAAAGCTATCAAGTAGAATTGAAGGGCAGATAAAATGCTTTCCAGAGAAGGTAAAACTAAAGGAGTTCATCATCACCAAGCCATTATTATATGAAATGTTAAAGGGATTTATTTAAGAAAAAGAAGATCAAAACTATGAACATTAAAATGGCAATAAATTCACAACTATCAACAACTGAATCTAAAAAAAAAAGCAAACAAGCAGAACAGGAACAGAGTCATAGTTATGGAGATCATTTGAGGGCTTATCAGCTGTGAGGGGAAGGGGAATAATGGGGAAAAGGTGCAGGGCTAAGAAGCATAATTGGTAGGTACAAAATAAACAGGGGGATGTTAAGAACAGTTTAGGAAATGGAGAAGCCAAAGAAATTATATGCACAATCTATGGACATGAATCAAATGGGGTGATTGCTGGAGGGAAGGGGTGGTGCTGGGTGGAAGGGGTTAAAGGGGGAAAAATTAGGACAACTGTAATAGCATAATCAATAAAATATACTTTAACAAATAAAAGATCACTTTGTAAACATCCAGGTGAACTTATTCAAACCATTTCTAATAGGCTTTCCAGAGGAAGTCATATTGAATTAATTTCTATCTCTAGATGCTACTTTAAAAACAACATTTCCCTGGAAGTAGGTAAGCAGCACTTAAAAAAAAAAAACACATTTTGAGGGAAGAGAAAAATTTCACAGCAGAAGTCCTGTCTATCCCTAAGCGAGTGGATTTATTACTCTGACAACTTTATGATTAAGCCTCTTCCAATTTGTGAGGACTCCAGGGAAATTTATACATGTATATATGTGTGTATATATATATATATGTATAAGTGGTATATTTTAATATACTTGTGGCTTTAATTTATAGTGGAGTATTTTCTTTATGCAGAGTTTATTGTACTCTCCTACACAACTGTAAGAAAAATGAACAAATTCAAAAAGCTCTTCAGTTAATTTTAAGTGTGGTCTTTATTACATGCCAAGGTAGATGTGATATCTATAATAAGATATTTCCCATGTTAAAACACACAAAATGGACATGAATATTTGATTCAAATTATTATACATAAATTTCCTTTTCTGATAATATTCAGAAATGCATCCAATAAAGTGAAGTCAAATGTATTTTGCTGTACTGTACAATCATTATCACATAAAAATGTAGCTTAAAACTTAACTAAAAAGAAGAATTTTTAAATAAGATAATTTATTAAAAGTGAGAATAAGATAATTCATTAAGGGTGAGAATAATTCACTCTATGTCTCTGCTTTTCTTTCTTTCCATGAAAGTTAAGTTGTTTTACTAAGTTATAAATAGATTTCTCCTTTTTAATTGACCACATGCTGTTAACATCTCTTCACAGGTAAAATATTTCACTGGGATATGGGAGCAAATATAATAATAATGTGACCAGTTAGTACTTTTTTGAAGAAAATATCAATACCTACAGTCAAATTTTATTTGGTTAATAATACCTCTTAATTCTTTGATGATTATGTATTTTTGCCATTCTTAATTTTCCTAACTATTAATTAGATTTTTTCTGGTAATAACCAGAATGTGATTTAGAATGCTTTGCCTTCTTCTAGGTAATATGTAATCTATAAAGTTGTTGATATTTATCTGATCTAATGATATAGGTGCTGCAAAGTTTCTCTGATGTCCAACTGTCAAAGGAGCACATATACACCTCTAATTCATGAATTTGTGCTTGTGTCATAGGACGCAAGAGCCCACTGGGCCAAAACAATATTATCAAAGATGTCCAAGGAGAAGCTCCAAAAAGGAGGCAACATTCATCAGGCAGGTACAGTGTTCTCTTTCTCTGGCCCTATACCCACGCCCAGTCGTGAGGTGTGGGCTGTTAAAGTGATTGAAGGGAATTATGAATGGCAGTGGAAGGAGATGTTAACTCCTGTTGACATAAATATTGACTGGCAGGTACCATGACCTCATTACTACCTCTTTCTTCCTTGCAGAGCCCTGTAAATAGCCAACAGGCCATGGTGACCAAGGGAAGGGAGTGTTCATACTGGTAACATTAATAACTAACTTAGTCTAGACCATAGTCTTTGTTCCTACAGTACCAATCATTTCTATCTAGTAGGAAGTTCAGAAACATGTTAGGAACAAAATTAGTGTGTAGTTGACCCACTCAGGGAAGTACAAGCCTGGGTGGGGTTGGGTTCAAATGGGAGAGCAATATACTGGGAGTCAAAAACCAAAGCATCACTGGGCCAGAAATTGGTGATAAGGACTAGAAAATAATTTAGGAAGCAGGGAACCCAGGAGCATCCAGATACCCAGCCAAAAAGATGGAACCTGACTGCAGCGAAGGGCGAAAGATCTCACGGAAGCTACCCTCCTCTTCATTCTCTTGATAGCTCGTACCTTCATGAGATGAGAGTTGTTAAGATGCTTGAACAGAATTGTGAAATGGCAATGGGAGGATGTTTTCATTTTTGGTTTTAATTTTAAATTTAAAAAATTATTGCTTTAAAATGTGCTCTCTTGAACAAGATTTAAAATATGCACAATCTTTCCCCGTGGACCAGGGATGGAAGGGCCCTGGGGTAGCACTGGCTGACGGAGTGTGCAGCCGCCGCTGCTTTGCGTTTCACACAGCAGAACCAAATGGGGAAAACACTGTGATAATGTGATAGTGGCCCCAGAGGCTTATTCCAGAGTATTTTTTTCCAAAACTATAGCAATAGCCCGGGTACCTAAATGAGAATTTGGTTTCTGATCTTCCCATTCCACCATCTCGCTGCATAACAAATAAATACTGAATCCCAAGTTGATGCCCTTGCCCGACCACTCTCTGAGTTATTTACTTAGTAACAAGAATGAGTTTGCTCTGATCCAACCACAGCAACCGCCTTAGGCAAAACTCAGACAGTCGGTTTGCCCCTGCCTTTTGCCTTAGTCCACCTCTCCTCTTGTGATACTGCCTTCAGCCATCATTGCATTGTCCTTGGCCCACACAGTTCTTTCTACCTCCATGTCATACTCAAGACAATGTCTTTTTTTCTTTTTTGAACTTCCATGTCTCTCTTCTCCAATCAAATTTTATTTGCCCAATTTTCACTTTCTTTGGGGTCTTCTTCAAAGACAAGTAATGGAGAAAAGTGAAGCTCCACATAAGAGTCAAGCCTATGACTTTTGGGCTCATTAGCACAACTTTTTAACCTGTTTAGCAAAAAAGGCCATCTCTAAGTCCAACACAAACACCTTGTCCTTACATGCCTCAGCCCCCATTGCAGGAGGATAAAATTGTGCTGGTATGTTTAAAGGCTGAAATAAAGGAAGGAAACCTTAACCCAAGCAAATTGGAAATAAATATTATTTTTATCTAAGGCTGCACCAGTGTGAAAAATCTCTTTTCAAGACACAAAGTTTGCCATGAGTTCTCAATGCGCCAAAAAGTCAGCAATGATAGCCCTTATTCCACACCTCCCTAAAAGAAGTGGACACTTTTTCTCAAATTGTAAACTCAGCATTATTTAGAATCTCTTCTAAATTTCATCTAAGTTGCTGCTCAAAAATATTTAGGTTTCCAACTCAGAAATAAATAAAGTGGGTTGGTTTTGAAAATCTTTCTGGCAGATTTGTTTGCCTAAATAAAAGTTTAGAAATCTTAATTTGGTAATTCAAATCTTTATGGTGTTTTCCTAGAGATACATCTCAATGTCTAAATGGCATTTTAAAATGACTGAAATGGTGATTATGGCCATTAGATCCAAGAATGCACAATGTCAAAACACTATCACATACAACTAACTGGCTTCGGCTTTCCTGAGTGAGCACAAGAGATGTACAGAAGTTAAATACCTGAATCAAAAGGCATAAGTCAGCTAAGGTTGATGTGATTTTTTTAATTTAAAGTTTTGGGAGGAGAAATGGACAAATCAAGAGTAGGCTGGCAACAGAATACTTTTCACATAGTGGGGAGTACTTCTCTTTATTTATTTAGTGAGACTTCCTTCCTCACTACTGTTTAATTTTCTTATCAGTTAAAATTGGTTACTTGCTTTCCAGTGTATTCACTTTGTGTATCAAATGAAGGAAATAACCTTAATTAGCCTGTTCTCCAGATATACTTTATTGCTTTCCTAAAAAATTCTAGAATAAGCATAGCAAGATAATCATTCCCCAACACCAACCTGCCCAGTGGCATGTTAGGGCGATCTGTAGCATTCGTGGTGGGGTTGTCTGTCTCAGCAGTGGTTGGCTCCTTGGGACAGAGAGGTTGGCATATTTCCTTAGGGAGTTTTGTTACCTATAATCACTGAAAGTCTGTGAATTCCCTCTTTTCCAGCCATACTAGTAAATATTCCCATATTATCTTATTTGTTCCAGTTCTTTACTCTTTGTACTTGATTTAAAAAATTAGTTAACTTTGGGAATTCTTTGAGGTTGGAGATTATGAGACAGGTACTCCTTCTTTATTTGGGAAAATGGTAGTTTCTGTATTTCTGTTTAATAATAACCCATTTCTGATTGTGAAAGTAACACCGTCCTATTGTTGAGCATAAAAAAGGAAATATATCCCAATACCCAAAGATGACTACAGGTCATCTGGTATGTGTGTGTGCAGGTGTGTGTGCCTGAAGGCACACTGAAGATATGATTTTGTATCCCCTATATATTATACCAATATATGATTATTTACTCACATCATTAAAAAAACAGCCTGTATAATTGTATTTAGTGGCCATATAATATTCCACTGTATGTTTCTCCTACTAGATTGAAACATATGAAATTATTGATATTCATTTTTTAAGTATATTTTATTGATTATGCTATTACAGTTGTTCTATTTTTTCTCCCCTTTATTCCTCTCCACTCTGCACCCCACCCTCCCCCTAGCATCCCCCCTCCTTTAGTTCATGTCCATGGGTCGTACATATAAGTTCTTTATCTTCTCCATTTCCTACACTATTGTTAACCTTCCCCTGTCTATCTTGTACCTACCATTTATGCTTCTTATTCCCTGTACCTTTTCCCTATTGTCCCCCCACCCCTCCTTGCTGATAACCCTCCATGTGATCTCCATGTCTATGATTCTGTTCCTGTTCTAGTTGTTTGCTTAGTTTTTTTGTTTGATTTAGGCTCAGTTGTTGATACTTGTGGGTTTGTTGTCATTTTAATGTTCATAGTTTTGATCATCTTCTTTTTCTTAGATAAGTCCCTTTAACATTTCATATAATAAGGGCATGGTGACGATGAACTCCTTTAACTTGACCTTATCTGGGAAGCACTTTATCTGCCCTTCCATTCTAAATGATAGCTTTGCTGGACGGAGTAATCTTGGATGGAGGTCCTTGCCTTTCACGACTTGGAATACTTCTTCCCAGCTGCTTCTTATGAGGAGTGTATATACTTAAAGTAAAATATACTTTAAAAAATTGAATCTCAGTAATTTCATATGTTTCAATCTAGTAGGAGAAACATACAGTGGAACATTATAAAGATACTGTAAGGTTTCTTATGAGAAATCAGCTGATAGTTTTATGGGCACTGCTTTGTATGTAACTGTCTCCTTTTCTCTGGCTGCTTTTAAGATTCTCTCCTTATCTTTAATCTTGGGTAATGCAATTATGGTGTGTGTTGGTGTGGTCCTCTTTGGGTCCATCTTCTTTGGGAATCTCTGAACTTCCTGGACTTCCTGGAAGTCTATCTCCTTTGCCAGATTGGGGAAGTTCTCCTTCATCATTTTTTTCAAATAAGTTTTCAATTTCTTGCTCCTTCTCCTTCTAGCACCCCTATGATTCGTCTATTAGAATGTTTAAAGTTGTCCCAGAGTTTCCTAAGCCACTCCTCATTTTTTTGAATTCCTGTTTCTTCATTCTGTTCTGGTTGAATGTTTCTCTCTTCCTTCTGCTCCAAATTGTTGCATCCTGGTTTCCTTCCTTTCACTGTTGGTTCCCTGTGTATTTTTCTTTATTTCACTTTGCATAGCCTTCAATTTTTCCTCTATTTTTCAACAATAGTCAACCATTTCTGTAGGCATCCTAATCACCAGTGTTTTGAACTCTGCATCTGATAGCTTGGCTATCTCTTCATTGCTTAGTTGTGTTTTTCCTGGATTTTTGATCTGTTATTTAATTTGGGCCATATTTCTTTTTCTTGGTGTTCTTGTTATGTTGTAAGGGGAGAAGCCTTAGGTATTCACCAGGGTGGGGCAACCCATGTGGGTGTGTTGTGGCATTGTATGTGGGAGAGGGGTCAGAAAGGGACCGAAGCTGCTTGCTTGGCTCTGGGCCAGTTTCAGTCATTTCCCCACTACCCACAAGCAAACTGGGTCCTCCTAGTGCTGATTCCCATGTGGGTGGGTTTGTGTATGTTCTAGGTCTCTCCAATGTACTCTCCTGTGAGACTGGGAGTTTCTCCTGCTGCCACAGCCCCCACTGGTTTTTATAGCCAGAGGTTTTAAGGCTTTCTTTTCCCCATGCCAGAACCCTTGGTTGTGTGGTCTCTCTCGCTCCCTAGTTGTTCATCTTGGTTTATCCGCATGCAAATGTGGAACTGCCTGGCCCACCAGCCACCACCTTGCCACATGTCCTTTCCACCCTGGCTGCCTATCTCCACCCCTCCTATCAGTCTATATGAATATTTCTTCTTGAGAAATTCCTTGGTTGTCAGACTTCCATACAGTTTGATTTTCTGGCAGTTCTGGTTGTTTTTTGTTTTTAAATTTGTTGTCCTTCTTTTGGTTGTGAGAGGAGGCAAAGTCTATCTACCTATGTCTCCATCTTGGCCAGAATTTGATATTCAATCTTTTTAATGTACAAAAAATGGCAGTTTGACCTGATTCAACCTACTAAAATTTACTTACAATATATTCCCCAGTTATTGGACATTATGTCTAGATTTATCTTAAAAAAACTGTTAAATAACTGACCTATGAACATTTTTGAACATATTTATATTTGTTCATGTATTTAACTGTTTCCTCAGAATAATTGTCAGAAAAAAAAAAGAATTGATTTTGAAGGTATGAAAAACTTGGAAGCACTTAACACTTATTTTAAAATTCCTTGCAAACAGGTTGTAGCAGTTTTTACATTCATTTTGATTATATACAAGAGTGCCAGTTTTATCCTATCTTCATGAAAATTGAGAATTATAATATTTTTATTTTTGCTAATTGTATGGGTAAATATGATGACGTATTATTTAACCAATATGTCCAAAATTGTCATAATTGATATTTTCTCCAATTTTAGATGAAGATGAAAAAAGTACAACTTGTAGGTGTTTGATATTATTTGAGAGGCAGAGCCTAAAACCTAAATGTAATTGGGTAATGTCTGATATTGAATTACTCTCCTATTACCCAGATCCATGATAATGGAGAGGCTTTGGTGAAGTTTAGGAAACTATAAGGTGACAATTTAATTGATAATATCTTTGAATCAGTATGAAAAGCATGTCAAATTTTCCATTGTGAGTAAATCATTTTTATGCAAAATATATATATGTGAATTTGCCATACTTCTTCAGAAAAAGAAAGGGTTTTTTTGTTTTTGTCAAATAAATTTTAAACATAGCTCAGTTGTGAAAGGGGCTGGTTTGTTAAAAAAGATAAATAAAATTGGTAAACCCTTAAGACAGATTGAGCAAGAAAAAAATGAAAAACACACAAGTTACTAACATCTGCTATTAAAAGAGAAGGGATCACCATGGATCCTACTGATATTTAAAGGTTAATAAGAGTACTGTGAAATTCTTTATACCAATATATTTGACTACTTGGATGAAATGGACAAATCCTTAGAAAACACAAACTATAAATTTAATAAAAAATAAATAAACAACCTAAAGAGCCCTATATCTTAAAGAAATTGTAGAAACAAATCTTGTATTAAATATGTACTATCTATTGTATATGAATTATAATACCATCAATAAACAAAACTTAAATAACACCCAAGGCCCAGATGATTCCACTGGTGATTTCTACCAAACATTTAAGAGTAAAAAGTCTCCACAAACTCCTCCAGGAATTAGAAGGGAAGAGAATACTTTTCAACTCATTTTTGATGCCAATATTACCTGATACCAAAACCATAGATATTACAAGAAAATAAACTATAGACCAATATCCTTCATGAACATAAACACAAAAATCATTAAATAAGAGTTAGAGATGATTTAGACATTGAAGAAAAGAGAGGTGTTGAGGATGACTACTTTTCCTGGCTGGTGCAAATGGATGGAATAAGATGCAATTCAGTGAAACAAACATGATTAGTTCAGTTTATATATACCAAGCCCAATGTGCCCTGAGACTCTAAGAGAAGGGATCAAATATATGTGCCACTCAGAGGACTTGATTTAAAGTAAAATATAGGGAGTCAGTACTAGTTGTGGTTCAAACCACTTAAGTAGTGAGGATAGAATAGAAAGGGAGCAAAACCTAGGACTGAACTTACAAAAACCCAAATTTAAAGGCTGAGTGGAAAAGGATAAAACTAGAAAAAAGGGAAAAGGAATTTTTAGCAAGATATGGGAGAAAAGACATTATTTTGTCTAAGAGGCTAATGGAAGAGAGAGTCATGAAAAAGTAGCTTTTTGTCAAAAAAGTGTGCTCTAAAAATATCTATTTCATGAACTGAAATAAAATCTGAAAAGCCAGAGCAACTGTAAAGGGAAATAAAATCAGTTAAGTGAGTAAGGATAAGTAAATGAAAGTAATTTTAAACATCAGAGATGATGTACAGAGTGTACCTTTTTCAAAAGAAAGTGACAATTAAAATTTTTGTTTAATGCATTTATTTCTTGTTCTAAATTATACTTTGTGTGATAATAATTTTACTAATGCTCCTTTTTTATTGTAATTTATAATTTTTAAATTTTCTCAAGTTTTTCTTTTGTATTCTATTTTTTTTGCTGTAGCCATAACTATAGAAAATATTTAGAATAGGCAAAGGAATGTTTTGATGGGAACCAAAAGACCTTCTTTTGATTATTAGATAAATATAGAAAAGACATTAAAAATGTTAGCAGTGATCATCTCTGGGTGTTTAAATTTCAAATACAGCTTTCATGCCTCCTTGTATTAACTATACAGTTTAAAATAGCATAAGTTATAAAGTATTAGTGCAATTTAAAACAAGGAGACAATATTTCCCACATATGCTATTTTCTGGTTTATTGATCATTTTGAGTTGTCTGCTGTAATATTTTTACCTTTCTCTACTGTATATTTGGCCTTTTTCAAACTGATTTAAAGACAACCTCTATATATGATGTTTATTGCCTCTTTTCTGTTATACATGTTGGATATAATTTCTCCCAGCTTATCATTTTGTTTTAATTTTATTCATGTCACTAGCAATATAAAATTTTTATTTTGTATTTTATAAAATTTGTCAGTACTTTGTTATGTGTCTTATTGGTTTTTATCAAATATTATTTTAATAGTAAAATGGTAATAAATGCATTAGGTGGTTGGTTACATAAATGGTAATATATCTTCCTGATTGAAAACCATAAAGATAATGATTATTTAGTAACATCAAAATGTTTTAAAATTTTTACTAAGTAATATAGTAAATGCCAACTATGTGATTCCATGATTTACCACATATACATATAGATAAAAACATAGGAAACAATAACTGAAAATATAAAAACAATTATCTCTGTGTAGTATAATTATAGATAACATGTTTTTCTGCTTTTCTGTATTTTTTAGTTTTGTTTCCTGCCATGTACTCAGAAATGGCTTTCATAATAAGAAAAAAGTTTTTAAAAGTTACTTTAAAATAGAAACAACACATATGAAAATGAGTATGATACAATGGTATACAAGATTAAGGTACTGAATGACCAAGTGAAGATTAAGGGAAAGAGACCAACCAAAGATGTTTCTAAGGTTTTGAATCTGGCAACCTGAAAGTGTGGTAGAGACTTTGACCAATAAAGATTGTGAAGGGAGTCCCATATGAGAAAAAAAGCAAAGATTTCTGCTTTAGAAATACTGGGTGTCTGTTGACAGTGCACCATCCACACATAAGTCATTTGGAAATACGGGACTGGAATTCAAGGTGAGAGGTAAAGAAATAAGAAGCCATGTGAAAAAAAGGAACATGTACACATTCTGATGATAGATGATTCTACAGGATAGATGATTCTACAGGGGATATAGCAAGAGAAGCCATCTGAAGCCTAACCCTTCACACACAGCCACGGTGGAGGGACAGGAAGAGCACCTCACTGAGGAGACGGAGCTGAGGAGGGAGAACCTGGCGCATCTCCTCAGTCATCTGTTTGTGGTGAGTGGAGACAAAAGTTTTCAAGTTTTCATTGAGTGTGTGAACGTGATGCCATGGTCAAGAATGTGATTTTATTTCTTCTCTCCTATTTCTGAGTGGGAATAAATATGCCCAAGTGCCTCTATCATCTTTTATCCTAAAGTTTCCCATGGGAATATTTTTTCCTACCCCACCTCCGATTCTTACAAACAGTATGTGTGTATCATCCAAATCAAGAATAATGAAAGAGCATTAGGGGATAGAGATCGAGAGTTCTGTTTGGGTGGTGTGGGGCAATGAAGTTCTATGTTTAGAGAGGAGGGGGAACGTCTGCACTTGCCTCTTGGCACCGCAGTAGAATGAGCAAGATTTCTGAATGACCTGGGAATGATTCTGCAGAGAAGAAGACTGAGCCAAAGGAGAAAAGAATCTAAGGAGTGACAGAGAAATACTGAGTTGTGCATGACTTAGAAGGGTATGGAAGACAAAAAGGTTTGTTCTCTGAAGACCGGTGTTCCAGTGCACATCTGACAGCCCTTGAGCAGGTGTTTGGTGAGATGGAAGAGGATCACCTTCCTCTTGCCTAGAACACTTGTCAGCAGAAATGCCAAGCATTGCTGGGCAGCTCTGTGTGAGCTGGCCAAGGCCAAGCCCAGCCTCCGCCGAAAGCTACACCTGAGAGACCAGTAAACCCCCGAGACCAAAGTGAGCTGAGGGGCTCTCCTCCCTACAACAAGATGTGTAGATGTTTTATTTTGTTTTTGTTGTTTCTCCCCCCCCCAAAAAAAATTAAAGAGGACATACAAGGGCTTTTTATTTTTCTTTTTTTAGGAAGTTAGGAAAATATCAGGCTCTCTGAAGGAGGAAGAGATGGAGTCGGAGGATTTGGAAATGTTTTTTAAAAAAACTAACAAAAGAAAGAAGTATATAGATCCCGAAATGAAAACAAATTTAAACATTTCCCAATGAGGCTTATAAAAGAAAATTTGTCTTACAATTAAATGTATACCTGCCCCAAAGATGACATGGTAACAAACCATTGTCTGGTCGGATATATTATCCTTGGTTTTCTGGGGGACAGAGCAAAAGAGTCAAGGGTCAACCCCGCTGATACCACTTGGATAGAGTGAAGGAAAAGGAAAAAAAAACAACACCTTGATGGTAATAATTGGAGCAACAGCCTCCTCAGGAAAAAAAGGGCCCATGCATTTTTGCCTTTAATTCAAAATGAAAAACAAATATTAAAAATGGGCAGAAATTTGATTTTTTTAACTACAGTTGCTCTTGGACACAGGTAACAAGGACAGTTTGTTCATTGCAGCAGGCCTAACATATTTAAGGCACCAAATATGTAATTGGAAGTTTGCTATCATTTGGAAAGGTCTTTCTTTCTAAAAGTACAGGCATCCACCAGCAGTAGGTTGGTGTCAAGCAAACAGCCAAGGCAAATAGCAGTTGCTTACGGTTTGGTATGCAGGTGGTGGGGCCATCAAGTCATTTTTCAGAGAAGTCCAAACCCCCAAGAAATGCCTGGGAAGAGGGAAGAAGGCAGCGCAGACGGGAGGGAGGGCGGGTGGTGAAGCTATAACAGAACTGTGAAAAGAAGGCCAATACATGTGTTGGGATTGGGGACAGAAAAGTTTTACAACTTTTGCATCTAAATAAGAAAGGCAAATAGTTCTTAAGCAGACGTTAATACAGGAGATGACTTATAATCATAATGACGGGTGATATTTAAAAAGTATTGGTATGTACCAGATAACATGATAAACCCTTTAAACATCATATTGAATTCTAAAAACAACTCAGTTTTTATTGGTGAAAATTATGATTCCCAGTGAGATAGAGTAACTCGCCCATATTATATAACTAGAAGCAGAACCAACAGTTAAACCCACATCAGCCTGGCTTCAATCCCGCACTTCTTAAAACCACCACCTCTTCCCCACCACACATCAACTGAAATGAAAGGATTTTATTTGCATCAGTTTTGTTTTTATTTTCTGAGATGCTGTGAGAGCTGCTTCCTTTATCCCTCTGCTTTTTAGAATTCACTAAGAATAAAAGGATTTAGTGAAAGTTGCTGAAACAAGCTTCTCTGGCTGAGGAAGAGACAACCTGAAAGTTTCTGCTTCTTTTGAATCGCGCTTGTGTTTTTGCTTTTTTTTCACAATCAATATTTAAAGCAAAAAAAAGAAAAAAAGGTTCGGAGTATTTCAGGATGTGTGGTTTCGGGAGACACTCCTCAAGCCAAGGAAGGGGCTGTGAATAAAGCAGACGTGCAGATGGCACCGCGGTAAGAAGCGGGGCTCTCCCTGAGGCTCAGTGAGTCCCCACGTCTCTGTGCTCTCCTGACTTCCACCTAATGCATCACAGCTTCACCTGCAATGGCTTGGAGTTGAAAAAATATCCCACAAGAGTAGACTTTTCTCCTTCTTTCTTTACTTCTTAAGCTCCAACTGGAGACTCACTGACAAAGTGTATGTGGGCACGCATTTGCGTATGTGCGTGTTCATTAGTGTGTGTGTGTGCATGTATGCACATGTGAGTCTGTACACACAGATGGGTGTATCTATTACCCCATGATACATGCTGCTTCTTATCCTGTTCACAGGCCTTTCCTAGGACTGACCTAGGGCAGAGGATTGAAAATTAAGTACAAGGAACAGAACAAAAAAAAAAATTCCCAACAATAGGTTTAACAAAAACTATTATAATGTTGACTAATATGCACTGTCTCATGAAATGTTTGGAAAAATTCAATCCCGTGCACATATTCACACAGTTAGTGAAGGGGGCAGAGTGCTTTCACGGGCTGGCTTATTCTAATGCCCGAGTTCTTACACACTGAATCATACCAATCTCAAATGTCAGCTGCAAAGGAAAGAAAGAATGTAGTGTCACATGCAGAGAGAGTTCCTACATCCATGAGAAGCAGAGAGGTCAGCTCTCCATGCTCCTCCACCTGCTCCATGTCCTGGAGACCAACCTGTGTGAGCCTGTCTTCATCTTCACCTGAGGCCCTCCGTGGGGTTCCGGTAATCGTCCCCTCCCGTTGTCCCTTCAGGCTGAGGTAGAAATACTTCCCACTCTTCATGGCCCCTCTGGCTTCCCTGCACTCTGCTCATACCTGTGAATATCATTTCTTCATTAAACTCTCCAATGTTACCCATTTCAAGGGTTTCAGCTGTTGCTTGCCAATACCCTGACTGATGCACTCTGAACAATATTACATTAAAAACCACCTTGTGTCTACATTCTGACAGGGAATCTTATACCCACTAATACTATGTGTAGATCTCCCTCCCTCTCTTGCACTGGATCCTCTTTTTCCCACTCTTCTCTTTCTTTCTTAGATTCCATATACTCCACGCTTCACACTCACATCTTTGTTTTGTGCTCTTGATCCATATGACAATGCCCCTTCCCCCTCCATCCGCCACCACACTCGCATCGTTCCACAGCACCTTTGGCCCTTGCGCCCAGGCTGCCTGCGCAACCAGCCACATGGACGGATCGCTTTCACATCTCTGCCAGCTGCAGGGAGCTGCCTTACAGGGCATTTGAATCTGCCTTTTCTCCCCACTGCCACCTATGCACGATGAATCCACTCAAAACTACAAATGACAAGTTCACTTCATTTACAATGCCTTTCGTACAGAAACAAGGGCTGCGTCTATAAAACGAGGTCCTTTTACACTACGAACCTCTGTACAACAAAATAGTCTCCTCCAGCATACATATTCCAAATTGGCACTCTTGTATGCATTCTAAACATGAATTCAAATATGTCCCTATGCTTATATACCTACAGGCACTGTTATCTGTTCCTGGGATGGCCATGCCTTTTTTTTATGTGGTACATTGTCACTGGAAATGGGTGCTCTGGTCAGGAGAGAGGAAAACATATAGTTCAGGTTTCTCTCTCTCTCTCCCTCTCATACCCTCCCCTTCTCTCATTAAAAGTGAGTCCCTAAAAGTTTGTCTCACTAGGTTTAATTTTCAATACATAGGTCATTCAAATGTTCATTGTGCATTTGAATTCAGCATGGAATGTGTAATAACAGGAAAGAGAAATATACAGACTCTCTGTGCTCAGCATGGCAATGTGTCATGTGGCTTGGGAAGGTATGTCTGGGAGTATCGTATGGCTGTTACTCACCCTGGACACAGAAGAGCTTTGTATGGCATCCTTCACTGTCCGGCCCCAAATAACAGACGTTCAGCTGAGCTGGCTCACATCGAATGTGAGAAGTTTCAAACTACTTCATGAAATATTTTTTCAACTGCAAAATATTCCATTTTTTTCCAAAAGAAAAAATTCAATCACCCCTTTATCCTAACTCCCAATCCCAGATCATTTTTTACTTGGTGGGACCCAGGTTTACTTGCTGACTATAACAACTCAATTTCCTTAGTTCTCACAGCACACAAGTGCCTGGCGCATTCACCTTAAATATATTCTCATGTTACAATTAGCTACCATTAATTGAATATTTATAAATGCTACAACAACCCTAGGAAGAAGGTACTATTATTATTTCCATTTTATGAATCTCAAAAACAAGGATTAGTGTGTTAAAGAACTTTGCCTAAGTTCACACAATCAATATGTGGGGATCCCAAATTCAAACTCAGGGCTAATTCCACATACCAAATTCTCTACCACCACACTACACTAGCATGATAGAGTAGACCAATGTTCTCTTTTTTGCAGTGAAATGCAAAACCAAGACAACTTATTCCAAAAGTTCTCTTAAGACTTATTTTTCTAAGAAAGTCACCAAGAAGGCTATACCCCATAGCAATGGGATGGATTCATGAGCCAAGGACAGTACTTGTATCATTTCAAGGCAAGGCTAAGCAGAAAATTCTTGGAATAGTTTGTGAACCTTCATCCAGGAATAGCAAATCTCCCCTGTCTGCTTCATATCAGACAGGATGGGGAGCTTCCGTGCCTCTTGGATCGTGCACCGCCCCCCTAAATTTTTCATGATAAGGATTTTCCACAATGGAGTCAATTTCCAACAGTTTCAGATCTTTAACCAAACCTTTGATTTGTCGAGCTTTGCTGAAGAGTTCTGTTGCATTAAACTGGTTTGGGTGAAGGGAAAAGTCATCAAACCAGTGGATCAGTCACTTGGAAAATGACAATGGCTGGGAGGCTGCAAATGCGAAAAGGTCGTAACACGTGTGACTCCTTGGATCTCTGACTAGTCTTTGTGGGTTTTCTCTTCAGAGAACACAGCCACAGCCATGAAGAAAAGGACCCAAACACAACATCCACGACAGAATTTATGTTGCCCTAAAACTTGGCTCCCTAACTACTGGGGCGTAGGAACCAGATCCCATCCACCTCACATCACCCAAAAAGGATACTTGTACCCCACAGTTTGCAACTTGTGAGGTTCTCTCCTTTGCCTAATGATGTGAGAGAAATAAATTCAGAGGCTGTGTGGTTAACCCCCTGGCACTTCCTGTTTTGTACAAATGCGTCTATGGATTTCTCTAAAAAAATCATTTGAAACCATTTTACCACATGCTTTATCACGACAACTTGGGGAAGCAGCAAAAATAGCTATCAGGTGGTCCTAAATCTTTATCCTCATTATTTATGTCTATAAGCAAGCTGTTTTAACTGACACTGAATAAACAATTTAACCATGTGAAATACTTGAGACCACCCAGCCACTGTCCCTCTCTTCCCGATAGTGTATGTAATCATATGCATTCACTGTATATAAATGATGATGGTCCTTCAGAGCCAGAAAGCCCCTGCCCATGGTGGTGTCTGCTTCTCAGTGTGACTGGATGCTCCAAAGCAGTGCCTTCCTCCCTTGGGATATGTGGGACTCCTGGACCGATGTGGCCACACGAGAGCCTTGGGGGTGGTTGTGGGAGGTGCTGGCTGCTTGCCACATTATTCTATAATGGCTTTTCTTCCTTAATACCCACAGTTTAGTTTTTACGCCATTAGGTCAACTTCAGTTTTGTATAGCCTGTCTATATACAGAACTCTGATGTATCATGTCTCTATCATATGCACTAGCACATTTGTAAGCTTCACAGTACCTGTTACAACCACAGCTCTTTCTAAGTTCTAAGGCCCAAACTTAGGATGTGAGTGAAACTAGCTCTGTTACTGCTGGTTGTTACAGGAATCAGGACACAAACCAAAGTAACTCTATATATCCCCACAAAGGCTATAAATAAGCAAGACCCATAGCTCAAAGCTGGCTTAAATGCTGCCGTACCAGGGTGTTCCATCTCAAATGAGCAAAAACAAAATCATAGCTCATATTTGGGGAAGTATAAATAACCGGTGAACACAAAATCAGTGGATCATGTAAGGTCAGGCTGCTGTTGCAAGGGATGCAGTTACTGTGTGGAATCTTGTGAATCCTTGAGAACCAGAGGGACTGGGCTGCTGCTGAAGCTGTTTCCCATAATACCCCACATTTCAGATCATCTGTGCAGCAAATTGCCACTATTGAAGCAAACCCTGCACACTTCTCTTTATAGAACCTGATCAGGACAGCATCTGTTATCTTATTTCAATCTAAAAACAAAAACAAAATAATGAAGTAAGTGTTCTAATTTCATTTTAAAGATGTAGAAATTGCCTCATAAGCTTAAGTGGCTTGCCAAAAGTCAAATAGCTAGTGTCAGAAACTCTACCTGCTCAGCAGTCCATTTTCTTCAAAGCCACGATACTACACCAGCCTCAAAGGCCAGCCCAGTGGGAGGGATTGGTCCAAGACCACCCAGGGCTCACTCTCTGGCCCAGTGTTTCACAGGGGCACCTCCACCAGAGCACCTGCTGTTGACTCCTACAATGTTCTTGGAGAGTACCCTGTGTGACTACCCTTATTAGTGACAGACTCTAGTTGTGGAGCATTTTGTCATCCTCAATGAGATATTTACTAATAAATAGTAAGGCATTCTCACCAACACTTAAGTTTTGGAAAGAAACTAGGCTCCATAAAGAAAGAACCTTGAAAGGATATTTCTGTAGGACAGCCACCTTTGATAGCTGCTGTGAGCAGAGACAAGTTATTAGCCAGATATCTAGGCAGCAGGAGCAGGGAGTCATCCTGGGATTTGTCTCCTGCCTCTGAAAGGAAGAAAGTGGTCCATGTACCCGCCCCCCCAAGAAATAAAAGAATCAGCTGGGAGGGAATCCTGGGGCTTTGGAGGACCCCACCAGTATCCCCTAAATGAGACTAACAAAGTATCTGCCAAAAGCCCAATACATACTGGTCACTTGACAAATGGAAGTTTCCTTTATTTCTTATAGATAGACAACAATAGTGAAAGAATCTCCCATGGTGGTTTATAGATGAAAGCACTTAGTAAATTTCACTGAAGAACATGTATCATGTGAGCACCCAGAGAAAAACAAATCCTAGAAAAAAATCGGAGGAGCAATGAAATAAAAGCAACCATCTAAAGTGCTGTTCCTACTCTAGTCACTGTAATATCATCATGTTCATTTTAATAGCATTGATCACAAACTTAGATTATCTGTTTTGTTTGCTATTATATCCCAGAACCTAGAAGCATGCCTGTATGGCATATAGTATGTGCTCAATAAATGGTTATTGAATACACACATACATACAGTATGTATGTATATGAGGGGGACCCAAAAAACCTGGAATTATCTTTGGGAGATGGGTCCTTGCAGATGAGTGTTCTAGGAATCCATCTGTGTCAGGGTACCAACTGGTGCTGTAAGAGTCTGTGTTCAGCTTCAGTGAATTTTTTTTTTGAAGACTTTCAAATTGTTTGCCCATTTCATGAGTACATCTGCCCACACTCTGCTAAGTGTTTAGCAGTTTTTGATCAAAAACGGCATGACCCTCATGTCCCACCCTACCTATTCCCCCAATCTCACCCAGAGTGACTTTATTTTTGTCCCCCCCACCCACCCCCGGATGAAAAGAGTCATCAAAGGGAAATATTTTGCCAATGTGAAGGGGTGAAACAAAAAATGGCAGTACCGAAAGGCATCAAAATTGACGAGTTGAGCATTTTATCATCATCATACACTGAATCAATCAATAAAAATAAACTATTAAAGGTCCTGTGACACAGGAGCAAGTTCAGAACATGACTTGAAAGGGCTTTTTATCAGGGCCTGGTGAAGCCATGCTCTAACCATGTAACCTTGCGATGGTCACTCGATGTCTCTTTGATTCATTTCTTTATCTCTAAAGTAACAATAATATCCATCTTACCAGGTTTCTGTAAAAATTAAATTATTTAATACAGATGAAAATAATGTATAAACCATAGCTACCATGCAAATATTAAGACTATTATGATAATGAAAATTAGCAGAGTGAGATAATAGGGTTATTACATACTTACGAGCCACATTCAGCAAGGCCCAGGCCCCTGGGTAGTAGGTCTGCATCCTGAGTTCTGCTATTCTAAGCAGTTCTTTTGGCTCACTTCGCCCTGGTCTCAGAATGTGCATATATCCTTCTCCTGGCTATTTTAGTGATGTGCATGAATAACAATCTTCACATGTCTCTGCCTAACTCTTATTCAATTCAAGTGCTGCTCTTTCCCAGAGTCTTCGCTGATGTTGCCCCATGTAAGTGATCTGTACTCACAACACATCCTAAATTACATGTTTCTCATCTGTAATCAGATAACAGTTTATGCATATGTCTTTACTTAGTCACTTGGGTCTGAACCATAAACTCCTTGAGAATTATGTCTTTCCTATGTTTATCACCTATACCTAGCACAGTGTCTGATACAAAGTAAGAATTCGATAAATATGGAATGAATTAGTTATGAGAGAATGAGACTCAGAAAAGTCGTAGCTTCCATTGGTTGGCATTGCAGAAAATCCCCTGATTAAGGCAAGTTAATAGTTAATCTTCAAATATATTCTAAAGACTAACTCACAGAACTTCAGGAATGTGTGTTCTCGAAGGGGTTAGAAAAATGTCATGCTGACATTTTTTTTTCTTTTTATTTTCCTTATATGTGTTCTCTTGCAATAAACAGGGTCTCTCTTCTTACCATGGCATGAATACAGCATAAACCACAAAGTGCACACATTCCTTTTACTGAAGAAACTGTACATGTTTTCCAAATTGAAAAAAAAAAAAAAGTTAGAAGCAAGATGTAGAACTCATCAGCAATTTTTTTTTTTAAGGTACCAAACATCCCTAGAGAAATTAACATTTGCAAAATCACTTTGAACTCTGGCATTCGACAGCGTTTTGAAAGTTCCATACAATGAAAAGTTCCATTCTCATAAAATCAGAAATACCTTTCTGGGCTCATTTCATATCAGAATGCAATAAGGTTCATAAATGTCTCTGTGAAGTTTGAGTGCAATAAAGTTTAGCTATAAAACATTTAATATGTGACAGGCTTCTAGACCAGTTGAAGCACTGTGTTTAACAGGGCTCCCTTTATAGCATACTTCATCAGCAACAAGGAGAAACATAAAATGGAGCAAGAGTAATCTATAAATGCTGGCAACACAGCCATCAAATGCTTTCTTACCCTTATTAAAGATCAGGCTGAGGCAAGCTGACATTCATGATCTCTTCACCCAAAGCGCGGTCGTGGAGAGCTCTGTACCTCTGTCCCCAAAGAACGTGTAAAACCTACTTCTTACTTGGCTATGTAACTCAGCAGGTGATAGATAGTCTCCAACATCTTCAGCAGCAGGCTTTCCTAAAAATGAGTTTTCCCTGGGGAACCAAAGAAGCAGGCGCCTTCGCCTGTCCCACTTTGCCTCTGTGCCTCCGCTTCAACCTGACAGGCCCACCGCTGAGCTCCTGGGCCCTTGAGAGAGCGATGACATTCACCAAGTTCAGTGTGATTCCAGTGCCCGATTTGGGCCTGCAGGCTCAGGGTGTCTCTTTCCTAGAAATCAGTGCCCTCTTTTTTATTTTTATATTGTTTCCAATTACCGTTTACATTCAAAATTATTTCATTTTGGTTTCAGGTGTACAGCACAGTGGTTAGACGGTCCTATACTTTATAAAGTGTTCCCCCTGGTATTTCCAGTACCCACCTGGCCCCATACATAGTTATTAAAATATTATTGACTATATTTCCTATGCTGTATGTTATATCCCCATGACTATTTTGTAACTGCCAACCTGGGTTTCTCAGGTCCTTCCCCTTTTTCACCCAGACCCCCAAACCCTTCTCTCTTTTCATGTTTCTCCAAGGCTAAAAGGGCTTCACCTGCAAGGATTTAAAGGAAAGCGACAGAATCACACTCAAAACTCACTCTCTCAGCTCATTCAAGCTTCTGCTAAAATGTCTTCACCACCTCCAGCCCTTTCCTGACCATCCTGATTAAAACTGCCCACCAATTACTTTATGTCCCCTTACCATATTTTATTTATTTGTAACTTTTATCAACCCTGGTCATATTTACTCACTAGTCGTCTGTCTCCCCTCACTAGACCATTAACCTCCCGAGGGCAGGAACTTTGTTCACCCACCTATTTTTGTGTTCTCAGGGGCTAGAATTATTTCTAACACCTGGTTGATGCTTAAGAAATACCTGTCGACTTTAGCATGAAGGAATAGATGGATGAGTGAAAATATAGATGGTATGGACAAATGGTGCAAAGGAAGGCTAGGGAAGCCTTTATTCTAGTTAGCCCATCTTGAAACACAACATGCAGTCATATGCCTCTCTTTCTGCTCACGTCGGTTTCTCTGCCCATAATGTCCTGACTCCTCAAAAAGGACCTGTCCCTGAACTCCCCATGCCAATCTCACCTACTCTCTGGAGCTGCCCCAACCCTCAAAAGGCAGAATCAATTATGTTCCACTGTATGTTTCACATACATTTTAAGCGAATCTCTATAACATTTCTTGAACTAGGTCTCCCCCTCCTGCTTGCCTCCTGTATAACAGTGTGTTTCCTAGAGACTGAGGCTGACAAAGTTGTACATCATACACTGATTTACAAGGAACCTAGGATACATCAGTGAGGAAAGTAGACAAAGGTCTCTCACCTTATTGGAATTACATTCTAATAAATAGGTATTAAATATTGGTTTAAAAAAATGGATTGTCTTCAGTGATAGCTGACTCTCTATATCGGAACACCCGAGACAGGCAGTTGTTTACTGAGTGGACCAGGAAAAAGACAAGTCTTTCTTTTTAGGGGGGTCTGCTGTTTATAATCATTTAGACGTTAGATTAAGAAATTCAGCTTTTAGTTGACGCCAAAAGAAAAAAAGGGAAGTGGGGAAATCAAAGATTTCCTTAGGCAAAGGGCGATGTCAGTGGCATAAAGAGCAGCCAGGCCAGCAGGGCTGCAGCAGGAGGCAGAGGTAGAGTGTGTTGACCTGCCGCTAATTCCAGTGCCGTCTCTTGCAAGTTAATCATTGAATGTGAGGAACCAAGTGTCATGATGGGTTTGCTGGCAACCACAGAAATTGGCCTGAAAATTTGCTACAACATGTATGTGTAAGGCTTGGGAAAATCACTTCCAAGTATTCCCAACTAGTGGTTAAGTCTGTGACCATCACGTAGCTTTTGTATTGAACTATTTTTATAAAGAAGAGAGCATTAAGGAGGGAAGTTCCTTTGATCTGAAATATTTGCAGGCCAACAGAACTCAAAATTATCCAAGATGTTAGGAAATCGAGTCTGTTCTGCATGGCCTCTGCACCTAACGGCTTGCTCTGTTAATCTTTCACTCTTCCTTGCCCTGTCAGTAAATTGTCAATATTCATGAAATCTCAGGTTAGAACAGGTCATGTGTCAAGCAGAGATAGATTCATGCAACAAAAAATGAGGAAGTTTAAAATCGGAGCTGTTCCCCTAAAATATGGAATTATGGGCACCATACCAATAAAAAGAATGACGCAGACTTTTAAAGAGGTTTTTACTGGAAAATATAGGCAATAAAACCAATGCTTTACCCAGTGTCTATCTGCATGTCCATTAAAAAAGTCAATGTACTAGTTTCCAAATATTCAAACAGGCATAATCTAAATAAAGTAATAGAATTTTAAGACTAGAAGTACTATTACATCATTCATTCTTCCATCTAAAGCCTGTATCTTCCTTCTGAATGAATATCCTCCTTGAAATCATCAGAGGAAATTACTCATTGTTCATTTGTCTTTGAATTTCCCCAGACATTCCCTAAGGACATTTCCCTTCCGATGTTCAGATATGTACAATGGCACATACAGATAAGAAAGGTGAGAGATTTAAAAGCCTGATTACCAAAGGTTTCTTCAAGGAAGAACTTTTAATAGTCTGAAGAGCCTGATTTCCAAATGTTTCTTCAAAAGAGAAGCATGCTGTAAAACCAAATAGTAAATATCCCTGACAAGGTGGGGGCTATACAAGATGCCCGATCAGGAGGTCCCAGCACAGTGCTCCCGACTGTGCCTCATGATCACAAGAAGAATTCACGAGGGGTTAATTCAATGTGTGTAATGTTCTCAGAGGAGGAAAGAAATAACTTTCCCCTATTTTTCAAGCTATTTACCTTTATGTCCCCTGGAACCTTTTAAATAACATTGCTTGAAAAGTCTGTAAGCTGCCCTTGGCTCCAGGAATCGTTAAAGAATTTATAAGCTGTTTTCTCTCCTATCCCAGGAGCTACTGCCAGGGGAAGCAAAATCCAGACGTTTGCAACTCAACACCAGTGAGTGCCTGGCTAATCTGATCAATGAGGAGGCAGCAGTCACAGTCACCTCTGACACACGGCATCTGACAGGCGTCGATATTCTATTCTTACTAATGCTACCTCAGGGCACCCACCCAGAGCTTTTCCGCTGTGGTGGAGCTCTGGACTTTAGAGACCTGCAGGCCTGGGTACCAATCCAGACAGAGCCGACTTCTCATGTCTGCCAGGGCCTCTCTGGAAAGCTCAGGAGTACAGACTGTCTTGGGAGGCTTCTGATATTTCCTGCTGGTGACATCCAAGAGATGATGGCAATGGCGTGCAATGTCTACCTGAGGCCCTTGGAGTAGTAGTTTGTAGCCCTGTTGACGCAGTTCAGACAAACATCTCAGTTTAATCATCGAATGCTAGTAGTAGCATTTGGGATCTCATAAATCAGGGGGGAAAAACTTTTTCTGCATGAGCTCCTCAGAGAATTTCCAATAACAGAACTTTAGCCAGACCGAGGCAAAGCCAAAGAATTCTCTTTCGTCACCTGCTTGTGATGGCAAACCTGAGGAATCCAGAGCCCTGGGAAATAGTTGGTAGTACTGTCAGCAAGCGGTGGAGACCATCATTTGTCTATTCATGAGAGTCATCCTGTACCCCATCTTTCTGACCCGCAGGTAGGGATGGATTTTTCAGTGAGGGCAGGAAGGAGCCAGGCTACAACAGTTTACCTTTTAGGTTCTCGTATTCATTTTATATTTTTAAGTTTTCTTATCCTTTCTTCACCTAAAGCTTATCTAAAAATTCCTGTGAGAAGCAGGAGTTTCTTTAAAGTTGGAAATCAAAAGAAGTAGGACTCTCTACTCTTCTCCCTGACAAAAAATAAAAGCATGCACATTAAAGGGCAAATGTACACACACAAACACACACCAAAATAAACTGATTGGCCCGAGTCTTCCTATTTTTCACCAGTCTTTTGCTTGATGTATATTCTTCATGAGGGGGTAATAAATTGGATTCCTTAGCTGTAATAATGATAATCCAGCCAGTCAAGAATGTTAAACTGACTTATCTAATAAGATGGAAAAAGTTGTTAATATGGCCCACTCAGTTATTTCACTTACATATAGCCAAGATCTTTCTCAGGCCTGGGCATGTTTTAAAGAAAAGTATATGAAGATGCTTAAGGACTAAATATCCCACCTTTGTACAACAAGAAAGTTGTAACACACTGTAGCTGCGATGTTATGAATGGCCACACCAGGTATTTCTTCAAGCCCCCAACCTTGGTCATCTCCCATTAAGGGCTATTCTCTACTTGCTTCATGCATATTCATCTTGTCAAAGAAATTTCTCTAGTTCACTAAAAGCAGGAATCAAGTATTCTGCTTCTTTTCTAGCAGCAAACTATTACAACTAGGGGTCTCAGTGACATCCTCCATAAGACATAGGGACTGAGTAGAGGAAAATGCCTTTTATAAGACCCCTTTTCTCTATGAGGTACATTCCTAGCTCTAAGAATGGGTTAATGTGTAGACTTAGAACCAAAGGCTACAAGAGAAATGAGGGTAGGGACAAATGATGTGGCAACTTAAAGAATGACTTTATTGAGATTCTTTCATTTCTATAATTATCCTAAAAAGTATCTTCATCCTCTATCATGTGTCATCAGAACTCACTTTTTTTGTGTCCTCCTGGACATACGGCAATCTGTAGTTTTCTGCCTCTCTTGCAGTTATGTGTGACCATGTGACAGAATTTTAACTAATAGAATGTTGGCATAGTGATGTACTCTACTTACAGACATAGCCCATAATACCCTCCCGAATGCAAGCCTCTCATTCTTTTCCCAGTGTTCAGATGAATAGAGAAGACTCTGTGGTGGTAGGAAAGGTTGAAATCCAGAGATAGAAGGAGTATGAGTTCCTGAATTACCACTGCAGTGCTCCCCTCCCTAATACCCAAGGCTTTAATGTGTGAGAAATAATCTCCTATTGTTTTAAGCCTGTTGTTTTAAATCCAGGCTCGTATGGTACATCAGGTAGCCTGCCATGGATAAGTATCCTACGAAAGCAGATTTCTTTCTCTGGACAACAACATGACCATGTGTCCTGTGTACAGTTTAGCATACCCTGCTGATAGTATTTTCTATCCTCTCATGTATTATCTGTCCCTTAACTAATTTTTTTCAGTTGGTTCTCTACACAACACTCTCTTCCTTTCTCCTAGGCATTTCTACACTTTCTTTGAAACAAAAGATGGTTATGAATAACATTTTTAAAAGTATCTGTGTTCTGTAAGCCTTATCTTAAAACTATTACTAGGGATGAAGTATATGGGAGAGGAGTAAGGGACCATATTGAAGAGCCACGCCTGAGAGGAAGTCAAAAAACTTTGCTCATCTTCCAAATAGTTGTCAATGATAAACTTCTGTTCTTACTGAACTATGGACCAGAAGCCATGACTCAGATCAACACTAATGAAAAACTATTTGGCCTTCCCTTCTATTTTGAACAAAGAAAAAAACAAAACAAAACTAACCACGTATCTTCTTCTTTGAGAACAATTAGAATTCCACATATTATTCCAAGAGGCAAATCACCTACTTTATGAAAAGATTAAGATGTAAACAGGGAATATCTGTGTTTGGGAAGATTGGTTTTTCACAGAGCCCAGAATTTACTCAATTTTCCTAGGACAGTGCATGCATATCGCTTGCAGGGGTGAGAGATGGGCAGAAACAAAAACAGACTCCATAAAACACAGAAGGCTTTTCTATCTACTAAGAAATGCCAGTAAAATTTACTCTTGATCCAAATTACTGTAAGCTTCACATCCTTAACACCATCATAAATAATGAACAAAGAAACAGAATGTCTATAAACATAAAATTCTTCTCAGAAAACAATTTTTTTCAGTCTCAGGGAGCTCAGATTCTTGAACAGAATTCTCACGAGGAGCCAGTTCAGCCTGATATGTGGGCATCTCTCCAACATCAGGAATCAACAAATGGTTTTGCTGTGAAGAATGTGTCCAGCGCTGCAGTTAAAGTTCATCATGCTTTTGTGGGGAGATAGTCTAAAGAAACAAAATTCTGAGTCCTTCCATTGTGAAACTGTGGTGGCAAAAATGCAAAATAATAAAAGGAAAAAATGCTTTTTCCTTTAACTCCCCTGGAGAAAGTTCCCCATATTGTTTTGATATTTCTTTTCCAATGTTTGCAAACTTATTCATTGTTAATTACAGAGGGAAGGATAACATGAGATGGATGTTCAATTGGTGAAATGACTAGTCTCTACACTCACACCTTTAATTGCTTATCATATAGGGACTGTTTTCTATGGTTTATATCTAAGACCAGCTCTGGAAAAAGTTTATGTGAATTTATCTCCAGATATCTCCACCTCTCTTTACTGTTTTTAGTAAATGTTTCAATTTGATGATAAATGAGTTGGAACACTAATGACAGTAAAAGCACTCAAGCAGCCCGGAGTAGTCGTGGGGGTCGTCTCCCCTCAAGAATTAGGTACCACACGCTCTTTTCCACTCCAAATGCTGTACCCAGCAGTCATGTTAGACTTGAGTGGCATCTTCTCTGAGATAGTCTACTAACCAATGAAACTCCAAAAAGTGTCTTGCACGGGGCTGATACAAATCAGAATATGACTTAAGACAATATGCATGCCATGAACTGTTATAAGATAAACTGAGGCAATAAAAAATTTTAAAGGTTTATTTGAGCAAAAATTGATTAGAATCTGGCAGCACCAAACCAGAAGTAGTTAAGAGTGCTCCACTAATAAGAGCTGGGAAAAGACTTTTGTAGAAGAAAAAAAAAAAAAGAAACAAAGTAAATAAATTATTGGTTGGCTATAGCTCAATACCTATTTGGCTGTTTATGATTGGTTGTCCTTAGCATTTTAATTTTGTAACCTTGAGGAATTTACTGGCTTAGATCATGGGTTGCTTACATAGCCTGCCACAGCCTCTGAGCCACTTCAATCTAATGGGCTCCTTGCTTAATTAACTCAACAATATACATAGGAAAAGAGTGAAGAATTTAACAGTGAATTGTCCCTGGAAGGAAGAGTTATCAATAGTTTGTTTCCCTCCTTTTATTAAGCTCTATTTTATTTTTTTAAACAAAGAAAATATATCATTTGAACAAGATAGGTTACAAAGAAAGAGAAATTGACTTTTTCCTTTTATTCCTTCCCTCTTTGTTTAAGTGGAAACTTGGCATCTGTGACTAATACCTACATCTCCTAGCTTAGGACAATGCAGCATGCCTAAGGAGGGTGATGACTAGATGGCTTTAAAAAATGTAGACAAGACTATTTTAGCCTTGGTGGGCTCAGGCCGCAGATTAGAATCTTTATCTGTGCTGGCCCCAGGGAATGGTTTAGAGTTTTCTTGTTTTTTTCTGCAGCTTTTTCTAAATTCATGCATGCATATCCAGTTGTCAAAAAATATCATATCCAACAAGGTCATTTCAGGCTCTACAGGCCCTGTGGTAATACATACAAATACACACTTGCTTTTGAAGGAAAGTGAAATGGATGTAAAATACCAGTAAAACTTTAGAAAGATTTTATTACACTCAAAAAAAAAGGTGCCACTTTTACCACTTTTATTGCCATTGTACTAAAAGACAAGCCAAAATAATAATAATAATAATTATTATTATTATAGTTATAATTTCAAAAGCTATGTAAAACTTAGAAAGAAACAAAAAAGACTGGTCCCATTTTCAAATAATTCGATAGTAAACATAGAAAATCCAGCTATGAACTAGAGCAGGAATAAGAGAATGCAGCAAAATTGGTGGATATAAATCAATATATAGAAATCAACAGAATTTTTAACTAGTATTGTTAATTAGACTTATTGTGGTAATAATTTCACAATATATACAAATATCTGTTTGAAACTAATATATAATGTTTATGTCAATTATATCGCAATTAAAAAACAGTATTGTTATTTACTACCAATAACTAATTAGAAAATGTCATAAAGATAAAAATTAACAATCTGAATAAATGGAAAGAGTCATCATGTACATTTGGCTAAAGTAAATATCATACTATACCCTTAAGTGCATGTATTGGGGGGAGAATGAACACAACTTAATGTGGTGATAAGCACCCACTTAGGGAAAAAAGTAGAAAAAGAAAATAATCACTGGCCATGGCTGGTGTGGCTCAATGGATTGAGTGCCGGCCTGAGAACCAAAGAGTCACTGGTTTGATTTCCAGTCTAGGGCACATGCCTGGGTTGCAGGCAGGTCCCCAGTGAGGGGCGTATGAGAGGCAACCACACATTGACGTTTTCTCTCCCTCTGTTTCTTCCTCCCTTTCCCTCTCTAAAAACAAAATAAATAAATCTTTAACAAAAAGAAAATAGTTATTGCAGAAATTAATACAATATAAATAAATATGTAAATGAGAGAATCAATAGCTTCATAGTTAGTTTGGTTTTGAGCTTTTTTTTAAACTACAAAAATAGCCTCTACCAAGGTGGAACAAAAAAATAATAAAGAAACCACTAATAACTAATATTAGGAATACAAATAAAAATATAGATAAAAATACTTCATATGTTCAAAAATAATAAGATTATAAATAACTTTATGACAATGCATTTGAAAACTTAGTTGAAATAACCAAATTCCTAGAAAATTATATCTCATCCAAATTAATTCAAGAAAGATATGCCATTAAATAAATAAATTAGCACTTACAATTTTTTGACAAAGAAAATATCAAGTGGTTTCACCATCACGTTCTCCTACGTAATCAAGAAATAAGTAATTTCAATTTTAAACAAATTCTTCCAGAAAACATAAATAGAAAGAATGCTCCTTTCTTTCTATTTTATTTTATTATTTTCCTTTATTTTATGAAGTTAGAGTAAGTATCAAGGCCAATATTTGACAAGGGAAGTATGGAAAAAGAGAGTCACAAGCCAATCTCTCTCATGAACAGAGATGGAAAAATCCTAAACAAAATATTTACCAAAAATCCAAATATAAAGAGGACTGTGCATCATGACCAAATTAGGTTTATCCTTGAAATGTATACTCTGTGGTAACATGCAGAAAAGCAAAATATATGGATTAAGTGCAGGGAGGTAGAGGATTTGGAGTTAGGAGTCTCCAGAAGTTCTCTTCTGATCACTTCAATTTTTATTTCCAGTGAATTAGGAAAACATGTTATTGGGTGAAGGTGCAAATAGAGGAACAGATCTTGAAGACTTGAGGAGAAAAGAGGTATGAAATAGTTTTCCAGGAGAGAGGGGAAATAAATGGGGTACAGTGTGACTGAATTGAATCTCATCCGAGGTTCATGGTCAGGAATTTAAAGACCATTTACTAGAGGCCCCACTTGCACAGTAAGAAATAAAAAAAGTTTTAAGAATTAGAAAGGAAGAAACAAAACACTACTTACAAATTATATGATTATTTCTATAGAAAACCCAAAAGAGACTATAACATCAATATATAAAAATTAATTGCATTTCTATACCCTAAGAACAAATAGTTGGAAAATGTAATCTTAAATAAGAGCTCATAAAATATAGATATGTATGTGTGTGTGTGTGTATATACATACGTATATAAATTAGTTTGTCATAAATTTCTCAATAGTACAGATTCTTATTGAAAAATATGAAACTTTGAGCAATATTAAAGAAGACCTAAATGAAGGAAATGATACAACATATTCATGAATAAGAAGAATCAATATCATAAAGAAATCAACTCACCCCTAAGTTGATAAATAAATTCAGTGCAATTCTAATTTTTTAAAAAGCCTTATAAAGATATGTTGTTGGAAGAAAGGCAAGAGATAGACCCTTCCAGAAATGAAGATTTATTTTCATGATATAATAGTTAAAGTACTGGGGTATTTATGCAGGGATAGACAAAAAAATTAACAGCATAGAAGAGGAAGTTTGGGAGGGAAAACTTGCACATATATGGAGACAATTTATGATGGATCACTTGAGAATGGAAGGCACAATTCAAAAATAGTGCTGAGACAACTAGCTATCCAGATTTTTTATTAAAATTAATTTTATACATTATATCACACACAAAAACATTCACATAAAAACTTAACTGTAAAGAGCAATTTTAAATGTATCCTGAAAAAATGAGATTATTTTTATGACATTAGGATACACAACATTTTCCTTAATAAGGTGGATAATGCACCAAGAGAGAAATAATATTTAGTGAATTTACTAAAATTTAAATTTTCTATATGATATTGTGTCTTGGTTTCAGTGTTCAGTTAATTGAATCAAGAGCGCAAGGCAGGAAAAATGGAAATGGGCTATAATTGTAGGTTTATTAAAAACTATTCTACAATACAGTTACAGTTACACTAGAAATGTTTCTCTGCCTCCTTTTGGTAAGATCAAGCAGCTTGTCTTCCAAAAGACAACATATTAGAGACAAAAGTGAGTTATAGAAAAAAAATAGCTGTACCTTGGTAGCAGTTGAAAAGTAGACAGAGAGACATCCTTGGGAATCCAAATTAAGGCAGCTAGACCTAGGCCATAAGTACAAGCAGCTGAGAGCAAAGAGGAAACAGCTTTCGAGGGACAACAACAGAGAAATGGATAGATATAAATAAATATGGATATGCATTGATGAAAAGTAAATCCAGGAGGGATTAGTCAATCCTTTATTCAAGCTGTCTTCCTCTGAATTTTTTAACTTCTCACAGCTGATGCTCCCAGTAAACACTAACCAGAGGCCAATTTTTGGCAGTCCTGCCATAATTTTAGCAAGGGCAGAAAAGAGTTAACCTTAGCCCTGCCTTCACTCAAGACTTAGATTTAAACCACTCACTCAGCCTTGACCATGGGTTCGTATTGTATTTGGCTTTCTCAAGTCTCCTCCACTGCTCAGACCCAGGACACAGCCAGTCCCACTCTAATTATATTAATCCCTAAATTGAAGGCAACCCTTCTTTCTACCACCCCAGCCCCTCAGCACCCTGTAGCTCAGAACAGCTTCCAATATTGGCAGCCAAGTCTTCCTATCACACCTCAGACCCAACTGCCTCAACTCCCCTCTGCCTAAAGAGCAGTCCTTTCCTGCCAGCATACCGCATGGGTCCTCTTAACTATACCTGCTGTCTTTTTACTAGTAGAGGAACTTTCTGTTAAAGAGGAGGACCTGCTTCAAGGAAGAATTCATTTAAGCCAAAGGAGAGTCTACACCTCTGAAACAACTACACCAAGGCAACAGTGGTAGAATTCATAGATCCCAACACTCCATCTTCCCTACTCTAGTCCCAGGCATCCCACTGCCTGCCTGGGAGAGAGACCCCTGCAGGGATCAGGAGACAGGGATGCAACGAACCACAGCTGACGCAACTGGATGTCTTCAGAAGTGGACTGTCTCACCTTGTGTGTCTGCAGGCCAGCTGCCAGTGCATCAGAACCAGTTATGAGAGGAAAAAAGCATATTTTCCAAAAGCCTTCCTAAGTGTTCACATGGCAAGCTGCCCTCACTTGTTCTTCTAAGTACTCAGACCACTGGAAGCCACAAAAACCAGCTGGGACCACTTCAATGACTGCTCCCATAGGGAAAACTATGGTGTGAAAGGTAAAAGAAAATTATGGAAACCATCTGAGTCTTCATGGAAGTATCACCCTGGGTCTGTACCAAGGGTTCAACATTTGCCAAAGTATAATTCATTCCTCAGTCTCCGAGCCAAGGGCAATGTCTTAAGAGCCTGAGATGGCCCTAACCAATTCAGTGAAGTAAGCAAAGTCTAACTGCTTACTATGAGCTGGACCACTCTCCATTATACTTTGATATAGTGGGGTACAGTGTCCCCATGTTGATCTCACAAGCCAAGTTCCATATTGCTTCATCCCACATGGGTCTGCCTTCTCCAGGTAATACTTGAATATTTGGACCTCTTCTCTCCTCATCTCAAAACCTACCAGTCCTGAATTTCCTTTTTTTAGTTTTTTAATGTCAACATAAATTTTTCGGTCACCTGTTATGATCCAGGTACCATGCTATAGTCCAAAATATAAAACAATACATTAATTTATTTAAAATAAATTAAAAGAATAAATTAGTCCCTGTTTTCAGGAACTAAACTAGTTTGATTTTACGAGGAATATGTGAAAGTTCACCTAACATCTACATTTATACTAAGGTATTAATCATATTTCAAGGTCTATTTATTCCACAGATACTTTACTTATTTATGTATTATACCACTGGGAGGTTCAGTTTGGGAAATACTGAACACTGAAGCTCTGGGAGGAGGGGCAGAATATAGGAATTAGTATATCTAGAGATCAGGAGGAAATTCAAATAGAGATTTTAAGGAAAAGTTAGGACTGGATATAAGAATGAATGGGGCTACCCTGGCAGAGAGAAGGGCTGAGAACAACACCCTGCGAACATCTAATGTTTAGAGAGTGAACTCAAATTAAATGACCAAGAAAGAGTGCCAGTCACAGGAGAATCACATGAGTGTAGTTTTAAGATATCATTAGTATCCCAGTTAATAACATGTGACCATTTGAACAACCCCCTCCAGCCATCTCAGGCACATGGGCCTTACTGCCCACAAATTATACCCATAGGTGAACAGCCACGTGATCTAGAAGTGAGTTTGGGCTGCCCACTGTTCCTCCTAATGGGGATGTGACCAAGGGTTGAGAATTCAGGGTGGACCAAATGGCCTCCCCAGTGAACTGTGCATTCGGGCCTAGGGCAAAGTGGGCTCTGCCAGGAGTTCAGATTTCAACTGTTGGCTGTAAACATCTGCTACTTCCCAATGGAATGCTAGGGTTCTCCAACCCACCCTCAACTCATTACACAGGTCACAATTCACTGAAGTTTCACAGTGCATTTCTGTGAATGTTTGGAATCAGAAGCACAGAGTCAAACAATAGCTGCACAGGATTTAAAGAGAATCTCCAGAGTTCAGCCTTCTCATTTTCCGCAGGAGGAAGCTGAGCCCAAGAATTATTAATTTGTCCAGGGTTTCATTCGCAGTTTAGCAAAATAGTTAAGCAAATAGGCTTTGGACTCTGAGTGCTAGGGAACCTTAAGCTATGTGCCTTGGGCAGGTCCCTTGTCACTGTGTCTCAGTTAACTCTTTCTTTAAGTGAAATAAGAATAATATCTACATCACACATTATTTGTAATTTGAATGAGATAATGACTGCAAAACTCTTAGCCTAACAACTCTCATAGGGTAAAACAGCTAACTCTCAAGGCAAGTCTTCTGACTGATAGATCGGAGCTCTTCCCCTGAGCCATGCTTCTTCCCCTATAAGAAGTTATAAAAACTATGTTTCCGGTGAATTTGGGTTCATGTCCCCTGATATAAAAGCATTTAGACAGGGAACACTGATAAAAGCAAAGGCAGATTTATTGAGGCTCTGCAGAGGCAAGAACATTGAGACAGGGCCTCAGGTTCTGTGTCCCAAACGTGAGATTTAGGGGTTTCTATGGCTTGGGAACACAGAGGTTGTTGGGATTAACCAATTAGGGAGTAGGTTAGCATGGTTTTCCTTTTTTGAAACACTGATGTCCCGGTATATGAACACTGATGTCTGGGCATATGGCAGCGAGGCAAAGCATTCTGGGATTGTGCTGCACTTATTATGGGATATAGGAAGGGACTTTCCCAACCAGGTTTTGGGTTGGTTTCAGTGGTCAGTGGCTTGCTTTAGATCTGAAAAACAAACTTAAAAGAAGTCAGGGTGGTTCCTGGTCCACTGTTTTATAACTACCTATTGATAACTTCCATAGTTCTCGTAGGACTTGACTCAGAGAAATTTTGGGGAAAATTTTATTCTACCTATTGGAAATGTACAGAAGCATTTGTATGTATACAAAGTCATCACTATAGCATGTGAGTTATGCATTCATTTTTTAAACAAATATTAGTTGGGCCTCTATGTACTTGGTGCTGATGTGCCCATACTGAGCAGGATCCAGTTTCTTCCCACTAAGGAGAGAGATTGCGCTGTATGGTAGCCAGGGGTGAAGTGGATTTGCTTGGAGTAAAGAAGAACAGGGAACCTAGAGGCAAGGAGATTGATGGGAGATTCTTGCCATAGTCCAGGCATGAGGCATCAAGGTCCTGAGTGACCCCAGCAAGAATGGGAGTTAAGAGAAAGGACAAAGTAATGAAGTAGGAGCATGAGATTTACCTCTGACATATTATTATAATTATTGTACTGTGTCTACAAAATCTTTTTTTAAATGCAGATTGATTTTACTTATTTATTTTTTAAATTTCAAAATCCATTATAAAATATTAAAAAATTTAAATCTATTATAAAGTCTCAGCAATTAAAACAACATGACACCAGCACAGAAATAATCAAGTAGATCAATGAAATAAAATGAGCATTCTAGAAACAAACATGTTTATCTGTCTGATAATGTAATTAAAGATTAAATTCATATTTCCAATCAATAGGGAAAATAAAGCTTATTCAACAAATAAAATGCATGGACCACCATTACTTGAAAGAAAATAAACATAGAACCCTATTTCACACATTATACAAAAAATATTCAGATGAGTTAAAAATCAATATGTAAAATCTAAGGAGTTTTAGGAGAAAATGCAAAATAATATATTTCTTACCCTGATGTAAAATATTAACACAGAAACTATAAAATATTAACAATATGACTATATTAAACATTTAAGACTATACAGTAATATACATATAAAAAGGTTAAAGAACAATTATAGAATAGAAAAGTATTTGCAACACATCTACAAAAGGGTTAATATTTTTTTAGGGCAAAAATTCTACAAATATTTAATCAAAAAATGGATAAAGAATACCAAAAAGTCATTTAAAGCTTTTTAAAAATAATAGAAATAGGCAAGAAATATACAAAAACAGGTTTAGTTTCAAGAAATATAAAAGGAACAATTAAAATAACACATCATTGTCACAGATTAATAAGTATTAAAAATATTGGTAATATCAAGTATTGGTGACTGTGAAAGGAACTGGGTATTCATAGACTCTTTTTCTTCATCTTCTTAAAGCAATCCCTTTAGCACATCTTGCAATGCTGGTTTGGCAGAGATGTATTCTTTTAGCATTCTTTTGTCTGGGAAACTCCTTATTCTCCTTCCATTTTAATTGAGAGCCTTTATGGGTAGAGCAGTCTTGGTCTCAGGCCTTTGCTTTTCATGATTTGAAATATTTCTTGCCATTCCCTTCTGGCTTGCAGTGTTTCTGTTGAGAAGTCAGCTGCTAGACGTATCGATGCTCCCTTATATGTTACTACCTGTTTCTCCTTTGCTGAATTTAGGACTCTCTGTTTGTCTTTGATATTTGCTATTTTAATGATGATGTATCTTGGAGTGGGCCTCATTGAGTTCCTCTTGAATGGGACCCTCTGTGCTTCCTGGACTAGTGTGACTTTTCCTCTCCTCAAATTAAGGAAGTTTTCCATCATTACCTTTCCAAATAGGTTCTCTATCCTTCCTCCTCTTCTCCTTCTGGTATTCCTATTATATGGATATTATTACATTTCAGGTTGTCCTGCATTTCCCTAAAAACTTCATTCTTTTTGTGTGTGTTTTTTTTTCATTTTCTTGCTCTTTCTGGGAGCTTTTTTTCTACCTTATCCTCCAGCTCACTGATTCAATCTTCTGCTTCACCTAGCCTGCTTTTGATTCCTTCTACTGTGTTCTTCAATTCAGAAATTGTATTCTTCATTTCCTCTTGTCTCTTACTGATAGTTTCTGTCCTTTTTCATGCTGAGATAGTTTCGAGTAAGTTCTTCGTAGTTTCCCTGCAGTTTTTTTTTAATTCTCTCTGAGCTCACTGAGCTCATTGATCTTCCTTAGAACCGTTGTTTTGAACTCAATATCTGATAGCTTTTTGCTTCTATTTCATTTAGTTCTCTTTCTGGGGAATCCTCCTTTCCCTTTGACTTGGGGGTGTTTCTTTGTCTTCCCATTATTTGTGAGACTCCTTTTTTGCTTCGGCTTCTGAAATTGATCTGTCTTGATTTCCTGACTTTGTGGTGTGAACTTCTCTGGTAGGAGACCACTGTTTTTTCTTTCTGGATCTGCCTCTGATGATGTCAGATGTTGACCCTGTCTGACCTTAGGCCGTCTATTTGAGACTTCCAGGAATCTACTGTCTCTGACTGTCTCCTTCAGTTGTTAATCTAGTCACTGTGCACTCAGCACTCAGGCTTAGACACCACAGGGCAGAGGAGAGTCCCTCCTGGGGGCAGGGTTATTGGTTCCTCTCATGCTGCAGCCGCTGAGGGGAGTGGTCTGCCTGAGCCAGATGGCTGCTGCCATGTAGGGGAGGAATCAGCACCAAGATCCCACCAGCTACTCTCTCTGTTCTCTCCCCAAAGTCTCCATCTCCAGTCTCTCTTCAAGTGTCTCTAGACCGCTCTGCGCTCCCTTTAGCCAGGGATCTACTATCTGTGTCTGCCACTCTGCACTAGCAGTCAGGCTTAAGCACCACAGGACCAGGGCAGAGTTCCTCCTGGGGGCAGGGCTATTGTGTCCTCTCATACTGTTGCTACGCAGGGGAGTGGACTGTCTGAGCAAGATGGCTGCTGCCACATGGGGGATGAGTCAGCACAGAGATCCCACTGGCTAGTCTCTCAGTTCTGCCCCCAAAACTTCCTTCTTCAGTCTCTCCTCAGGCATCTTTAGTCCACTCTGTCCCCACTTTTGCGGGAGACCAGGGTAAATGGCTGCAGATAAAAATTTATGCATTGGCCCTTTAAAAGGCTGTTTGCATCTCCAGCCACCTGTCTCTGGCAGAGAGCAACCATGATGCTTTTCACAGCTGATTGTTATCTGTGTACTTTTTGGGCTCTGGTGCTATAGGCTGGAGACCCCCTCTTATGGTTTAGACCCTATTCTTCTCAGGGGGATTCAACTGGCGGTTTCAACATCCTTCTGGTGCTGCCACCCGTGGGTGCCCCACCCACCTTCTCAAGTTTCTACCGCACTCCTCACCAGTCAAGTTGTGCTAATGCTGATTCTTCTCTCTGAGGTTATAAGGCTCCTCTCTTGCTATTGTTCAGTTGTTTTTTTCCAGGTGATTTCTCCACAATTTAGTTGTAATTCTAGATTGGTCCTAGGAGGAGGTCAGTGTGCCTCCCATTCTCTCCTCCACCACTTTGATTTTTTTCTTTGTTTTTATGTGTTCCTGACAAGAAATTTACTTCTAGAATTCCAAAATGATGCCAGTTGGTACTCCATACTCAAGGAAATGTCACTTACTGCTAGTACACAGAACAAGACAGGTGACACACATTAGGCCTCTTATCCTGTCCACACAGGATGGGGGAAGGCCCACATGCTAGTGTCAGAGCTCCCAGAATGGAGTCTGTATAGGCAGGTCTAAGGCCAACTATTTTCCTGTCCTGCCAAATTCACTGAGGGAATGACATTTCTGGTTTAGATGTTAACAAAGTGAGAAGAGCGGGGCTGAGCAAAATAGGCAAATGTTTATGTTTTACAGGACCATGTTTTTGGCTCCAGGGGCTGCAGCTGTACATTAGAGTCCATACTTGAAGGAATGGACTCAGACAACACCTTGATTTCCTTACCTCCACAGGCTTAACTCCACATGCCAGGACTCAGGCCAAAGCACAGTCATGCTAACATCTAGCATAAATGTCCACTGGTCCATTAAGACTTTACACCTAGACACTGCCCACCCTGGCCATCCTGTCCCTATTATGGCCCTGCCCTCCCCCTCCCCAGGCCCACTCTCCTCCCCAAGAATGGAGAATGGTTAGCAACTTTCAGAAACTAAAGCAAACACCAAAGTTTGCCAACATTAAACTCTGCTAAATGGACCATAAACTTTCAGGACCTGGAACAAAACCCTGATTCAACCCCCTCTTACAGGTGCTGTGGGCACAAAGACTGCACAGTATATTTTGCTCTGCAAAACAGTCTCAAATTATTTTTGTAAAAAAAAAAAAAAAGTTGCCTGGAAGAAAATTTCATCCTGTGCTTAGAAAAATAAGCCCAGAGGCAATGCAACTCCTTTTTCTCCATTCTCACTTCCCTGCACTCCCATGAAAAGGTCCCACCCCATCTGGGAGCTCACAGTAGATGCTAAAGAAGTCAGACATCTTCTCCCAGGTTTTCAGGTGAGCATCCAGGTTAAGGCACATGCAGACCACGCTTGCCAGTCTGCAGTCCACCACCTTCTAAAAGGCCCAAAGTCATGATACAGTTTACATTAGTGGAAAGCAAAGGCCTGAGAACCAGAGGTCTGGGGTCTGGCTCAGGCTCACCGCAATTTCCTATGTGACCTTGGCATGTAACTTCACCTCTCAGGTCTGTGTTCCTTATCCAAAGAACTCACTATAGGCCCATTCTTCCCCTAAAATTCTTTACAGGGGTGGCATCGATCACCATAGTAAGCAGATAACTTTTTTATTTAAACCAGAGAGATGTGTGAATACAAGGGGTTACTATTAATAATTATTCCTGGCATCAACCTGGATTGTGCTGGGGAATCAGAACCCACTGCTACTGTAGACCTCAGCACACCCCAACCACAACTGTCCAGAGAGCTTCACTGGTCCATTCACTACTAAAGCCTTTGCACCCCAGCGTCTAGTAAAAGAGGAACGGAAATTTCTCAGTGTCTGGTGCCTTTCCTCCATTCTCTGGCTGCTTCTCACCCTTACTCTTCCTTCTCCACACTCACACCCCATTTTGGGCTCACCGCATTCTAAGTTAACTTGGCAGCAAGGTACAGTGAGTATGAGCCAGGCTCTGGTCTCAGACTGCATATATTCAAATTACAAGTTCACAATTTACCATTGATCTTGGGCAATTTGTTCAAATTCTCTAAAGTATAGGCTTTCAAATGTTTTTTAACTGCAATCCATAGTAAATATATTTAACACAGTACTATATATATATATACACACACATATACAAAATCTGTCCAGAAAAAGTCCAGCCACTGTTGGTATAACGAGAACAGTTTGTGTGACATCAATGTAACCTGGCAGCCAAGGAGAGTGGATTGGAATGTGTCAGTGTGAACAATGATGACTTCGCTGTACTAGTCAATGGGGGCAGTAGACGCCACTGAGTGAGCATGTGTATGTGGTGGCCATCGCATTCAAAATGGCCGAGCAAGTAGAGCAAAAAATCTGCATCAATTTTACACTAAGCTTGAACATTCCTCCATGGAAACTCTTTGGATGACTCAGAAGGCTGCAGCTATGGGCAACCGGTGATTGGCAGCCTCATCACAACAATGCTCCCACTCATGCATCATGTTTCCTGCAGAGTTCTTTGGTGAAACATCAAATCGCCCATGTGACTCAGCCCCCTTACAGCTCAAATTTGGTGCCCAGTGACTTCTGGCTCTCCCCAAAACTAAAATCACCTTTGAAAGGAAAGAGATTTCTAACCATCGATGAGATTCAGGAAAATACTATGGGGTAGTTAATGGCGATTGGGAGAACCGTGTGAGCTCCCAAGCTGCCTACTTTGAATGGAACTGAGGCATCATTGACCTATGTACAATGTTTCCTGTATCTTGTCTCTTCTTAATAAATGTCTCTATTTTTCATAGTATATGGCTGGATACTTTCTGGGCAGATCTTGTATGTATACATATACATGTATATACACAAACACTCATAAATTGAAACAGAAGTTTAATATAACAGTAATTATTCTTGACCTGTTTTAAGCAGGTACCATTTATTTGATTCTATTCTGTACAAATTTTTGTAAATGTTAATCGTGGCCCACTCACTATATGGACTTCATGGTCTCCTAATGGGTTAAGATCTACAATTTGAAAAATAGCTCTAAGCTTTAGTTTCCTCATCTGTAAAATGAGGATAATAATAATATTATCTTTCTCATGGAGTTGTTATGAAGATTGACTAAAATGTTCATATAAAAGTGTTTTACTTGGAACATAGTAAGTGCTCAGGGAGTATTAAATATTATTACTCAAGGCAGGGCATTGGTAGGAAATAAATCTTGTCATATTTCAAGTCCAAGAGGGAGACTCCCAGAATTCATACCCGTCATGAACCTGTGTGTGAATCAAATGGATTTTCACAAGGGGCCTGTCAGACATCAAACAAGTCTGAATTTAAGCTTCTGCCACATACAGTTAAGTGAGGACATGATGCCTGGCCCTGTGGCAGCAGCTAACTTGCCACCATGAGGTGGCACACCTGAGGAAGGAAAAGCAAAAACATGGAAATGGCCTGGGTTTTAATGATTGTTTTGAGTTGCTGAACCTGTCCTGGAACTTCTCCCACACTCTTTCTTTTTATTTAAATCGATAAAATCCTCTAACATGTAGGCTTCATTTTTGTGTATACCAGCTGCGAACCTGCTGTGATCTCCCTTCCCACCCGCCCCGCGGCCTCTGGCAGCGGCCCCACATTTAAATTGACCTCTTACACACAAGAATGACCATTCCTCAAACCCCCACTCCAGAGTACAAGACTCTGAAACCACAAAGAAACACCATGGTAGGAAATCCCCCATTGGTTCCTAGACCTTTTTTTTTTTTTTTTTTTTTTTTGTATCACCCCTGCAAGTCTCATAAGATGGGGGCATCAGGAGCCCTCTCCACTCCTCAGTAAGGTGTCACTGACTCCCTGAAATTCTGACAGCTAATTGAACCTAAGCCACAAATGGAGAAGCCTTGTTTCAAGATGCAGGGCTAGGCTCACCCCGAGCCAACACTCAGTGGACAGAAGAGAAAACAACTTGTAAATTCTTCAACGTTGCTTGGCTCAGAAGGCAATTAGCTTGCTGGCTGGCTGACTTTGCAACTACTTTTAGTTAAGGGTTCCAAGGGACTGAAAGGTAAATAACCAGCAAGGTGTCATAACACTGAGGACAGAGGAAAATGTTATTTCCACCCTCCTGTGCCCTTGGTGGCCATTTTCCAGCTTCAGGGCAAGTTTGCACATGACGATGAGTGGTATCTGAAGGTTGCTTCTGGCACAGAATGCAAGCGGATGACAGCTTAGGACTTGAACCTTCCATCTGAGTCATTGGTGATCCCTGCCACTGATTCCAGCCAGGGCAGTCCAAACCTAGTCTGTCCTTTCTTTCCCTTATGCTGTAAACTTTCCCCTGTTTTAGTCAAGCTATGCCAACTCATTAATTCTGACAACCACTAACTGAACTTTGAACCTCTTCAGCTTCCAAATAATTAAGACAGAAAGAATGAGTTCAATGAAATATGGTCAGGTTAAGATAATCAATCCAGTATTTCAGGAGAAAAACTAAAGCTGAGTCTACAATAAGTGCCTAACCCAGAGCCCTGCAACAGATGTATGAAAAGAATTAAGTTGTTTTCTAAAAGGCGCACTTAAGCTCTGACTGGTATGGCTCAGTCAGTTGGGTGTCATCCTGCAAACTGAAAGGTTACTAGGGATGTGCCAAGGTTATGGGCCAGGTCCCCAGTTGGGGGTGCATGCAAAAGGCGACATGGATGTTTTCCTCCCTCTCTTTCTCCCTCCCTTCCCCTCTCTCTAAAAGTAAATGATATCTTTTTAAAAAGGTGTACTTAAGGGTAAATTTGATAACTAAAGAAAGGGGAGATGGAAACAGGTATTTATCAAATATCTATCCCCTATAAGGTACCACCTGCGAGTGGTCTGTCCAGAAAGTATCAAGCCATGTGTTATGGAAGAGATATTTACTGAAAAAGATACAAGAAACTTTGTACATAGGACAATGATGCCTCAGTTCCATTCAAAGTAGGCAGCTTGGGAGCTCACACGGTTCTCCCAATCGCCATTAACTACCCCATAGTATTTTCCTGAATCTCATCGATGGTTAGAAATCTCTTTCCTTTCAAAGGTGATTTTAGTTTTGGGGAGAGCCAGAAGTCACTGGGCACCAAATTTGAGCTGTAAGGGGGCTGAGTCACATAGGCGATTTGATGTTTCACCAAAGAACTCTGCAGGAAACATGATGCATGAGTGGGAGCATTGTTGTGATGAGGCTGCCAATCACCGGTTGCCCATAGCTGCAGCCTTCTGAGTCATCCAAAGAGTTTCCATGGAGGAATGTTCAAGCTTAGTGTAAAATTGATGCAGATTTTTTGCTCTACTTGCTCGGCCATTTTGAATGCGATGGCCACCACATACACATGCTCACTCAGTGGCGTCTACTGCCCCCATTGACTAGTACAGCGAAGTCATCATTGTTCACACTGACACATTCCAATCCACTCTCCTTGGCTGCCAGGTTACATTGATGTCACACAAACTGTTCTCGTTATACCAACAGTGGCTGGACTTTTTCTGGACAGACCTCATATTCTCTCATTAATTTCTCAGAAGATACATATATTCAGCTATTATCATTTCCCATTTTTGAGGGATGAAAATGAAAATGTTACCCAAGATCATAAGACAAGCATCAGAATTAGGATTTAATACTTGACCTTTCTTATGCAAGACTCATGCTCCTTCAGCCACACTGCACTGCCTGCCAGGAAGGATATGTTGTATAAGACAAAATAAAGGAGTGGAAAGAAGAGAAGAGGAAAGAAAGAATCTACAAATGGGGGAATGAGAAAGGGAAGAAATAAAGAAAGAGAAAGAAGGTAGTTGATGAGTGAGTGCCTTGGCTTTTTAGAGGAATTCATGATTTGAAACTTGAAATGTACAGCAAGTCCCTGTGGATTCCCTGTGGGAACCAAGACAATTGTAGAGCTTTTCCCCTCAATGTTCTGGGGCAAATGTCTCCAGGGAATCTTCCAGGTACTTGAAGGCAGAGCTGGAAATCCAGGCTATCCTTTTACTCAGTCATAACAATAAAAATAAAAAATCAATAGCTCAATGAAGTTTCTGAAAAGACTGAAGGGATGATCCTATTTGTTTTCAGTTACCAAAAAAGGAGGCATTTTAGGACTTGCCAATACTCCTCTTACTTCTTAGGCCTGCACCTTCCTTGAAGTCTTTTAGCTGAAATGAGCAGATGTTTAGGATAAGAAACAGGGACCAGTCAAAAATTTGTTTACTATCTGTGTTGATCATTAAGTTATTTCATCTCTAAGCTTCAAACTCAGCCTTCATTCTTGGCCTTCTTATGCTGAGGCTGGGCCTCTGCAAACCCCATTTCTGCTTTATCAGCTGGATCTCCTCTAGGATCTGTCAATAGGGAGCACTAGAGAGAGACTGGAAGGCAGGAAGGAGAAGAAGGGACTTGCTCCTTCTTGTTTTCTCCTTGGTCTTGTGGGTGTCACCTCAGGCTGCAGTTAGTTCCAGTTTTCAGTTTCTTCTTCACTCCCCAAAACAGGCTCAGCTCACTCCTTCAGTGACAGCATCTGCAGGTTGACGCCCCCTCCTCAATGCTGAGTCCCTGCTTTGAGAGTCCTCCTCTGAGTTCCCAAGAATCCTGGGCCAGCCCAGTCAGGCAGCACCCCTCCTGGTTCTGGTTTTCAGCTCTGCAGAGCCCTTCGCCAAACTTCTAGATCCCAGTAACCATAACTTCTCCCCTCTGCTCCCTCCGTGCGAGAGTGGTGTTTGCTTCCTAAAATTGCTTCCTGTGTAATACCTCTGAGTTTCTCCTTTGCATTTTCAGCACTTCAATTTCCTATGTTATTAGAGAAGCTGGGGGGTCTTGTTCTTCAGGCTGGCCTTTGCCTGATTTACTATTTTTGTTTCTATCCAAGATAATACTAGGTGGTATTCTAAGATTACACTGTGTACAGTTGATTCCTTTTGGGATCCAAAGGCACTGTCGCTCACGTGGTCTTCAGGGCAGACACAGAGGAGTTTGTAAACAATCTGCAGCCATGCTTTGAGAACACATTCTGTGCACTTCTTTAAAAGAAGTTTTCTGGTCCTCTTTATTACTTTCCTCATGGGAGTAATTGGAGACCCATGTTATCATTAAATTTAAACTCTTTCAAACCTCATGTGATGAAGATTCAATGGTGAACATAATAACATTTTTACTTCATTCAAGACACTGAGGATAAAAGTTTAATGTGCTGCTCACAAAAATATTTCCAGTTTTCTGTCTTCCACACACAGGACCAGACTCCATTTCCTTGCTCCCCTAAAATCAGGGTCACCATGCAGCTTACCTTGGTCAATAAAATATGAGTGAGGGTGATAAACGGTAGTACATTCATACAATGGAATATTATTCATCAACAAAAAGAAATCAAACCAAAAAAGGACATGGAGGAAACTTAAATATTATTGCTAAGTGAAGGAAGCCACTCTGACAGGCTACATATGTGTAATTCAAACTACATAACCTTCTGGAAAAATCAAAACTAAGGAGTCAGTGGTTGCCCAGAGGAGGGGAGAAGGGGAAGGATAAATAGATGGAGCTCAGGGCATTTTTAGGGCAGTGAAACTATTCTGTATGAAACTATAATGGTGGATGCTGGACATTATTCACTTGTCAAACCCATAGAATGTACAACACAGAAAGTGAACCCTAATGTAAACTATAGTTAATAATAATGCATCAACTTTGGCTCATCAATTGTGACAAATGTCACATAGTAATGTAAGATGATAATAATAAAAGACACTACAGGAGTATGGAAGGCGAATTTGGAAACTACACTTTCTGGCCTATGTTTCTGTAAACTTGAAAGTGCTCTAAAAAGTAGTTTATTTTAAAAAATAAAAGAAAAAATGAGTGAGTATAATCTGTGAAGATGGGAGCATTAATACCTGCACAAAATTTGCTATCCCCTCCCCCTTTTCTGTTTCAGCAGTGGAAACTTGACAGTGAACCTCCCCTTGCCCTGACTGGTGTGGCTTAGTGGGTTGGGTGTTGTCCCACAAACTGAAGGGTCTGTGTTTCAATTCCTGGTCAGGTCACATGCCTGGGTTGTGGGCCAGGTCCACGGTTGGGGGCACATGTGACAGGCAACCAATCGATGTTTCTCTCTCACATCAATGTTTCTCTCCCTTTCTTTCTCCCTCCCTTCCTTTCTCTCTAAAAATAAATAAGTAAAACCTTTCAAAGAATAAGAAGAAGAAAATGGAGGAGGAGGAAGAGGAAGAAGAGGAAGAAGAAGGTGGTGAACCTCCCTAATTCTGGTTCCCTTAGAGAAAAGAGTCTAGAACATTCCCCCACCTATCCATTCCTGGCCACCCAGTCTTCAGTGCATATGTTCCCTGAGTGAGAAATAAACTTGTTATTATCGTTGTTGTTTTATGCAACTAAAGTCAGTGGTTATTTGTTATTGTAGGATAATGTAGCTTATTCTGACTAATACAGAGAGGAATTTCAAAGAAGTGCTTCCCTGCTCTCCAACAGAAATGTTAAACTGCAACCAATCATACCATTTCTGGACAAAGAAACTCACTTTATAATTTTCAAATAGCTTACTTTCTCTTCCTTGACTGTGATATGTACAATTTTATTTTGGGGGAAGGAGGTACCACCTTGCTCAGGAACCATTTATAACTGCTGTCTCTCCCAAGGAAAATTAAAAGTCATATGGCAACATTAAAGAACCCAAACAAATCAAGAGCATTTTCTATAGTAAGTAGAGATCCCTTTGTCAAATTTTGCATGTGTGCCTCAAATTTTATCTTATGACAATTGTTTAATATGTTTGTTTTGGTTAAGTAATTAATTATTTTTTGAAATTTAGTATGTCAACTAAAGTGTCAGGAAATACTATTGTGAACCAATAGAATTTAAATTTTAAAATAACCCCTGAAATAAAAGGAAACTACCAATATATGAGGAGGGGACCCCCAAAACAAAGTTTATTTATAAAAAAAATTGTATATTTATTCTTATATATCTAAACTTCAGTCCCCTTCAATGCAGTACACCTATTGAGATGTTTTTTCCACTGCTCAAAACGGAGTTTGAACTCAATGATTTCAATGCCTTTTAGCGCTTCTGCTGTTTTTTGTTCCACCTCTTCCACATTGGCAAATGTTTCCCTTTGAGGCCTTTTTTCATCTGGAGAAGCAAAAAAAAAGTTGCTCAGGGTGAGATCAGGTGAAAGGGAGGGTGTGACATGGGGGTCATGACATTTTTGGTGAAAAACTGCTGAACACTCAGTGCAGTGTGGGCAGGTGCGCTCATAAATCACCCATCCTGAAATAGGCAAACAGGTTGAGTCTTCAAAAAAAATTCACTGAAGCTAAATGCAGCCTCTCACAACAAGACCAGCTGGCACACTGATACAGATGGGTTCCTAGACCACTCACCGAGCAGGGGAAGCCTGTACTATAAGTGGCCTACCTTGTAACCATAAACAAAACCAAATAAAGGTATAGGAACTTTGTGAACAACTTTGTATCTGACACACATAAGAAGACCCTCAACTGAAAAAATGAAAAAAAAAATTACTATCCAAATTGTCTTATCAAAATCTTATTTTTATCACATCCAAAAACATCCTTCTGCCCCTTAACAGTCCATCTCTACTTCTGCCCCTATATGCAGGCTTTCTATGACTATATAGTTACATTTTCTGGAATCCCATATAGATGACATCATATAGTATGCACTCTGTTTTTATTTAGTTTCTTTCATTCAGCATAATGATTTTAAGATTCCTCCATGTAGTGTGCATTAGTAGTTCATATCTTTTTGTTGCTAAATACAATAGTATCCATTGGAACTATATTTTCTTATCTATTAGCCCATTGATGGATACTTGAATCATTTCCAGTGGCTATTTCAAATGAAACTACTATGAACATCTGTATATAGTCATTGTATAGACACATGTTATTTGTGTATTTTTTTAAACATCACTATTATGTTGTTGCATCCTCAATTCACACACACATACATACAAATGTATTGGGTTGGCCAAAAAAGTCCATTATGGTTTTTTCCATAAAATAAAAGACATACTTCTCATTTTCGCCAATAAATTTATTGATCTGGATATTTTGAGTATGTTGGCTATCTCCCATATGGTATAATGTCAATTGTTCTCAATTAATGTCTCAGTTTGATCACTATCAACTTCAACTGGTCACCCTGACAGTGGATCATTGTCCAGTGAGAAATCTCCAGCACAAAACTTCATAAACCACTTTTGACACATTAGATCAGTCACAGCACCTTCTCCATACACTGCACAAATCTTTGTTTGCATTTTAGTTGCATTTTTACCTTATTTGAAGTAATAAATTATAGTATGCCTAAAATGTTACTTATTTTCTTCCATCTACAATATTACAATGGCGATACCAAAATTCATTAATTTTGATAAGTTTTTTTTTTAATGTACACTGATGCAACAGCTGTTACAATACAATCTAACAAAATTGTTTCAAATGAAGTTAAAGATGACTTCATTTGTTAAAGTTAAGTGCTACTAGAGCCATCTTACAGAAAAATCCAAATGAACTTTTTGGCCAACCGACTAATAATAATTTAAATGAAGTTTAAATATAGTGATGAGCCCTGGCCAGGTGACTCAGTTGGTTGGAGCATCATCCCATACACCAAAAGGTTGCAGGTTCAATTCCCAGTCAGGGTACCTATCTAGGTTGAGGGTTCAAACCCAAGTCAGGGTGCATATGGGAGGCAACCTGATTAATGTTTCTCTCTCACTTTTATATTTCACTCCCTCTCTCTCTCTCCCCACCTTCCTCTTTAAAAATCAATAAACATATCCTCGAGGATTATAAATAAATAAATAAATAAATAAAGTGATGAAAATAAAAACAAATACTACAACTCCCAACTCAGAATTATTTTGTATATAAATTAGTGAATAAGACTTATTAGTACTTATTTATTAGTAAATAGGATAATGAAGCTGTTAATCAAATTAAGCTATGAGAGCAATAATTTGGACAAGCATTCAAACAAGAAAAGTGTGAGCAAGAAAAATGATAATGAATTTCCAGACATTTAATTTTAATAGACATGTGATCCACTTGTCTCATTTGCATTTTCAATCATTAGGCTCAGTCAAACTAAGGGCATGAAAGCATCAAGATTTTTGTAACATTTTTCAAATACAACCCAAAAACTTCTCTGCAAAATACGTGGAGTTTTTCCAATAAAAATACAAAATAATACACTTCATTTCAAAATTAATTAACTTACTAAAAGCATGGAAGGGAAGAAAAATACAAATGCCTTCCACAGTTGCACAACTCATAGCAACAAATAAAATTGAATTCATACTATTAGTGAGAAATGTGCAGAGCCCAGCAACAAAGATAATTACTATTTTTGTTTTCAGAAAAAATTCAGAATGAATTGAAAAGGTTACTTTTGCAAATGACACTATTACATGTTGCCTAATATCCATGGCATACATTGTAGAGAAACAGTTAATTAGATTATATGAAAAACACAGACGTGTAAATATGATCGACACTTAGCATTACAGGGTTCTCATATGACGGAGAAGTACAGGACAGATTCCTGTGTTTTAGTCATTGAAAACCCAAGCTTCAGAATTAGAACTGTTTTCACTTAATTGACTCTTGTTTTATGTGATACGTATATAAATAATCGTTGGCCAAGAAAAAAAAATCTCCTGCTCTTCACTTAGTGTTGATGGAAATGGTGAGAATATTCAATACTATCAACTTTCAGGCACTGAATGTACTTCTTTTGAGAACACTATTCAAAGAAATGAATGCCAGATACAAAAATTGCCTTTTTCACACTTTAATATTCTGCTATTAAAGAGAAAAATAGTCATCAACATATTTGAAATGAGGAATGAGATGAAAATATTGTTTCATGACTATAGTGCCAACAACAAATAATAGTAATTTAAAGGCACCTTCAGAAATATCATATCTCAGTATATAATTCAGCATCATGAACCATCTAAATCTCTTCTAGAGTCAAGGTGTCAAGATTAAGATTGAAGATAAACAGCTGGGATTTCTTAAGAAGGCTGACCAGAAGGGCAAGGACTTGACTTCCCAATGACTCTTCCCCAGAGCCTGAAGATTTTCTTCACTCTTCAGAAAACATAGTTAATGGCTCCACTGGACCTTTTAAGCACCACATCCAAACGCTGCAATAGATCACTGCACTTTCTGGGGCAAACACAAGTAAGCAGTGTATGCTGAAATCACTGCTACTATTTCCCACTTTGAATCAGCTTGGAAGGACGATATCCTTCCCAATCCATGATCTGAAAGAGCTTTAAACGGTCCAGTGAGAAATCATCCCATAAGACTTGAGAACATCAGGAAGACCTAAGACTCATGACAAATATTTTGTCTCTGAACTACACAAAATTTCCTCGGTAAAAGATATAAAATAAAAACTATTCTTGGTAAATTTTTAAATATGTTATTTTGTTTTTATTGTTTGAAAATAGTCATATTTTAAAAGTCACATAAAGTTAGGAGGTTATTAATGCACTAAATGTTGTTAAGTGATTCAGAGATGCAGAATATTTGGAAAGAACTGAGGTATTCCAGGTGGCTGTTGGGAAAATAAAGGAGATTGATCTGAGATGTTTTAGTGAGTAAAAGAATGTGAAATACAATACTTTTTAATCAAATAGGAATGTCTGGTAGTGCCACTTGATGGGTAACTGTCTCAAATTTGGATATCTGGGTTTGCAGCTGTTCAGTAAGGGTACAATTTCCTGTTACTCCATATAATGGATGACCCTGGACTCTATCTACCAGGGTACACACTCCTCTCTTATCTGAGCAAACATAGATGAGCCCTTTGTTGCTGCTTAAACCCCATAAGCCTCCCTAATAACAAGCCAAAGTCAGTTAAGTTCAGGTGGCTAAAATGGTGCTTTGTTATGAAAGCAGTGGCCAGAAAATGCAAACTCCTTGAGTCACCCAGCCCAACTATTTCCTTCAGAATCCAACACTGAGCCAAGCGGTTTTTATTTTGTCTTCACAAACGAGGTAACGCTCCCTTGTAGCAGACTCTTGGATAACCGCAGGCAGCCGGGGGCACACCCCACTTTTGGGGGGGTAGTTTTCGGACCAGATTTAAAACCAATTACCAGGCTTATGTAAGTGAGGGCATCAGCAAGAGCCTGGCATGAGTGCAGCGAGAGGCATTTAGGAAAGGAGACATGAACAGCAAAATAGGAGAAAGCCACCAGAGAAAACACAGAGAAGAAGCAGCGGCTGGGGCCAAATAGAAGAAGGGAAGATTGTTTTCTAACAGAATTTACAGACATCTTTTAAAAAAGAGAGGCAGAAAATAAAAGCAATCTATGCTTTGGTCTTGGTTAAGCCACGTGGTTATCACTTGGGACAAATCCAGCTATGAATGTTGATTGTTTCCTTCATTTCTGCTAACATTTTCTTCTGCACAACCTGGGGCCCTATCTCAATTTTGTTTGTTCACTGAGGCACGAAAAGAACCAACATCTGTGTTCTCTTCAAGAGTTCTGGAGAAAAGGACCTCAGGGAAGGAAGACAAACTTGGATTAAGAACTTCTCCACCTGCTCCACATCACATGTAGGGCCCCAGATGCAGGGTTTCAAATCCTTCTTGAAGGCCTTCAACATTATGATCAACCTGAAAACAAAGTATTTTCTAGATATTTGATACTTAAAATAATTCCCCCCTGCTTTGAGGTTGTAAGAATGCTATAGTGGCCTACTAGTTCCCAGATCCCCAAAAAACAGTACCAGAGAACAGGGTCTAAAATTTAGTCCTTAACATTAAACAAATGACTCAGTGTGGACTCTCCTTCCCAAAAATCTCTAAAAAGAAGCTACTGGGATAAAGGCTACGTGAATATAGCAGAGGACTGGTGTTTCTTTCATCCCTTTATTCTCAGCGATATCATCTTTTGAACAGAGTAACCGGGTGGGAGATGATTTTGGTGGGGAGAGGCAGTCCAAAGAATGTCTTTTCAAAACATGGGTTTTTTGCTATTGTAAGAGAAAACTTTATCCCTGAATGTTCAGCACACGTGTGCTCTGACATAGCTATGAAAAACTCTGTCAAAAATCCATAGTATTTGGTCAGGATTTTTCAAGACAAAATGCAAGCCTCTCTTTTTAAACTGGCCAGTAGAGGGAGGTTACTCACTCTTGCACTCATTCACTAAGCATTTCTTGAACATTCCCATAGAGGTCATGGAAGCACAGGCCCCTTCCCCCATAACTTGCCCTATTCATCTCCTCCATTTGGCTATTCCTGAGATGTATCCTTTTAATAAACCAGTACTGAGGATACATCTCAGGAATAGCCAGTACTGGTTTATTACTATTACTATTACTAATATTAAGTAAATGATTCTCGAGTTCTATGGTCCATTCTAGCAAGTTATCCAACCCAAAGAGGGGGTCATGTAAACTCCAATTTATATCAGCAGATGATTGTATGGGAGGCTGGTGACCTACAATTGAGATCTGAAGTGAAGTTATTCTTAGTGGACGAAGCCCTTAACCTGTGGGCTCTGCAGTGACTCCAAGCAGTTCATGTCAGTCAGGATTGAACTGAATTGTAGGACACCTGGTTGGTGTCTGGAGAAGTGGAGAATAAGTTGGTTTGAGGGGAAAAAATGCCCACACATATTTGGTGTCAGAAGTGTTGTGGTGTTAGAATACAGTTTGTAGAAATGCCATGTGAGAGAACAGATCAGTAAACGGAGGAATGACATGAGGTCTGAGACTCAGAAAACTCATCTTGACTGACCACGTGGAGGAACTGGCGAGAGACATTTAGGAAACCACTTACTACTCCAAGCTCCCCCCAACCCAAACTTTTTTTAATGATGAGTACTTGAACTCAGGTAGTAGTTAAAAGTTTGGATATGAGGAAACAGCTCAGGAGGTATTAATGAGTTAAAAGCAATCATGCCTTCGTGGTTGATTAGGTGTGAGAGCACGGGGAAGGTTGAGTGTGGCTCATCTCAGACTTGAATGCTAGGCAAGTGGTGCCATTCACTGAGATAGGGAACACGGGAGAAGCATGTTTCGACTGGCATATCAAATTTAAGCTGTTGGAGATACGTTCTGGAGCAGATATTTCAAGATCTGGACGAGAGATTTAAATATGAAAGACATTTGAATATGAAGACCCTGCAGGCAGAAGAAATAACCCAGAGGTCCCAGGAAACGTAGATAGCAAGCACATCTTTGGGTCTTTAAATGCCTGTGAGAGATGATTATCTCCATTAAAAGTTTTATCAGTATCTCAGAGAAAGTTCAGACAAAACGGCTGAAGATTAAAACTAAAAGAACTCTGCCTTGCATTTATCACTCATCATCCCTGGCTTTGGGCTTAAGGGACAGATCAATGGTAGCATCTTGAAATCACATGTGCCCCAAATGAGATCATCAGGTACATTTCTGAGACAATAGTGCCTGTTCTTTAGGCAGTTTGTGGTGGCTGCAGTGTCCCCGGGCCAGAGTCTCTTGACTTCTCGGGACTCTTCACCATCCATTTAGGTTTCAGGGCACCTCAGCCTGCAGCCACTACTTTTGCTGTTTTCCAAATCCCCTAGTAAGTGAGCGGGTTCCTTTGCAGGCAGCTCCCTCTGAGTCTGATCTCACAGAATGACTCATCTGTCCCAGGCCATCTGATCATCTAACCTAGGACTACATCATATTGAAACCAGAAACACTGACCCCTCTTTTCACAGAATGTACTTTCTAAGAGAAATGGGAGGAACCAGTAGAGGATTTACCTCTTCATTTTGACACGCTGCCCTGACTGCAGAACATGATCTCCCTGCTTGACCCAGGCCTCGGGCATGCGGTAGCCTAAGCTCTGGGGTGAGGGATGTGACATGTTCTTTCTGTTCCTGAAGTCACAGTGCTTATCTACAAAAGATCTCTAGGAAGAATATCTTTAAAGGCACATCTCTATCCAGGAGTCCTTGTCTTCCAACTTTTCTAAAGATTGTTATGTGAACTCAGCTTTCCCAGTGGAAGTGGCTTTTGGACTCCTGCTCTGGGTCCACATATGCAAGAAGTCAACTCAGGCTAATCATGGTGTGTGCCCAGCAGATGTGGCCACTGGCTGTGGGTGAGAAAGTACTCCTAATCCATCAGGAAAGGGATTTCAGTGTGTTCTCAGCAGCTTCTCAGTGTGATCCCATGAGGGTACCCTCATCCCCCCGCGTGATATGTTGTACTTGGAGTCCTTCCCCGTTTCAATTTCAGTATCAGTGAGAGGGAAATAGCAAAACAGCATTCCTTCATGTAGATAACCAGTAGGCAGCTGGCTACTCCTGGTTGCTAACATAACTCCACCAGTGTACTCTGGCAGCTGGGTTTACTTAAGGGAGAAGACAGACAGTCCCCTGCTTAGAAACAGAGCTGCTAAACATTATTCCAGTAGCCTCCTTGCTGTCTGCAAAAGTAAAACCCTTGAGGAAAAACACCAGGAAGGGACCTGTCTTCGAGTCAGCCTGAGCACAAGTCCCATATCTGCTACTTACCAGAAGTGTGGCCTTATCCATTCATTTATTAATTTAAGAAGCATTTATGGAGTACATACCGTGTGGCAGGCTCGCTTCTTAGGTAACTTAGCTGACCTTGCTAAACGTCAATTGCCTCATCTGAAAAACAGGGATCTGAATACATACCTCCCAGAGCTATGTGAGAAAAAAGTGAGATAATGCACATAAACATGTAGCTCAGGACTCATACAAAAAAAGTACTCCATTAATGACATCTCCTATGGGCTAGTGTTCATTTTACCCCAGCCTATGACAACTTCCAACCCAGTGAGGAACTCTAGCTCCTCTCTCCTGACCCTCAGCTGGTGCAGAGTCCACCATTTTATTCCTTTCATCTTTATACGACATGCATCGACCCCTTACTCAGACTAAGGGGCAGTGTAAACAATGGCAGAAGGGACATTCTCCGCCCTGGCTTCAGAGCTCACCCTGAAGAATATGGTGGTCAACTGCTCACCATGTTCTTCCTACTGAAGCTCTCCAGGGTCAGCACCACATATGAATCTGATAAAACTTCATATATGTAATACGTATTCTTTTCCTGACCCAAACTTGAATAGATTTCTGAGTGATGGGCAGGAGTAAGCGATAGTATTGACATAGACATTTGGTAAGGAGACATTGACCCATGAGTGAAATTAATAGAGAAGCTAAATTAGGCTTCAGCAGACTCTGGCTTTGCACAAAAGTACCCAAATATTCTCCATTTCATCTGAAGCTATATTATAATATCGAAGCAGGAATAGCAGATGGCGCTAGGAACAGCTGTTATAACCCTGACATTCCTTCCAACGTCCAGTCCCACTGGCAGTGGTATTGAGGTGTCATAGCCAAGCAGGGTGGCAGGGATGATGCCTGTGAAACCAAAGAGTGGGCCAGATGGTCACTCCAGTCAAAATCAGCCTTCCTACAAATGTCACCCATCCCCGCACGGGGCTCAGGTGACTCCCCCTTCAGAGCACAGTCTCCTGAAGTTCTGGATGAAATTCTGACCCTAATGAGGCTTCCGAGATCTGGTTCAGTGGCTCTGATGTGATATCAATCAATCTGTTGCAAATTTTTATTCTGTCCTTTTATTCAGTAAATATCTACTGAGCTCGTACTGTGCACCAGGCACTGGATTGAATCATTTATTCAGCTCCTTAGGCACAAGTACCTGGGTCTTGTTTCCCCAAGATGGAAATCTGCCTTAATACTCTGTCCAACTCCAGCTCCTCACACACTTGCTCTCACCCACCCTTTTCACTGTGAACCGCAGTCTGTCTCCAACTCAAGTCACATCTGTCAGACCTCTACTGACACCACCAGCTGGATCACAGTGTCATCTTGCATCAGGCTCTTCACCCCAAGCCTCCTCCCATCTGCAGGGACAGCACTAGTCACCCTTCTGTGGACTGTCCCACATACGGTTGCCGAGACAGAGAACTTGCCTCTAGTAAGTGCTTAATGAATGTCACTTATTCCATTTAGACAGCCTACTAGTAAAACAACCTGCATGAAACTAGGAGCTTGCCTGACTTGTTCACTGATGTGTCCTGGCCACTTAGACTTTGGTTAGCATATAGGAGGCACCAAAAATGCTTGGATTGGAAATTTATCCTAGCTTTTTTATTTATTGCTTTAAAAACATGTGGGAATGTAACCCCTTGCCATTCAATAACCCTGAAGTAGACTGGAAACAGCAACTTCTGCCTTGTATACCTCTTTTTTATTGAAAGCAGCTCTGAAAGACCCCAGAAAGTTGAAAGTTCATCCTATTCCAAATGAAGCTACAGCACTGAATACTGTATCACCTTCCTCAGGGGCAAATCAGCCCTGGAAGTCTAATTTTCTGCTCAGTTAAGCAGAGAAAGGCAGGCTGTGCATACGAATGTGGACAATTTCAAGCACAGTATTGGTCTCTTGTGCATTTTTTCACTGCCAAATATGTACAAAAATGACAGAGAGTAATTTTCCTTGCCCAGCAACTACAATTTGAAGTATATGCTACAGAAGAACATTCTCATCTTTTTTTTCTCCCTGTCAACTTTCTGAAGCTCTTGACAATGAGAAGTCATGCATGGGGGATCTGAGTTGAAAGCTCAAAGAAGCAGAATTTGTTCACTAATGCATCCTTTTTATTATTTTGAAGATATTTAAAAAGAAGCTAGATGTTTCTCTTTAGATTTATCAGAGAGTTATGGAAAGTTTTGAGGTAATATGGAGAAATGGAGTAGACTGTTTTTTCCAGATAAATCTAATTTTCCTCCTCCCATATGTAATTCCAGTTCACTATCTTTTTGGGTTCATCAACCTACATTATCCCAATAAGTGCATGCATCGAGTAGACTTCACTACCTGTCTGCCTCGGGTATGGGTTACCATAGGTGCACGGGGAAGCATGTGGCAACATATGCTGAATTACCATGATATTCACACATCAGATATACATATTTGTTGGTATTAGTCAGGAGAGGATTAAAAAAATAAAAGGAGAATGGAGTTTATTATGCGGTAGACATGGTGCTAGATGCTTTATATATAATACAGGTCTTACTTGTATAATGATCATGTAAATTTGACATTACTATTTTACACATTAAAAAATTGAAAAAAAGCTCAGAAAGAGAGAAAGAAACCTGCCTAAAACCCCAAATATTTGATGTACACTCCTTCTTTCTCCAAAGCAAAATTTTCTATACTAGTAAAATAATCATTACTGCTACCTTATTACTCTGGCTCTTTGTCCATAACTCTATGATAACATCTTAATTGGAACAGAACTGTATAAGTCAGGCTTCAACCAGAGGAGCAGAAACAATAGAAGATATTATGAAGAAGTTGACCGCAAGAGACTGGCTTATGCAATCCTGCGGGCTGCCTAAATAAGTCCAATGCACATACAGGACAGGTCAACAGGAAGGCCATGCATTGTAAGCTGCTGCCCACAGATGAAGTTCTTTTTCTCTCAGGAATCTCAGCCTTGCTTTTAAGGTCTTTCAGCGGAATGAATCAGGCCCACCTGCTTTCTCTAGGATAATCTCCCTTAAACTGAATGTGGATTTTAAACATATATACAAAGTATCTTCATAGCAACAGCCAGATTAGTGTTGGGTTGGATAATTGGGGACTATAGTCAAACCAAGATGATGCATCAAAAAGATTATTGCAACCTGATGTATTTTGCTTATTACTTATTTATGTTTATTGTCTCTCCTCACTGAAATGTATGCTCCATAAGGACATCAATTTTTTTGTTTTGTTTACTACCATATTATTCAGGAGCTAGAACCCTGTCTGGTACATGAAAAGTAGGCTAAAAAAAAATGCGGAATGAATGAATGAATGACTTTCTGGCAGGAAGAATCCTCCTTCTTTCACGTGGTCTCTCCAACACAGTTCCCAGAACAGAGGAGTTAGTCATAATTGTTTTGGATTAAAATTACCAAGAGAAGACCAGCCTGCAATGCACATTCTTACCTTGCCTATAGAATTCTACACAGTTTGGGTGAACTGGTGTTGTGACAAAGATGGGCACGGAGAGCCATGATATTACCGAGGAGCAAAAGGGGACATCGGCACCATCACACACCTGCCAGGGCTCAGGGATCTGAGGATGGGAAGAAATATGATTGCAATTGGCAGTCATGCTCAGAGGGATTCAATACAGTGTTGGCTGAAAGGAAGCAGGAAGAGGCATAGAGGGCATGGTTTCTTGATCATTCTGCTTCTGAAAGAAAGCCCCCTGCTCTGGGTGAAGGCCTCACAGGAAAGTCATTGTCTTGGACTATCAATTCAGAGGATCACAGTTAAAGAGGAAATGTCCATGGGTTCCTAAGGTCAGGCTTCTGTTTCTGTGGCCCCTGGACAGTTGTCCTTGAAGGAAAAGGGCATCTGATACCATGGGGTTTTGGGTTTTGTTGGGTTGTTGGTTTTTTTTTTGCCTTGGGCAGTGAGACTCCTTCTCCTAACCACAGTGGAGTATTTTTATTTACAGCTGGGATGATAATTATATGTCCATTCTTTTAATATGGGACATAGTTCCTCCTTTTTACTCTTAAAGAAGAGAAAGTTTTCCTACCAAATTTGTTATTGCCAAGTAGTATTTTCTTCTTCCCGATACATACTGGACCTTCCAGTCTGCCAGCTCAGCAGATGCATGTGAATGTGTGCACACCACACACACATACACACACACACACACACACACACACACACCACAGGCAATAGTAAAGAAGTAAACAGGAATAAAGATGGAAACATGGGAATGACCAAGGTATAGAATGCTTATTTAAGGCATATTTTGGTGTGTTCTGGACTATAAGGATAATACACTTAGAAAGTTAAGAAGTAACTGAAAAATTGGTAGACATGAGGCTATGAATTTGGCATTGATAAAGTCAACCATATATACAACAGGATCAGTGGACAAGAGAAGTAGTAAAGTGAAGTATAAGAACATAAAGTTAGGCGGTAAGTTTCCCTCCCTATAAAACTCTATGAAGTTCTTAGAATCAGAGCCAGAGCTCTGGGAGATGTGGTTAGTACCTGATACAGTAGCCATCAAATAAATGCTTGTTGAAGGTGAAATCACAAAATACCTGTTAGAACAGATAGAGATAGGCTTCAAAAGGACATCACTGAGGTATTTTTAATGCGAAGTGGAGGATGCCTCTGAAGAGATATAGATTCTCAGATTCAAGAAAACAACCAGTCCATAATTCTTCCTCAGACTACTTTGGTGATTGGTATTTACAGCAGTCAAATGCTCAGAATGATCTGCTTGCTCTATCACTCCCAAAGAAAGACACAATACCAATCTTCAAAATCTAGAGAAGCACTTAGGTGAAGCACCGAACCAATTAACAAAGAGTAGTAGATTTTCCCACAGGTATTTAGGAAGAGAATACTCATTAGGCTGAACTTTGAGGCTCAAGAATCAAGAGGGGCTGGTCTAGGGACATGTTCCAGAGACAAAGTGGCTGTTAAACATTATTGAATTAATTTAAATATAAATTGAAAATTTAAAAATCTGAAAAAACAAGTATTAGTAGAGATTGGCACTAATAAAAATAATTTTTAAAAATTATTTATATTGGACTTTGCCATGTTTTCATGAGTTGAAAGAACCTGAGTGTTTCTAAATTATAAAACTCTACATTGCAAAGCAGATTGTGCAGCCAAGTAGGAACTGGCTATTTTGGAAGGATATTATTTATTTATCTATTCTCTACCTTGTTGCTAAGATGATTTAAGAAACTTATAAAGATGCATACAGTGAAGTAAAATAAAATAAATTTTTTGGTTGTTTTTATTTTTTCTTCCCTTTTTAAATTTTTTTATTGTATCTTTTTACATTACCTTTTATTCCCATAAAATAAATTTAAAACAACTAAGAAAATAAGAAAAAAAAGAAAATAAAGTTAGAGAAACAAGATAGAGTCAGAAAAGAGGTTAACACCCCAAAATGAATAGCACTAGATGACGTAGGAGAATAAGGAAGGTCTCTTGCTTTTTCTGCACCTCCTACCATCATCCAATCTCCTTTTTATTTCTCTAAATGCTGTGGGTGGATGGCATAAAGTCGTAACACCAACCTTCTCTATCTCTAAGCTAGCCAATTCTCTCATTTCTTCCCTGGGAGAAGAAATAGAAATTAAGTGGTAGCTAAATGAGGATGGAAGGAGAAAGAGTCTCAATATCATTCCACAATGTAGACTGCCTTCAGATAAAAGTAAATAAATGAATTAAATCAATAAGTATGAGCCTTCCACCACAACCAGAATTTGACAAAGAGAAGATGGAAAACAGGAAATCCAAATGTCGATAAGAAAAAGTCAGTGATTCTTAAATGCTCAACATCATTAATCATTAAAGAAATGCAAATTAAAACCACAATGAGATATCATCTCACTGGCTATCATTAATAAATCAACAAACAACAAGTGCTGGTGAGGATGTAGAGAAAGAGAATCCTGGTACAGCCACTGTGGAAAACCATATGGATTTTCCTCAAAAAATTTAAAATGGAACTGCCTTTTGACCCAGCGATCCCACTTATGGGAATATAGCTGAAGAAACCCAAAACACTAATATCAAAGAATATATGCACCCCTATATTCATTGCAGAATTATTTATAATCACCAAGATATGGAAGCAGTTCAAGTGTTCTTTAGTAGATGAGTGGATTAAAAAACTGTGGTACATTTACACAATGGAACACTACTTGGCTGAGGGGGGTTGGGAGCTGGATGAAAGAAGGCGAAAGGATTAAGAAAAAACATGTATGTAACAGAGATGCAAACAACAGTGTGGTGACAGCAAGAAGGAAAGAGGGGTGGGAGGTGGAGGTGAGCAAAGAGGGACAGAAATGGACTTTGCTTGGGGCGATGGGTACACAATGAATGCAGTGTGCAAATGATATTTTGTTGAGTTGTACACTTGAAACAGGTATGGTTTTGTGGACAAGAGAAACATATAGAAATAAATTCAATAAAAAAAGAAAAAGGAAAAGTCAGTGATTCTATCACTTGTAAGGTTTTCAGGGGTGAATTGATAATCTTTGTTTCTTCCCTTCTTGGGTTCAGAACCAAATGAGAGATGGACATTTTAGCTTCCATTTTTCTGATTTAAACCTTAACAGAAATCAGAAAGATGAAAGCTAAAAATATCAGCTCTATTACTGGAGTAGCTGAATTTGAGAACATAGCTTGACCTACAATCAGATATGAGAGTTCATGAGTCTCCTGTAAACAGAATCTGTAGTCTAAAGCACAGGTCTCCCTACTGCAAAGGTGTAGCATAGCTGGGTAAGCTCCAGGTGCATGAGCAGAGCAGTGGGATCCCGACAAGATCAAGCTGAGCCACATGCATTCAGAGCCTCTTCTCTGTCTTGCCAATCAGATGAATCTCTCCTCTCATTGGTGGGGGAGCTGGTTAATGAATGAGACAAGAGAAGTGTGAGCTCACAATTCTATCTCCCATGCTTCTCTATCCTCCATAGAGTGAGACATAATCATTGTCCCTGATGGACTGCAATGTAGCAGTACCATCCTCAGTTGCATCAGATAAATGACACTGGGATGCATAGAAAAAAAAATGGGAAACGAAATTGTACAAGGATTGATTCGTTTACAAAGTCTATATATCCAAAGCTGTTGGTAACATGTACCTGTATGAGTTTGAACAGGTATATGGGGCACGAGTACTCTAAGTTTCTTCTAGCCTTAAGAGTCTAAGAGCATGAGAATGCCACAAATATAGTAACATAACGTATCAATCAAGATCTCTCTTCCTGGAGCTGTCTGTCATAGTAGGCCAAGTGGCACATTGGGTCACTCTTCCCATGAAGCCTTTCAATTATTTTCCTTGTTCTCAGATTTAAGTTCCAACCTCTTAGAATATCCTATAAAGCCTCATCCTGTGGTCTAGGACCTGTCTATAATTAGTATCTCATTTCTTATGGTCCTTCCCTCACCCTCAGCTTTACTCCATTTTTCTGAAGCACCAGCACTGTCACATGGGCATTCCCCTCTACCCAAAACACACTAGTCCTGCAACTTCTGCTAGTTAACTCCAACCCGTACTTCAGGTCCCCATTTCCTCCAGGTAGCATCCCTTTGGGTAGGCTCCCCTCATTTAGGATCACTTTTTTCTCTGCTAAAGGACTCAGATTCAAAGGAATGCAAATATAAATATCGAGATTCTGCTTCTTAAACTTTTTGCCGTTGCTGCTACTGGTTAAAGTCTCCAAGGACCAGGGAATTTGGAAATCAGCAGTTTTCTTTCTTTTCTGCCAAGTTAAGGGAGCCACAACTCTCTTATCCCAAAAGTACACCCTCCCAAGTGGCTTATTAGCTCCAATAGAACCAAGGAGCCAACAAGATTGCCTGTGTTCAATTGCACAGCCTTTACTATATTTCAGCCCTCATTAGCCTTGCTTTCAACAGGATGATTATAACCTGACTCCCCTGCCCCCAAGGATAACTTTGATTGAGAGGTGAGTGCAGTTTTCTGTCAGAGCTCACACTCATAAAATATTTAAAATCCAAAAGTTGCTGTTCTCCACCTTCTGAGCTGGCTCCATGACCAACCTCTTTCTCCTCTTGTTCCTATAACTCCTATGGTAGTTCCTTAGGGAAAGTGAGCTTTCTGGTGTTTCCCCAGACAGTACATGCTGCTTCAAAGAAGGATCTTGCTCTCTATCTGGGCTCTGAAACTTGATTCAGAGGTTGGGTTTTTGGAAATCTAGATGCACTTGCAAACTTTGTGCAAAGATACATTTATTCATCTGAGGAGAAGTCTGTAGTTTTTACTACAGCAGCCCAAGCCTCACTGCCCTGTCAATTTAACTGGATGGTGCTTTCACAGCATCTTCCAACTGGTGTCAACCAATGGCTTTCTCTTTTCTCAACTTTCTTTACCTGAAGCCATAGGCTTGGAAAACCTTCCCTCCTGCTCTGGGTTCTTTGTCTCATCTCAGTTTGCTTCCACCTTAAAGTCCGTCCCAAGGGAGGAAGCCATGAAAGGAGATGCTGAGGTGCTGGAAGACCCCATTGCACCATTTTATTAAAAAGTCCAATAATAGAAGTTTAGCAACCTGGGTTGTACTGTGGACTCTGCCTCTTAATATGTTGTGACTATTTGCAAGTTACTTATTCTCTATATTTTTTTCTATCTTTCCGGAAAAAAAGAAAAGAAAAGCAGTGTGGACTAGATAAACCCCAAAGCCTCTTTGAGCTTTGAAACATCTATAATCACATGATATTAGATCATATTAGAAGAAATGATACTATAGATAATTATCTGTACAGGTATAACTTGTGTTAACATATTCTGCTGTTTTCCACAGTCTAGAAATGTGAGCATGTTGTATTTCTAACAAGGTAAGCTTAGAGTATTTCGTGTGTGCTCTTCTTTCTCTGTATTTCCTCTTTGCCACATGATTTTCCCTCATATTTTAGATGTCTGCAATGACAGTGAGATCTAAGAAGGATAACAGAACAAAAGAGTCAACGTTCAGTGTTTCAGAATAGACTTTGACATTCTCAGCATAGAACACAGATTCAATAGATTTATAGAGAAGACATGAAAATAGAAGAGCTTTATTTCTTGCTGTAGACTTGATAAAGATTCCTCAATGTGTGGAGAGGAAAAAAAGAAGTAAAGGGACAGTGCTTATACATGATAATGTCCCTGGGAAGAACTTTCATACTCCCACTCTTTCCAAGGTAACACTGGTTTGAAAGGCCTGATGCGGAAAGGACCTATATTAGTTTCCTGGATGCATCTTAGGAGAGGGAACGTGGTCCTAAAGCTCCTGTGTAACCCACCAGCATAGTATGGTTGCACAAGAGGACAAGGCGGATCTAGGTAAAGAAGCTCTGGAATAACCTACATGCGTCTTATTGCCCAAGAGCAGTACAGGGGTCACCTTCTACAGAACATTGTATTAACATCTGTACTCTGCTCATGCTGACAGAGAAGTGGAATCCGTCCTTCTAAGTGGCTGATCTTTGATAGGCAATTGCATCTTATTCTGATGTCAAAATAAGATATCTTGAGAAAAATAGCATGCCCAAACCACCTCTGAGCCTTTCATATTTTGTAATCATTTTTATTGTTATTCTATTAAAATTGTCCCAATTTTTCCCCCTTTGCCCTCCTCCACCCACACCACCTCCCACTTCCATAGTCAATACCTACACTGTTATCCATGTCCATGGGTCATTCATACATGTTCTTTGACTAGTCCCTTCCCCTTCTTTCCACCATTATCCCCACCTCTGTCCACCTCACTTACCATCATTCTGTTCCATATTTCGATGACTGTGGCTCTATTTTGTTTGTTAGTTTATTTTGTTCCTTAGGTTCCTCTTATAGGTGAGATCATATGGTATTTGCCTTTTACCCCTTGGCTTATTTCACTTAGCATAATATTCTCCAGTTCCATACATATTGTCACAAAAAGTAGGAGTTCCTTCTTTTTTTATGCTGTATAGTATTCCATTGTATAAATGTACCACAATTTTTTAATCTACTCATTACTGATGGACACTTTGGCTGTTTCCAGCACTTGACTATTCTAAGTTGTGCTGCTATGATCATAAAGGTACATAAGTTCTTTTGAATTGGTGATTTGGGATTCTTAGGGTATATCCCCAGCAGTGGAATCACTGGGTCAAAAGGCAGTTCCATTTTTTTTTTTTGAGGAAATTGCATTTCGTTTCCCACAGTGGCTGGACCAGTCTGCATTCCCACCAACAGTGCACTTTGGTTCCCTTTTCTTCGCATCTTGACCAGCACTTGGTTTTTGTTGATTTATTAATGGTAGCCATTCTGACAGGTGTGAGGTGCTACCTCATTATGGTTTTAATTTGCATCTCTCTGATGGCTAGTGTTATTGAGCATCTTTTCATATATCTATGGACAATGTGTATGTCCTCTTGGAGAAGTGTCTATTCAGGTCCTTTGCCCATTTTTTTAATTGGATTATCTGTTTTCCTGGTGTTGAGTCATATGAGCTCTTTATGTATTTTGGACAGCAAACCCTTGTCCAAAGACTCATTGGCAAATATGTTTCCTTTTCTTTTTGCTGATGGCTTCTTTAGCCATGCAGAAGCTTTTTAGTTTGATGTTTAGTTTGATGTTAGTCCCATTTGTTTATTTTTTCCTTTCTTTCCCTTGCCCTAGGAGCTGTATCAGCAATAATATTGCTACTTAGAATATCTGAAATTTTCCTGCCTATGTTTTCCTCTAGGATTTTAATGATATCACAACTTATATTTCAGTCTTTTATCCATGTTGAGTTTTTTCTGGTGTATAGTGTAAGTTGGTGGTTGAGTTTCATTTTTTTTTTTTTATTTTCATGTACCAGACCAGTTCTCCCAACACCATTTATTGAAGAAACTATTTTTATTCCATTGTATGTCCATGCCCCCTTTGTCAAATATTAATTGACCATAGAGACTTTGGTTTACTTCTGGGTTCTCTATTCTGTTCCATTCATCTATGTGTCTGTTTTTATGCAAATACCAGACTGTTTTGATTACAGTGGTCTTGTGGTATAGTTTAATATTGGGTATTGTGATCCCTCCTACTTTGTTTTCCTTTCTCAAGAGTGCTAAGGCTACTTGGGGTGTTTCTTGGTTTCATGTAAATTTTTGAAATATTTGTTCTAAATCTGTGAAACATACAATTGGTATTTTAATAGGGATTGTATTGAATCTATAGATTGCATTGGGTAGTATGAATATTTTAATAGGGTTAATTCTTCTAATCCATGAACAAAGTATATGCTTCCAATTATCTGTGTCTTCCTTAATTTCTTTCCTTAGTGTTCTTTAGTTTCCCAAGTATAGGTCTTTTTCCTCCTTGGTTACATTTATTCCTAGTTACTTTATTTTTCTTGTTGCTATAGTAAATGAGGTTGTTCCCCCCTAGTTTCTCTTTCTGGTAGTTCATTGTTTGTGTATAAAAATGCCATTGATTTCTGAATATTGACTTTGTACCCTGCTATTTTGCCAATTCACTTATTAGGCCAAGTAGTTTTTTGGTGGAGACTATAGGGTTTTCTATGTACACTAGCATGTTGTCTTCAAATAATGACAGTTTTACTTCCTTCCAATTTGGATGCCTTTTATTTATTTTTCTTGTCTGATCACTGTGGCTAGAACTTCCAGTACTATGTTGGGTAAGAGTGGTGAAAGCAGACACCCTTGTCTTGTTCCTAATCTTAAGGAAACAACTTTTAGTTTTTGCCCATTGAGTACAAAGTTAGCTGTAAGATTCTTGTATATGGCTTTTATTATGCTGAGGTATGCTCCCCCTATTCCGACTTTGCTGAGTGTTTGTATCATAAATGCATGCTGGATTTAATCAAATGCTTTTTCAGCATCTATTAATATCATCATGTGATATTTGTCCTTTATTTTGGTATTATGTTTATTGATTTGTGAATATTGTACCATCCTTGAATCCCTGGGGTGAATCCCACTTGATCATAGTGTATAATCTTTTAAATGTATTGTTGAATCCAGGTTGCCAATACTTTTTGAGGATTTTAGCATCTATGTTCATCAGAGATATTGGCCTGTAGTTTTCTTCCTTTGTTGTGTCTTTACCTTGTTTTAGAATTAGGATGACATTGGCCTTATAAAAAGAGTTTGGGAGTCTCCTTCTTCTTAGATGGGCTCTCTTGTACTTGGGCTTCAATTATTGATGGCTCATTCATTAGTGGGCTCTCCCCGCCAGCTGGCTGACTGGGAATCACAGCCCCTGCCATGTCTTGTATGTTGTTATACAGGTACTGGTTAACAGAGCAATACTACCCAGAAAACCAAACCCACACCAGCAAAACACCCTCCTACCACATCAGCAATATTAACAGCAATTGAGCAAAGATTAATTAAGGTGGAAAGAGATTAAGGATATCATAAGATAGGAAAAAGAGAATATGACATGACTAAAGGAGAGAAAAATGATTTTGAGGGAGAAAAAGGAAGAGAAATAATAAGAGTAGTGAATAGAAACAAAGGGAAGAAAGGGAGAAAATAAAATTTAAAATGTAAGTAAAACAGGGAAGGGTGATGGCAAAATGGAGTAAGAAAGGGAAGAGTATAATAAAAGTTTGAAATAAAATTGAAAAAATAGTGAACCAAAGGGAACAAAACTGCAGAAAAACAACAACTGGGTCAATAACAATGACAGCTGAGCAAAGATTAATAAAGGTAGAAAGAGAATAAGAATATTATATGACAGAGAAAAGAACATGAGATGTCTACAGTAAAGAAAAATGATTTTGAGAAGCTGAAGGGTAGAGAAATAATAAGAGTAAAGAATAGAATCCAGGCTAAGAAAGGGAAAAAAATAAAATTCCAAACTCAAATAAGCAAGGGCAGGAGGAAGACAAATGGAGAAAGACAAGGGGAAAGTAGCCTATGATATTTGAAATAAAAAATAGTAGTGAACGCATAGGAATATGGTTGAACAGCAATAACCATAACATTCATGCCAAACAAGCCACAATTAATAAAGGTAAAAAGAAAATAAGAATATTATAAAAAGAGGAAAAAGAATGTGAGCTCACTAAAAGAAGGATGATTTTGAGAGGACAGGGGGAGGAGAAACAGTAAAAGCAAGGAATAAGAACAAGGCATAGCAAGGTGGAAAAGAAAATTTACAACAGAAATAAAAAAGGGCAGGAAGAAGGCAAAATGGAGTAGGACAAGGGAAGGGTACAGTGTGAAATTTGAAATGAATATAAAATTAAAAATAATATAAAATTTAAATAAAAAGAATACAAAATAAAAGACAGAAAATAGTCCATTAGTGGGAATACAATTGAAGCAAAAAAAGAAATATTAAAAGGTTATACTAAAGAAAGAAAAAACCCACAAATTCTGAAGAAGAACGAGGTGGAATTCAGCTCAGCAGAGTTTGGTGTTTGCCTTCTGTCTTCTCTTTCTGGATCTGCCCCTGGCTTTTTATCAGCTCAAGGTCCCAGCGCTGGTTGTCTGGCAGCACCGCCTGTATCACCTTCACCTGCCTCTAGAGGGAGCTTCTGTTGCAATCAGGAGGGTGGGACCACTGGGTCTCCCCTGGGAGGCGCAGTTCGGCTCTGGGAAATTGTGGGTGTGCTCCCCCTGCCCCTGCACCACCCGTCTTAATCTGTCCCAGCTTATTTCCAATAATGTATAGTTTCTGCTGAACTAGCTGTCTGTTTCAAGGGAGGGACCAACCTGTGTAACAGGGTCAACTCTTTCCTCCTTGGTGCTGATGGCAGCTCTGTGTGATGGAGGCGGGGCAGGGCCCTGTTTCCCCCTTGCTGCACCAATTTCTGATTTCCCTGCTTCGCAGGCCTCACTGGAATAGGGCCTGAGGGACCAGTGTACAGTATTTTGCTATGTATAATGTGCATTTAATTTTTTTGCCCGAATTTGATGGGAAAATAAGGATGTGTGTTACACATGGGTAGTACTTGAAATACCTTATATCTGTTCTTGTGTTTCGTAATTTGTTACATAAAATTTCTTATACCATCATATGTTCAAAAATGAATGCTAAAGTTCCTTTATAATACAGAAAACAAGTATCTCAATATAAATACATACATACATACATACATACATACAAACTTGAATTAAAACAAAAGATCGTTTTCCTGAAAGTTTGGGCCAAAAAGTGGGTGCGCATTATTAATGGCAAAATAGGGTATTTTGTCTCCCTGAGAGTTCAAAATGGGCCCTTTAGGCGTTTCTCTTTCGGTCTTTCTTTTGCAGATATGTGCCCTGCAGGCTGTTCTTGAGGCTGCTGCGTCTGCTCTGAAGAGCTTCCCTGTGGTGCTGGCAGTCCTGCCGGAGATGGGGGTTGGGTGTGTCCTTCCCTTCCCAGATGTTTGATCTCCGTCAGGGAAGGGGGCTGTCTGGCTGTAAATAACCTCAGGTGCCCCACTATTGCCCATCCAGTTCCCAGCCCACTCCTGAGACACAGTCCCAAACTCTCCGCTCTGCGCGGCCTCCGGCCTGCCAGCTGCACTGGGCGAGGGCCAAGAAATCCCCTTGCTGTGCACCTTCCTGATCGCTCTGCTCAGCTGTATTCAGTGGGAGCAAACCGTGCTTTCAATCTTCCCTGGCAGGACATCTGCACATGGGGTCCCTGCCCAGCACACTTGAGCTCCCCTTTTAAAGCCTTTCTGGGCACACCCACTGCAGTACTGAGCGACTGTCCAGTTTTCCACATACACTACCTCTCCAAAAAGCCGAAAGTCTCTCACACTCATGGCTGGCCGCAGCCTGCCTCCATCCAGCCCACGTGCAGATAGAATCCTTCTCTCTCTGGCACTCTTCCAGTTGGCATTTGCCACTGCAGCTATGGGTGTGCTGCTTGCTGTGTGTGTTTGTAGCCTGGATTTCCACAACTTTGTGTATCCAAGTCACTCCCTGCCTGGGTCTGGAGGTTCTCTGCCCTGGGCGGGGAGGGAGCCGCAAAGCTGTAATTTTTGATGAGGCTCTTCACAGATGCAAGCACTACACATAGGGTGTTGTTGACAGGAGAGAACTGGTTCTTCTTGCTGACGCATGTAAAGAATTATGTATCAGCAAATCATTCTTCAGAAGAAAACAGAAGTCCGGAGCTCAGCTAGGCAGGCCTCTCGCGGGTCCCAGCACCATCAGGTATGTTGCTGCAATTTCCAGTTCTTAATTCAAACCCATGTGGCACCTTCTCATGACCCACTAGCAAGAGTCCTTTCTCCCCTTTCCTTTCCGCCTGGTCTTCACATTGTTCCCCCATGGCATGGAGCGAACCATCTCCGAGCTCTCATGCACGTGTGCTATAACCTGGGGAGCTGTTCTGCATGGCTGCTACATCTTGCTTTCCTGCTTCCTAAGCCATGTGTTCAAAAGCCTCTAGCATGGCTGTCGCACATGGATCCAAACCCTCGTAGGAATCCACCCCCGGCTCCTACCACAGGTGCTGTAACTTGGGGGAGCTGCCTGCCTAGTTACATCCTGGGTTTAAGTTATACAAACCTTCCAGGTTAGCTCCGCCTATATGCAAAATAACCATCTTTGCAAATGAGGCAGGAATCTCTCCAGCTGTTATTGGCATGCAAAATGCTTCTCCACCGCCCTGCAATGTCAGGTTTGCAACTGGCCTGTTACTGATATGCAAAGTAACTCAATGGCCCTGCTCCTAGTCTCTCATCCCTCATAGCTGCGCACCTTCTGGGGTGGGTGGAAGAATATCCTATATTTTTCTTGGACACCGCAAGTTCTGGACCCCATTACAAATACCCGCTTTGGGGGGTCCCTGGCTGCACCCTGTTATGGTATTTTTCCCTTCAACGTACAAATTCTCCTTACCACCCGCTGCGAAGCATCTTCTGTACTCCTTGTCTTCCAAACATCGTATCAGCTAAGATTCTGTTGAATGTTGCATGTTTATTTGTCTGAAGATCAGCCAAGTATCCAAGCTGGGGGCAAGAGCAAGTGGACTCAGCCTCCAGTTACTTGGCTGCCACCTTCCAACCTTGAGCATTTTGTATTTGATAATTAGAATCCGTCTTCTTAATGCAATGTTATAGTCAATTAATAACACAAGTTACAATGGTTATTTTTTGATATACTGACTTTTATACACTAAAATAACCAATGGATAATTTCTTTAAAAACACAAAATGCTTCATTGCTTTTTTACATGTACGAAGACGTTAATAACATGCGAACACCATAGCAGCAACCTCACAGTGAATGATGCGGCTCCTTTGCCATGGAAACTCTCTGAGCTCAATACAAAGGTACCAGGCTGTAGTGCTGACCACATCTCTGAGTTCTGTGGGCTGGCAGGGCAAGTCCTGAGTTTGGATTTATCCACACACCCAGACAACACACCACTTTGTACAGTTCTGACTGTGGCCACAGACCACAGGCAGCTCCCATGTCACCTTTCCTCCAGGGCATCACAAGGAAAACAAGCCAATGTATTGAAACTACACTGACACTCATTATATTAACACCAGGAAAAGAAGTATCAATCCAATAATGTCAAGTTTTGAAAAGACTCAAAGTACAACACCTGAGATTTTACATTTAAGAAAAGAAATAGTACATTTGCAGGCACACATTATAACCGTTGAAGAGAGGTTTAAAAATGACAGGTACAGCACCTTACACATCAGTGTCCACAGATTGTGTGGTTGGCCTCTTGGACCACCTCGAACATTTTCTTACAAAGAGAAGAAACATAGTGGACACTGTCTCTCTGCCATCACAATGCACCGTTTGTATCTCAGCAACATCTTTGACTTGGGAATGAAAAATACATTTTTGTTTTCGTAGTCCTGATTCTTTAGGTAAACAAACTAAAGCATTTAGCCATTGTCTATGAGAGCTTTTCTTACCTGTTCCCCATTTTTTTCTTTTTTAGAAATCTGACTCTTTTCTCATGAATTCTCATGTAGTAACTTCGGCTGTGTGAGATTTTGAAAGGCAACTTAATGTCCTTTCAATATTCACTCCTAATCCCCCTAATCTCCTTCCAATATTCCCCCCGAAAAGTGACCGATATATCCCAAAATGTCAGGATAGTTCGTATGAATGGGAAATGTTAATCTGGGAGTTAAATAATGTTTGTGAAAGTGTCTTTAAAAATATGTGCTGATTATTATCATTTCCCAGAAAAGGGCGTCTTCCCTGCCCAGCTGGTCACCATCAGCCTGAGGAATAAGGGAAGGCAATCGTGAGACACAGAGGAGGCAGAACCAGGCAGAAGTGGGGCCTCATCCAGGGAGAGACTCTGAGCCAGCAGAGGCATGTTCCCGGCATTCCAGGTCAGCATTTGTGTTGACAACGACCAGCATCTCAGCAACAGCTTCACCAGAGCCCAGAGACACAGCAGACTTAGCTGGGACTTCAGCACAGGGCCAGTCCTGCCTTTATGCGTGTGGCTCCTGCCTACCTCTCCAACTGTATCTCCACTCTCTCCCTGCTGCGCTCCACTCAGCCAGTCTCTCATCCTTGCAGGTCAGAGAACATGCCAAGCTCAACCCTGCCACTTGTCCTGTACCTTGCCGTTTCCTCTGCCAGGAACACTGCTTTTCTAGATCTCTCCATGGTCACGTCCTCTTTTTGATTTTTTTCCCCCTCAAATGTCACTTCTTGATCTTGACCCCAAATGAATCCCACCTTCCCCATTCACACTATGAAAAATGCCACTCATTCATTATCTCCTTACTTGACCTTGTTTTTCTTTCAAGCCTAAAACCAGCTGACATATGGGAGACATAGGCTTCTTGTTTTGTTTTATTAATGCTTATCTTTCTCACTAGGGTGCATATTCTATGAGGTCAGGGACATTTTTGTATTTGTCTCTTTATTACCAGTGCCTACAGTAGTGCCAAGTATACAATTGGTGCTTAAGAAATATATGTCTGCCACTGTATATGTGGCAGACATGAAATGAATGAATGAACTAACCTATGTCTGTCATTGTGCATTCCTCTTGCTCACAATTACCCTTGAAGAGGTGAAAATCATCTTTTAAAGAGAGATCCACCCCAAACTGAGGCCTATCATCCATTCAGTTATCAGTCAAAAAGATTTTATTGGACACTGACCATGTACAATGATTTGTTAATACTTGTTTTATGTGAGGCTCTATGTTACACCCTATGGTGTTTACCCCTTATTAAGACTGTCCTCATTTTTCATTAGTCAGAGTTGTTTAAAGCATTCAATAATTTGTAAATGCTTCCCTCCTATCACTCAATTGTGAATTAACATCCTCCTAGGTTCTGTATATACTTGCTACAGCATTTAAAGTCAGAATGATATTATTTAATTTGGAAATGTAGGATTTGGCTTTTCAACTACATAGAACTTTTTAAAAAATATATCATGCACAAAACTCTGTCCTCTGGCGCCATCTCAGAGTTATCACAAAAATGCTGCACATTTCCTTCCGGGAGGGAATGTCCCAACTCTGTCCATTTTGGGTAATAACGCCATTAAACTTGGCATTATTTTAAAACTTGCTCCATTTTAATGCCATTATAAGAGGGTGCCCAGCCATCTGGTCTTCCCTTGGCTCTCCTCCAGCAGGCTGTACACCCATGCTGATGTCTGCCCCCGCGCAAGGCGCCCGGCTGGGGCCCAAACACCCTCCAAGCACCTCCTGGGCAGCCTGTGCTCTCCTGCCCCCTCTGTGTATTCCTTTGGCATTGGCACAAATTTGTGCTTATAATGGAATTAGTAAGTGACACCAGCAGCCTCTTCCAGAGTGTCAGTGATTCCTCTAAATGGAGATGACCTTTCCCTCACCTCAGTGGTGCCACATAAGCCAAAACCCCAAGTTTGGAAGCACAGATTCCACTTGGTGTTTCCCATTGTTTATGGCTTCCCAGCCAAGTTCTCAAGCCCTGTGAACTTGTTTTCATCCAAGTTAGTTAAATCCAGTTCGGCAGCAAACATTTCATGACGTAGAGGAGATCTCCAAATATGTGTGGCCCTCTTCAAGGGCTGAACTAATTCTTTTGAAAGCAGTTCACTTAATAATTCTTGCTGCTATTTAAGTATAAAATCAGTAAAGAAAGGTAAGTCATGGGTCCTGTGGGGAAGACAGAAGGAAGCAAAACATTCTCATTTCCCTCTGCTGCTGGCTTCTATAGGTGTCTTGCAATGTAATGGGCTTTGGTTTGGCATGATTAATAAGGTAAGAAAAAAAAAGAATTTCATATAATAAGTCTATTTAAATAAATAAATAAATAAATTCATGGCAAGAAAAAGCAGATAACCTATATGAGACTGTAACCACTCAAAGGGCTATATTCCAATATGCTTCATTACTCCCTAAACTTAGCAAATTATCACTATGTAATTCTTAAATAAGACATAATGGACCTTAAGCCTTCTCTATGAGCAGTGTCATTGTACCTGCCTTACTGATACCTGAGAAAAGCGCGCTCCCAAATAGAGACTTGGAGGTCAGGATCACCCTCACAGGCCATCCTCTTACCGCATCTCACAGTTACATCACTGCCTGGGACAATTCCCTTGTCAACTGTCTTGTATATGTATATCCCTTTTGGAGGATGAGACCACAGAGTGCGAATTGCTAAGATACAGCACCATAGTAGAAAGACCAGTGCAATAGGTGTGTTCTACTCACAGAGGTATCTTCCTTAAGAGAGATGAGGTATTAAAAACAGGAGACTAGTGATGCCCGCCAACACTTGGACGTTCACAATGTCTTTTTAGCGCCCCAGATGAGATAGGTGGAACTTGCACAATTCTATGCAGGAGGAAATCTCCGTAAAGGAAAGGAACAATGGTGACCTAAGAATGAGCAGAATAAAATTTCACTTGGTTTTTGTGTTTACTGGGACTCTCATTTCCCAAGCAGGTAGCTGCATGCTAGCGATCCTCCTTTTTTGGCTGTGATTCCCAGATCCCAGCTGTGATTTGGCCTTGAAGAATAAAGTTGCCATCAGTGTACACTTGAACCCTGCTTCAAGTCTGTTACAATGACATAAGTTGGGTTGGAAATCTATAACTTTGTAGGTTTTCCACATGCTGGTGATGGATTTTCCCTGCTTTTTCATTTTAACATTCTCATTCCTGCCCCAGTTACAGTAATCCACTTTAGAGATGCATAGTTCATCCAGTGAATTATCTTTCACATCAAAACCTGGCATTTAACTGATATGAGCTCTCCTTGCGAGTTTTAATGTGTGTCTGTGTCTGTATACTCTGGGGAATGTGCATTTGAATTGGGGCTGGAGTGGGGGCAGGGGCTGGCAGGGCCCTCAGCATGCCTTGTGTGCGAGTAAGCCCTGATGTACCTGTTATGGAATTCTCTCTGATCATTAATCATAAACATGTCCACTATTCAAACTCTGTTTTTCCTCTCATGTGTGGTAGTCAGACATTTCCACCCTAACATGAGCAATTAAGTTTTGAACTGTTTATATATCCTTGTTTTACCTCATTTTATTGGAAAAGGTGAATGACATGGAATCTAGTTCATGAGCCAACACAATTGTGTTAATCAAGGCACGTACTTAGTGGCAAAACTAAAAACGGAAAATGGAAAACCTGATTTCCCTGTCTCCTACTTGAATCATCTGAATTATATTTTATTGTTTTTATTAATTTATTTACTTTTTAAATACATTTGTCTCTGCCTTCCCCCAACCTCTTTCCCTTGCCCCCTCCCACTTCCCCTTTGGTTTTGTCCATGAGTCCTTGCTATATGTTCCTTGACTTTCCCCTTCCCTTCCCTTTCCCTGCCCCCCCTTCCCTCTTGTCTCTGTTGATTTCTTTTCCTTTCAGTGTTGCTGGTCATATTTTCCTTGCTTCTTTGCATTGTTGATTAGGTTCCGCTTATAGGTGAGATCATATGGTATTTGTCTTTCGCCCCCTGGCTTATTTCGCTTAGCATGATGCTCTCCAGTTCCATCCATGCTGTCGCAAAGTTTAGTACTTCTTTTTTTCTTTCTGCTGCGTAATATTCCATTGTGTATATGTACCATAATTTTTTGATCCAGTCATCTACTGATGGGCATTTAGGTTGCTTCCAACACTTGGCTATTGTAAATTGTGCTGCTATGAACATTGGGGTGCATAGGTTCTTTTGTATTGGCGTTTTGGTGTTCTCAGGGTATAGTCCCAGCAGGGGAATCGCTGGATCAAAAGGCAGTTCCATTTTCAGCTTTCTGAGGAAATTCCACACTGCTTTCCACAGCGGCTGCACCAGTCTACATTCCCACCAACAGTGTACTGGGGTTCCCTTTTCTCCACAGCCTCGCCAGCACCTGTTGTTTGTGGATCTGTTTATGATGGCCATTCTGACCGGTGTGAGGTGGTACCTCATGGTGGTTTTGATCTGCATTTCTCTGATGGCTAGTGATGCTGAGCATCCTTTCAAATGCCTCTGGGCCCTCTGTATCTCCTCCTTAGAAAAGCATATGCCCAGGTCCTTCGCCCATTTTTTGATTGGCTAGTTTGTCTCCTTGGAGTAGAGTCGAGTGAGTTCTTTGCATATCTTGGAGATCAAACCTCTATCTGATGTATCATTAGCAAATATATTTTCCCATAGGGTTGGCTCCCTTTTCATTTTGCTGATGTTTTCTTTAGCCGTGCAGAAGCTTCTTATTTTTATGAGGTCCCACTTGTTTATTCTTTCCTTTATGTCCCTTGCTTTAGGAGACATATCAGTGAAAAAATTGCTGCGTGGGATATCTGAGAGCTTCCTGCCAATGTTCTCCTCTAGGACTTTGATGGTGTTGCGACTTATATTTAAGTCTTTTATCCATCTTGAGTTTATTTTTGTGTATGGTGTCAGCTGATGATCCAATTTCAATTTTTTGCATGTAGCCGTCCAGCTCTCCCAACACCATTTGTTGAAGAGGCTGTTATTGCTCCATTTTATGCTTCTGCCCCCTTTGTCGAATATTAGATGTCCTGAATTATATTTTAAAAACTCAGCAGTATGTATCAATATAAGATTAAAGTCAATTAAGTGTTAATGACATTAAATCTCTTATGTAGACAGAAATCTTTTAAAAGATTCAAAATACTCATTTATATTATGCCCTCCATCCATACATTTCATAAAACAAAGCATTCCAGTACCTTTTCCAAACCCAGGTTCCATTGCCATTTTTTTTCCTTATCAGGCACAATATTTTCATGCTAGTCTGAATTTTAAAAAAGCCTGATGTTCTGCCTCAATAATTGTAAGACCTTTTGTATTTCTACTTTTGCGGCCATGAAATATGTATTGTCTCCTGAGAGTCTTTCGTATCTCTGTATTCAAAGTGGATAAGTGATAGAGCTCTAAGTAGCCAAACCACTAAAACTTCAGAAGGCAGCTCAGAAAAACCAGCAGTGTCTTATTTTCAAGTGCAGTTATTAGTTTGTTCCTTGAATCTTCATAATGCTTACATCACTTTAGAATGACCCGTCTACCGTCCACAGCAGTTTTCCAGTGTACAGCTGACCCCTCCACTGCCCACTGCCACGTGGGAAGGCTGATGCCTTTTTTCCTCCTCGAGAGAAGATTCTGAGACTAGATACTATTGGAAGAACACAATTATTGTTCTTCCAAAGTGTGCAGGTCACTGTGTGTATTTCTCCAGCAGTGTGTGCACCAGTGCATGGCTTCCACCCACAGCACTTCCAGCCGGCCCGAGAGCCCAAGTCAGAAAGCTGTGTAAGGACTTCAGAGACATGTGCTCAACTTAGCATCTCTTAGCATCCCATTCTCTTCTTGAAGTTTAACATTCTTTTTAGGGTTAGGGACTGAGATGATAGGGCTCAATAGGACTGGATAACATGTATAAAGAGTGGGGATGATTTTGCTTGATGAGGGGAACTATCCTCAAGGCTACCAAGGAGGTTATGACAAGGATGATAATCCAAAGCTGTACATTTTCCTGAAGCACCAGGCAAAAGAAATAGATTAACTTTTAGCTGAAAACAGGATAGAAATAAGCAAGAATTTTCTTATTTTAAATTGTTAGGCTTTTAATTGTGTTAAAGGTAACTTTTTCCTTCATTACTTAAAAAAAAAAATAGATATCTGTATTCTTTTCCTCAGTCGTATCTCAACTTAAGAATATGAACTGAAGGGCTTTTCAAACTTCTTTTTTGCCAGACCTAAGAAATATTCAATCTATTGAGACTGCAGAGTTTCAGAAGCAAATAAGAAAGGACATGAATCCCAAACACAGATAAGCAGACTCATATGCTCCTCTCTCGCGCCCCCTGGATAAATAATTCTAACACTAGGACTCTTTCTCTGGATGGGATTGGACAGTTCCATTGTCCTGGGCAGATAGGCTCCCAGCCCGAGCTTCAGCGATAGCCTGGAGAGAGACCAGCTTCCATTCTCTTTCACCAGTGTCATGAACAGGCAGTAAAATGAATCAGGCTTGGTCTTGAAATCCAGGGCTGAAAGGCACTTTACTCACAAGGTGGGCCCCTCAGATTCCATCACACCACAGCTGGGTGGTAAGAGGTCACTATATAGCTGTTTTTAGGATGAAACAATACTAAGCCCTTAGAAATTGCAGACTATTTACTATTGTCCCACAGTAATTATGGGAAGAGTTTTGGAAGGTCTTCTGAGAAGTTCAGTGTAGTAAGAATGGGGAGAGAAAGCCACAATTTGAATAAAGGAAACCCAAGAGGGCTATAGGAAGTAAAGAAATGAGGGGAGTTTCTCCTTCCTTGTGGCTGGGCCTGCAAATAGCCAAGCTTTCTGGTACTCACTGACAAGACCTCATGCTTTGGACAGCTTTGTTCAGTTCAACAGACATTGAAATGTTCTAGGTACTGCGCTAGTTTCTGGGGATGCAATAATGAATTCTTTCCAGGGCCTCCCCTCACATGACTTAAACTCTAAATGAGGCCACGAATGTGTGAAGCAAATATATCAGTAACCCTTCTTTTCCTTCTCTCTTTACCTGGGTAAGTGCAGCTTAACCCTCCAGATGCTTCTTACATGTGACCTTGTCAGCAAAAAGCTTCTTTGACCTCTCTCACTAGGCTTGGTTTCTCTATGCTTCTATTTCATATCACCATCCACATTTGTCACTTCAAATTTATTTGTGTAAATATTTTCTAATATACATCTTCTTCACAAAGGGGATTACCTGGCTTTGTCAAAGCGATCTTCCCAGGGCTGTAGCTTTTCAAAAATAAACTTGATGGATGAATGAATGGAGTTGTGTCAAAAGCAAGAATGAAAGCATGCATGGGACACTACATGAGGACAGAAAAGGGGAACTTACCCCTGCCAGGAAGCTGTAGAAAGATGTCCTTGAAAAAGATAATTGATCTGAATCTTGAGAATGAATAGGTTAGTCAGGCAAAAAAAGAGGAAACAGGTGTGCCCCGCTGGGAAAGCAGCATATGCTGAATCACAGGAGCATGAAGTGGCTGGCACCGTGAGAACAACAGCAAGCAATGCAGCATCACTTCAGGATATGAATTATGCAGGAGGGCGTAGCGGGAGATGTATGTAGCTCACACACGAAAGACTTTGTAAGTTATTTCAAAATTTCTTTGACTTTTGAGCTATGAGGAGCAAGCCTCTGAAGAGTTTCAAGTCAAGAAGTAATGTGGTCAGACTGGCAATATACCATTCCATGGACAAAGTAGAAAAATGAAGACTTCCAGGTCAAGATAGGCATTGAAGACATAAGCTCAGGGTTACATCCCCATCAGCTCCCCCTAGCACAGGGCCTGTGACAATTGATATGGAGGCTCACAATGCATAATATCAAGTTAGCCTCAATGGCAAATATTGGCTAATGCTATCTCAAGTGTCCAGCTCTCATAGGATTACATGAGAAATAAACAAACTTAGCTAGGGAAGCAAAACAGCTATGGAACAACCAGGCAACAAAGCTATACCTAAGTACAGTGGTACCTTGGTACTTGTTAATTTGTTCTGGAACTCATGGTGAGTGCAAAACCCAAAAAGTGCCAAGTGAATTTTTCAAGCAATGAGTGATGAAGCATTTTCTCTTGTGGGGTGGCATCGCGACTCATAAAAGTTCTAGCAAGTACAACAAGTCTCAAGCAAGTGCCGAGTGCTGAAACATTTTTTCTCATCAAAATGCAATGAGTATAGGGAGTTTGGAGGATGATGAGTACTGAAGTATGACTGTAATGCGATATAAATTGGGAAAACAAAACCAAAGGCCTTAGGACAAAGTTGGACCAGGAAGTACGGGGTAAATGGGGACTTTTTGTAAGAGGTGAGTCTTGATCTTATCCTTTAAGAAGGTAATGAGCCCTGGCCCCGGTGGCTCAATTGGTTGGAGCGTCGTCCCATAACCAAAAGGTTGCCAGTTTAATTCCTAGGTTGCAGGTTGATCCCCAGTCTGGGTGCAGTGCATACACCTCCCCCTGCCCCCCAGTCCAAGTGTGTAAGATCCCTGGTCCAGACAAGTTCGGGAAGAAACCAGTCCATGCTTCTCTTTCACATTGAAGTTCCTCTCTCTCCCTTCTCCTATCTCTAAAAAGTAATGAAAAAAAAAATGTCCTCAGGTTAAGATTTTTAAAAAAGTGATGGAGTAAAGCTGCAGAATAAGAGGGAGTGTACTCAGAAGTGAGCTACCTGGGAAGCCACAGAAGTGGTGAACACCACCCAACAGAAGAGCGCTGCCTATTGGACAGGCTATTAGAGAAAACAACATGTGCGATGGCTCTCATAATAACGCTCATCAATTTACTGTAGTAAAAACTACTTTAAACAATTTTAAGACTGCCCAGTTCCCTCTTCTGAATCTTGAAGCCATTAGGTGGGGCTGAGTAAGGTGTATGTAGTTCTGGCTGGGGCGGGGTGGGCAGTAGCTGTGGGGGCTCAGAGCAGGGTGTCAGAGTCTGAGCAGTAGGGACCCTCCCGGGAAGGCACCTGGTCAAAGGAATTGGCACCTGCAGAGCAGGGCGAGGGGGCTTCCACCTACAGGCACCTGGGGCAGGACTCCGAGTCTGATTGTAATGGATGCTTTTTGCTTATGGAGAAGATGGTCCTTGTCTGTGGGAAATACACAGTAAAGTACTCAGAGTGTTTGAACTGGGAAGGAAACGTGTTAGGACAAAGTGTCAATAATTTACTTTCAAATGGTTTAGTGGTACAAAAAAAAAAGTTTTGTACTAAGCTTACAACCTCTCTGTAAGTTTGAGGTATTTCAAAATAATACTAATTTTAAAAATTGTTAAAGACTGGTAGCTTATAGATACTTATCTATGAACTTGAGTTAAGTCAGAGACATATCACACACTTAGACTCTTCAGAAAATATTTGCTTATAAGATTTTAAATTCTGTCTGTGCAAAAACTGAAAAGAAAAGGAAAGAAAATGAAAGAAACAAGAAAAGCCTTAGAATCTCAACCATGGTTACTTAGATGGTCCCAGAAGTACCTCAGCCCCTGGGCTTTGTCTTATCAGACAAAATCAGTCTTTATTTCCCTATTTCTATTCCTCAGACTCTTACATTCAACTGCTAACAATGACTGGCCCAGAACTGAGCTAGGTGTCAGGAGTACAATAGAGAGGGAGAGAGCAAGCTCCCTACCTCTGTTGCAGTTTGCTGTTACTGTCGTGGTCCAGCCCGTCGTTAAACAATGACAACAGCATCAGGAAAAAGTCCCCAAAGGTACCAAGCAGAGTCCTTCATGTCTGCTGTTTCCAAACTCAGCTCTCCCCCTCCCCCACCGGAGACCCTACAATGTTCCCTGCGCCCTCATCCATTCAGTGCTCTGACACATGTCACTATCAACTCCTTTTTTTCTGCTGGATTCATATCACATCTTCCTCTGGCTCCATGAGGTCAGGGACTCATGTTAGCTGATACATGAGGGCTCAGTGTTTGTTGAATGAGTGAATGAGGGAATGAATGAATGAGTGCTGTGAAAGTGGAAGGACACCTGTATGTGCACGAGGCACAGAAGCAATAAGAACAGGCTTTCCTGAGGAAGTGACATTTGCACAGGCACCTAGAAACCACAGGAAGTGCCAGCTAAAGAGTGTTAAGGTGGGCCTCCTATGAGCAGGTGGGTCAAAAACTGTCCTTGGTCAATGAGAGGTCACTGCTTTCCTCAATACATTTTTTAGTGACACACTTCTGTTCTGTGACAGTATCTCCATTTCTCCCTTCTCTGTTCTCTCTCTACCCAAAGTGCCAATACTAACCTGACCCAAGAGGCAGTTTTTCCCTCTTTTAATCCAGTTGCAGGCCCCCAGGGCTGACTAGCAATTGTTCCCTACAGTGTAGGGCTAGGAGCTGGATGTGAGGGCACAAACCCCAGTTTATGCCATTTATTAGCTGTGTAACCTTAGGTGAGTCTCTTCATCCTCTGAGACTCTTTCCTCCCATAAGAAAATCTGTCTAACAAGAATTGTTATTTCACAGAGTAGGAGCAAAGGCAAATTCATATAAAAGCACCATGTAATCTGCCATTGTTTTGACCACACAACCCAGACATACGGCCTGAGATAAAAAGATGGTAGCTACAAGCAGTGAAGGTTGTCCTTGTAGTCCACAAAACAACTGCCCTTTGTCAACAAAAGACACTGGAGGGAAGATTGAGGTTCCCACTGAAAAGCCTTCTCTGTTCCTCTCTGCCTCATAAAGTGTGGACCTCCCACCCCATTCCGCCAGGAAGTCAGGAGCACATTTCCTGCTTACTGCGCCACGGCCCCAGAGCCCCACCCTCCCGTCCTCTCTGCAGAGGGCGATGCTTCAGAGGGAGGGTGCTTGTGCTTTAATCCTGGCATCAGCATTGACTATCTGTGCCTCAGTTTTCTCCTTTGGAAAAGTGATGTTAATTATACCTGACTTACAGGATTTTTGTGAAGATTAAGTGGGTTAATGTTTATCAAGTGTTTAGAGGAGCATCTGACAAACAGGAAGTACTTACAACATTTTAGCTATTATCCTGCCATAGTCATTGTTTCTATACAAATGGTTTTGTGCACCAAAGTCACTTCACCACAGCGCAATGGAGGTGGCACTGGCACCCGCTGCCCCACTGCCCATGCCAGGCAGGAAGGAACGGCCCCATTTGATGCTGGAAAGTGGTTATTCTATAGAATTGGAATCTCTTGCTCCGAAGATGGGCTGGGAAGCAGACTACAATGAACCTGCTGCTATTTCATCTGGGTGTCCCCACCTTTATAAGGGGGCTGGCAATTCTTAGTCACCCAAAGGAAGAGAAAAACAGTCAAAGATCAATCATCCTACTGGTAAAGAAGTTAAAATCGCATCAACTTTTCTTTGACATGGCACATATTCTTCTTTCCAAAAGAACTTGAAATTTAATTCAGTCAATGGCTGGCCAAAGGGAAAATGTTACCATAGCAACTTATGATTCACCTAGGGATTATTAAAATAAATGTAACAATAGCAGTAATAGCAATAGCTAACATTTATTTCATACCATTTGTGGGCAATGTTTTGTCACAAGTGTTTTAAGACAATAACTCATCAAATGCCTTACAAAAACCCTAGAAGGTATTATCTCACTTTACAGAAGAGAAAACTGTCTCTGTGGTTCCCAATAACAGGAAATTAGGGAGATTTCAATACAAGAGTCAAACCAAGAAAAACATGAATTCAGCAGCCAGTAGGAAGTCTGTCAGGAAATGACATACCTGTCACTTTATCACTCAGCACCAAGAACACTTGGATTTACTGTATGAGTTTCTAATAATGAGGCAACACTTTCAGTTCTCAGAAATGTCCAAATAAAAAAGAAGTCATGTGAAAGGCTGTTTGAGTTGAATCACTTTTACATTGCTTCAAAATTTAGATCCATCATAAAAGATTGGTTCTCTCATGTCTATATTAACAGGAGTTGTATTCTTCAAGTTGTTTGGAAGTGTGTTGGCGATCAGTCACACTTTTATAAGCTTTTCAATGTAAAAAGCATTTTTGAAATGCATTTTAACTGATTCTTTCTATTATGGTGAGTAATAGGAGTTTGATTCCCTTTTTATAGATCAAATTAAAGCTTAAGACACCCTCAAGCCCCAGAGCAAAGTAGAAGAGGATGCAAAAGCCATGTACTCTGTTTAATTCCACCTTATTTCCACTACGTCATATATTAGTTATATTAGCTTCAAGTGCACTATATAGTGATTTGACATTTGTGTACCTTACAAGGTGATCACTCCACTAGTTCTAGTTATCATCTGTCACCATGAAAACTCATTGGCAGCATTATTGACTATATTCCCCTTCACTTTTTTCACCCATCTGTCTCCCCATACCCTCTAGAAACCATCTCTTTCATCTCTTTTTCTTGGAGTCTGTTTTGTTTGTTTATTTGTTTTATATTTTTAGATCCCATACATATGTGAAGCCATACAGTATTTTTCTTTCCCTGTCTTACTTATTTCACTTAGTATAATAATCCTTCTACATTCTTCCATGTTCAATACTGCACAGCACTCCGTTGTGCATACATACCATATCTGTATCCATTCATCTATCCATGGACACCTGGGTTGCTTCCATATCTTGACTATTGTAAATAATGCTGGAATAAATATAGAAGTATGTACATATATCTTTTCAAAGAAGTGTTTTGTTTTCTTTGAATAAATAGCTTTTAATAAACAGATCTCTGCACAGGGTAAAATTCTGTTTCAGAGCCATTCACTAGATACCTTAACAGCTCAATGAACTTATAGAGCATGTCACTGGTTGGGGGATTAATGTATAAAACAGAGACTATGAATGAACCAGTGTGTCAAATTAGGACAAACACTCCCAAACTCTCCTGCAAACAGTTAACCGCATCATCGTGGCTTAAAGATGCTTTTAACGTGCCGGGAAACAAAGACTTTGGAAAACCTCAAAAGAAATCTTATTGATATTGTTGTTCCTTTTTTTTTTTTTTTTTGCTTTAATCCAGGTTGACTAGTAGCCAAAGAAACAAGCTAGTCACTTCTGCTTCCAGTCTCCACCATTTTAACTGAAAAGACAAGCATTTACATTGCATTTTATAAAATAGCATTGAGTGATTTGGGGCTTTGAGACCTACCCTGAGCCCTAACAGATAAAAGGAATGAAGGCTCCTGAAGTAGGATTCAAGCCACAATTCACTCATCCCTAAAAGGTTAGCAGAAAAAGAGTTCACATTGGAGCCATCCAGTTTCCCTCTGGAATGCCCCTCTGAGGCTTTGGCTGAATTAGGGGAAATCCATGTCATCACCTTTCTACCACTTAATAGTCACAGTTATTAGTGACTTCCAAAGGTACTTGGAGCCAGGTTTAGGTCACATGGGGCCAAACAATGCGATTCCTGCTCCCAAGGAGAGAGGAAGGCTCTCAATTTCATTTCACAGTTAGCACGCACTCTACTTTTTTTTCTAAGCACTGCCCAAAGTGAAGTGTCTGGTGTGAAATGTCTACCTCTGATGTTCTCTGGCCTCTGAGGGGCCTGGGCTGTGACCCAGCTTGTTTTTCTGCTCAACAAGCAAGGACCGTCAGCCTGAGATCTGCTGGCTTCCCACTTGAGGGCAGATCCCTAGAAAGATCCTGCCTCTTTCATGCATCTGGTGTTGTGATAGTGCAAGACAACTGAGCTTCAGTGGAGCTGGAACTTGGGACTCTCTGAACACTTCACAGCTGGCACCTATGGCTTCTTTAAGTGGGAAGCAATTAGGAGAGTTGTAGAGAGGTAGAAAAGACAAATGCAACTCCTGATATCGGAGTTGCAACCATCATGATATCGGAAAAGATTTTTTTAATGCCTTGAGTAGAAAGCCCAAAAGACAATGCATCACAAAGAAACTCCTGATTGTATGTACTGTAACAATATACTGCTCCCCCCACGCCCCTGCCTTGCCCCTTGACATCATGTCATACTAACTGATAGTAATGCTGGTAATAAACCACTTCATTGTCATAGCAAATCACTCCCCTGCAAAGTTGCTCTGACTTACTTAGCTGACACTTAGAATTCTAATATTCTGAAGAGTGATACTCCTGTGAGTCTGTCCTGTTGTTTACATATCCATACTGTCCACATGATACCCATTTAGCTGGCTTAGCACATCATCCAATGCAGATATTTTCACCCTACTTGTGATCCAAATCCCCCTTCATTATGTGCTTTCTCCTGTGAGCCTAAGTTAGAAATTAGAGGTTACTATGTATTTTTTGAATCCTGTCAAGCTACCACTGATGCAAAAGGGAAACAGCACCCTTCAGCTGCTAGTGAAAAGCCCTTCTGTTAGGCAAACTCCCTCTCTATAATTAGTTCACATTGCTTTCAAGCTTTGGCAGCAGTAACAAAATGGTCCATTTCAAATATGAAGATTTTTAAAGCAAGCATGGAAAATGAGAGTGGAAGGACATAACTATTGGTGGAGACATTGACTGCCACATACTACGAAGAGTGTACAGCCTCTTATGTTTTACCTGCTGGGACTAGGCGAAGAACCAAGAAACAGACATTGGCATCTGGCTCTGAACTGCAGCCCTATTTTTTAAAAGTGCTTGCCTAAGAGATTGACTGTATCATAATAAAAAATCCTGTTCTCCGACCAGGATAATCAAAACTGTTCTTAACACATCACAGATGAAAAATTTTTTTTTTGTTTCAATATACCATGCCAGGTTATTCCTTAGTCCTCTTATCTCTGAGGAATGACATAAAATAGAGCATCAACAATACTCTGATGCTGCATCCAACCTCCTAACCTAGGGGAGCTTCACTGAAGCCAAGCAGATCCGAGGTTTGTCAAGACCCATCCAGGGGCAGTAAGCTCAACAAAGAGAAGGAGTGGGGAAGGGGACTAACAGCTCCTGAGAGCCTAACCTTTCGTGCTGCAAGAACTGCAGGTGCGTGGTCCCAACCAATCACCACCACCTCAGGAAGTAGCATTTTCTCCATTTTACAAATAAGAAAAATAATGATGAAAAGGGTGTAATAAATTGGCCAGTGTCACATGACTAAGACTTAGGTCTAGGCTCTTTATACTACACCACCACACTGCCCTTATTCGAGCACATGCCCAGGGCAGAGAAAAAAAAAAAAAGAAATGCTAAGGGGTTAATGTTTTATCTCAAAAGCAAGAATAAGTCAGCATTTAAGTTAAACTTTTAATCTTACACATAACACTCTGGAAAAATGTAGAGAACTTATTGAAGGAGGGTAAAATTGAAGATAAGAAGCCCAATAAGAAGGCTATTGCAATCTTCCAAGAGAGTGTTGTTGATAAAGGCTGGTGATCAAGCAAGCATCAGTTAGGAATGCATGTCTTTAAGCAACATAAACAAACATCAGACATTCAGACCCTTTGGCTGCTTGGAATAGCCTTCATTGGAAGAACTACCAGGAGGCTAAGAGTAAGTCTTGAGAATGTACCATAATGCAAAGATCCGGAAGGCCAGGGCACAGAAGTAGAAAGACCCGCATGTAGTGGACCGTTTGGCTGGGATGCTCCTGCTATCACCCTGCCAGGAGTTGCCTCCAACCATTTCTGTCCTGTGACTCTTCACTTCAGTTTCAGAGACACGGGACAGAGCAACTACTTGGCCAACTTTTGGCCACACCCCAGAGACCTAATTTGAGAACCGGGAAGACAGAGAAGAAGCTTCCACTCTTGAATTTCATACATGGAATGCAGACACCTGGAACAGTGAGAGAAGTAATTAGCCCCAGCAGAAATCAGGGTATTACCTGGAAGGCAGAATGGATGCTGGACAGCCAAAAAATGATCATTTTCATAAGATACACTAACAGCAGATTGGGGGAAGATACAATGGCATTTGAAGCGTTTGTAACATTGAACACTTGTTGAGGGTCTGTGCACAAAGCAATGAGTTAGGTGGTATTGGAGATATAAGGAAGTGTAAGGCTCACAGGGAATAAGAGACCCAAACACAAGAAAAATAAATAACAATATTAAAAACAATATATTAGGATGTAGATGATAAGGTATATTAGATTCAGAAAATGGAGAGATTATCAAGTCTAAAATAATTAGGAAAGTCATCCCATGCATCGTGAAACTTGCATAATATGTAGAATTTAGGCCAACAAACAGGAAAAGAGAGAGTATTCTAGTCAGGGAGAATGATCTGAGCAGAGGCATGGAGGTGCAATACGTGCAGTGCATTTAGGAATCAATTCATCCACAGTGGTCTAAGGAAAAGAGTTCATATAAGGAACCATCCCTGACTCAGAGTCAATGATATCTAAGATGCACAAAAATGGACCCCTTTCCCTCTTCTCTTCTTGTTTTCCTGACTTGGTCAAACACTAAGCAGTTCTATTTTAATACTTTAAGGAGGAAAGTAAGGAAGGTGTTATATTTGCAGGACTGAGGGTTGGATTCAAATGTATCAGCAGTAGTGAGAGGAGAAAGAAAACAGACCCCAGATGGACTGGCATTGAGCTTCAAATTCCTGACCCCCCTTGCTGGACCAGGGCCACTTGGGTTGGGCTGAATTCATCCAGATCATTGACAGGGTTCCAAAAGCCCTGACTTCTCTGGCTGCCCCGTTATCCTCCCTGCTCCTCCTCCTTCCTACCCTGCAGCAACAAGGCTTCCATTAGCCTGCAGAGCCAAGGCCCAGAAAGAGAAGGGGGTCCAGGACAGGGAGTGGAAACCTGGCTCCCCCTGGATCCTGGCAAGAGTCTTTGCCCTGGCAGCTGCTTCAACATCAGAACCAGACCTAACGGGACCACCACTCCTCTCCAGGACTTACTCATCTTCCAGGTTCCCACTTTCCTTGAGTGGTGCTGCAGATGCTGCAGAGGGTCAATGTGCTTATTACAGCCCCAGCTGATACTGGTAGGAATTGGTCAGGCCTCTAGGGCCCTGCCAGCGATTCTAGATGCTTTCCTTTCTAGAGCCCTGCAGGCTCCAGGAGATGTCCATCTTCTGTCCTTCTTTCCTCCCCCAGTTCTTGGGCATGATAGACCAAGCTCAACACATTGGGTCATTAAAATGGGATTGCAGAGAGTTGAGATGTGCAGCGAATAGAGGCAGATATATAGTGCCAGGAGTAAGCTTTTGCATTAAGGAAACTCAGAGGAGTGGCAGGATGGATTTTTCCCATCAGAAAAAGATGGCCCAGGCAGTTTATTCTGTTCCTACCACCCTATTTTCTCTGTGGGTCACGGTGACATTAGTCACCTTTAAAACTCAAGCCCAAATTTATAGCCAATGCTAACAGAAGAGTAAATACTTTCCATGTTTCTAGCTCTTTACGGCATTCAGTGGATTAATCAAGAGAAGACAGTGATGTGGTTCAGGCCCTCAAGAAGCTCAAGGAAGAGACAAAAATCTTACTACATAAAATTTACCACCAAGACCAGCTTGAGACACTCAGTTCCCTTCAATGACTATTTGGTATGTTATCCAAAAGGAGTCACTGAACTCTTGGGTACAGCTGGAATGAAAATAAGACAAGACTGGTATAATTCACCATACGATTGCTACTGAGTTCAATGTGGTTCTAGCTGTAAAAGTAAAATAATAAATAAATAGGTTTTTTAGCTGAGCATCTTAAATATCCTCTGACTGTGCTAGATTCTATTACAGAAATGGCCTCAATTGTCATACTCTTCACAATGCATCTTTGTATTTCTTCCCATGAAGAAATGGGATCTCTCTCCCTACTCCGTGAATTCAGGCTAAGCAATGTGAGTTGGTTTGTCTAAGAGAATGAAGTGGAAGTGTTGGTATTCCAGTTCTAAACCTATGCTTCAGGGGCCTTGCATCTTTCTGCTAGCTCTTTTGGAACCCTGTCTCCATCATGAAAATAATCCCATGCTTTACTGTTGGATAATAAAAGACTACATAGAAAAACTAGGATGTCAAGTTGAGGTTTCCAAGGCCAGCAGCCTTCAATTGACTTGGCAGCTGAGCACAGACAGAGTGAGCCTGTCCAAGACCAGAAAGACCATCCAGCCCGTTTTCCAACCTAGAGGAACATGAATTAGATAAATGGTTGTTTTAAGTCAGTGATTTTGGGTTGGTTTGTTACACAGCAATAGGTAACTGTTACACCCATCTTTAGGTTTTTGGATACCCTATTGCTTTTTGAACATCAGGAATCAATATAATTGTTCCAGCCACAAGCTAAGCAATTACCGCTTTGCAAACCTGCCCCTTGAGCCCTGCATATACATCCAGGTCATTTCTGAACTTCATATTTAACTTGTCTGATATTTCTATTTAATCTTGCCTATCTTTCTATTCTTGCTACCATCAAACCTTCATTTCTTTTGCTAGACACTGGAAATAGGATCTTAATTGGTCTCTGCATATTGCACCTTATTCTTTCTGTGATCCTTCACTGGCCAAATAATTATATCTAAACGCTTTAGTTCAGATCAGGACAAAGCAACAACGCCAAAGGGTATTTAGTACCCACTGCGTGCCATCCCAAACTGAATAAGACAGAGAAGCTCAAATCTACTAAGGGTGATAGAGGCCCTCTTTAATCTTGTCCCATTCTCCCTCTGCAGATTCCTGCTCTACAACTTAGCTACCAAAGACATCTGTCCTGTCCCTTAAAGGTGAGATCCTTATCTTGGCATTTTTGCTCATATCACTAATCTCCAAACTCTCTGCCTAAAATGCCCTCCCTATTTTTCCCAGCTGCTTTAACTCTTTGTCTTCCTTCAAGGTCCAACTTAAGTCCTAATTTCTCTTAAACCACCTCCTACACCCCACCCCCGACTCGCCACCCAGGTCATCTTTCTCTTGTCCTAATTCCTTTAGCTCCCCCCTTAGCTGTCAGTTATGGCATCTGCATGGCCAGTAACATACTGACATGGAGACCAGGGGCCATGGTGTGGCCCCTCTCTAGCACCTAGCACAGTGCCAGACACACATGCCTGCGGGTGATAATAATGCTTAATAAAGATAGAGTCAATTAAACTTCTCATCCTCAAGACAATGTAACATGTTGACTCTCCTTTCTTTTACATAAAAGTTCTATACCCTTAATTTGAGGCATCGAATTTGAGGAGAAACCATAGACCCTCACCATTTTTGCTATGCCCCACGAAGAGGCAGGATAAGAACAGAACTCTTCCTGACATGTAAGCACCCCTTGCTGAATAGTTACATCATAGCAGATACCACCCTGGACATTTCATTTGTATTATCTCACTTAAATCTTGCAATGGTCTTATGTGGTACATAATATTGCTCCCATTTTATAGTAACGGAAACTCATTAATGTGAGTTTAACAGCCAGTTCTGTTAAAGTTTTGACCCCAGTTCTGTCTGAACCCAAAGCATGTGTTCTTAGTAAGCTATCATGCCCCTGACTTATCTAATTATTTTGCTCTTAGAACATACGAAACAGCGTTTTATCATCATTGCACTGTCTCATCAATAGTCCTTAACTCCCAACCTAGACTTCAATTCTGCAGAGGTTACCTAACCTAAATCTTAAGTGGTAGGCAGAATAATGCCCTCACCCCGAAGACGTTCATGTTTTCACTCCAGAATATGTAAATATGTCATGTTATATGGTTTGGGGAAATTAAGATTGCGGGTGGAATTAAGTGTGCTAATAAGCAGTCCTGGAGATGGGGAAATGATGCTGAACCATCCAGGTCAGCCTGATATAATCATAGGAGTCTTCATAATCAGAAGAGGGAGGCAGGAGAGTCAGAGAAGATATGACAGCAGAAGAAGCAGGGATCAGAATGATGCAGTTTCTAGAATACAGACAACTGCTAGAGACTGGAAAAGGCAAGGAAACAGATTCTCCCATAGAATCTCCAGGAGTATGGTTTTAGCCCAGAGAGTATGATTTAGGACTTTTGACCTCCAGAACAGTAAGATAATAAATATCTGTTGTTCTGAACTACCAAGTTTGTGGTATTCATTATAGCAGCAACAGGCAACTAATATAGCTTCTCATAGAAATTATTAGGGTTAGTTCATGGTTCAATGGGATGTCAAGACTTCCCACAGCCCAGAAGCCACAGCCTGACTAATTATAAGGAATTATTTTTTTTACTTAACCCCTGTTATGGTGGCATTATTAATTATTGTTCCCACAAATAATGGAGGAGAGTCTTTAAAGAGCCACTTCAAAGTGCTAAAGATAAGAAGAGAGCCAAGCCCTCCCTCTTCTCCTGGACTCATACATCCTGTAGCACCACGTAACATTAAGGTTCTGGTTAGCTGAGATTTCCTGCAGAATTAATGTGTTTTTGTTAGGTTCAAGACGCTGTCTCTCTCCTCCCAACAAAATCAAGAACTGCCAATAAAGTACCAGCCAGCCTGTGGGCCCCCTCTTCCTCACACATACCACATACACAAATAGGAAGATGGTCTCCAAGGCTGTAATTTCCTGGCTAGCAAGTGTCTTGGGTTTCACTTGAGTGGTTAATGGTGATGTCACCCGAGTGCCTTAGTATGGGGCATGTCCAACCTTCAATTAAAAGACTATCATTTACTCTATATATTAACATCCAGGACAATAAACACAGTGGAACATGGTCATTAAAGGCAGCCATAATCCATGGCCTGCTGTGTATTGATGTCAACCCTGTTGCTTTTGACATCTGAAAAAAGTCCAAAGAAAGCACTGCATTTTCAAAGCTGGGACTGCATTGAGATATCCACCCTTGGCTGCATTCCATCTCCTCACCTCCATCTTCTAACCTATCAACATCTTGGGTTCATCCCCAGAGTTAAAAAACCCCTTGTCTTTTACCAAAAAGATATCAGGCCAACGTTCTCCCTGACGGGGAAAACTGCCACAGTTTTCAGTTGATTGAACTTAGTGGGCGTTTGCTCTCAGACAATAAACCAATTCAGGATGTTATAATTCCTAATCTAGAGAATGTCAAAATGTAGCTAGTAGGCCTCAGACATTAAGAATGAAAATGATCTTGTGATGCCAAATGGAAGCAGAGTAGATAATGTTGAAAGCCAGAAAAGCAAAAGAAAATTTTACTCACACTTCGCCAAAATATCTCCAAGTGCTCTTTAGTTTTTTCCTTACATTTTCTAAATTCATTCCATTCATTCAGTGCATACTAACTGATCACTAATTGGTACCAGAAAAATATAAATGTTAATAGGATCACATAGTCTAGTGGAGGAGACAAAGAATCAGTCAATATCAATATTTCTCATTATCTTCTAGCACTTCCTATGTCAGGCAGGCACTATTCTAAGTACTATGAACCCTATTTTGCAAATGAGAAAAGGGAGCCATAGGGCACTTAGGTCCTTTTCAAAAGGACTAGAACCAGAATTCAAGCTCAGCCAGGCCCCTCGCCTGTAGGAGCCATGTGAAAAGTGCAGTGATTCTTCCTGAACCAAAAGGCTCATGCCTCTCTCACCCTGTCAACATATCGCCATGGCAATTTCTGGGGGCCCAGCCACCTTGATTTCTGAGTTGACTTCTTCAGAAGATGCAAAATTAAAACAATTCAAAAGACTTTTTCGTCAGATAGTGGAGGTAGCAGGGCAAAGAAGCGTGGTGGTGTTTCTTATACACTTTGGGTTGCGTGGAGAGATGTGCTCCCGTCATTGAGGGGATGGAAAGATGCTGGAGAGTTAGATGAGGACGTGAGAATACAAAGAAAGCCTGCTCAGCAGTCTAAGGCACTCTGGGACACAACAATTCCAGGGCAGGGACAAAAGCAGGCCTCATTTCTTCAAGGGGCTGGCAGCAACTCACTATTGCTGTACTGGGTGGATCGCACCTGCATATTCCCCTGGGAGAAGATCTGATATGGTTGGTTGTCACATTGAATCTGGAGCATCCTGGGGAAGGTGTGATCAATTCTTAGGCAGAGGCTGCCCTCAGCCCACCCTAGGGCTGCCTCTGCTTGTGTCCCCAGCACCCAGCCTGTTGGGTGGCAGCAGGGTATGTGAGTCTCCAGGTCACAGCACAAGCAAACTGGAAGCGCCTAGGGCAGCATTCGTTAGAAGAAGGCCTGTGAACACAGCAGGCATGTGGATACCCTGTGTGCATGTATCTTTAGTTCAATATAAGTGATTTACTGCTCTTCTGAATTACCTTTGCCATTGTTCCTCGTCATCAAGTGTTTTCTGTTTTGTTTTGTTTCATTTCACTTTGGTTCGGGTAAAGAGTTATTCACTATGTTTGGGCTGGTAGAAGCGGATAAGGAAGTCTCTGCACACCCCTCTGACTCCCGGAGCACAGGCTCCGGGGACTTTCTGGGAAAAAGTCCTCTGTGTGCCATAATGCCACGTTTGGAGGGAAGCTTTTCCCAAGTTGCCTAGTACACTCAACACCCAAGAGCCCTGACGGGGCAGGAGTGGAGAAAGTGAGAGGCCCCGTGTTCCTGAGCTCCCCAGTCGGGCGTGCCTACTCCACGTTTGCGCACCCTGCCTGGGCCCCTGTGCGCTTGCAAACCTTGTAGCCTTGCTCTTTCGAACCGTTCTGGAGAGCTAGACTTGTGGCTTTCCCTGCGCGTGGCCGCCACCTGCTGGAAACAGCCTGGAACTTGCTGCTGGGCCGCATGAGGCTGACACCTGGCCAGCACAGGAGGTGTGAGAGAAGATTGTCAAGTTCCCTCCGTGGCATTCCTTCCAGAGGGAGCCTCTAAGCTGGCCTTGACACACAAGAATCTGTTTTTTAATAGTCTTTTGGAGACCTAAAGTCTACAAATCTCTCTGATAACTCATCTGAAAGTTTAATCACCTTCTCTCAGAAATATTTTCCCTGTTTGTGATCTCAATGATGCTTCTGTTTAGGTTAATTTTCTACTGATCTGTGTTGATCAAGGATGAAAAGCAGCTGCTGTCAATTCTCTGGTAAAGGCTTTTTATGGGCCTGGAGGAAGATCAATGAAAGTGCCTCCTTCTCTGGAAAGGTCCCAGGTTTATTTTCCATTAAATTGACTTTCTTTAGCCTATTTTAAAACTTATTTATCATCTCTGTGGCTCTCTTCTGAATGCTCTAAATTTCTCAACATTTCTCCTTACTAGGGTAGGCAATGCCCTTAGTAAGGATCTGGCTGGAGCCAAGTTCACGGTCTTCCAGCACCATGTGTGCTCTCCAGATGACCGCTCCTTGGCACACATTTTCCGAGCACTGTGGATGAAAAAAGGGGGGCCACACACTGAACCTGGCACGCTCAGGGGGCCCAAAGTAACCACATGGGATGGTCTGAAATTAAAAGTTTCTAACTAAAAGCGGGTCGTAGCAGGTAGCAGTGCCTAGGTCGATATCTTCCACAGCAAAGATCAATCTTTACCTTATCTGAGCGTGTCAATTGTATTTTTGCATCTATAACATACCTTTGGAAGGTCAGGGTCATTTCCTTTTTCCAGACCCCTCAGGGCACAATCACTGCACCCCCAGCAGAGACCACAAAACCCCTCATTGTTACTGTTACCCTATTAATTGTTAACTGTTGACTATCCCACACCCACCAATGCAAAAGATATGTCTATTCCTTTCACTTTTTATTCAGTCCCAAAGGTTTCCCTGCTTTGCTTTCTCCTGCCTCCCATTATCACCAAGGCATTGCAGGTAACCTCATGCGCCTTTTCTCTTGACTGTAATGCATAAAATAAGGTGCAAAACTTCCATTCTCTGGAGCATTTTCTCAGTCTGCTGAGATTTTGCTTCTGAGCAATTGTAGTCAGTTTGGCCCAAATAAACTCATAAAAATTATAGATCTAGAGATTTCTAACGCTGACAACACCTACTCTGTGTAAGGCACACAGGTGAGGCTGGTGTGGGATAGATGATGACTTGCTGATTGACTCTCCAAAATGGAGGCGGAGATAATGCTGCAATGCAGGCACACAAATTACTCTGTAAGACAGACACAGGCATTGGCGTCGCTAGAGGTCAACAACGAAAGAGAATACTTCCAGCCCAAACCTGTATTAGGCTTCCTGTGGGCAGTGGGGACAGAACTGCTCTTTGAAAGTGATATAGTAATTTATAATAAATATATATATATGTTCTTAGACCCATATCTGGCACAGAATTCCTAAAACCCTTGGAATTCCTGGTGGTGAGAGCATAGAGCATCAGTCTCTTGCGATGCTAAAGAGGCAATTTCCTAAGGATGGCTGGGTGCCAGGGGAACAACAGTGTGATTGGAGGGTTGGAACTTTAATTTCCCCGCCCACCTCCAGGAAGGGGAAGAAGGCTGGAGGTTCAGTTCAATCACCTATAGCCAATGATTTCATCTACCGTGTCAATGTAAGGAAGCCTCCATAAAAAAACCCAAAAGAATAGCGTTCAGACAGCCTCCAGCTTGGTAAGCACATGGAGATGCAGGGAGTTTTTGTGCATGAAGACGGCATGTAAGCTCCTCGCCCCTTCGCACATACCTTGTCCCCTGCAGCTCTCCCATCCAGCTGTTCCTGCGTTCCATCTTTTCATAATACACCAGTGATCAAGTAAGTAAACATTTCTCTGATTTGCTACAGCAAGTTAATCAAACTTGAGAAGGGCTCATTGGAACGCCCAATCTATAGTCAAAGAGTTAGAAATTCAGGTGACAACCTGGACTTGTGAGCAGCCTATGAAATGGGGATAAGGGGACCAGTCACTTAGGACCCTTAACCTTTGGGATCTCAGTCTGTCTCCAGGTAGATAGAAGTTGACTTGTAGGACACCCAGGTGGTGTCTGAAAATTGCTCCGTGCGGGGGGAAACACTTCATTGGAAATGGTGACAGGAGTCGTTAGAAGGACACACAGAATTTGCTTGGACCTAAGAAGTGTGTCAGGAGAGGAAAGAGCATTTCAGGCAGAGAGAAGAGCCCGAGGAAAACCCTAGGGACGATTAATACCAGGAATGAATATGAGCTCTTGGTTGCATTTGTGTGGGTGAAGAGGCAAATAGACTAGGCCAGATGGTGGGGGTCTCTCAACAATAGGGAGTCATTATTGAATCCAGTTATTGTGTTTCCTTTGTATTACTCATTTTGATTTTTACTAATTTGAAGACACCTTGTTTTCACCATGCAAACCCCAAACCGTTCTCAGCTGTTCTAGTGTCACTTTCTCCCTAACCAGTATTGACTTGGTTTTGACTTGTTTGCTCCAAGTCCCAGCTTGGTTTTTACTCTTTTGTTTCTCTCTCTCTAAAACATGTCTTTCCCTGGCATTCACTCCCACCTTGTCAAGCCTAATTTTTGACAAGGTCAGGCCCAGCTGGCCAATTCTCCCTGTCACTCATTTCTTTCCCAGATACAGCGAATCTTTTCTACTCCTCTCTCTGCTTTCAGGACACTTAGGAAGGCAGACACTTGGAAGTGAGACCCTGGTCAGGTCACTTGCCCACTCTGATCTCAGCATCCTCATCTTCAGAAAGAGAGGAAGGTCTGACCTCTTGTGATCTTTCTCGATCTTATGCTCTCTAAGGGAGTAGCCTCAACTATCTCTGTCGAAAAGCCATACCCCAAACTGTTTCCACGAAATAATTGTAGCTTTCCTGGAAGAATTTGCTTATGAAATTGACTGAGAATGGAGTTTGAAACAAATTGGATTTGCTAGCAAGTTAACTGGCTTTGAGTTATTTGTTTTCGATTGGGATGAGAATAGAGGAAAAGATGAGAAGCATGCCTCGCTTCCCTCTTGCCAAAGGGCCTCTTCTTAGGGGATATTTCAAAGACAAAAAGAAAATGATGGATGACAAAGCACAGAAATGAGCTGCAGGTGGCATCCAATACGCGATCTCTTCTTGAATTACCCAAACTCTCGCCCTCTCTCTCATCGCTTTATCATCAGACTAGCCCTGTTTGATTCAGCCTGTCCGAAGACAAGACATTCCACCTGGTGTGGCTTTCACTGAAGTCCATTGCCAGGCAGGTCCCTATTTACCCATCTCCGCAGGCGGGAAGTCTCAGGCATACCTGCTCTCAGCCACTTACTCCCCTGATCTCATTCTTTTCTGCAGTACTAATTGCCTACAGCATCTGTCCACCAGGAATATTAAGTACAAAGTGTTAACAACCAGCAAATTAGTAAACTCCAGCCTCAGGCACCTGTCGGGTACTAGAATTAACATGAGCCCACATATCAGAAAAAACAAGAGGGTCATGAGGACGGTGGAGGGAGGACAGAACTAGGAGACAGAGCAGGGAGTGAAAGTCACAAATAAGAATTATACCTCGTCTTACTACTTCTGTATTGCTTTTATTGTTATTGTGATGCTTCATAAAATAATTCCGCATCAATTATTTCAGTTAATTCCGATGATAGACCTGTAAATTTAGTGTTAAAATAAACGTTTGTAGATGGGGAAGCTAAGCTTTTGCTTTGTTAAGCCTTGTAATGAGTGAACTTGACAATTCTAGTATGAGTTCCCTTGAACTGAAAGAAGAAAACATGTGCTGGTAAGATCCCTCAGTCAAATGATAAATTACCTTGGAAAGATTTCTAAGCATGGCACTTCAAGAAATCATGGAGAAAACAATGTGTATGTTTGTTGTCTGGACCCTAGAAACCTTGGAAGTCTGCAGCTACTTAACAATAATAGTATCAAGTGTCTCCAGGAGAAGAATTTCCATTTATAGCCCTGAGGCTTAGCCACAAGCGTGGTTTAAGACGAAACTGGGACGGACAGTGACCACAGGGTAGTGAAGAGCAATCACAGCTGGGTGGTCAAGAAGGGACCTGCAGGGGGAACAACTTTCACCTGAACTGGCCGCTGGCACTCATTCCCAAAGAGAGGGGAATGAAAAGCAGGCACATGAAGCCTTCAGGTAATACCAATGTCAGTCAAACACCAGGGAGATCTTAAACTGCTAACCAGAGAGAAGAAAGGCCTTGGATTACAAGAGAGGACCCACAGGAATGTGGACTAATGGTCCTCTTTTTTATTTATATATTTTTTTTGTTTGCTTAAATACTGCAGATTTTTTTGGTATTTGATGATTTAAGTGGCATCTAAAAGTAGCTGGAGCAGATTCCAAGATCTCTGAAAGCCTTGACTTCCCCACTGCATAACCCATAAATAGTAGGACAACTCATATTTGTTAAATGAGTATCCAAGATGGATGCGTTAGCCGACAGCACCCTCCATGCCTACAATCCCTTTCCTTACTTGAATGAGCATTGTGTTTACCCTTCAGGCCCAGCTTGATACTTCTTCTCTGAAGCCTTCCCTGGTCACAACTCAGAGCATTCCCTTCACCTGAAATCCAATTACATAGATTGTGCAACTCACTTTCTGTTCGTAGATAATTAATGTTGGCAGTGCAGGATACCATATTCCTCTTTTAAGGAAAGAAACTGTATTTCACAGTTCTTTTTATTGCAATTAGTATTTGTTGTGCTTTCAGTTTTTAAAGAACTCTGCGTACTTGTCTTTTTGCCCCATATAATAATTCTGCAAGGCAGATGGGGATATTGAGCTTCTTTGGTTGCGAATGGCAGAAGCCCAACTGGCTGCTGCTTAAGTAGAAATGGAAATTTAGTTCACTCATAAATGCAAGGGAAAAATCCGGGACAGATTGGTAAATTTAGGAGCTAGAATATAGAGTATGATGCCTCCAATACTTCAATGATCTCTCTGTCCACCTGTGTGTGTGTTTCTCTTTCTTACTTGTGTGTGTTGCCTGCCTTCTCTGCTGCTTCCTTTGGCTTGCTCTGAGGTGGAATGTAGATATTCTCTTTCTATGTCAATATGTATAAGTCCCATAGCCTCAACATCATCACCATATTGGAGGAAGGAATAATTTTCAAAAAGAAAGTCAAGGTCTACACCTGAAGAAAGAAGGGAGAACACAAAATACACAGAAAACAAACCTCTACTACAGCAAGTTACAATTGTTATTATCCTCTGAAAACCACATTGAAACTGAAGGTCAAATGAAACATTCTGCTTCTTTGTAGCAGATTCAAGGTGAAAATTTGTTTCCCAGAGCTCTCTCCCCATAAAATATACTATTTCAGTAGCTAACATAGGGCCTTGCTCATAGAAAAATACTCAACAAAATTTAGTCGCTAAAAAATTCATTAAAGCTGCCTCTCATCTCATGCTTCCTTTCCAAATTGGAGTGTTTAGAGCTATAAGAGAAATCAGTGTAAGATAATGAATCTACAAGTCAATAATTACAGTGAAATATAATTTGGAAACTGTTAAAATAAAAATTAGAACAGCAAAAAATAATCTGGTAATTAAAGTGCTTAATATATATGCCAGGAACAATTGCAATAGATTCACATGTGTTAATTCAGTCACTCCTCACAACTCCACTGGGAAAATACTGTTACTCCCATTAATGGAGAGCTTGAGGCTTAGAGAAATTGAGCCGCACCTGAAATCGCACCGATAGTTGGTGGCAGGGCAGGAATTCAGAGCCCTGACTGCCTGACAGCAAGCAGGTCTGGGTTCCTGTCCACTGGCTACACGTCCCTCTACCAGGGCTCCCCTTGGGACTGGTTACCATTCTAGGCGGGACGTTACCGAAGCCGGACATTTCCACCTGACACGCAAGCCTCCCCCTTTTCTGACTTGAATTTTTACCACACTTTTTTCCAGGTCACCTTTAGAGGTGGAGGAAAATTGAAAAGAAATATCTGGGGAAAATAAATGATCAATATATCAGAGATGTACGGAGAATAGATGTCCCTGAAACCGTTATACCTACTCACTTTTGTTCCTTTGCCCAGGCTGTTCCCTCTGCCTGAACCTTGAATCTCTCTGCCTAGAAAAAGTTCACTCACTTTAAGATCCCACTCAAATATGTCTCTGGAGGTTTCCTTGACTTGCCCAAGAAACCTCTGGCTCCAATATACTATAACTGGCAATGCATTCTTCATCTGTGTAGCCCAGCAAGATTACGGGAGCCTTTGGGGAAAGGGCTACTCTCCTGTGCCTTATTGGTGTTGGGGTCTCCAGTGCCCAACACAGAGCCTGGGACATAGGAGGTGCCCAGTGAATGCTTGTCAAATGAGTGGATAAGTGCACAAAAGTGAGAAAGCATACTGAGTTTGCTTACTTGTTTGGAGGGTCCACAAATGGATTCCAAAGTGATTTCCAATTGAGTCTTTTGTTACTTAGGGGTATACCAAGACTGAAAGTCCTGGGAAGGAAATCAGTGATCTTGGAGGGGGATCAAAAGAAACAGTCCACGTATAGTCCCTGGCTTTGTTGTGTCTGAAATGCCAAAGGAAAAAGAAAAAAGAATAAATATAAGTTAAGCCGTATAACTAGCAAGATGCTATAATCAAATTATTTTGGTCACGGCCTCTCAGTCCTAACCATAGGAGTACACAAAAATCATCTGTCCTGTATCAAACACAGAAGAATTCTGGTGGGTGTATTTCCCCTCAGCTGTGTACACAAGTAACTCATTAGTCCTCGTGTGGGTGTGGACCGCACCATGGTTTTCCCTCCCCTGACCTTTCCACTCAAGCATCTGGAACGAGATGCTTCCCATACCTGTACAGCGCAGTTCTGCATGGTCTCCATTGACCGTGCTCAGTAATGAGCTTCAGCTTTGCACGCCAAACAATGCAGAACTGTCACTATTGCCACCACATGTTGGAAGTTAATGTACTTTCACTTGTTTTTGTCTATCACTTTTTTCATTTTCATTTTAATTTTTTCAATTACAGTTGGCATTCAATATTATATTAGTTTCAGGTGTCCAGCATAGTGACTAATACATATTTCTGGGAGGCTATAAACAGAAAAAAATGGAATTGTAAAATTGTAGACATAGAGGAATGTTGGAAATATAGAGCTATTCCTTGTCCACTCATGGAACAACATGACCTGAGGTCTCCAGTGTCCTTCCAGGGTCACACTGCTAGTCAGGAATGCTGGTGACATACCCCTTAGAGGAGTTTATCCTTGCGCTGTACAAAGATCACCTCCCTTGGTAGGAGTGACCCAGCATTGTTGTATCCATCGAAATAATATCTGTAAAATAAACTCTAAGGTTACCAGACTTTCTAATATGGGTCAAATTGGGAATAGTTCATGAGAGGATATGGTAACTTTTTATTTCGGATACACTCTAAGATATTTCTGGACTCTTGCAGAATCTGGATGACCTAACTGTGCTAGGGATAAAGAAGTTTAGGAGATTCAAGTTGTAGGGTCTTGAAAAGAGAACAACCGACTTGGAGGTTAAAGAAGTTCCTGAACAGAGATGTGGGGGGCGGGGGATGAAAAATGAGCCTGGGTATTTAAATATGGTGAAAAAGGGCTACTGCAGACCAATACTTGCTCAGCCTTGGGGAGAGAGTATGATTGCTTTCTTAACATTAGACTTGGCCATACGACAGGCTTTAGTCAAAGATACGTAAGTGGAAGTGGTATGTGTTATCTCCAGGCAGCAGTTTTAACAGTGAGTCCATAACTCACCACGTTCTCATTTGCCGGGTTTGGAATTGTGAAAGTCTGTTGTGAAATTTGGTTCAACTTCCATGTGATAAATCCCAAGTGGCTACAGTGAGCAGCCTGCTTTCAAGTCCCTAGTGGACACGTAGTGTGAGCAAGAAACGTGACTTGCTGTTATAAGCTGCTGAAAGTTATCATGATATAGCCCGTATAGTCTAAAAAAGACTGGGGAGCCTGTTCATTCTGAGAAGGATGGTTTATGAATCAAATTGAGTAAGGCTGGATTCCAGCTCAGCTGTGCACCTGTAATTTGCCTGCGTGTAAACCCCTCATGTCCTGAATTTGATGGCACCATAAAGGATTTTATAAAGTCTTTGTGATGTCTCAAGTTGAATGATGATTCACAACAGAATGAGAATCAGAAAGGACAATGGAGTAAAGCCGGGCCCCCTGCCTGCCCAGGCAAAGCCCCTGCGCTCCACGAGCAGAGAAGACGAGTGTCAGAGCAGGAGGCCACGCATCCTCATTTATATTTTTCCCTTGGCATTCCCATCACGTCTTCCCTCCCATTCCCAATGGAATCTGATGGGCCTGAGTAGGCAAGTCTGCCGTTGACTATGTCTACGTGAGAGTGTGTGTGTGCCTATGTGCATGTACACATGTATACTCAAATATTCAGAAAGCACTTGCTAGCTACCGAGAAAGCACTGTTTTCTGTATCGACACTGTCTAAACTATCCAGCTTCCCTAGTAGCATTAACACAGATCTAACTCTTGGCAGCACATTCCTATTAGAGTTGGGGCCATGGCTACGGCTGCTGCCAGTGGTCCAGGCCCAGGGTACTGCCTCACAACACGTGCCAGTGTCATGCAGGAGGAAGGTAAAGGCCTTTTCTCACATATCACCTCAGTCTACACCCTTCTCCAAAGAGCGGAGGCAATACACTAGGCAAGGTAAGCGGCACTGGAAATTTCTAAATCAGATGGTTTAAATATGAGTAAAAAAAGAACTAGCTGATCAATGGAATTCAGAAGCCAAAGTTGAAATTCACCTTCTAGAGGGTCCATTCTGTGCATTTTTGTTCTCATCTTCACTTTTTATGTAGAGTCTACCTGTACATGAGACTCCCAGAGCGTTAGTGTTGAGACGTGCACTGGTCCAGTCTCCTAATTTTATTGATGAAGAAGCTGAAGGCCAGAGCAGTTAAGTGGTATACCAGCTCCAGCAGGCTGCTGCATCCATGGCGGTTTGGGAGGAGTCCCAGTACTAGGCAAGCCACTGGCTGATTTATATAAAGGAGACCAACTGTTGTAGCTGAATCTTGATTGGGATGAACTTGTTCCTTTCTTTCTGACATTTTCATCAACACAGCCATCATCAGCCTTTCAACATGCGCCTGTTTACTTTGTGTTTCACTAAATGCTCTTTACATGACTCTCAGAGACTATTTTGGTAGCTTCCTAGACACAGAAAATGTTTTGTTTAGGCCCCACCTTGTGTTCAGGGTGTCTGGGGCCTGTTGAAGTTGATTGCATTTGAGAGAGAAAAGACAAGGAGTCAGACAAACAGAAGGAGATAGTTATAGATCTGGCTTCAAATCCTTCTCCTTCCCGCCTCCGCATGCCTCTCTGTCCCTTCTTTCCTCCCTACAGTTAGAACTCTGTACCAGTCATTGAAATAGTTCTGGAAGCTGAATTACAAAGAATTTTGGACATAAAGTTCACACTCTAGAGAGTTGCCACAATATCAGGATTTCATCCATTATTGCAGTCTTAAATCACAGAGCCCTTAGGAAACATCTATGCCTACCACAAGTTGAAATAGAGCTATAAAACCTTTTCTTTAATAAGTAATTTTTCCATGAAAACAACACTTCTTAGTCTTCCAGGACTTATATTGCTGTTGGGGTTTTTTAAGCATTTTTTTAAATGGAAAGACTTCAAATTCTCTAAGCGTGATGCATTTTTAATCCAACAGAGCTTCACCTCTCAGTAGAAACCCATCTTCAGGAAGGGGACTTGTTCCCAGAGGAGCTTTTCTGACTTTACCCTCCAAAAAGCTAGGAAGGTTAATTTATGAACCCTTCACATGTCTAGGAAGAGTCTTTGGACAGAGGAAAGGAGCCAAATATTCTTCCCTTTTGCTGGAGACAAGACAAGATACATTTGGGTCAATATGGAACTAAAAATTAAGGTCAAATCTTTGGGACAACTACTCTTATGACACATATACATGAAAATGGATCTCCAGAGTAGGGGAAACATTACGAAGTGTCTTCCTATTCTACACACAATTTAAGAATCTTTCATCTGAATTCATTCAGATAGAATTTTGCCTAAGGGTAAAAGTGTGCGTTAGACTTTTTATCACAAAAGTCCCTACTGTTCTGAACCCAGATCCCAGAAAAAAATAATAGAAATCACAAACCCAAGGTAGAACAAGATCTCACTGAAGTAAAACCAAAAATTCCAGTCCTCATGCAGTCAACGGGGAACATGAGTTCCTGCAGGAAACCCCAATCTGCTCTGCATGGGTTCCACATGGGCACCAAAAGGCAGGTGCCAGGAGCTCAGGACTTCATCTTTTGTTGCTTTTAGAGATCGAGTTTTTAAGACAGGAAATTTGAAGACAGTTAAAGTCCAACTAACTCTTTGAAAAATAAAATTAGACAACAGCTCTTCAGTCATCCAGCATTTATTGAGCACAGTATGTGCCAGGGACTGGAGACTGAGTAACAGACATGGCTCCTGTCCTTGTGGTACTCATAGGCACACACTTCAGAGAACTCTCAGCCACATGCGACAAGCATTGCAAAAAGAGGAGTCGGTGGCATTGAAGAACCTAACAGGTATGACCTAAGCTAAGGATACAGTGGAGGGGCGGCAGCCTGGAGAAATAATAACCTTTAGAGGCCCTTAAATGAGACCTAAAGGAAGGGCAAGAGTCAGGTGGCAAAGAAGTCATTGGGAAAGTGATTCAAACAGTGATGGCCTACGGAAGCAAAGATATAGCCTGTCTTAGGAACTCAGTTAGTTTGGGCTGCTTAAATAAGACACATTTATGTCTGACAGCTCTCAAGGATGGAAAGTTCAAGATCAAAGTGCCAGCAGACTCAAAGTCTGGTGAAAACTCTCTTCCTGGTATGCAGATGGCCACCTTCTTCCTACACCCTCACATGTTAAAAAGAGAGCTCATTCCATCCTGGGAACATCACCTTCATGATCTAATCCCCTCTCTAATTTCCCAACTCCAAATTCAGCCACAGTGGGGATCAGACTTCAACATAATAATTTCAGGGGGTATACAAACATTCACGCGACAAGGAATGAAAGACTCAAGTGTAGAAAATGAGGGTGGAATAGGTGAGAGATTAAAATGAAGAGAGACAGAGCTAGATCCAGAAGCTCACTGCAGGTTATGATAAGAAAATTGGGCTTCAATTTAAGAACAGTGAGAAGCCATTGGCAGGTTTTAAGTAGGGAAATAAGACTAAAGTTGCATTTTTTTTGAAAGTTCATCTTAGTTACACGTGGAGAATAACATGCAGGGGATTAAGGGTGGTGCTGAGGGATAATTTATGAGATTATGGAGGAGCCCGGGTGAGCGAGGCAAGCGTAGGGACTGAGATGGTAGCAGTGGACATGAAGAGGAGAGGATGGGCCCTTGTGCTATTTAGGAAGAAGAATGGAGGAAATGGTGATAACCAATTGGGTATGACAGGAGGTGAGGAAGAAGGTTGCGTGATCGATGTATGGAGTTTTTATTTGAGCAATAGGTTATGCAGGGCTATTCTGTACTGACAGAAAATGACTGCTAAAAGAATGTCAGGTTTCAGGATAGTTGGAGTCAAGATATTGAGTACAGCCACAAATAAATGGTAGTTTGAAATCCATGATATTGAGGAGAAACCCCAGAGACAGAGTGTCTATATACATCCTAGTTTTCCCAGAACACTTTTGGTTTATGTATGTTGTTCCAAAATTCTGTCCAGTTTCACATGTGTCCCAGAATGTTTTATTTTTTAACAAACTGTTGTTTTAACTGTTGCAATCAAACATGCTGTGATGAGCTTAATAGACTCCCATCTCTTAGGTCAAGCTTCTGCCATTGTCTCATTAGTTACTGAGACCATGAGCTGGTTGCCTTTTATTTCCCCTCTTGAATGTTAGATTTTCTCAGGGCTCAGCCACCGGACCTTCTTTCTTTTTATCTACACTAACGCCCTTGAAGATTTCATCCAGACTCATGTCTGTAAATACAAATATTGACAACTTCCTAATTTCTATTTCTAGCCTAAACATAAATTCTAGACACATGTATCCAGCCATCTATTTGATATTTACTTGGATGTCTAATAGTGAAATATTTCAAACTCAGATATCTAAGACTGAGTTCCTGACCTTTCCCCCAGACACTGTTGCTGTCATATTTTAGTAAATGTGAATTGTATTTCTTCTAATTGCTCAGCCCCAAAACCTTGCAGCCATCCATGGCTTCTCTCTTCCTTTATTACCCTACATCCAATTGGTTTTCAAAGAAACTCATGACTTCACTACCTCTAAGACTACAACCCTGGTTTAAGCCACCATTTCCCTGGTCTATATTATTTCAGTAGCCTTCTAGTGGGTCTCCTTCTAACTTGCCTTCCTACAGTATGTGTTAGCACAGCATCCTATTAAAGGATTGATCCAATCATGGCATTTCTCTGCTCAAAATTGACAATGGCTTCTGCATACCTACTAGAATGGCTACGTACCTATACGTCTACCTACCTATTAGAATGGCTAAAATACTTTTTAACCTTATATGCTAAATGCTGATGAGGAAGGGGAGCAACAGAATTATACATTGCCATTGGGGATGTATACAGACACAATGATACAGACAACCTGGAGATCAATTTAGTATTTTTACAAAGATAAATGCACACTTATGATATAACCCAGCAACCTCAGAGGATTTTGCTAGGGAAATGAAAATTCATGTTCACATAAAAACCTATACACAAATACTTATGACAGGGTTTTTTGTAATTGCTAAATACTAACACCAAATCAAATGTCCTTCAACAAGTAAAGGGTATAGAAAGTACACACAATGAAATACACTCAGCAATGAAAGAAAAGTGACATATTAATATACACAACATACATTATATAATGTGGAAAAAGTCAGTCTGTAAAGGTTGCCTATTCTAGGATTCCATATATGTGACAAGGCAAAAACATCAGGACAGAGAACAGATCTGTTGCAGCGAGGAGCTGCGGTGGGCAGGAGGGGCAGGGAGGGAAGGTTCTAACCAAAAAGAACAGCACAAGGGAATCTTGGGAGGCGATTAAACTGTTTTTTCCAGTGGTGGTTGTACAGATCTATGCGTGTGTTACAACTCAGAGCTGTACAGCAAAAAAGTATTTTACTGTAAATTTTAAAAATAAAATAATAACAAAAGATACCTGAATCAAACAATTGCAAAATAGTATCATTTGAATTTATTTAGGAGATATATGTCTGTGATACTATTTTCTATATTTTACTATATTTGAAATACACCCTGAGTAAAAATTTAAAAATCAAAAATTAATATTAGCATGCTCTCAGCCACTGAGCGCTGTACTGCCATGTATTCATTACCGGTGGTTAAACTGTAATTGCGACCACATGGGAGCTAAGACATCACCTGGGTTGTAGCATTTAACCTTCCATGTGCAGAAAGGCAAATTTGATTGCTGTTAAATTGATGTCCTAACGGCAAAATGATCATAATGACCCAAAACTACCATTTTTTCATAATGAATTATTTTACTCATTAGAAAGTTAAAGCTTACATCGGGCATTTTAAATTAAAAGATATTTCTATAGAATAGGACTTTAGTGTCTTAAGTTATTTAGCAAACTGAGATTTGATCTACCATGTGTAACATTAATTACTATTAATGATGGTAATTACTATTAATTGGATGAATGAGAAGAGAGGTAGATAGAAACTTGTAAATGATGCATTAAAACCAGCTCAAGACCCAGTGACTTCACAGTGCACCGTACAAAGTTTGTTGGAATTTAAAATAGAGGAAAGTAGTGGGAAAATTGTGTCATGACATATCACATAATAACAAAGTATACATGAGCTAAATTCAATGTCTGAACTTAATTTGAAATAAAATTCTGTTGTAGAAGTATATAAGATTTATAAGTATAAAACATTTGTCCCTAGTTTTATATTTCTACATACATGTTGAAGTAATTTTATCCTAAAAACAATTTACGTCAATACCAAGGATTCAGAATTGTTTTCCTTTTAGTATTTCAGAACCACTGCCCTGAAGCAGTTTATTCTGTGTAAGAATCACTTTCACAAGCATAGAAATGCTTCATGCTTTGGAAATGCCAGTTGTCTTTTTTTTCTCCGGAACGCGATAAGGCCAAGGATTTTTTCAGCCTGGGGAAAGTAGAAAGCAGGCTCTCGACTGTCTACTGATGGAAGGACAATTTGTACGGAGGCCTTTTCAGGCAAGGAGCAGCCTGGTTCAGCAGCTGAGCTCCCTGGGCTTTCTCATTCCCTATGACCCGCAGTCCCTGCCAGTACATTACAGGTCTATTTCCCCTGAAACTCTACCCAGCTCCCAGAACATTTACTGACTTCCTTACTGCCACCAGTAATATCCAACATAGACCAGAAATTTCTCTCTGTAGCAGCTTTGTTAACTTCTTGGTGGGGGGCAGGGAGGAGGGGTGGTAAGAAACCAACCACCTGCTTCCCCAAAACTTGTAAGACAAGATCTTTGGATACTTTGATGTTGCTCTTCCCCAAAATCCACCTCTTAGTTTTACTCACATTCATTCAACAAATATTTGTTGAGTACCTAGAGATACAATGCTAACAGGATATCTGAAACCTTCTGTTTCTCACATTTCCTTTCGTCCTCTGACAGTGGTTTGCAAACTCTCCTTAGCACCTGTTTATATTCTGGTTGCAGATTTCAGCTTCCCCATATCATGGCCTTCATTGTTGCTGCTACGATGCCTGGCTGTGTCTTATCTTCTGGTCCCATTTCTCTTGATGAAGAAGAGGGGCCTCTCACTAACAAGATTATATCCCTAAAGCCCCAAAGAGAAGGGTCTCAGTCTCAGTTCTTGTATATGATTCATGCATTAATTATTTTATTGTCTTCTAAAGTAACTTCCCCTTTGTTCATTAAAATAAAAAATCCTGAGTTGAGTAATGTTTTAAGTGGCATCAAATAATTTCACGTCTAACAGTCACTCCAGACCTACATATAAATACTTGAACTGAATCCAAACAGGCAGAGCTACTTTCTCCCCTCAGTGTGAATTTAGTTACCTGCCCAGTCTGATCATTGACCAGAAGAATTTCTGTTCATTGAACAGAAGAAATCTGTTTAATTTAAGAATCTTTGTTGCAGTGCCAACCAACCACTCCAGAATGTAGTTATTTCTTTGTAAGAATCTCATTAGATACTTGGTACTCAATACACTTTGCGTAACAGTGTACCATTTGATCAATATACCAGGCATAATGAAAATAGTCTAAGCTATAATCAAGCTATTTAATTATTTTTTGCCCAGCCTTAAAGTGGCCATTATTCCTTAATTCTTTTCACCCTTTCCAACCTCAAAAGTGTCTCACATTTACACAAAACACACAAGAACACAATTTCTCTATGGAACACTAATCAATCTGTCAATCAAAATAGCTACCTATAAAGCCCTGACTGCTATGGCTCAGTGGTTTGGCATTGTCTCACAAACCAAAAGGTTGCCAGATTGATTCCCATCAGGGCACATGCCTGGGTCGTGGGCCAGTCTGCAGTTGGGGGTGTGTCAGAGGCAACTGATTGATGTTTCTCTCGCACATCGATGCACACAGATGTTTCTCTCCCTCTCTTTCTCCCACCCTTCCCCTCTCTCCAAAAATAAATAAAATTTCTAAAAAAATAGCTACCCCCCAAAAGTAACCAGTAGGCAGTAGTGGGAAATGTTTGCATAGCATTTTACTTCTTCCCTGAAGTAGGGGTTGTGGGGGAGGTTTGAAAGTCCTTTTTTCTCATTGCCATTTTGTAGAAGTTACAAATCAACTTTTCTCAATCTACTGAAAATTAATAATGCTGATCTAGTAATGTTTACAGTTTTAAAGTATCTTACAATAGACACTTCAAACATCCTATGAAATGCCAGATGAGAGGTTTTATCTGAAATTTCTGAATAGTTTTCTAAGTAACTAAAGGATACTTTTTCAACCAGAGAACAATGTCATTTTGTCCATCAGTACATTCTCATTTCATATTCAGCCCCAAAGAGGAAAAAAATAGCATCTGTGTAGAGGCTCAGGACAGAAAATCTATTACTCTAATAACTGGGTGCACAGGTCTCTCTAAGCTGACTTTTCAAACTCTCTGTCGTCAGTTTGGCTGCAGGTCTAGTGTATTTTGGCCCATTTCATTGGCTTCAGCTCAGCTTATGCAGACACCTATGGAGGGGGCTGAATTCAATATAAGGGTAGACAATTTATGAGCACTTATAATTGTACACCACCCACGAGCAATTAAACCTGAAAAGAAACTATGGATATCCTCTGCTGCAATGTGAAAATCCCCATCCTCCCCGCACCTCACTTTTTCCAGATTACCTTTTCCAAAGCATGAATGCTCACAGTCTGGAGCCAGGGAACGGGAAGCCATTTTTCACAGCCTGAAGCATTCCTTTGATTTCAGCTCTACTGTGAGCAAAATTTTTCCCCTCTGGGTCTTTCCCTTCCTACCCCGTGTCATAGTGCATTTCACACAAAACTACAAAGACCTGAAAAATCTTGACTTCACACCCGCTACCCAACAATGAGAAGGTACAACTGTGAGTGTCACCACACACATTTTTAAATTTGACCTTGGGCTTAAAAAAATAAAACAGTGTGCAGAGGAAATGCCATTGCTGAGACCTACCAGGAATGAGCTATATCTGGAATAAATGACTTCGCTTTCCATCACCTACTCTGTTGTTTTAGGTTTCTCCCAATTTCCATTTTACAAAATGGGCCTATTGACACACCACTTATCTGCCCGTCAACAGTATTCTCTTTAGACTGATGGTGGCAGCATCATGGACCAGAATTGCTTGACAGACATCAGGATACTAACCTAGGAAGTAGAGGAAGGGAGCCGAGGTTAAAAAGAAATAGACATGGGCCAGAGAAAAGGAGGAGCTGAATCTAGAGGGACACCTTGAGGAAGGGTGTCCTGTTGAACAGAGACTGTGAGTTGGGATGCAACCGAGATGTGAAAGACCAGCAAGCCCCGCCACCTCAACAGAACTTGCCCCAGCAGAGGGATCTAGAGAGTAGGGCAAAGGATGTGAGATTTTTCCAGAAAAGACCATTGGGCAGATTATATAGCAGCAACAGATAGACTGGTATTGTGATGCTTCCAGATATTTGATGTGGAACTGAGAGGAATCTAGCAAAACCTCATTGAGCTTCCACAAGTTTCTAAGTGCTAGGTGGTTTGGAAAGGTCACACTCACACTTAGAGATTAAGCTGCATTAAGCCAACTACAAGGAAATGCTGTGTAACTGTAATTTACCAATATATTTATTATTTTTGCTAATATTCACTTTATTCATTTAATAATTATTCATTGATTTTCTACCACAGTGTTCATAATACCATAGAGAAGAAGGCAAGGACTTAGTCAAAGAAATTGTAAGCTCCATGGCAGCTGAGTCTTTGTTTTGTCCAGTTCCATATTTTCAGAGCCTAGAAGAAAGTATTCACTAAATATTTGTTGAATGAATGAATAAAGCAAGCATATAGCCTAGTATTGGATTATTGTCTTTCCTACCACTAGAATACTATGGTAAATTTGCTTTGCTCACTGTAATGATAACAGAGTAAACTATAAACTCATCTCCAAGTTCAGAGATCTTGGCACATGCGTGAAGCAGGGGTCAAAACTCCCTAACCTAAAAGAGAAATTCCTCTTCCTCCTATAGTGGTTGTTACAGTCCAAGGTAGAAAAGCTGTCTTTGGATATGTCCTTGTCTCAGCATATACACGCAGAACCAGGGATAAGCATCCTGAGAGATGAGCATATGAGCTGGATAGAGGTAGGAAAAAAGGGGTTCCTTAACCTAACCTGAAAAACATGGCTTTGGGTGTTCTGGTCAGAATCCTGGAGAGATGGAAACAGCTCCTTCTCATGGTTGACCAAAGAGAATTTCATGAAAGGGCTATTTTTAAAGAGAGGGCAGAGTTAAAGGAAGCTGACAAGGAATGATTTGGAGAGCCTTTAACTTAAAGACTGATGACACAAGGGGAGAGAGTGGCTGCTGAGACCTGAAAATAATTGTAGCTGTGGGAGAGGAAGACCACATGATTCCATGGCCCCAGAAAGAAAAAAGTGACCACTGCTAAACTGTGGCCCAGGAAGGAGGAAGCCAGGGGTGCACAGCTTGGTCCTTCTCTCCTCTAGCGGCCTCATCTGCCATTGCCATTGCCACTAAAAGCCCCTGGGCATGGAAGCCTGGCTGAAGATGTTCACGGAGATCAACCTCTCCATGCATAGTGCTGGGGAGGGGAGGAAGGAAAGCAGATCTAAAGGGACAGGGAATATCTAGCACATTTTTATATCTCAGTGTCTCTGTTTTCCATTTTGTTGAAAAGCATCTGTCCCCAATGTAGAAAACACATAATTACAATCTATTGATGTACCATCATATGGTGCTGTGAGTTCATTTACACTCCCACATGAAACATAAAAAGCAAACTGTCATCAGTGTTTTCCATATAAAATAATACAGGGGAAAAAAGATGTGGGTGGGGAAAAACAACACACAACATAACTCCTACCATCCCTGCTTTTGTACCCATCACAGGCCTGCATTGATGACCATAGCTGCTTCTACTTCCCATTCCCTCCCACAGCCCTACTCCCACACCATAAGCTCCTAGGCTAGATTAGGTCTTTACCTGATGGTGAGACTCAAACCTTATTTGTATGAAACCTGAATGTGTACTTGTTTTGTATTTATTGGAATACTATCATTTTTCATAGACCAGTATGGTAGAGAAATACTGAGAGAAGCTCCAATAAATTTTCTGGGCTCCAGGCATAGACCTTTTCTTTGTGTTGGGTCTCAGTAATCCACACTTTCTTTATAAGCAAGTTTGATTACCTAGGCCAGTAGAGTGGTCCCCCTTTGCTGGTTGAATCAGCACCATGAGAAACTTCAGTCCCAATTTCTAACTTAGTGGAACCATGATTATCACCTCTTGGAGGCTTTCTTCCCTTGAGCACTCTAACCTCCCGAACCACCAATGCCAAGGCTGTGGAGACAGAAAGCAAGAATTCTGAGTGAGTTATTAAGTATAAGAGTGAGAAGGACCCTTCCAACACCACATATTGCCTCCAAATCCATGAATTCTAGCTGTCAGGACAAAGACACTGAATTTTGACCTCCGCTTTGAGGCATATATCCCAACCTCACAGTTTATTATCTCCCTGTTATTGCAACTGAGCCTGCAGTAGTTCATGCCACAATTATATGAAGGAGGGTGTAGTGAATTTACTGGGTATAAACCCATTTCCATATTTTATTTGCCGTTCCATAAGTCATATGGGGCAAAAATGGAGAAATAGAAAGCATGTAAGTCGGGGAATGGTGGTGCTGGAAGAAAAATTGGGAAGAAAATGCCTATTTAGAATGTATAGCTTTTTCTGTGAGGAAAATGACTGCTGCCTCTCTGAGGGAAGGAGTCCAATAATATGATGGTAGGTTGTTGCCCCGGGGTGATGTTATATCAAAGGTCTAGCATTAGTCTCTGCTGTTGTCAGGTTGAATGCTGAGCAGGGGCGGTGACCAGATCAATCTGATGAGGGAGAGCACATTGATGAGCTTCAATTCCTGCTACCACAGCAACTTCATCAAGGGGCCCATTGAACAAATACCATATCAACTGAAAATATTCTGACCAACAGCCACAGAATTAGTTCATCTTGTCCACCTCATTAGCAAGAGCATCTCCATAATAAAATACTCCCTGGTGGACCTTTAGATAAAAAAAGAATATTCTGTACCCACTATGAGAATTCTATCTTTATATATTACCCCTTGTCACCAATATTCATATCATTCATTCTTAAAGTTCCTGACCAGCCGGTCAAGTTTTAAGCCACTTCCTATAAAGAGGTAGGTACAAACTTCAAGCCATATTCTAGTGGCCTAACTAAACAACCCACTGTAGTGCTTAAAGTTCTATTATTTGAAATAATTTCCCTTCATGAGGGTCTTTCAGAGTCACCCTAATGGGGACCATAATGCAGTGGCTATGCACCTCTGCCTTTGTCTACATATCAAAGTCAAGCTCAAGTTTTTTCTCTTCAAGTCATATGGATATACAGCATTCCACATAAGGCCATAAATGTGAATTGAGAGAGAGGAGGCCATGAACCAAAAGTGGGTGCTGAAAAAGTAAGCCACCTGCTCATGTTGAACCCAGTCACTTATATCTCATTTTCACTTGTTGGAGTGCTCTTGCACATTCCCATTTTTATGGATGGTGGGTCAGATAACACCGGTTCATTAGGAGCAACTCATGTCACATAGTCACCTGATTTTCCATAGTCAGTGTAATGATTTGAATGGGAGCCCTGCAACAGATATGTCGTCCCCTAGAACCTGTGAACGTAACCTTATTTGGAAAAAGCATTTTTACAGACAGAATTAAGTTAAAGATTTTGAGATGAGATCATTCTGGATTGCATGAGTACATCCTAAATCCAATGACACTGTTCTTATTAGAGACAGAAGGGAAGGACAGAGAAGGAGGCCATGTGATGATGGAGGGAAAGTTACACAGTCATATTCCTGGAGCAACAGCAGCTGAAGAGAAAAGGAAGGATTCTCCTCTGGAGCCTTCAGAGGGAGCATGGCCCTGCCAACATCTTATTTCAGACTTTCAGCCTCCAGAAGAGTGAGAGAAACAATTTCTGTTGTTTTAAGCCACCAAGTTTGTGATAATTTGTTGTGACAGCCACACAAAACTAATGCGGTCAGGCACTTAGTTTCTGTGAGGGCCCAGTGGCAAGGTGGAAGCTGTTTAAAGAGAGAATAGTGATCTGCAGAAGGGTTATGGTCACACCCCAAAACTCCAGAGGTCTGGACTGATTATCCCACTGGGGCATGCTAAAGGTGCGAAGGGGAGGTTCATTGCCTTAGATGTGGCTGTGAAGGATTAGGGGAATTTGGAAGTTCAAAGTTCTCAGTCTTCCTGTATCTGCCCCAAATAGACTCATCTTGTAACTCAGAAATATACTCTTTTTATATTTATGCCTTATTATACAAGAATAAGGACAGTTGCACATTTATTAATGCAGCAACTTATCTCTCAGAGCGATTAAGTAATTTGCCCGATGCCACATAGGTGGTAAGTGTCAGAGTGGAGAGTCTGTCCCAGGTATACCTGAATCCTTGGTGCATGGACCTTCTATTTTACCATGTTGCAAGTCCCTAGACATCTGTGCAATAGGGAAAAGGTGTTTCATCACAGATAGGCTTCAGCCATATTTGCCCTGCAGCTATAAAAGATAAAAGATTCTTTAAAAGCTACCCTCATTTAAATATATTGGCCCTGAAGCTACAAAAAAAAAAAAAATTCTTTGAACACTTCCAAAGAGGCTAGCTATCTGATTTTCTCCCTATGCCCTGAATTGGACATTCAAGGCTGGTAATTTGCCCTTTCTTCTATGTATGTTCTCTGGGGCTTCCTAAGTAGCCAGCCTGTGGCACAATCTGTGTAATCTGAATCACCTGACATAACAGCCAACGCCACAGTCACGTGATCTCCCAATGCATTGCCCTTCATCGACATCATCCCATGCAACAGCTGTTGATAATTTGAGTAACTATTATTCTACCACATGCTATGCTATCCATTTCACCTTGGCAAGGAGATTATCTGTTCCCTCATCAGCTATATAAGCAACATAATCACAGACTCCCCTCTTGAGGATCCATTTTCAGGAACAAATCCTGGTTTCATTTACTGAACCAGCCAGGTTCCCAGCAGCAAACAGATGGTACTCTCAAAAGACTAAATAAAGAGAGTTTAAAGAAGGAATATTTATTAGAGGGTAGGCAAAGTAGTCATAAGCCAATAAAAAATGGTAAAGCACATGGCTAGTAAGAATAAGAATGCTGTTACCGCCCCTTAGCTTGAAGATACCAAGGAGGAATTGTTTGCTGGGATTTAGAGGAAGCTGAGGATGTAGGGAAAGCCATCTAGCAGGAGCTATAGCTTCGGGGATAGGAATCCAGCCCCTGCAAAGTAGCTGTGACAGGAAAGGAGCCAGAGAGCTAAGTGACCTGACATTTCTTCCCTCACACCTTCCAATCTCCTGCTGATGCCTCCCATTGGACAAAACCAGTCAGAAACCAGAGGAAAAAGGACTCAGCCAACTGATGGAGTCAGATTGGTTAGTCCGACAAGGCGCAGAGTGGGATGGAGAAGGCTAGAGAGTAGATCTACAGGGAAAAACAGAATTTCCGGCAGTGTTTTTATTCATTGGCTTTGGAACCCAGGAAATACCTATACAGTGGCAGCCAATGTGACAACCCCCTGTGTGGCACAGTCATAGATTAGGGTATGAAAAAGATGTGATAGAAAGAGAGGTTCTAGCCCTCCAGCTCCTGATCTTTCCTCCTGAGATCACCAGAACAGGAGAAGACAAACACCATCGACCTCCGGCAGCTGCCTATGTGCCTGTGTGTACCTTTCCCCTATTAAACTAACTTTCAGGGCCTGGAAGGTGCATGTACTTAGGAATTAAACATCCTTGGACCTGACTCTCAGCTCTGACATTTACAACCTAAATGACAATGAGCAAGTTACTTAGTTCCTTTGAACATTAGTTGCTCCATCTGTGTAATTTGGAATAATAACCATCCTAACAAAAATGTTGCAAAGAGTAAATGAAATAATGGAAAGTTCTTAATAGGGTTTTTCACACATGGTAAATACTCTTTAAATGTTCCTTTTCCATATTGACCTTTTTCTGGTGCTGCTGCAGCCGTCATGTAAAACATAATTGTAACTCACTTTATGAGAGAACCCAGTCCAAGTTCCAAGCAGCTTATAAAACAAAAGCCTTTTAATACAACCTGTTTTTAAGTCAAGAGGGGCCTGTATTCAGGCAAAACTATCAAGGGTCATTGATGATCACATTTTCAGAAATGATAGGATCACTTGAATGAGGATGAAGTGAGTTCATTCTACAAGAAATAGGTAAGTATACAAGAAAGGCTGCATAGCAAGAGGAATAACCTGACAGCTCCGTGTGGATGCTAAGGAAAATACTCTAAAAGAACACATCCACAAAACTATTCACAGTGGTCAACTCCAGAGACAAGAACAGAGTTGGAGAGCTGTGAGCGATAAAAGCAGACTCATACCTTTTAAGTATTGCTTAATTATTTTCAATAAACATGTGTACTTGTTCTGGTCACCTTTAAAAAACATTTAAAACTGTTACATGGTCTGTGTGCAAGACAAAATTCAATATTATGGGCAAAGCAAAATGTCTGATATAGATGTTGCTCACTAAATCTGGAATGAACGATCGATAAGGAAATGGTGATATGTTAATAAGATGGTATTAGACTAATTTATTTACCAAAGAAGGAAAGTATTTTAATTATTTAGCATATGGTATGTAAGCAAATGCTGCCAGCCATAATGTTACCATATAGGCTCCAGGACTATCTATCTATCTATTCTTATTTATCCCTAACACTTAATCTAATAAATGTTATATGCTCAGTATGCAAGTATTGTATGAAAAATGAATAATTTCTTAAAATTGAGAGACAGAGTGGTATGTTGATCAGAACACAATTAAATCATTTTTTGTGAGCACTATGCAATTTCCCTGAGTCTCATCTATAAAGTTGGGGAGTTGACACCATGAGATATTCCAAGACTATCATTGTAATAAACCCATAAACATCTAGCAGGTGTGTCCAATCCATGGCCCACAGGCCACATGCAGCTGGGATGGTTATGAATGTGGCCCAACACAGAACCGTAAATTTACTTAAAACCTTTTCTTTTGCTCATCAGTTTTCATTAGTGTTTGTATATTTAATGTTTGTATGTTTAACAAGATAACTCTTCTTCCAGTGTGGCCCAGAGAGGCCAAAAAGTTGGACACCCCTGGAAAGTTTTGAGAACTGACATTGAGTCTCCAGTTATTTATTTTACCAAGTAAGGATTTAAAAAATCATCATTTTACATTTTAACACCAAAAATATAAGAGAGACATAATTCAGAATAGGGAACAATTTTCCTACAAAAGGACAATGGTAAACCTTATACTAGTGTATACACATTCATACAACACAGGCATATACACACACATTCAGGTACACACAAAATTGTATAATAAATTTAACAAAGATTTACAGCAGATTTTGAATCAAAGGGATTCTCTTCATCTCTAAGATATTGTGAACACATTTTTATTTTTTTAATTATATTTTATTGATTATCCTATTACAGTTGTCCTGATTTTTCCCCACTTGCCCCTCAAACAGCACCCACGTTCCCTCAGGCAATGCACCCGCCATTGTTCATGCCCATGGGTGATACATATAAGTTCTTTGGCTACTCCATTTCCTATACTGTACTGTACATCCCCATGGCCACTCTAACTACCTATTTGTACTTCTTAATCCCCTCACCTCTTCACCCACTCCGTACACCCTCCTCCCATCTGGCAACCATCAAAATACTGTCAGTATCCATGATTCTGTCTGTTTTTCTTATTTGCTTAGTTTGTTTTTAGATTAATTGTTGAAAGATATGTATTTTTTGCCACTTTATTGTTCATAGTTTTGATCTTTTTCTTAAATGAGTCCCTTTAATATGTCATATAATAATGGTATGGTGACGATGAACTAGTTTAGTTTTTTCTTGTCTGGCAAGCTCTTTATCTGCCCTTCAATTCTAAATGATAACTTTGCTGGATAAAGCAATCTTGGTTATAGGTCCCTACTTTTCATGACTTTAAATATTTCTTGCCAATCCCTCCTAGTCTACAAAGTTTCTTTGGAGAAATCAGCTGACAGTCTTATGGGAACTCCCCTCGAGGTAACTAACTTCTTTTCTCTTGCCACTTCTAAGATTCTCTTTTTATCTTTAACCTTTGGCATTTTAATTATGATGTGTCTTGTAGTGGGCCTCTTTGTATACATCTTGTTTGGGACTCTCTGTGCTTCCTGGACTTGTATGTCTATTTCCTTCCCCAAATTTTGGAAGCTTTTTTTCATTATTTTTTCAAATAGGTTTCCAATTTCTTGCTCTTTCTTTTCTCCTTCTGGTACCCCTATGATGCAAATATTGGACCTCTTGAAGTTGTCCCAGAGGCCGCTTACACTATCCTCATTTTTTTTCTTTTTTCTTCTTGTTGTTCTGATTGGTTGTTTTTTTTTTCTTCCTTATGTTCCAAATCATTGATTTGATTCTCAGCTTCATCCACTCTACTGTTATTTCCCTGTAAATTGTTCTGTATTTCAATTAGTGTATCCTTCATTTCTGATTGTATCTTTTTTATGCTATTGAGGTCCTCACTAAGTTCCTTAAGCATCCTTATAATGAGTGTTTTGAACTCTGCATCTGATAGATTGCTTATCTCCATTTCATTTAGCTCTTTTTCTGAAGTTTTGATTTATTCTTTTATTTGGGCCATGTTTCTTTGTCTCCTCATTTTGGCAGTCTCCCTGTGTTTGTTTCTATGGATTAGGTAGAGCTGCTTTGACTCCGTGTCTTGGTAGTGTGGCCTACTGTAGTAGGTGTCCTATAGAGTCTAGTAGCATAGCCTCCCCTATCATCCAAGCAGGGTACTTGAGGTGCTCCCTTTGTGTAGGTTGAGTATATCCTCCTCTTGTAGTTGAGCCTTGATTGCTGTTGGCAGATTAATGGGAGGGATTTACCCAGGCCAGTCAGCTGCAAGGACTGGCTAAGACCACCGACCACCAATCTCTGCCCTCCATGGAGGATCAGCTGTGCAGGGGCAGGGTGGTGATGCTCTGACATAGTCTGTAGCTGTCCACTGGGTGTGTTGGCCCTGGCATTTCCTGGGTGGTGCAGGCCAAGGTCAGCCCCCACATGCATTTTACCCAAGGCCACCCTGCCTGAGCTATAAAGCAATCTGAGGTGGCTGCTACTTGTGCTGGGCTTGGAGATTCCCAGAAAAAGCCAAGCTGTGAATCTAGGCTGCTGCTAGTGCTGGAGTTGGGAGCTCACTGAGGCCAGCTGTTGCCTGTTTGAGAGGATTTAGAAAGTTGTGAAGCCTGAGCCAAGACAAGCCATTCATATGGAAAAGCAGTTTGGGTGGGATAGAGTCTCTGGGGATCTCCAAGGTAGGTCAAACAGTGTTAGCCAGGTTAATGGAGTCTCAGATATGACAACAACTTGATAGCTATGTGGGGGAAGGGTTTTGAAAAGGGACAATGGCCTCCACTTGCCTTGATGCCAGACAGTTCAGTTTCTCTCTTTATGCCTCTAGTGCCTTTCAAGCTGCTACCCTGGTGCTGGAGCTCTGAGGGAGTGAGTCTGAATAGGTGAGTTTGTGTGTGCGTTCTTTAAGAAGAACTGCTTGGGTCTCCAGCAGTTGCTTCTACCAACTAAATCCCCACTGGCTTTTTACAGTCAGAAGTTGTGGGGACTGATCTTTCTGGCACTGGAACCCTGGGCTGGGGGTGCTGTTATGGGGCTGGGACTCCTCACTCTCAAAAAATCCTCCCAAATTTTTATCTACTACATGTGGGTGAGGGACCAGCCCATTCCACATCTGTACCCCTCCTGTCAGTCTATGGATGTGGTTTCTTTAATTCCGTAGTTGTCAGACTTCCATTCAACTCATGGTTCCAAGTGATGGTTGTTCTATATTTTAGTTGTAATTTTTATGTGGTCATGCGAAGAGGTGAGCCATGTCTTCCTATGCTGCTCTCTTGACTGGAAGTCATGAACAGCTTTTTATTTTTCTAAATTTACTTAATGTTTTTATTTTACAATTATAAAATATGTGCATATTTGTTTTAAAAAATCCAAACAGCACTAATGAAAGAAGCCCGCCCAAAGCCTCCTCTGACTCCCCAAGTTAACTACAATTAACATGCAGTATATCATCTTCCAGGATATTTTCTGTGATGATATACCTATAACAGTAGTATAGCTTTTTTAAGGACTAGAACTTACTCTAAACAGTCTATCAATTTTCAGAGTAGAGAGTTACATATGTAGTAATGATCAACCCAACTAAATGTCAATACCATTTAGGGAAAATATGTGTTGGGCTTAATTCAGTAGAGTGGCGCTTTGCCATACATTCCTCACAGTTGGACAAGATGCTTCAGTTTAAAAGTTTTTCTGATCTCAGCAGGCATCTCATTCCTGCATTTTGCACAGAAGATCCCAAGATCCTATCCTGGGATAAAGATCTGACAAGGAAGATAAAATGCTGAGGGATGTGCAGAAGCAAGAGAGCAGGTGGATGTTTGAAAGAGAACTAAAAGGGCTGAGTGAAATCATCCCGAAAGTTATCCAGAGAGCAAGCAAGGGACAGGAAACCAGGGTCTGGAAGTGGGGTAATGTTCTCATAGGGGAGCCAAATATCTAAGGCTGTGTTTTGGGGCATACATTAGTGAATGGAAGCAACTTCCATATCTGGAGGCTCACATCACCTAATTCTCTAAGAGCACATGTCAGAACTAGAAAACGCCAGAAGTCAGTCCTGAGAGGCTGCGACTGTGGCTCCCAAAATGCCGGCACATGTTAGATATTCTTCCCCAGGTTTCAAAATGTGAGAGCAACATAATGCGAAATCCAAACCACTGAGTTAGTGCTCCAGATGTGGTCACAGACACTGGCCATCCTTGCATAGACAAAAGCAGAGAAAAGTGGAAGCAGTTGGCCTGAATTGGGGCATGAATTATCCTTACTAGTACTCACTATTTATTCAAATTTGGCAAATTATTGTGTACTTTGGGTTGAGACAACCTGAAAGTACATAGTCCATATGACTTTACCCTTTAAATATTAAGAGTATTGTTCATGTTAAATAAATGAGAAATGGGAAAGAAACCAGCCATTTGGTGTGAATTTGGTCAAGTATATTCTCCTCTGTGCAAGTCATTTCTTCATGTACATAAGGGATGGCGAACACCCAGTCCCCTGCCACTGTGCCACCATCTTACATATGGCATTCGTCATTAGGAGTTGCACAGAACTTTAATCTGTCAAGTCAGGATACAGCCTCAATGTCCTTTCTCAATCCTTCTCTGGGTCCTTCTCCATGCAGCCTCTGTTAGCAGAGCTGGCACCTTGCACTAAACCTGTTTGCCATAGGTGGACTCAGCGATCTCCAAGATCCCTACTAGATCTAGCCTATGGCTATTCTCTAAGAATAACCCATCAAAAAGAGGGAAAATAACATCCTTGAAATAAAAAGTGTATATCAGTATTTAATCACAGATTGTCATTAACAGAAACTCAGTCAAGGTATTCCAAAGAAAATCTGATTTTTTTTTCGGGGGGGGGTGGCCCTCACCAGTCAGTGGTTCTCCATCCTATAGCTACGTGTAAGAACCCCCCAAGATCTCTTCAAAAAAACCCACTCTTGGGACTGCACAGGCCTGGAATGGGGCGCAGATATGGGCGTTCTGTACCAGCCTCACAGGTGATTTTACTGTGCAGCCAGAAGTAAGAACCGCTCATTCCTACACTATGCAGCCTCTGGGTCTGCGGGTGAAATGTCCAGCCGAGATGTTTCCCAGACATTAGTTCGCGACCGCGTTTTGCTCACAGCCTTGCCCTGAGCTGAGAGCCAGAGCCAGCAATGCCCAACTTCCTTCTGAGCTCCTAGCTGCCCCAGGCTGCCTTCCTGGCTTCCGTCTCCCTCTTAGTACTTGTTGTCAATCCAAGAAAACTGGGGAAGCTAAAGTGAAACCTTTCTATTTGTTTATGTGGCAACAAGCTCAGAGCCTATGCCTAAAAAATGTCCTTGGCTTTTGACAAAGCCACCTTGGAGATGCGTCTGTCTGTTTGAAATAGGCTGGAGCCCAGGACCCTCCCCCAGGAGCCGATCTGCTGAATCAGCCTGTACAAGCAGAGACAGACAGGGTGATTCAAATGCAAGAGTGTTTTTGACATTTTTTGTATCATTTAGCTTCAAAGGAATGCAGAAATTTTAAGGCAGGAGTTTGGATTTGGCTGTGGAGAATAGGTCAAATGGAGATTGATTGATGAGATTGGTATTTTCCATTTGGGGAATTCTTGAACTATAATGAGGACTTGGAGTATGGAAAAGAATCGAAGGTTTATATTTGTTTTTAAACAAAAGATCTCATTATCAGGAGGCGATCGTGTTATCTACCTTTGAAAGCCTTAGAGGGGAGTACAGGGCTAGATCTTTGAGGCCTCAAACAGGTATCTATCTGGGAGACAGGAAAAGGAAAGCACAGTCTCATTTTTACACATAAAAAGAAAAAAAATGAAATAATCTTTCTAAAAAGTAGCACAAGTTCAAAATTGGAAATCTCATCTGCTCTATGATGAAAAAAAGCAGAGTGACCGACTGTTGAGAAAATTTGATATTAAGAGTGGTAAGGGTGTGAGGGAAGGCTCAGCGCTACCATAGGAACAGATGAAAAGTGTGAATATTTTTTTTACCATGGGCCCTGCCCACATGTGGATTGCTTACTATGTTCAGGGGGCTATAGAAATGCAACCTCAAGAAATCTCCATCTAGCTACAGAGATGAGAGAAATGTACACTGTTAAGTAGCAAAAAGGATATACAAATACCAATTGTAATTTAAAGTACAGAAGAGATTTCACAACATAAGTGAAAAGTGGGCTCGGGGAGTAAAGGTAACAGAGCTTGAGGCATGGAAGAGGGTTCTTCTGGCTGGACAAACCAGGGGAGAATCCACAGGGAGCCAGACCCTGAAGGAGAGGGTAAGACTCAGGAGGTAGGGAGAGCACAGGGGGAGGAATGGGAGAGAGGATACAACTTGCTCTGGTCTGGAGTGTCTTCCCTCTTTTCACCTGCACAGCTTTTAGAAGCATGGTCACACACAGGAAACCTTCCCATTGGTTTTTTTCCTGCTCTGGGGAGCATGGAGCATCGGTGATATTATCAGTGTGACCTGTGACCCTAATTGCCTAACACTGAATCAGAATATCCAGCCTATAGCAAGTTTTTCAGGGAAAGATCCTGTGTGAAGCAAATTTGGAGAGAAAGGGAAAAGTGGAGAAAATTCACATTTATTGAGCCCCTCCATGTGCATGCATTATGCTAAGCCCTTCAAATGTATGAACATTTAGTCCTCAAAATAAAAATACCAAAATTAACAGCCCTATATGGTTGGTATTACTGATCTCAATTAACAGAAGAGACAACAGAGACGTAGGATAGTGAAGCAATTTGCCAAAGGCCACAGAGCAAATTAGTAGAAATGCTAGGAAGCGATGGAGGTGATACATGTAATTGAAGGTAAGAATAGAGACCTGGATAATTGTTAGAGATTTGTATTGTTTTATTGCCTTCTACCTTTTCCTGTGGGTGCCTTCCTTTCTCTTATCCCCAAATTTTACTCACATTATTGAATTTTAGAGTTAAAAGCGTCCTTAGACAATTATACAACCCCTCTCTTTTGGCTTATAAGGAACGGGGCCTCAGAGGTAAGCCTGTGTGTGTGCCAGGGGTCACACAGCCAACGGGGAGCAGGACTCAGAAGCCTTCCTGCCCTGTTCCCAGTCCCCATGCCAGCCCCGACGAGGGACTGGGTGAGCAGGAGAAGCAGCGATGTGTGTTGTTTCTAGGCAGTTATAAGAAGAGCTCAGCTTTCTGTCAGTTGTCTATGACTCACCCCTTATTAGAGATCCAGACGTAGCTACCAATGCCAAGTGCGAACAGATTCCTACCCCTTTTGGCTTTGAGAGGCATTTAAGGTATGGCAGAGTGTGCCATTTCCCACATGGCTCCTCTTGTGTACCCTGAGCTGGATGAAGAAAGGAGTCATTGGAAAGAAGAGTGGGCCGAAGATTCAGCTCTTCACCCTCAGACCTGCTTCAGCACCCTTGAGCCAAAGTAGAGGCACCTCTGACAATGGTAGACATTTGTCTGGATTGACAATAAAGTGTTGTCAAGAAACCAGACTCATTATAGGTGTAGTGTCTGTTTTTACTAAAATGCGAATTGACAGTGAATAAAAATGGTAGCTGTGTTCTTAGGTTTCTGTCACCTAAATGCAGACTTAAAGAAATGGGCCATATGGCTGATCGGGGGTCAGGCAGAGAACCTAATTTTCTCTCTCACTGATGTCACTGGTTGTTGAACAGGAAAGTAGACAGATTAGCCCTCATCACGGGAGTGAGGGGACCCAGTTTCTGTTGCTTTTGAGGGCAAGCTACTGATGGCTCTTGAGGCCAACTAGACTAGAAAATAGCACATGGGCTAATTTTCCTCAGCCCAAAGGCCAATTGCCACCAAATCTTACTCCCAGGGACTTGGCCAGCAATACTGCCAGACTTGGCAAAAACCTCTCTAAATGGCCATCAGTTTCCTTATGCACACACATCATGAAGAAAGATTGGGCGTGCTACATTAAAATAATTAAAGCTTCTTGATTCTGTCATCTAAAATTTCTAAAACCCCTAGAATTCCTATTAAATAGAATAACCATGCAGACAGTTTTATTTGAAGCCAAGTCTCAAACTTTAAAACTGACTCCAATCCACTTCTTGCTTTTTCCCCTGGGGGCTTATTCTGTTGACTTCTAGGCGGTTTTACAAGGCTCCTACCAGCTAAATGAAGATGGTTTAATCAACCTGCCAACCACTTCCTTAGTAGTAAGTACAGAAACAGAATACCAAATTAAAGCCAAGAGCTTCTCTTCCCTTTTTCTAAATTTAAAAATGAGGCCAGATCAGCCAAAAAATAAACATCTACTAGTTAAGTTCCAAATCCTAGCTCTGCCTCAACTTAAAGTGTGCTTCTATCACATAACAATTAGTGAGCAGTATAGAAAAAGTCTAGGTCAGGGCTCCCAACTGGTATACTGAAGTCAACTGATGAATGGAAAACCTCTCCCTAGTCTCTAACTTCTGTGACACATTATCCACAAAAGCTATGGTATTTTCAACAGGGAGGGATGTGTAGTTAAATGGCACTGACCCACCCCCACCCCATCCACTGGACAACATCACGGGCATCTGGGTGAGAGTGACCAAAGCTGGTAAGAATAAAGAATAGCCTTTTCCTATAAAACAGAGAGGGGATACTTGTGCTCTGTCATTCAGATAAAAACTAGATTTCAATTACCTCCAAAATTAATTTTCAAAAATTAATTTTTAAGTCTGGTCCAGAATGACTCAAATACATCACCTCTTTTTTCACTTCTTTTTTTTCATGACTGGTATATTATAGGTTTAATTTTTTTAAGTATATTTTATTGATTATGCTATTACAGTTGTTCCATTTTTTTCTCCCCTTTATCCCTCTGCACCCTGTGCCCACCCCCATCAGCATCCCCCTCTTAGTTCATGTCCATGGGTCGTACATATAAGTTCTTTGGTTTCTCCATTTTCTATACTATTCTTAACCTCCCCCTGTCTATTTTGTGCCCTCCATTTATGTTTCTAATTCACTGTGCTTTTCCCCCCATCCTTCTCCTCCTCCCTGATGATCCTGTTCCTGTTCTAGTTGTTTGCTTAATTTGTTTTCATTTTTGTGTTTTTTAGGTTCATTTGTTGATAGTTGTGAGTTTGTTGTCATTTTATAATTCATAGTTTTGATCATCCTTTTCTTAGATAAGTCCCTTTAATATTTCATATGATAAGGGCTTGGTAATGATAAACTCCTTTAGTTTTTTTCTTATCTGGAAGCTCTTTATCTGCCCTTCCATTCGAAACAATAGCTTTGCTGGATAGAGTCATCTTGGATGGAGGTCCTTGCCTTTCATGGCTTTGAATGCTCTTTCCAGCCCCTTCTTGTCTGTAAGGTTTCTTTTGAGAAATCAGCTGATAGTCTTATGGGAACTCCTTTCTAGGTAACTGTCTCCTTTTCTCTCACTGCTTTTAAGATTGTCTCCTTATCTTTAATCTTGGGTAATGTAATTACGATGTGCCTTGGTGTGTTCCTTCTTGGGTCCAACTTCTTTGGGACTGTCTGAGCTTCCTGGATCTCCTGGAAATCTATTTCCTTGGCCAGGTTGGGAAAGTTCTCCTTCATTAATTTTTAAAATAACCTTTCAATTCCTTGCTCTTCCTCTTCTCCTTCTGGCACCCCTATGACTCTGATGTTGGAATGTTTAAAATTGTCCCAGAGGTTCCTAAGCCTCTCCTCATTTTTTTTGAATTCTTCTTGTTTTTCACTTCTTACTAACTCAGTAGGTAAATTCTTCCTAGAGTTTTCTGCAAATCTCAGTCTCCTTGGATATCAGTTTGTGTCAGTCAATGAGGAATCTTATACCAAATTATACTTAGTACTAAGGGGAAGACCATTTGATGCAATATTGTGTTTTACTCAAGACTATCTTTTTCTCAAAATGTGATGCATGATGGTGTAATTGGTTATACTCAAAATCACCAAATGAACAGTATCGTAGATCATCAGTTTTTCTCAAATATTTGGAGAACATTTATCCTTGTATAAAAATAATTACAAACATATACTATACCATAGTGCCGAAACAAAATGTCTATGAATGTCAAGACAAAACAATGAAGATTTCAAAGAAATTTATGGTGGGCCACTGGATGCTATGTGCCAGCCCTCCCACGGTCATGTGCCCACCCTTGCCTGTGAAGGAGAGATCGTGGCAGGGTTGGGGAGGGAGGAAGGCCAGGGAGCATGCTATTCTCTTCGGTCATGTAGAGTACTTCAGTGGAGACAGAGGAGGAGTACTGAGTACATGTTTAAGAGTAAGGATATGTTAGATGAAGGAAAATGTTGGCTTCATGAAAGTGCTGGAGCCATGTTTCCTAAAACTAAGAGCAATTCACTCACCATTAGTCACCGAGAAGTGATTTTAAGGAAAACATGGATAAGCACTTCATATTTCAATGCATTTAAATTTTTTCTATTTGTGATACATTATATACATTTCTAATTTTCTTAAATTTTTTCCTTTAAAGTAATTTAAGTAAAAGAAATGAGTTGAGCTAAAGAAACAAGATTAACTAAATAATAGCACATGAGGCAACAGATATAATAAAATTATAAAGGTGGCAAGTAAATGACTACATCTATACACACTAAATCAATCTCTATGAATTAAGAAATGCCATACTGGGTAAGCCACATGGTCCCTCTATTAAATCTAATAATAGTCTCAAAGAATACTTATTTCCTCATAAAACTATGGAACACCTACCATCATGAATTTTACTCAAATATTTATAGAAAAATTTATCTTTATATGAAAGTGATTACAACTATATACTGTGGTATATAAACAAAATGTGTACAACTGTCAAGACAAAAATTAAAACAGCCTGTTTTTGGCTTAAACAACAGAAATTTAGTTCTCAGTGTTCTATAATCTAGATTTCTGATATCAAGTTCAAGACAATGTTGATTTCTTCTGGCTTTTCACCTTGGCTTCTACATAGCCATCTTCTTTCTGGGTCTTCACCTGTTCTTTTCTCTCTGTGACCTAAACAGCCTTCCTTAAAGGAGCTACAAGTCCAGTGAGATGACAGACTCCACCCCCCGCCCAAACCACTGCAATGCAAGTTTCCCATTGTCATGATGGACACATTCACAAGGTTCAAAGTAAGGGCAGATGGAACAACAAATAAGTCTGCTGGGTTTGGTTCAGAGAAGGCTTTATAAGAGAGGTGACATTTGAGTTGAAGCTTAAAGAGTAGTAGAAATTTACAAAGAGCATTGCATGAGAGAGCATGATTCCCTCCCATAAAAACAATGACAAAAGTTAATGGATAAAAATTAACCATATGTAAACTATTTTAAAAGTTCCTGATTTTAATTCCAGAATAGATGATCTTTTCTCTGTTTATCTTCTCCCTGTCCAAATGATGGTAATTTCTGTCCTTTTCAAGGAAGAAGTTTTATGCGAGCCGGCAGTCTCTCTTCTTGTGCATGATCCCCTCCCCTCAAAACTTACTCAGCTGAAACTTTGAAATAAAGACACGAACTTGCATATCTACAGTCAACCCATAAATATCCCCCTATCTCTATTACCAAAATAAAGGAGTAGGCCATGTTTTCTCTACCCTCTCACTCCACCACCTTTTAATGCATCCTCTTAATTTCCTCCTTCCTGCTGTTTTTTTTTTTCTTTTAATGAGAAAACTGCGGTTTGCAGCAGGAAAGTAACTAGCTCAAGAAAATACAGTTGGTTCTCTGTGTCCATAAGTCTGTTTTAATTTTTTTTTTTTGTTCATTTATTTTGTTATTTAGGTTCCACATACAAGTGATGTCATAGAAACAAAATGATGGAGGGCAGAGGGGAGGGACGTTGGGGAGTGAAGTGAAATAAGTGATGAGATTAAGAGGTACTGATTGGTAGTCACAAAATAGGCACGGGATGTAGGATAAAGCGTAGGGAATGCAGACAATAATGTTGTAATAACAGTCTATGGGCACTTGAGTTATTGGAGGGAACACTTTGTAACCCATGTGAGTGTCTAACCGCTGTGCTGTGCATCTGAAGCTAATACAAAATAGTTTTGAATGCAAATCGTAATCAAAACATAAAATCTTAAAAATAAATAATACAGCTGGAACAGAGAGGACATGCCTTAGTTTGAATTTTAAGCCTGCTTCAGCCATTACACTATGTTGCCCAAGTTTCAGCTGAACGAACATCAGAGGCATCTGTGAGGTGATGGTAGAGGGCCCCCAGGAGAGGTTGGCTACCGAAACCTGAAAATTCTCTTTGAGGAGGCCACTCATGTTTTGTATTCTCCTGTTCAAATCATCTTGAGTCACTCAATGTTTCCTTGCATTTTATGTATTTTGCTTTGCAGTTAGAATTGGTTGGATGTTACCCTTGGCTCTGACTTCCTACTGCTTTACACCTGCCTTTATGATTTCATAAAAAGAAAATTGGCACTTAATTTGTCAAGACTATAGAAAGATGTAGAAGTAAATCCTCATAGAGCTTATAATTTATTGATTGAGACAGAAATGTTTATAACTATAATATTAGGCAAAAAACATTCTAAACAAGAGGGCTACAAGCATGTAGACAAAAGAAATCATTCATTCTGAACAAACAGACTTCACAATGTTGAGGAAGCTGGGAAGCAAACTGCTGAAGCTAAAAGAACTTTCCTATGGGCTGAACCTTCTAGAAATGACTCTCAGGTCAGTAGATTCTCAAACACAGACATGGTCAGAGCAACAAATGTTACTCATAGGATATTAATTATCAATTGACCTGATGTCATTTATTTCTATTGTATGACAGTGACAAGTTCATCAAAGAGTGTCTGGTCAGCACTTTATGTGTCTGGAGGGCCCTGTTGGAAGCTCTACAAATAAGCATATAGGAAAAGAACTCTAAAGAAGAGACCACCAGACCAAGCTTTGGCAGGTGGGTTTTCCTTTAGATGTGATTTGTAGTAACTCCTCTGCCCATACTAAGCAATATCCAAAAAGTACATTCTTGTTTCTTATTAAGGATTTATTGAGAATCAAAACGGTTAAAAGACTGACGATTCCTTAATGACCTCCTGCTTAGAAGCAACTATAGGTAGAATGAGTTGTGCTTCCAAGGATCCTTGGAAAATTTTCCTTTGGATGATGCCCAGAAGCTGGAGAGGTCAAATGAGTTTGAGGACTGTTCTCATCACTTTTGGGAAACTCAAGGCTGCTTTTTTTCTTTTTTTCCCCCCAAATCTATTTTGTTTAAAACCAGACACCTTTATTTCATGAAAACACATTCCTTTAATTTTGAATATCAGAAATGGGTATGTACCCTAAATGGTAACAAGGAGGCATCTGATGACTTAAGCCCAAATGCTTAATAGTTCTCCCAAGATAGACCTGCTTTCTGGGAATGTTCCCTATGGAAACTCCAAATAAATGGGCATATAAATCCAACTTATTGGCCTGGCACCAAACTCCATCTGCCACCTACTCTAACGCAATGCCAAGCAGCTCACAAACTGAAAACTCATTAGGGTGTCTCCAGATTCTTTGTTCTCTGTGTATAAAAAGTGGCAGAGAACATTCTAAGTTGGGAGCCCTTATGCCCAATTGCAACTCCACCCACCGTGACCATAAACATTGAATATCTCAGCAAAACTGTGAGCCAGTAAACATCTAGAAAAATCTCTTTAGACAGCCACCTGCATCCGCCTACTGTCTTATCTTCCCATACCCAAAACTTAGCACAATGCCTGACACATATTAGGGGCTCAAGAAACATAAACACTACCCCAACCAGTGTGGCACAGGGCAAAGTGTCATCTGTTTGATTCCTGGTCAGGGCACATGTCTAGGTTGCAGGTTAAGTCCCTGGTAGGGGCACTAGGCAATCAATCAATGTTTCTCTTTCTACCATGAATGTTTCTCTCCTAGCTGTCTCCCTCGCTTTTTCTTTCTCTAAAAATAAATAAATAAAATATTTTAAAAAGTGTAAGGACTAAGGAATGATTCCATTTTACTAATTCTTTCATCTGCTCTAGTCTCCCGAATTCAGCTCAGTTCAGCCACTGTTTTCAACATATGAAAGTTACTTAAGTTTATTTGATCCGATCAGATCAGAGACAGGGCAAATTTGAAGATGGTGACAAGTTATAATCAATAGCAAAATTATAAGAGTCTCCAGAGTTTTCTGCTGTAGTGTTGTATTAATTCATCTAATATGATACATAGCTCAATACCACTTCTGTATGTACAAATATTAGTTGACCTTCATAATAAGAATTTTTACTTTAGGTTCTGAAAAAGCCTAAAATAGCTTGGCATTAGAACCAACTTGATTTCTCTGACTTAACATGGTCCTTGACAGTTTCCTTATGTATCCATTTCAAAGACTGTGTACAACATCTGGGAACTGTTTGTCTGAACAGGTCTAATATTGATAGATCCAAGGGGCAGAAAAGGTAAGAGAATAGGATAGCTCTTTTCAGAAAGAAGGATAACAGAATTAAAATCTTGGCAGTGGAGACGTTTCTAATAATGGTCGTATGTGTGGGGATACATAGTGGAATGAAAATAAATAATTAAAAGACAAAGAACCATAATGCCAGGATATTAGAAAGTCAACATGGTTGCTGAAATCCCTAAGAATAATGGGAGTGGATAAAATAGAAGGGAGTACTGAATTACAGCTCATAATCAAAGTAGAATTATCTGGGAATTACGGAAAGTGTAAATATTAAGATATGAAATGCTGGCCAGGTGGCTCAATTGATTGGACTATCATCCCATGCACCAAAAGGCTGTGAGTTCAATTCCTGGTCAGGGCACATACCCAGGTTGTGGGTTCAGTCTCTAGATGGGGTGTGTACAGGAGGCAACCCATCAATGTTTCTCTCTCTCCCATTCTCTCTCTCTCTAAAACCAATCTAAAATCTAATATCCTCACTGGACAATTATGGAAAAATCCTAAAGTGGAAAGATTGCTAAAAGTTTATGGTACAACAAAAGTTTAAAAACAATAATGGAGGTTATTTTAATGTTCTACTAACATAAAATATTATAATGCTGCATCCTCTTTCTTACCTAAAAATTCCTTAAAAATAAGAGTAGTAATAATTTTAAAAAGTAATATGTATAGCATGACTATTATGTGACAAACTGTGAGTCAGTAGTTTTTCCCATTATAATTTCATTTAGGTGATAGAGCTGTCATGATTTGTGATTGATCTTCAAATATTAATAGAATTTACTCTTTCTCTTTAAATTGTTTTAATTTTATTTTTCAATTATAGTTGGCATTCAATGTTATATCATTTCAGATGTACAGCATAGTGGTCAGACATTTATATAACTTATAAAGTCACCACCCTAATAAGTCTAGTACCTGCCTGACATCATACATAGTTATTTCTATAGTGACTTAACATAGTTATTCATTTCTGAAATTAAGTGAGGAAATGTACTGAAGGAAGAAAGAAGCATAACAATACCTACCAGATAACTATTATATTCCTGACTCTGGCCTCGGTGTTTAATCTACATTTATTTTCCTATCCTATCAATAGCCCTTTAAAGTAGGTGACATTGTTCCTACTTTAGAGACTATGAAACTGAGACTCAGAGATAAAGAAATTTGACAAAACTCACTGAATTCATTAACAGAGAAGGGATTTAAACAATTCTGCTTGATCCCCATCCATGCTCTTTCAAAACATCATACTACTTTTCAACTAGAAGGACTTTCAAGGAAAATAATGATGGTGCCATTTACAGCTACAATGAGCAGGTAGAAAAAACTCTCAAAGGAAAAACTGAAAATGTAAACTCTTCTTCACAATGGACCAGGAGCGGGATTAGTAACAGGAGAAGGGAGAGCGGGGAGATGAATTGGCATTCTAATTTGCAAGGTCAGAAAAGAAAGGTCAAGGATGAGAGGTATTCTGGAAGTATGTATTTGTAATTGGTAAAGAAGGCTTATTTCTGATATTGCTTATTCCATCCTGTCTCCACTTCTGTAATTCCTCTGAACAGAGAGATGTTTGCTTCGGCCTTTCACCTGTGGTTCTAACAGGATATCAGTTTATTGCTAATATACATTATAGTTGTCATCTCTGGAAAAAAAAGATACACAAGTGCAAAATCTTAGAGTCCATGAAATTACCTACCTTCATTTATTCCAAGGTTAACCTTCTGTCAGATTACCTTGTCAGATCTAAGTTTCCAGGAGGAGTGATGCCATAGAAAGTCATACTTCTCCCAGAGACACTGCAGGAAAATAGCTTGTTTCTTTCTGGGCCTGGTTTGCCTCACTCTTCTAAGTTAATTGTTATTCTTCCAGATACACATGAGAATGACCTGAGGGATACTTTCTTTTAACACCAAGACCCCATTCCAAGAGATTCTGATTCAGCTGATCTGGGCTTGATGCTGGCATCAATTTTTTTAAATTCTGCCCAGGTTATTTCATGAGCAGCAGGACTGAGAGCCGCGGGTCCTTGCCCATTGCTTCCCCCCTTCTATAGACACACACATTCCCACCGTATGATAGCGCAAGCTGCTGGAAAACGCTAGGAATTAAGGGTCAGTTACCCCACTCTTTGAACATTTCCTTTTTTCCCCTCTTCAATTTGCCACCAGTTTCTCTTTTGCAAAAACATTTCACTCAAAAATTATTAGAGACAAGTCGCTCACAGAGGCAAGGAATAGCTTGCTTACCTGCCTCTGCTTCTGTCCCCACTCTTGCCCATTTTTATAATACTCTTGGGTAGCTGAAAGAAAAACTAAACTCTCAGAATCTTTGAAGAAAATACCCAGATACTTTGGAAACTTGTTTGTTCTATGGACTTAATTTCCTGGAATGGCAATATTATAGTTATAAGCTTCCATTAGGGAGAAATGTAATAAACACGGCCAAATTGCCTCAGTCTCGCAAAAAGCACAATGTGTCATGTTACCAGGCTAATAGGCATATCCAAAAGGAGAGAAGGAAATCATAATTATCAAAATCAAGTCATCCTCACTGTCTGTATGTGCTGGTGACACCATCAGACCTGTAGACTCTGCATGAGATAGAGCACTGTATACAGAAAATTCAGGATCTAGGTAGAAATTCAATTTTTAAACATGACAAGACAAATGATAGCATATGCTAACACTCTAATGAAGGAGGGGGAGGAAAGGATGGCATATATACATGTTTTTAGCCATTCCTTTCAGGCTTTCTTTCTCATTGAGTCATTATAATTATCAGCTATCTCTAGTTCAAAGGTGAAAGAGCCGGGGCTCAGAAAAGCTAACCTGAGTCAGTGCAGCAGGCTCAGTTCAGACAGCATCAGTGCCACAAGCCATGTAACCTCAGGAAAAATTGTTTTTCTCTGAATTTCTGCTTCCCCATCCATAAAATATCAAAGTAATAAGAGCCCCTAGTGGTTGCAGAGAGAATTAAATAAAAAATACAAAAGTAATATAACAATCACCAATCATTTAGTAATCTCTGCCTGAATGATATGGTTTTTACTGGAATTCACTCAAGAAAACATAACAAGCGTCCCAGCCAAAATATGAACTCTGGTCTGTGAAACGCCGTTCCCTTTTCACAGCCCAAGAGATACAGACCAACAGAGTTCAAAAGAAGATAAGGAGGATTGAAAAGTTCAGGAAAGATTCCAGAATTGAGGAGATAAAAAGTTGGCTGGGTTTCAAAGAAAGAATATAGATAAGCAAGAAGGCGTGTATTTTCTCCCTCCCCTTTGGGGGTAGGCTAATGCTTTTTGGCATCCTACCTCAGAAATTACATTTTCATTGCTCTTTGATATACAGTTACCAACTTTAGCATGACATTAAGAAGCTATGAGAAAGAGCAGAGAACAAATGTTTGAATGGCAAATTCATCAATCCTAACTCCAAATCCCTCTGCTAGATCTATTAACACACCAGGCATTTGTTCTCCAAGTTCTGCTCACGGAGCCAGACCGAGGCAAAGGGCAAGGTGTGGTCACACTTCCCTCTGCGGGCAGACACAGAGAGAACAGAGCCCTTGGAAACTTGACATCTGTGAAGACTTTGAGTGAAAAGGGCACGTCTTGGAGTGTGCCGCTCTTCCAGCTACCTTCCAAGGTGCCCCAGCCACTCCTCTGGCTTAATGAACTCCACATGCTGTCACAGCTATTTATAGTATCAGCTCTGTGTGTGTTTTGTTAAAGCCTCTAGATCATATTTCTTAGCTTTGCGAGTTTATTTCCTACAATTGGTCCATTAAATTTTACCTCCCTTTCCTCTTCTACCACATTCTTGGAAATCCATAGTCAACTATACAAACAAATGCACGAGATTATCAAAATATTTTTAAGCCATTACTTGCCCTCTCTGTTTTTCTTATGCTCCCCGTAAGTGTGAATTTCTATAGCATCATTCTTTTTGGAAAATTAGATCTGACAGGGCAATGTGACAGAAGCTTAATTCAGCCAAAGGGGCAGGGAAGGAAGAGTCTAGGAGGTCAGCACGTTGTCACCAAGCTTGCTCCTATCAGGTGTAAACTCATCCCAGAAACGGCAACAGGAAAGCAAGACAAACCTCCAGACAAAATAAAAATACAAACAAAAAGGGAGAAAAGTGAAACAGACTAAAGTGACTAATCAAGAAACAAAAGAAGAGTTACCTGCAGAAAATGGAGAAACTGAAAAAGCAGAGTCAGGTGTCTGAGGGAGCAGAAGAGAAAGGAGCTGAATCTGAGTAGTAGCGCAGACCTCGTCTTATAAGAGGAATATTTTTATCATCTATTTTGTAAATGCAAGTATTTCAGCAGCTCTTGAAACCCATTTTTCAGGAGAGAATTTCACCTGATCCACTTTTTAAGCATGTTTAGATAAGTTCAAAAGCTGTTTTAAAAGCTATACAATCATGTGCTTGCTGTTTATCTTTCTATACAATCAAAAAATAGTGGGATACCGAATCCCAGGAAGCCCCTGTTTTAGGTGTCAGCCTCACATTCCTTAGGTTGTGGGGGCAATTTTTAGATCCTATAATACAAAGTATACCAAATGGCAGTTTAGAGTCATAGTCATACCAGTGATCCCGTGACGCCTAGTACTGTTCGTTCCCTTTGCCTCTCCCTGAGCGTTCCCACTGCCGCATCCCAACAGCCCCGCCCCGCCACAGGGAACTCCACGGCGGTTCCTCCGTCCTGGCCCCTCCCCTCTTTCCTCTCCGCTGGCCCTGCAGCGGGCTCTCCTGAGTCCTTGCCTAGACCCTTGCAATAGCCTCTGCATTTGAAAAGAGGTCTCCAGATTTCAAGAGACACACTCCCCTCAAACGAGTCAAGGCAAAAGAGAGCTTGATTGGAAAGGCACAGGATATCCACAGACGGAAGGCCAATGCAACCTTTGGACGGGAAAGGAAGAGATGAATCCTTGCTCCCCTGCCTCCCTGCCCTTGTCCCTGCTTCTCGGCACCCCCATGGCGAGAGAACTACCACCTACAGCTCCCAGGGTGTGCCTGCCTGCAGCTTCTACAACCAAAAGAGGCACTTCATTCTCCAAATCGGTTTCTCCAAAACTGTTTTTTAAAAAAACCAATTCCAGAGAAGCATACCTCTAGATCAGTTAAACATTGCCAAGTAGCAGGGTCAAGTAAGGACATGGAAACTCATGCTTGGAATTGGACGAGGGATGGTTCCCAGAACAGGCTGCATGTTTTTGCAACCACTATGGATTTTCCCTTGCTGTTCCCGCCTCGTAACCTTCATGTGCAAAGCCCTACTCATTCTTTAGGGCTATCTTAAATAACACCACACTAGGAGGCTTTGTTCATTAACCTGCTAAAGATCTCTCTTCTTTGAACTGCCCCCCGCCACCCCTCCATAGCTACTTTTCCTACAGGACACTTTTCATTATTGACCTTGCATTAAGGACAGTGTGGCCAAGTTTTCTGGCACAAATGAATTCCTAGAGATCAGATCTTAATCACATTTATATTCCCCCAAAATGCCAAGCGAATCTTTGCCTGTGACAGGTTCTCAATCATCGTTTGCTGAATGGTTGAGTGAATGAATATAAATGACTGAGAAAAGGTTCATTCATCATCAAACAGTGAAGACTCTTTATAGTGTTGCTGGAATAATGTTTTTGTTGGAGAGACCCTGCATCATGACTCCCCTTGGTAGAGTTAACAGCACCTGAGCACCAGTTTACTAATCTAGGTCAGATGAGAACATGGTTCGACAGCCCAACTCACACATTCACTGATATCAGAGAGATTCTATTAGACTCATTTCAGTTATGCCTGGGCCCAAATGCTACCTTTGCCTTTATGGGGCTTGATGCAACCTGCATACGATCTGTTTCCTCTTCTGCTGAGTGGGAATAAAAGTAGCTTACAGTAGGGCCCCTAGTACTCAAGAGATACTCACCTGGGCCGGCACAGTCACATAGAGCTTGGTCTGAGAGGGCGTCCCACACTTGAATATTAATGCTCTGCAGTCCCCGTCTCAGAATTTGAGTTTTTTAAGTGAAGTTCAAAGGGGAAGCTTGGCACCTGAATTCAGCTGTGTTTCTGCCTCCTGCTGCCTCCCAGGGAGGAGTTCTCGGATGCCAGCTTCCCTATTCTCTGGTGCCCTGGGCCTCACCCAGCCTCCCTCTCCCCTGCCCCCCAGCAAGGTCCCGCACACTGGCACAGGGTGGGTCACAGTCAGGTCCAGGGTGCACTTTCAAGACCCGTTCTTAATGACACCATCTTGGCCCCAGGCTAGCAAAACCAGAGTGCATTAACTGGGCAGCCCAGCAGGTCAGTGTCTCACCCACCCACCTACATCACCTGTCCCATGGGTTGGGGAAGCGGAGATGCCTGTCTCAAGTTGCCCTCCTCAGCTAGGACATGCACATCAACCCAGCAATCAGTGAGTCTCTCTCTCTCTCTCTGCCCCCCGCCCGCGCACCCAATACACACGTAGAGTTTTGGAACAGAGTTCTCAGGAGCTTATGAAGGTTTGTACTCACTCTGCAAGAATCCCCATGCCTAAAGTAGTTCAAAATTAAATAGCAAATAAAACCACATGGACAAGTAGAGAGAGTGAGCCCAGGGATAAGAGGTAAAAGTTTTATTCTTTTTAATAAGTTTTTAAAAATTGAGATGTAATTGACATGTAACATTGTATTAGTTTTAGGTGTACAACACAATGATCTGAAGTTTATATACATTGCAAAATGATCACCACAATAAGTTAGGTAACATCTATCACCTCACATAGTTACAATTCTTTCTCATGATGAGAACTTTTAAATTCTTTCTTAGTAACTTTTAAATATACCATGCGATACTGTTAACTACAGTTTGATTTTTCAATACCTTTAATGGCACTTTTTCCTTCTTTTTAAACAAGAAAACTCACATTTTTATTTTGTGCTGAGCCCTACCTAGGACTGCAACAAGCACTAAAAAGTGCTTAGCAATGAATAGCTATTTTTTTTTTTACTATTAAAAAATATTCACAGAAGTCTGACAGCTTCACAAGGTAGCAGGTTTCCAAAAACACAATATCTATTCTCATTTGATCCCCTGAGTTAGGTAGGACATGGATATTGTGTCCATTCTGCCTGTAAATGAGGAGATTGTCGTTTAAAGAAGTCATGAGGCCTCGAATCACACCGTAGATTAGCGGCAAAGCAAGTCCTGGAATCCAGGTGCTCTGACGTGCAGCCTGTGTTTTCACCAAAGGACCCACCCACCAGTGACCCGCGGGCTAGCGAGGGGGCAACTAAGCAGCCTTTTTCTCACTTCGCTGGAGTGAGAAGGAGCCGATGGCGTCCAGCCGCCCTGGAAACTCTGCTGGGTGCCATGGCACTGTGAGCGTTTGCCCCGGCCACTGCAAGAAGGGGTCCCGCCCTTGCCCTGCATTTGTTTTCTTTCCCAAACCGCACACAACCATAAAAGTCAAAGATGACTCCTGAGAAGCCAGCCATCTGAGTCTCCGAGAACCCAGCCCAAGGCTGTAGATGGCAGGACCACAAGAGCTGTTTCTTTGCTCCTGTTGACTTAGGTCTGTTTACCTAGCTCCATAGTTCCCATTTCCGTGCCTCGGAACTGGTGCAGCCCTCAGATTTATGCTCTAGGCAGACGGGATTTATGGCATGTTCATCGCCCATCCTACCCCAGGACACAGCACCTCTCCCTGCAGCTGTCAAAACCACCCACTCGTACCCAGTACCGTGTCTAGCAGTTCCCTGAGGGAAACTCTTGGGAAATAGTGCCCAATTCTGGCCCAAAGCTTTTGTCCAGTTGCCCAAACCTTGGTGATAAAAATGCCAAATATAATGTAGAGTGAAAAACAGAGGTCAGACAAGGCCAGAGGGCTGGGTGGGACAGGAGCCATAGACTGGAATTAGGGGACAGAGGAGGTTTGGCAGCTACCATGCTCCCAGCTTTGCCTGGAGGCACCCTGGCCTTGGAGACATGGGGAGTGGATGGAATCACCCTCCAGGGCCCATGCTGAGTGCAGAGGTGCTCTTGGGTTTGGACTAAATTCAGAAACCAGCTTCTCTGGGTCCCAGGAGAATTTTGTTTTAATGACTTCAGCTTTCATTGTGGGAATACTAAATGAGAGGAGTATGAAGTCTGCAGCTAGAATGTGATTGAAGTAGCTGCCTACATCAGTCCTTAAGCTGGAAAAAGTAACAGTTTATTAACAACTGCATATATTAAATATAAGCCATTTGCCTTCCATTGGACTTTCAATGTATTATTGGTACATATTATTTCTAATCTTCACAACAACTCTGGGACCACATTTATTATTAAGCTCATTTTAGACATGAGGAAACTGAGGTTTGACAAGTAACAGAACTTGACAAGTTCACAGAGTAAGTGTGAACACAGGTACAATATTTCTCTACAAAGCAAGTTCCGAGTATGCTCTGTCCACTGGGCTTCTCATTGCTGTCTCTCCTGGAAAGAGTGACAGTGGTCTCTACCGCTGACATCGTGAGGATTTACCCAGGAGGCCAAGGAGGACAGCCAGTCTCTGACATGGTCAAGGGTTCTGGGCCTCTCTCTGGACAAAGGAAGAATAGGGTAAGCCTCTCTACTACTAGAGGGGAGTGGACGCAGGTGTAGCCAGTTTTCCCTTCACAGGTTTGTTCTGTTTTTATTTCTTCTTCTCAGCACTTCTAATCATTTTCTCTACTTATGTTAACATTTTTTCCAGTGATATAAAATTAAGGGTAAAAAGATAAAATAAAGTGATGTGATTCTATATGTCTAGTAGCACTTGGCCAGTAAAGAACAAAAAGTAAGATCACACCACCATTACCACCAAAAAAGAATTTGTATCTGTTGAAACAAATTCCATTTTAAAATCATCTAAGTTTTAATAATTTCTGTTCTTCCTTCCCTCATCAGCTTAGACAACTGAGAGGATTTTGATAAGTACACAGACACTCAATAAGATAGATTCCTATAGAAAAAAGGACTTAAAAAAGATTTAAAAGCCCCACTATTTACCTGCAAAATAAATTTCATTGGCTTTTGTTAACTCTGGTATTTGGTTTCTTTATATTTAAAAAGGGAATCTAATTACAAGTACTTAATAACAGATTACCATGTAAAAGCATGATACTCAGTATCACAGGGAAGAGAACAGTAAAGCAGATACAGCCTCTGCCCTCCAGAGTATGACAGGCCCGCACGCATGGCTGGTGCCCACAGAAGTAACTGGAACACCAGCCCGACCGCATCAGGCTGTGAGTCCACACCCAGGCGCTGGCCTTCCGGGCTTGATACGCCTGCCCTGATCACCCTGATCACTTGGGTCATTAGGATGTGGTTGTGATGTACTGCATGTGCAAGCACTCTGTGAGGAACACAGAACTAAGGGATTTTCATTATTGTTCTTAAAACCAAACATGGTAGTTAAGAAAGTATCATCTGCAATCAATCTGCCTGGGTTGGTATCTGTGCTCTGCCACTGACGCTATATAACCTTAGGTCACTGGCTTAATCCTTTAAGCTTTGTTCAGTATGTGTAAAGGGCTTGCACATTGCTTGGCATAATTCAAGACCACAGAAAGGTTATGGGTATTAATATTATTAATCCATGTTCACCAGTACTTGTTAAAACTGTCAAGGTTATCAAAAACAAAGAAAGCCCGAGAAACTCATAGCGAAGAGACATGAATAGTAAATGTAGTGTGATATCCTGGATAGGATCCTGAGACAAATAAAGGAATTTAGGTAAAATCCAACAATATTTGAATATAGTATGAGCCACAGTTAATAACAACATTAAATTTGTGATAAATATACCATAATGATAAAGGATGTTAACAGTAGGAGAGGCTAGGTCTGGGGTGTGTGAAAACTCTCTGTACTATCTTTACAATTTGCCTGTAAAGCTATTCTAAAGTAAAACATTTATTTATAAAAAATAGCATCATGAAGATGTAACCACATCAAGAGAGCTGAGGAACAGGAGAAAGTCTGTCAAATTAACTTGCCTGCATCACAACTTTTCAAGGAACCAAAACTGGCCAGGAGTATTTTCATTAAGGGGGGGAAAAAAAGAAACAAAATTGAATGACTCATATTCACTTATGTTCTTAACAACAAATAAAGCCATCTGATAAATAGCCAAGGTCAAGTCTGCTGTTGCAGTGTGTTTCCAGTGGGCATATGATGAACAATACTGAGAATGGTTTTTGTCTCTAATACATGAGCACATCCTCCTTCCAAGCCCAGTTGGACTCCTGTTGATCCATCAGTTGTTATCAACACCAGGAGACTAAGTAAATAAGTATTTATTTTAAACTATGCCATTACCAAGCATTCTTCCAATATTAAAATCTCAGGCAGGAAGAATGCCTTTCTAGTTCCCCTTTGAAATGGTTTCTAAATGCATTAATAATCTTCCCAACTTTGTTTTTCTGTCATACTTTCTGTTTCTAAATATAAATACACAAGCATGTGTCCTAATTAAGGTCTTATGTGGCTTGTGTTAAGTCTGTGAGTTTGGGTGACTGTTAAAGTACTCTGTGGTTTTGTCCTTTTACTTCAAAAAATACTTTTCCGAGTTACGGTCTCTGTGGTTAATATTCCTGCATACAGGAAGCTTAATTTGTTGCCTGTTGCTTTTGCTCATTTTTCCTCCCAACGGGAGGAAGACGGGCTGAGTATCCAGTTATGAGATATGAAAGAGGGAGGCATCTGCCCACTAGAAAAACAGTTACTAAAAAGACAACGCCAACATTTCCAGTGGACTGATTGTCACTGATAGCTGGGGGACTAGTGACTGGCTCACCTGGAAACATAAATAGCACGGCTTTCCACTACAAGCTATGTAATCTCCAAAGACTGGCCAAGGCCTCAGGAGAGTTTTTGAAAGCTTCTAGATTTCAATCTAGTTTACTTAGTCCTCACATAAAGATTATCAGCTTGGAGTTGCTAAACTCTAAGACCGTGGCAACAGAGATAAAGGATGTTCACTATCCTCTTCTAGGCTTTGCCCAGCCTCCCGTAAAGTAAACATGCAAAAATGGAGGTAGAGGGGCATTTGATGAAATAATGAATTATTGAATGTTTATCACTAAGCCAACTCAGGTTCTTCCCAATCTCATTCCTTCATTTCTGCTTCTGCCTGGCATTGGCATGCCTTGATGCTTCTCTAAAAGCTGGTCAATTACTAGGGGATAGAGGAAATTCATTTTATTTAAGCCTCCTGAGTCTCTGTTTATTCATGTCTTTGATCAACAACTGAGAGAAGCTGTAGCTTTCCCCAGTTTTGGCTGCACTGTGAGGGTGGGTGTCAGCCTGGTCTCTTTTACATCCTTATGTTTGATAGCCAAGGGTATACAGAACACTGAATGGGCTGATCCGTGTGCTGAACTCTCAGGCCATCAAAGTGATGGTAAAAATAATAGTGTAATGAGGAGGACAAGATGCTAGAAAGGGGAACAACTAATTATTAAGAGAATTATAGAAATGAAGAGATTGCCCAGGGTCAGGGTGCCAAAGCCCCAAGAGAGTGACAAGGGTCTTTGATAAAGAATCCTAACCACACCCCCTTGAAGCTGCTAATTTACTGCAAAGCAAACTGGGCAGTGAGATTTCTATCCAAATTGGAGCTTGGAAGTAGAAAATCAAAATATAGTTTATAACCCAAATCTTCCTCTCTTTACTCCCCAAAACACAGCCCTCAAATAAATTGAGGTTTGGTAACAGAAGCAAGAGAATTCTGCTCTCTAATTTCTACCAGTAGGGTAACCAACCTTCCTCTTGTGCCCAGGACTTTCCTGGTTTGGTGTTAAAACTCCTGCTTCCCAGAAACCCTGTTGCCCATGCAAACTTGGAAGGCCAGTCAAACTAAAAGAGAAAGAGAGAACACATACCTTTTAGCAACACGATCCACACTAGCGAGAAACTTTAGCAGCTTTGCAGCTGAATTCAGCCCACCCTTACGTTTCAAGGTAGCTAGGTATGATGCCATCCAGAAGGATAGAGCACGGGGACCTGTGTGTGGGGAGGTGAGGGAGCCCACAGCACCTGTCTTCTCAAGGGCTCTAGGTTATCTGCTATATTCTCTCATTTAGACTCATTCTTGTGAGGGATGGAGGGGCATCCCTTCCCTTTCGCTCCATTTTTAGATGGGAAAAGGGCACTGGGGGACAGTGCTGCTTGTTTGAGATTTCACAGGTCGTTGCACAGCTCTTACGAATCATGATACCTGCTAGTGGGCACAGTGATGACAGGGACTATTAATGCCTTAAAAAAATCCTCCCTGGCCTGATTTAGGAATAAAGTGAGGCTGAATGACCACCTTTCATCTCCTCAGTCACCAGTCTGGAGAAGGAGCATTTGCCTATGGTGGCAGCACATGGGGCCCCCACCCCATCTTGCCTAGAACAGGCTTTGACTCAAGTTTCAAGTCATATAATGACACACTGCGGGAGCTGGTCATCATGCTACCCTCAGCCTGAGGCCTTAACCATGTGCATTGTGCTACAGGAATAGAGGCCTCTGGGGATTTACAAGCTGGGGAACGCCCCCTTCAGTGCTACACGTAAGTCTGCCCTCTTCTGAGCCACCCCCGTTTGCACCCCAAGCGCACCGGAACCTCAGGTCCCCGGGCCAGCACCCTCCACCCTCCGAGCCTGAGACGGCTTCCCGGCTGGACACCGTGCTGGCAACCAGGCAGTCAGGCTGTTTAATGTGCTCCAGTCATTTCCGTAGAATCACCCAGCGGGCCCACAGACAGGTTTGCTTCAATTTTCCACTGGCACATTATCGCCCCTTTATGTTTTCAATAAAATGATGCTGAGGAGGAAACCATATATCTCCACAGAGGTTAAGCAGAAGTTTCCCACCTCCGGAATTCACTTCCACAAGCAGCTGGTGGCTTCCCACACCCAGAGCCCCCAAGAACATCTGTATGCACAGTCTCAGGTGGCAGCCCTGACATCCTTGAAAGGCTTGCGGGGCGGGGGAGGAGAGTGTATGTGGCTCCAGAGGGTGGGGGAGGGGCTTCCCTGTGAAAGCAGGTTATGCTCAATGAGTGAACTAAACATTCCTTTAAAGCTTAGTGTGTATAGAACCACAAAACCTTGTACTATGAGTTGAACTGAAAGAACTAGGCAATGTATCCCCTCAAGGAGCTTTGAATCAAACATTGAGAAAATCAAGGAATAAGCAAAGAAAGGATTTGAGGGTAATAAAGTTATGTAGCTTGACTTCAAGGGTTGTGATGTCAAACAACCTACGACAAAAATGACAAACTGAATTTATCTCAATTGCAGGCTCCCGGGTGTCTTGGGCTCCCAGAACTCAGTCCAAACTGGGAAGTGCTCTGGGGCCTCTGAATATTCATGGCTCTGCCAGATCCTTCAGGTTTCAAGTTGCTTTTCCCAAGGGACCTTTGGAACTACAGAGAGGCTAGGATTCTCAGTTATCCGCTCCTTGACACAGAAGAGAACCTTTTCTGAGAGAGAATCTGTTCATCACTGTGTGTGCATATCACTGTGTGTGCGTACCCTGCACCCAGCTCTCTGCTGTGCTAGGGATATAGAGATAAAAGACTAAATTCATGCCTTTTGTGACGCTCACCATCAAATCCTCTGTCCTCAGGAATTCTCTGGCCTGACAGCATAAGACCTTAACACGTATGAAGCTAGAGGGTAAGGCGAGGATAAGGTGGAGGTAAGGTGAGGGGAGGACTGAGGAGAAGGAGGCCACGGCCACAGAGGCTTCTGTTAGCGATAGACCTTCTCTTGCCCTGCATCCCACCACGAGTCTCTGAGCCACTGCAAAGTTCAGCTTCTCACTGAGTGTGTGGACATCACCCAGTTGTAACATAAAGGAAGAGGACTGTGATGTGATATACAAAATACACATGCGGCCTTCATCCCCAGGCCCTGGCACAGAGCTTCTGAACCCCTTGTAATTTACTAAGTCATAAGGGTAACAGAAGCATCTTTTGTTATTCCTAGTAAGTGCCCGTGCCCAGACACCTCCAGGCCTTTCCCTGTGTACCTCTGCATCTGGCTGTTCAATTATATCCTTTACAATATCCTCTGTAATAAACACTGGTAATAGTAAGTCAAGTGTTTCCCTGGGTTCTGTAAGTTACAGTAGCAAATACTGAACATGAGAAGGAGGGAGTCATAGGAGCCACCAATTTATAATCAACTCAGACAGAAATGTGGGTGCCCTGGGGACCCATTACTTGAGATTGGCATCTAAAGTGAGAAGCATTCTTGTGGAACTGAGCCCTTAATCTGTGGTGTCTGCAGTAGAGGTAGTGTCAGAACTGAATTAAATTATAGGAAACCTGATGGGTGTCCAAAGGGTATTGAAGAATTGCTTGGTGTGGAAAACGCACACATTTGGTGTCAGAAGTGTTATGACTACGGCTGGGATTCCATCCATGATTTGCTTCTCCAGGAAAGATTTTCTTCAGTAGACATTGAAACTCAGTTTAATAAATAAAATTTGAGTACCAATACCACCTTCCTGCACAGAGTAAGCATTTGGTAACATTTATAATAATCATGGTGATAACGTTAATGATGTACAGCACCACATGTTGCTGGCAAAGTTAGACCTCAGTTCTAAGAAAGAATTCAAAATCAAGAACTCAAATACAAGCAAAAGTTTATTTAGAAATTCACAGAGGTAGAAGAAGTGAGACAGCTGGGCTCAGTTGTATCAGGAAACAAGTTACAGAAGCCAAAAAAAAAAGGTCCTCGTTGCTTAGGAAAAAGAAAGCAAAGGTATGCACCTCAAGGGAAGAAAGGGAGAGGGAAAATGTGGGGGTTGTAGGGGTTGTGGGGTCAAGGGTGAGAGAGAGAGAGCTCACTGGGTCCTTCATCTGGAAGGCTTTTATGTGGAGAATTTCAATAGAATATTCATCAGCTTTCCAGATGTGTCCTTTCAGGTCCTGGTCTCTACTGATTGGTCTGTACTAGGGTAAGGGGTCATCAGTCAATGCAGCTGGTCCTGATGTCAGCCATGGTGTCTTTTCATCTGGTTTTGCCTTCTGAGCCTATAGCTGAAATACAACTGAGGCCTAGATGTTTTCTCTAGTTTGACCAAAACTCTGTCTCTGTGGTCAACAGACCCAAGGCTTTGTTCCAAAATTGTTTGATGCAGGCCGGAACCTCATGCTTAAGGGAGTCGTCCTGCAAGTGTTTTATGGGAGTCAGAAGAGGCTATTCTCTGGCTCCCTTCTTTCACCTCTGAGGCAAAACATGACTAGCAACATGCCAGGCGAGGAAAGGTCAGGGGAAGGTCTGAACCACTTGACCAGCAATACGCTAAGGGCAAGGCCCCACCCTATATTACTTGTTTTCCCAATTTTGCCCACTGTTAGGCACCCAGGTCTTTGTGCCCTGGTGACCTTCTGTACCTGGCCTATTGTTCCTGCTCTGCTCCTGTCTGTGTAACTGCCTGCTATATCAATAATAATTGCCACCTTCATAACATAACTAAAGGCCATACCTGTATACTGAATGTATCTGACCTGATCAATGAGAACTGCACACGGTGGCAAAATCATCACCACCCACCCCCGAAGACCTCAAGGAAAAGAATTCCTGCTACACACCTCAAACCCCAAGGCTCCTTGTTCAAGCGGCAGATGAGCTCTGAGGGCTGCTTGCCTGTGATCTGCGGTGGAACGGGTGGGATCCCAGCCATCGTGACGTATGTTCTCATGTGATGGCTTGTTTCCATCAGGGTGCTTATCCTAGTGTGTAACACAGCTTTATCAGAGCAGGCCTAGATTATTTTTATTCTCCATTCTTCCCCAGCACAGTGCCTCAGGAAGAGTATGCTCATAATAGATGCTTAATAAATATGTTTTGAATGAATAAATGAACAAAAGAATGAATGATTGATTAAATGCTCTTCCCTGGAGGCATTTCAGTCAGAGATATGGGAGTGATCCAGGAAATTCCCCAGCCAGTAGAGAATTGGATAGGCTCTGTTTATCACAGACTGTGCGGTTTGGCAAAAGTAGTTCATCTGGGGGAAAAAAAAAATCCAAACATGTGCTAGTGAGAAGTAGCGATGAACTTACTTTTATCAAAATCAATCTAGTCAGGAGCCGCCAGCTGGTGTGATGAAGCCACAAAATAACTGCAAGAAGAGCAGATTGGGTAGGTCCAGTCCCACAGAAGCCCCAGTCCAACCCACCAACCTAATTACAGCACACACAGCACCCAGTGCTGTTCAGTTTGTCACTGTAGGCACTGGCCAGATCAATTTAGGGACATGAAAAACAAACAGAATTTTTGCCAAAGTCCTTGAATTTCCAGGCCTTGTGGTTTCTATTCAAACCATTCGTAAAGGATTACAGGCTTCCATTACCTTTGTGGTTTCAATCTGCAGGAAGTTCAACAAAAAGAGAAACCGCAAGCCCTCACCATCTGAAGCGGGGAAGGAATGCCCATGCCTGGGCTGATGGGCAAGGAGGCCGGAGGCCTCTGCTGCAAACGCCGCGCTTCCACCGCAACCTGAGTGGCCTGGGCCAGGGCCTCTGCGGTTCCCTCCTTGCTTATCAGCCTGGAAAAAGGAAGGCAAAGTTTGCCATGGAGACCCTCTCCAAGGGAAGCTGGTGACTTAATGAACCTTTGGAAAAGGTTTCACTTTCACACCTGCAAAGGATCCTTCAGTATTGGTCATGTGCCTCAGGACTCTGCACATTTCTTCTATTGCCAAATAAATCAGAGCCTCCCTCCCATGAATCTTAAGATCTGAGAGTCTTTTCCATTGGGGCCTGTTTTCCTTGAAATTTCAACCCTGCATATCTCATAGGACTAAGGATGAGGCCTCCTTACTGGACTGTTTCTAATCCCAATATATGAAAATAGAAGGTTTCTTCAAAATTAGTCTCAATTTATATCAATTGTGGATAACTTCTGCCAACACCATTATATAAGATGACAGAGAAAGTATTTAATCTGTGCTTCTGTCTATTGCTTCCCAGTGAGTGTTTCGGTCTATACTGATGTGTCTCCTAGATTTCTTTCTTTCCTTTTGACCATGTTAGACACGTGCTGGCCTCATCACCAAAGGGTCTTTAATTTCACAAATGTGTTCTGGAGTCGCATTCAGGACCAGATTTCATGGTTGTTGACCAGATCTGAGACCAATCAGAAATGGTTAAGTAAATGATGAGGAATCCATGTGATTCAATTTTTGAAGAGCTTTTAATGGCATAGTAAATATATATGTTAGGTAAAAAGAAATCAGGATAAAAATTGTATATATGGTATGATCTCAACCATATCCCTAAAAGAAGGAACGGCATCAACACGTTATAATTAGATTGTGATTAACATTTATTCTTTGCCTGCAGGGCTTTTTGTAGATGTTTAACTTTTCTACAGTAAACATGCATAATTTTATTTAAAATATTTTCCTTATTATATACTAATGCACATGACCAGTGACTTTCTAAGATGGTAGAATTTCTATTCAACATTCTTTGAGAATTTGAGTCTTTTAAAAAATACAAAAATGTGAATAGACATATAATTCAGAAATGTATACTAAGCATTACTATATTAAATATTTGAAACATATAGATATAATATATAAACAAATATATTTAAATATATATTTATATTATATATTAAATATTAATATATATTAAATGTATATCAATATATTTCAAATACATTATCTCACCAACTAAAACACTTTTCCCAAAAGCAATTACTGTTAACAATTTAAGCTATAAACTTTTCCATGTATTTACATATGTGTATGTTTTATATTTGCACATATAGGGGTTTGGGGTTCTTTACATTAATGGAATCATATCATATGTATTTCTTCATAACTTCATTTTTCTCATTTAACAATATTCATCAGAAGTTGAATCTATATCTTTATATAGAGAGATCGCTTATATTTTACCTGCCCTATGATTATATAGCATTGTTGTGACGTAATGTGTTCGTCCATTCCCTTATTGCTGCACACTGGCTGAGTTCCAAGTTATCACTGCTATGTCCTTAAGTGTACAAACAATTAATTGTATGTTCAAGGATGTTCACTACTGTATTACAGTGAACATCTTTTACAATTAACTCCCTTTTACACAAAACTTTGTGCACCTATGAAACTATCTTTGGAGGTTAGATTTCAGAAATAGAAATCTTTGGTGAATCGTCACATATTATACATTTCAATTTTTAATTGGCACTGCAAAATTGTCCTGCCAAAAAGATTGTACTAAATTAACTCTTCAATCTTAATAGCATAAACATGTTCTTAGTAAAATTTTTCTTTTCAGATTTAGAATGAGGGCTTTCTCCCAGTTTCTGGTCTGATTAGTCTGATTTGAAGATCATGAAGGGAGTAATCAAAACAAGAGCAAATACAGAAACCACCATCAAGTCCCTTAAAACAAGATGACACATTAAGCTCAAGTATTAAGAAAACAGGCTCTTCTGGTAATGACTAAAGAATTGTGAACTTTTGAAGAGTTACAATACAATAATCAACACTTCAGTTCTACCAGTCATGATTTAATAACTCTTAAATGATTCAGAAGATAATTTTTTATTTTATAATGCCTCATAGGAAAATGTAGCTACTTGCATTTCCTCATTATGTGTGTTTTCGATAAATGGGCAGAATTCATCATCCTGATAATTAAAAGCAGCTGAGAGACGTTGCAGCCAGGATAGCTCTGCACCTAAAATAAAGCGGTCGGTCAGTCACAGGAGTCTGAAAAAGTCTTGGTTGGTAAGGAAGCCATGCCTTGGCTTCAACTCCCAGCCCTTCTCCATTTAGAAAGTACAGCGTTTCTCTGTTTTTGTGCATGGTCAGATTTCCTCAAAGCGCTGGCCATGTGCTTTATGCACATTTCTTCACTTCCTATTCACTTTTTAAATTTTTAAAAAATTATTTACTCATGTAATAAATTGACAGACACCCAGATACTTACTGTTGTGATTTAGAAAATCTTACTATTTTGTATCATTTGCTTCAGATCTTTCCTTAAAGAAATAAGATATTACCATTGAATGCTTCAATTCCCAGTCTATTCTTCTCTCACGCTCCCCTACTGAGAGGTAACCTGCATCCTGAAGGTGGTATAGTATCTTTTCCATTCATGTTTTATACTTTCACAACATAAGTCCGCTTGTAATAGGCAGCATTATTTTTGCATTTTTGAATTTACAAAAATAGGATCATACTACAGATATTTTATAATCTGGTCATTTTTACTCAAAATTTTTTCCAGATAATTATTTATCCAATGTTAATAGAAGTAGAGTCAATTTGTTCACATTAACTGCTGAATTGTATTCAAGTGCATGATTATACAAATATATAATTATTGTGTATTGATTTACATATAATTGTCTTCCAAATTTTTTCTATTATAAGCTTTGTAGGTTTTAGTGCTGTTTTGCATGGAGTAAAAAATACATATCATTATAAACTTTTAATTGGCATCCATTAATTTGTATATATGACAGTTACTTCTCAGTGCTAATAGTTTATAGGCTCCCCTGGGTTTTTTGTGTTAACTATTATACTGTCTTCAAATAATATCAGTTCTTCCATACCAATCTTTTAAAAATTAACATTGGTTAATAAAATTATGTAAGTTTCAGTATATATTATAATGCAATATCTGCATATATTATAGCTTGCTAACCACCAAAAGTCTACTGTCCATCTGTCACCATATAATTGACCCCCATTACTCATTCATTCTTCCTCCACCCCCATCCCCTATGGTAAACACCAATTGGTTGCCCGTATCTATGAATTTCTTTTGTTTGTTCATTCTTCTCATTTTTGCTTTATGTTTTACATGTAAGTAAATTATAAGGTTTGTGTCCTTTTCTGTCTAACTTATTTCACTTAATATAATACCCACAAGATCTATCTATGTTCTCACAAATGACAGTATTTCATCTTCTTTATGGCTGGGTAATATTCTATTGTATATAAATACCATCTTCTTTAACCATTCTTCTGTTGATAGACACTCAGGCTGTTTCTATATCTTGGCTATTGTAAATAATGCTGCAATGAACATAGGGGTGCATACATCTTTTTGAATAGTATTTTCATATTATTTGAATAAATACCCAGAATAGGAATTGCTGGATCATACAACCTTTCAATTCTCAGTGTTTTGAGGAATCTCCATACTGTTTTCCATATTGGTTGAATCACTTTACAATCTCATTAACAGTGTACTTGGGCTCCTCTTTCTCCACATCCTCTCCAACGCTTGTTATTTCTGGTCTTTTTGATAATAGACATGCCCATTCCAACATGTATCACGTGGTATCTCATTGTGATTTTGATTTGTATTTCCCTAATGAGTGAGGCTGAATACCTTTTCATGTAGCTGTTGGTCTGTATCTCTTCCTTGTTGGAATTGTTTGTTTGTTTTTTAGTCATATGAATTCTTTATATATTTTGGATAGTATCCAAAATGGTATCAGAAATACCATTTTCTAATATCTTCTCCCATTTTGTAGTTTTCTTTTTGTTTTGTTGATAATTTTCTTTGCTGTGTAAAAGCTTTTTAGTTTGATGCACTTTCATTTGTTTATTTTTACTTTGTTTTCTTCCTTGCCATTAAATCCTAAATCCACAAAAACATCACTAAATTGATGTCTAGAAGCTTAGCTTCTATGTTTTTTCAATGTAACTTATAGTTGCAATTATTAGATTCAAGTCTTTAATCCATTTGGAGTTCATTTTTGTGTATTGTGTAAGATAGTGGTCTACCTTTATTTAGCATGGAGCTGTTCAGTGTTCCCACCACCATTTATTGAAGAGACTTTTCTTTCTTTGTTGTATATGCTTTGAACCTTTGTTGTAAATTATTTGTCCATATGACTGGGTTTATTTCTGGGATCTCAATTCTGTTCCATTGGTTTGTGTGTCTTTCTTCTGCTGTTAGCATACTGTTTTAATTACTATAGCTTTGTAGTATAGTTTGAAATTGGGGCATGTGATTCCTCTGTCTTTTTCCTTTATTCTCAGAATTGATTTGGCTCTTTTAATTTTATACAAATTTTAGGATTTTTTTGTTCTATTTCTGTAAAAAATGCCTTTGGGATTTTGATGGGGGTTACATTGAATCTGTAGATTGCTTTAGATAATATCGATATTTTAACAATATTGGTTGCTTTAGATAATAACAATGTTATTTCTTCCAATTCATAAGCACACAATATCTTTCCATTTTGTATGTTGTCTTCCATTTCTTTCAGTGATGTGTTAAAGTTTTCAAAGTCTTTTACCTTGTTTACTCCTAGGTATATTATTATTTTTGATACAACTATAAATAGGATTTTTCTTTTTCTGATAGTGTATAGAAATGTAACCAATTTTTGCATTTTGATTTTGTATCCTGAAACTTTACTATAGTCATGATTATTTTTGATAGTTTTTCTTGGTTGAGTCTTCAGGGTTTTTTTATATGTAAAATTATGTCATTGACAAATGTTGACAGTTTTATTTCTTTCTTTCAAATCTGAATGCCTTATATTTTTAAAATTTTTCCCTTACCTAATGCCTCTGGCTAGGACTCCCAATACTATGTCAAATAAAAATGGTAAGATTGTTATCTTGTTCCTAATCTTAGAGAAAAACTTTCCATTTCTCACCATTGAATTAGTATAATGTTACCTATGGATTTGTCATATATAGCTTTTGTTATGTTGAGGTACTCTACTTCTATACCCACTTTATTGTGAGTTTTTATCATGAATGGATGTTGTGTCTTATAATGCTTTCTCTGTTTATTGAGACAATCATATTATTTTTTTATCCTTCATTTTGTTAATGTGGTATATTACATTACTTGATTTGTGCATGTTGAACCAAATTGGCATCCCTGGAATAAATCTAACTTGATTCTGGTGTATGATTCTTTTAATGTATTGATGTCTTAGGTTTGCTTGTATTTTGTTGAGCACTTTTGCATCTATGTCCTTCAGAGATATTGGCCTATAATTTTCTTTTCTGTGTTCTTGCCTGGTTTGGTATCAGGGTAATGTTTGCCTTATAAAATAAGTTAGGAAGCATTCATTCTTCTTAAAAATTTTGGAAGAATTTAAGAAAGATATGTATTGAATATTCTTTGAATGTTTGGTAGAATTCACCAACGAAGTCATCTGGTCCTGGACTTTCCTTTTGGGGAGGTTTTTATTACTAATTCAATTTCCTTACTAATGATTGGTCTAGTTAGATTTTCTATTTATTCATGATTCAGTCCAGGAGGGATGTATGATTCTAGAATTTATCCATTATTTTTCTAGATTGTCCAATTTGGTGGATTATAACCTTTCATTTTCTTTTATGATCCTTTGTCTTTCTGTGATATCCATTGAAACTTCTCTTTCATTTCTGATTTTATTTATTTGAGTCCTCTCTTTTTTTCTTAGTGGTTCTACCTCAAGGTTTATCAATTTTGTTTATCTTTTCAAAGAATGAGCTCTTAGTTTCATTAATCTTTTCTATTGTATTTTTCTCTCTATGTTATTTATTTTCACTCTGAGTTTTATTATTCTCTTCTTTCTACTGACTTGGGGCTTTTTAAAATTTTTTTATTGATTTATTTTTAGAGAGAGAAAAGAGGGGAGAGGGGGAGAGAGAGAGAGAAACATCAATTCTTTGTTCCACTTATTTATGCATTCATTGATTGATTCCTGCAAGTGCCCTTATTAGGGATCAAACCCACAACCGTAGCATATTGGGATGATGCTCTAACCAACTGAGCTATCTGGCCAGGACCCTGACTTTGAGCTTTGTTGATTCTTTTTTTAATCTAGTTCCTTCAGATGTAAGGATAGATTGTTTATTTGAGATTTGTCTTGTTTCTTGAGGAAAACTCATATTGCTATAAACTTTCCTCTTTATATTGCTTTCGCTGCATTCCAATGATTTTGGTATGTTGTAGTTTTATTTGTCTCCATGTATATTTTATTTCTTCATTGACCAAATAGTTGCTCAGTAGCATGTTGTTTAATCTCCCCTTATTTATGATTTTTCCAGTTTTTTGCTTGTGGTTGATTTCTAGTTGCATACAGTTGTGGTCAGAAAAGATACTTGGTATGATTTCAATCTTCTTAAATTTATTAAGACTTGTTTTGTGTCCCAGCATATGGTCTATCCTTGAAAATGTTCCATGTGCACTTCAGAATAATATATATTCTGCTACTTTTGGATGGAATGTTCTGTATAAATCTCTTAAGTCCATCTGATATTATGAGTTGTACAAGGCCAATATTTGCTTGTCATCTCTCTGTTTGGATGATCTATCAATTGTTGTGAGGTGTTAAAGTCTCCTCTTATTATTTCTCTAAAGAGATAAATGTACCTATATCTCTCTTTAGATCTGTTAATAATTGTTTTATATATTTTGGTGCTCTTAAGTTGGGTGCTAATATATTAATAAATGTATGTCTTCTTATTTAGTGCCCCCTTTATCATTATATAATGTGTACCTTTGAACAATTGAACAGAGTGAGGTTATATATTCCAGGCCAATTGTTATTTATGTATCACCTTTGGAGGTCAAATCTAAAGCAGAATGGATGCTCCCAATGTTGGGGTTGTAATCAACCATATACCTCAGATCCTGAAGTGCCTGCTTAGAACAGAGATGACAAATGTCAAACTGAAGGTAGAGACAGATAACCTTAAATGGTTCTTTCCGCTTCACTTTCCAGAGAAATAATTGGGAAAATATTCAGTATTAATTTCAGTAAGAATAAGCTTGCCCACCAAATAAAGCAGATTGTCTTTTACCAATCTATACTGCATAACAATCAGCAAAACATTATTACAATTGGGCTGTGAATAAAAGAGAAGTGGGGTGAATATGATGGTCTCCACATAGCTGAAACACAGTTGGCCTGAATTTTGAGGCTTGATGTTGAATATCTTCCATTTGTCCTTTCAGATTGATTTTCTGCCCTGCTACAAACCCAGGAGGCTGACATGTATGGATTCCATCAAAGGGTTCCATTGATATCTGACTTCTCATTAGGTTCAGGCAACAGAAGACTCTAGCAAGAGGGTAGATGGCAGGGGAAGAATAAAATCAGAATATTACTCCTCTAGCTCCACTTCTGATGACTCTGTCATTGGCTTCTCCCTATAATGAAGGCAACAGTTCCTGTTGGGTAGCCTTATCTGTACAGTTTTTCCTCTCTGGACTCAGCAACCAGTCTTTCCCATGCCCCTCCAGACTTCAGGTTAGCACTACTTTTATCTTTTGTTGATTTCCCCAAATCCTGCCCTCACCTTTATTAAATTCTCCAAACAGCTCAAATGTACTGTGTTGGACTCTGACTGCCATAGATGCTGTATGTTGCCATGACATTCTGTTCATATCTTCCCACCTCCCCATGACCAAGGGTATTACCTACATGTGTGGTAAAAGGGTCAGGAAGGAGAAGACATTGCAGTTTCTTGCCACAGCTTCTAGCATAAATCTTTGAGCATCCCTACTTGGGAATTTCACAGGTAGATTACTCTGGGGCAGCAAGACTTCACACTTTAGGTAATAGACCCCAACATTTAGGTTTTTCTGCCCATGTGGACTCTACAAATTTTCCACCATTTCTCTCCCCTGACAAGTGGTGACTGGGTGAGAAAGTAGACCCAATTGTATACAGCAAGCAAATTATAAACTAGGTCACTGAATCAGAAGAGGCAGGGGAAAAAGTGGGACATAAGACATAGGCCCAAAACAGAGAAATAAGGGGATTCCGTAAATCAGGCACCCAGAATAGGTAGAAGGGAACTGAGCTGGAAGAGTTACTGGACATTTTTTCCTTTTGTTCATGGATTTACTTATGTGGACATAGTAAATGTAATGGGCTAACGAAACTGGAGTGTCCTCCCAGAATTTTCCAATTTGCTGCTTCTTACAAATCCAAGATATTTCTCTCAGGCTTCCCCTTAGTGGTTTCACACTGATTCCTATGGAGCGCTAGGTTCCATAGAGACACTACAGGGGCTTCTCTGGGGCTGAGGGAGCTGAGCAGGTGGGGCTCCAGGTCAGCGGCAGCCCCCAGTCCCATCCACTAAAATTGCTCTTTATTTTCCAAATTAGGTCCTATATAATATTTAATATTTTAAAAGGAGGAAGAAGGAATCTCTCACTCAAAAAAGAAAAAAAAATTAAATTAGAACCACTGTTCCTCTCTCTTCTCTTTGATCCACTTAGTCTCAGGATTTGCAGGTTCCTAAGGCCAAAGACAACTTCATGATTCTTTTTACCTCTATTTCACTGCTGCTCACAGGATGGAGGTGGAGGTGTAAAATTACTCCACAGCTGAGCATCTCAAGGTTGAAGCCCTAGTCATCTCCTAAAATCTTCTGTTTTGTTACGATATTCTTCATAGGGGAATCTCCACTCTTTGTGTGATACCTTGAAGAACAGGGATTTTTTTCTACCTAGCAAGAGCAACCCTTATTACCCAACAACTCTAATTATTAACATGTCTGCTGTTATATGATCCCAAGTTACACCTCTGTAGGATTTGGGTCATTTTATATTGTAGACACATGCAGAGTGAGTCTACATGGCAATACTTCCAACATTTAAAAACAGCTATTAAAAAAGTAAGTCTTTTCTCCAATCTAAAATTTCCATTTAAGTTTTTTGTTATCCTTATATGGGTCACTGCTGAATCCATGTCCACTTTAAGAAGTAAGGACAAAACTGGAATGACTGATGTGGTGTGACCAAGAAAAGTAAGACTGAGCTGGATACCACACTACTGTTAGAAGAGCCTAAACTGCTATTACCTTATTCTTAGCAGCCCCATCACAGTTAGGGCTCATTTACAGATTGCGGTAAGTAAACATGAAAATCTGCCTTTAAACCATCCATGTTCTTCTATTTTCTTCTCAGCCAAGTTTCTGGGTTTATTTGTCTTTTGTCTAAATGTAGGATTTCATATTTATCTCTATTCTGTTTCATTCTACCAGTCTCAGTACATCAGTATAGCTTGTTGAAATCTCTTCTTTTAATTTTTATTCCATTCTGCAACATAGTTTTGTGGCATACCCATAGTTAATGAATCAGAAAGTTAATTTATAATGCTTTACTAGCATCCATGCCATGGAGTTACAAATCACTGTAACAGATTAGTCAAATATATAAGAAAATGATTGGCAACATAACCCATTAACTGTTGAAGGGGAATAAATAAATAAACCTTAAATATAAACAAAACTCCATTACATCATGACACCCAAAGCAAAGATTATCAGGTCTCCATTACAAGAGATACAGAGTTAGGAAACTAGGAAAAGTTAGCCAATATGCTGAATCTGCTGAGAGGAACAGGCAAAGGCAGGAGGAGAAATGTTATTCCCAGGCCCTTGGGGCATGACAGCATCAGGTCAAACTGCAGAGAATGCTGCCTTGATCTTTCTAATCCACTAAATTTCCAGCAAACAGGAAGCTGGATTGAATAGATAGAAACGTCACTGGGTGGGGGCAGAAGGAAGCAAAGAGGCTTTAGCCTCCAGGGCAGGATAGAATGGTTTGTAGTAGGCCAAAATTCATGTTGATAATAACCAGTAAAGTTTGATTAGATACAGAAAAAGTCATCAAAGCAGTGAGGACTAAAGGAAATATAAGGAAAAGAAAAAGAGAAAATTCTCTAAACTCCGGTATTTCATTTTTGAAATACCTAGTAAGGCAGAGCCAGATTTCATTTCTGACACTACAGTAGACACTGAAAATACCTCAGCAAACAGAATAAAGCTCCTTCTTTATAGTGCTTACATTCTAGGGAAGGGAGAGAGGCAGTAAACAAGTGACTATATAATGTAGCAGGCAACACAAGGCACACGGAGGAAAAGAAAGTAGGGAATGTGGGAGTGAAGAGGGTGTTGTGTAATTTTTATAGGATGGTCAGGAAGAGCCCTCTATTACGGTGATTCTTGAGTCAAGAAGGAAGGTTATCCTCTAACATCCTTGCAGCCCTAGTTTTAGGATTTGATGAAGAAAAAAAACAGTCTAAACAAATTGGACTGTATATATGAAAGATAAAAAAGGAAGAATGGAATAATAAAAACTTAATTGGTTGTGCATCTCCAAGTATTTTCTATCTACGTGAGCTTCCTTTGACACATGTGGCTGGAGATACATTATGGTGTGGGGAAAAATCTGATAAAATTCAACATCATTCCATGATAAAACTTCTTAACAAGTTAAGTATTGAAGAAATGTACCTCAACATAATAAAATACATATAGGACAAGTCCAGAGCTAACACCATACTCAATGGTGAAAAGCTAAAATTTTTTCCTCTAATATCAGGAACAAGACAAGGATGCCCACTCTTGCCCCTTTTATTCAGATAATATTAGAAGTCATAGCCAGAGCAATTAGGCAAGAAAAAGAAAGAAAAAGGCATCCAAATTAGAAAGAAAGCAGTAAAGTTATGTTTGTTTGCAGATGACATGAACTTATATACAGAAAACACTAAAGGTTCTACAAAAAAAAAAAACTGTTAAAACTAATAAATGAATAGAGTAGTTTCAGGATACAAAATCAACATATAAAAATCAGTTGCATTTCTATCCACTAAAAATAAACTATTGAGAAAAGACATTAAGAAAACAGTCCCATTTCCAATAGCAACAAAAAGAATAAAACACTTAGGAATAAGTTTAACTAATAAGGTAAAAAAAAAATCTGTGAACTGAAAACTACAAATCATTAAAGAAAGAAATTGAAGAGGACACACATCAATGAAAAGACATCCACGTTCATGGATTAGAAGAATTAATATTGTTAAAATACCCATTCTACACAAAGCAATCTACAGATTTTTTAAATTCCTATAAAAATCCCAATGGCATATTTCACAGAAATATAAAAAACTACCATAAAGTTCATGTGAAATAACAAAAGACCATGAAGAGTTAAAGCAATCTTGGGCAAGAAGGACAAAGACAGAGACATCACACTTCTTGGCTTTAAACTATTACAAAACTATTATAATCAAAATTGTATGATACAGTCATAAAAACAGACACATAGAATAAGATACTTAGGAACAGAATAGAGAGCCCAGAAATAAACCCACAAATATACAATCAACAAACGGGGTATCTACATGCAAAAAAATGAAACTGGACCCCTGTGATACAACATACACAAAAATCAACTCAAAATGGATTAAAGACTTAAACTAAGATCTGAAACCATAAAACTCCTAGAAGGGGGAAAAAACCTCTTTGAAATTGGTCATGGCAACAATTTTTCAGATATGACACCAAAAGTACAAGCAACAAAAACAAAAATAAGTGAGACTACATCAAACTAAAAAGTTTCTGCGCAGCAAAGAAAACAATCAACAAAATGAAAAGGCAACCTATAAAATGGGAGAAAATATTCTCAAACCATCAATTTGGTAAGGGTTAATACCCAAAATACATAAATATATGAAGTGATTTGGGGACTAAAAAATGGGTAAAAATCTGAAGAGACAATTTTCGAAAGAAGACATATAATTGGCTAATAGGTATATGAAAGATGCTCAACATCACAAGTCATGAGGAAAATGCAAATCAAAACCAAATGGATATTACCTCGCACTTGTTAGGATGGTTATTTCCAAAAAGTCAAAAGATAACAAGTATTGGAAAGAATGTGAAGGAAAGAGAATCCTTGTGCATTGTTGATGGGAATGCAGATTGGTACAGCCACTATGGAAAACAATATGAAGGTTCCTCAAAAAATTAAAAATAGAATTATTCTATGAACCACTTCTGGGTATTTATCCAAAAAAAGAATGAAATCACATTTTCAAAAAGATATCTGCACCTCTGTGTTCGTTACAGCATTATTTATGATAGTCAAGGTATAGAAACAACCTGTGTCCATCAACAGATAAATGAATAAAGAACATGTGGTATATACATTATAGGGATGGTGGAAAAAAGAAAAAGAAAATATAATATCTGTGCCTCCACAACTTACATTAGTTCATCTGTAAGTTGCCTGTAACCTAAGTTCTATTACTGTAAGATGATTCTTCTTATTTTGATATTGGTCCAACTTCAAGTAAAAAGACTTCTCAAAACTGGCTATGAAAATTGCAGAATTACAGACTTATGGACAAATAAAATGACACAAAAGCAACCTACCTCACTCCAGCCCTAGTTTCAGTCCAGTCCCAAAGCCCATTGTATGAAAAGCTTTGCTCTATTATCACACCAACAAATCGCTCAGAAACCTGGAGCAAAAAGAACAAAGAATCACTCTTCTTGGCTCCTAACTGGAGTGATATCTGAGTGTCTCTATTTCTCTTCAGTTCTTTTCCAATAACAAGTATTCACTAGAAGAATAAAGTGAATTTGGTATAGTATGTGATGGCTTAGGCTCAGGAACCAAATTACCTAGCTTTGAACCCTCTTCCTCATCTTTATTAGTGTGATCTTGGAAAGAGTTCTTAAGTCTTTTGATTGAGATTCCTTGTCTTTAAAGTGATGGTAATTATTGTAATCACCTCATGGGGTTTTTATAGGATTAAATAAGTTAATAAAAAAAAGTACATAGAATAATGTCTAGGAGAATCAAGATGGCGGAGGAGTGAGTGGAAGTCACACTGACCTCCTCCCAGGCCAGTCTGGAACAAACAACTGAACAATAGCAAGAGAGGAGCCTTATAACCTCGGACAGACAAAAGATTCAACTTTAGCGCAACCTGACCTGTAAGGAGTGTGATAGAGACTCAAAAAGGCAGGCGGGGTGCCCACGGGCAGCAGCACCGTGGCACCAGAAGGATATTGAAAGGGCCAGTTGGATCCCCAGAGAAGGCTGGAGTCTAAACCAAAAGCGGGGATCTCCAGCCTACAGCACCAGAGCCCAAAAAATACACGGAAAACAACCAGCTGTGAAAAGTGGCAGGGTTGCTCTCTGCCAGAGACAGGTGGCTGGAGATGCAAAGAGCCATTTAAAGGGCCAATGCATAAATTTTTATTTGCAGCCATTTACCCTGGTCTCCAGCAAAGGCAGGGGCAGAGTTGGGTAGAGATGCCTGAGGAGAGACTGGGGAAGGAAGCTTTGGGGAGAGAACTGAGAAAGTAGCCAGCAGGATGTCAGTGCTGACTCATCCCCTATACAGCAGCAGCCATCTTGCTCAGGCAGAGACCACTCTCCTGAGCCACAGCAGCATGAGAGGAACCCATAACCCCGCCCCTAGGAAGGTCTCCCCCGCCCTGAGCTGTCTAAGCCACCTGCTGAGTAGAGAGTGACTAGATTAACAGCTGAAAGAGACATCTACAGACAGTAGATCCCTGGATGTCTCAAACAGACTGCCTAAGGTCAGACAGGGACAACATCTGACAGGGATGTCAGACAGGGATCACCAGAGGCAGATCCAGAAAGCAAAAGCAGGGGTCTCCTACCATAGAATTTCACACCACAAAGTCAGGAAATCAAGACAGATCAATTTAAGAAGCAGGAGCAAAAAAGAAGAATTTCACAATTAATGGGAAGCCAAAGAAATGCCCCCCCCCACCCTGAAAGGAAAGGAGGAACCCCCAGAAAGAGAACTAAATGAAATAGAGGCAAGTAAACTATCAGATATTGAGTTCCAAACAACGGGTATAAGGAAGCTCAATGAGCTCAGTGAGCTCAGAGAGAATTACAAAAAACTTCAGGGAAATACAAGGAACTTACTGGAAACTATATCAACATGAAAAAAGACATAGAAACTATCACTAAGAGACAAGAGGAAATGATGACTATAATCTCTGAATTGAAGGACACAGTAGAAGGAATCAAAAGTGGGCTGGATGAAGCAGAGGATTGAATCAGCGAGCTGGAGGATAAGGTAGACAAAAGCTCCCAGAAGGAGCAAGAAAATGAAAAAAGACTCAAAAAGAATGAAGCGACATTTAGGGAAATGCCGAACAACATGAAACAATAATATCCATATAATAGGGATACCAGAAGGAGAAGAAGAGGAGGAAGGGATAGAGAACCTGTTTCAAAAAGTAATGATGGACAACTTCTGTAGTTGGAGGAGAGAAAAAGTCACACAAGTCCAGGAAGCACTGAGAGTCCCATTCAAGAGGAAGCCAATGAGGCCCACTCCAAATGGCAAATATCAAAGACAAACAGAGAATCCTAAAGTCAGCAAGGGAGAAAGAGGTAGTAATATATAAGGGAGCCCCAATATGGCCAGCAGCTGACTTCTCAACAGAAACACTGCAGGCCAGAAGGGAGTGGTGGGAAATATTCCAAGTCATGAAATGCAAAGGCCTACAACCTAGACTGCTCTACCCAGCAAGGCTCTCAATTAAAATGGAAGGTGAAATAAGGAGTTTCCCAGACAAAAGAAAGCTAAAAGAATAGACCTCCGCCAAACCAGCACTGCAAAATATGCTAAAGGGACTGCTTTAAGTGAAGAAACAGAGTATATGAATACTCAGTTTCTTTCACAGTCACCAATACTTGATATTACCAATATTTTTAATACATAGTAATCTGATTGTGACAAAGATGTGTTATTTTAATTGTTCCTTTATTATTTGTTGAAACTAAATCTGTTTTTGTATATTTCTTGCCTATTTCTATTATTTTTAAAAAGCTTTAAATGACTTTTTGGTATTCTGTATCCATTTATTCATTAAAGGTCTATAGAATTTTTTTTCCTAAAAAAAAACTCAAAAAACTATTAACTCTTTTTCAGATGTGTGGCAAATACTTTCCTATTTTTTTACTTGTCCTTTAACTTTTTTTATATGTATATTACTTTATAGTTTTAAATGTTTAATATAGTCATATTGTCAATATTTTACTTCATAGCTTCTGGGTTTGAATATTTTACTTCAGGGTAAGAAAAATATTATTTTGTATTTTCTCCTAAAACTCCTTATATTCTGCATATTGTTCTTTAATTCACCTGAATATTTCTTGTTTAATGTGTGAAATAGGGCTCTATATTTGTTTTATTTCAAGTAATAGTGATCCATGCACCTTCTTTGTTTAACAAGCCTTATTTTACCCATTGATTTGAAATATCAATTTAATCATCTATTACATTGTTAGACAGATATATATATGTTTGTTTCTAGAATACTTATTATATTTCATTGTTCTACTTGATTATTTCTGTGCTGGTATCATGTTTTAATTGCTGACACTTTATAATGGATTTAAATATTTTTATTATTTTATAATTGACTTTGACATTTAAAAAATAAATAAAATCAAACTGCATTTAAAAAAGAAAAGAAAGAAAGAAAGAAAAAAAAGAGGGATGGAACTCCTACCTTTTGCAACGACATGGATGGAACTGAAGAATATTATGCTACATGAAATAAGCCAGTTGGTGAAAGACAAATACCATATGATCTCACCTATAAGTGGACTCTGTTCAACAAAATAAATTAATGAACAAAATAAACCACAGGCATGGAAATATGGAGCAAACTGAAAGTGACCAAAGGGGATGGGGAAAAGAGGCCAATGGAGGAAAAAAGGGGAAGGGACTAGACAAAGAACATGTATGAATGACCCATGGACATGGTCAACAGTGTGGGAATTGACTGTGGGAGTGGGGGGGGTGGAATGGGTGGAGGGGGGCAAAGGGGGAAAAACTGAGACAACTGTAATAGAATAAACATGATTTAAAATTTTTTTTAAATGAATAAACCCCCAAAGACACACACACACACACACACACACACACACACACACACACACACTCAGAAGAATAATGTCTAGCCCTTACTGAGCATTTAATAAAATTAGCTATTGTTATTAATTAGCATGAAGTACTAGGCACTGGAAAGAACTTTGAAAACCTAGTCTTCAATTCAAATATGTACTTTATGAACAAAGCCTTGGGGGACCATAGAAAAGGTAAATGGAGAGAGGATACGAAGAATAAATAGGGACGCTCACTCTCTCCAGACTCTGCCAGTGAATTGTTTGTATCACGGCATCCAGAGGCTACTTAAGAGACCAGAATGGAGATAGTTTGAGAAAGAATATTGGATGTTATTGACCTAGTAGAGTTTTAAGGAGAACTCAGCTTCAGAAAGATGAATGGGATGAACGGTGCCATCTTCCACCAACCAGGTAATAAGCTGGGTGGGGGTGGGGCCTCCTATAGCCCCAGTGAACTTTTCCTTGGGATAGTTCTTTTTGTTTCATGGTGTTTTCCCATAACTGAGAGTTGGCAGGAGCTATAAGGTTTAAAGTGAAACCATTACATAAATAAGCTATGTAGTTTTCTCAAAGAGTTTCTAAATGTTACTCTTTACATGAGAGGCCTTTAGAGAATGACTGGGTTATTGAGGACAGACCTATTATTGGTTCTCCATACCAGCACTTATACCTGTAATTTTGTATATCTTCTACTGAAGATGACAATGACACGTATTCAATACCTTAGGCATAGTGGAAGTCCTGGGCTTCAAGTTAGAAAGCCTGGATTCCAGTTCTGGCTGCTAGTGAAGCTTTGAAGTCATTTAATTTCTCTAGGTCCCAACTTCCAAATGTGTCAAATGTGGAGTAAGATTAGATACTACTGATATTTGTAGCTGTTGTATTCTACCACTCTGTTATAATATGCCTTATCTGGGGTGCCCATTCATCATTAATTTATACACATATTGATTTAGTCCTTTATTTTTTGTTTGTTATAAAAATGTTTATTACACACACAAAAAAAACCCCAAAAAGTTACAAATATTTATGCATCTACCATCCAGATTTAAGATGTTGGTATTTTGCTATATTTAATCTAGATTTTTTCCTTAAAAAGAAACACAACATTACAGATAATAAACTCTACTCCTTTCCTCCTGAGGAAATAGCCATTATCTTTGAATTAGTCTATGTTATCAAAATATAGAATGATTTTTTAAAATTGAATTTTTAAGATGTACAGAAATAATATTCTATAAATTTCCTTATATTTGCTGAATTTTATATTTTTCCAGGTTTAGTCACATTACCAGCTATGGAACTCTACATTTATTCATTTTAACAGTGGCTTAGTATTCTGTTATATGAATATACCACAGTTTATCCATTCCCCATTGATGGCCTTTTAGATCATTTCCAACATTATGCTATTAAAAATAACATTGGAACAACTAACAGTGTAGAAGTCTCTTTAGGCATATGCCTGAGAATTTCCCTAGGGTAATTACCTAGAAGCAGAATTACTTAGTGGCAGGCTATGCTTATATTCAGTTTTTCTAGATAATGTGAAATTGCTCTCCAAAGTGTTTGTGGATGTTTATTTTCTCACCAGTACTATATGACTCCTTGTTTTTCCACATCCTTGCCAGCATGTGTGTTGTAAGACTTAAATATTTCAATCCTGTTGGTATGAAATAATATTTTCTTAATGTTTGCATGTATTTTTTGGCTATTTAGTTTTCTTCTTTGTAAATTTCCTGTTTATATGTTCATATCCTTTGCACATTTTTTTGTTTTTTTATTTTTATTATTGATATGAAGAATATCTTTGTATATTCTGGATACTAATTCTTTTTTATTATAAACATTAGAAATATCTTCTAATTTGTGCCTTGTCTTTTTTTATGTTGTTTATATTTTCACTCAAAAGTTATTAACCTTATTGAAATTACATTTACTGATCTTTCCCTTTGCGGTTGGTACCTTTAAGGCCTTACACAAGTTCCTTACTCCAATGTTATAAAAGTAGATTTCTCTATACTCTTGAAAAGTTTTACAGCATTGCTCTGATTCAATATCTAAGTTTGTCATCCATATGAGACTTAATTTTACATATGATACTAATTTTAATGTATTAATTCTACATGAATAACTAATTGTGCCATCATTATCTGTTAAGTAGTTTATCCTTTCTCCATCGACTGGCGCTGCCACCGCGCTCCCATACCAACATGAGCTGATTCCCTTGGCCTGCTGGGCTGACCCTGTTTGAACAACTGTAGCTTTAGAGCAACTCTTGATGACTAGCATCGTAAGAATTGTTTTTATTCTTTTTCTTCAAAATTGTCTTAACTGTTCTTGACCCTTCATTCATTCACATGAGTTTTTCAATCAGTTTGTTCATTTCCACAAAAAACTATCAAGATAATGTTGTGAATGACATTGAATTTATAGGCAGAATTGACCAAATTATTATCATAGTGATATTGAAACTTCCCAACTATGTGTCCAACCTATCTTTTCATTTAGGTGTCTTTTCTTGTTTTTAATATGCTTGGTAATACTTTCCATAAAGTTTTGTCCATCTTTTGTTAATATATTCCTGTTCACCTTATAATTTTTGTTTCTGTTGTGCCTAGAGTCTTCTTCAAAAACTACTTTGTAAAATTAAAATGTCCATTTTGCGGCTGCTGGAATAGAGAAGGAAGTTCAATTGATTTTTTGTGTATTGATTCTTAACTTGCAATTTTCTTGTTCTCTATTTATGCTAATATTTTTGTCTTTTTTAGAATCTCTTGAATTTTCTATTTAAGAAGTGTCATCATCTACCCATACCGAAAAATTGTTTTTTTCCTTTTTATCTTGCCCTTCATATTACTTCTCCTTGCCTTATTATGCTGCTGGGATCTCTAGTACAACTTGAGTAGAGGGACTGAATGGGGGACACTTGTCATTTCCCTTGTTCCAGAAAGCCTACTTTAATCATTCCATTCTTGAATATGCAATTTATATACATTCTTAAGCTGGAGTCCCTTTAAAACGTTCTAATCACAAGATTGTCCCTCCTGACCTTCTTTCTTAACAGTCATTCAAGGCAGAGGATGAGTTCTGATTGGGCATCCATTTGATTTTCAAGTTGTGGAGCTATTTACCAGCTAAGCAGTATGCTGATTTGGCAGTTATATGACACCTGTCCAGAAGGTATCCAGCCATGTACTATGAAAAAGAGACTCTTATCGAAAAGCATACAAGATACAGGAAACATTGTACTTAGGGCCATGACACCTCAGTCCTCTTCAAAGTAGGCTCCTTGGGACCTCACACAGTTCCCCCAGTCACCATCAACTGCCCCATCATATTTTCCTGAATCTCATCAAATGTCTGAAATCTCTTCGTTTTCAAAGACGATTTTAGTTTTGGGAAAAGCCAGAAGTCACAGGGCACCAAATCTGGGATGTAGTTGGGGCTGAGTCACCTGGGTGATTTGATGTTTTGTCTAAAACCTCTGCACAAGACATGATGCGTGAGCGGGTGCACTGTCATGATGAAGCTGCCAATCCCCAGTTGCCCATAGCTGTGGACTTCTGAATCATCTGAATAGTTTCTGCAGGGGAATGCCCGAGCTTAATGCAAAATTTGATGCAGATTCATAGCTCTATTCATTCAGTCATTCTGAATGCAACAGCCACAGACTACACATGTTCGCTCAACAGTATCTACCACTTGCACTGATTAGTACAGTGAAGTCATCATTGTTCATGCATGTGCATTCCAGTCCACTTTCCTTGGCCAGGTTGCCTCAATGTCATGCAAACCATTCTCGTTATATTTACAATGGCTGAATTTTTTCCGGAAAGACCTTATCATATTTGTGACTTGGGATAATAAATATCAGGCCAGATGATATGCACACTGTCAATTTCCTTGTAGAGAAAAGACATTTTTCTGGATGATGTAGCTGTGGAAGAATGTAGGCCAGGAGCGACAGTGCTCTATTTTGTACTCCAGGTGTGACTATACCTCTAGATGGAAGATGGTGGCTTAGCCTGGTAGACAACTGGCTTCCTTGGGCTCACCCAAGTCACCAGTTATTTTGGAGAGAAAATTTCAGGGAGTGCTAGAGTATGATTATTTTTATAATATATGTTGAGTGATAGAGCTAAGGAGTAAACTCTTATGAGAGATCCAGCATCTTTAGCAATGAGGTGTCAGTAAGACATCATGTTGATTACAAAATAAACATAAATGAATATAACATTTTGGCAAAAAATAAATAAAAACCCACAACCTTGGACTGTGGCTAATGGTGCAGAAAAGCAATTTTCTGCCATAGATACTCATAAAATCTTAAAAGGGCACTGTACTAAAGTCAGTATGATGTGGAGTCAGTACGGAAGACCTGGAGGAAGGAAGAAGTTCATTTTCAAACAATTTTACCTGTAATCCAGTTTTATGAGATTGGCCCCATGGGTTGTCTTTTAAGGACTTTACAGTGAAGTAAGCTGCAACTGTCAGAAGAGGGGTCAGGTCCACAGATGTCCAGGAGCTGTCTTGTGAGGAACCAGAAAGTGATTCCCTCATAGAATAGACATCTAGAATACTAGCTTTTTATGTTAAGTTCTCCTCATAACCACCTTAGCTGGGGAACTACTAGAAAAAAAAAGAAAAAAGGAAAGGAGGGATGAAGAAAAGAAGGAAGGGAAACAGCAATGAATAGCATAGTTTACAAAAATAGTCATCACCAGTCATCTGAACTAGGGATGCACACTGCGGCTGATGTTGCTCCAGGCACCACCACGGCCCAGTCTCAGTGGTGGTAGGAGGAGGTTTAACAGCCATGCTCTGCTACTTAGCTTGGATGACCATGTATTCTGGTTTGCCTGTGACAGTCCTGGATTTTGCATTTCCTTGGCATGTTAGTTAATATTGCAACCCTTTACTTTTAAAAATGTTCTGATTTGTACTATAAGCGGTGTAAGAAATCACACCAGCCATTCTTGCCAACATGTTATAATTATCTGTTCACCTACTTAACTCCAATGTTAAAGTGAATTCTTCAAGGGTCGGCGCTGTATCTTATTCATCTTTGCGTACCCAGTTTTTATTTCAGTGCCTGGTACATAAAAGGCACTCAATATTTCAAGAAAAAATGGATTAAAATGCTACCGTAAGGAGTTCTTTGAAAGTACCTTCGGGGATAGCATTTTGGGTCACTTAAGAGCACCTGAAGTGCTCAGGACTGGATCACAGGTTAGATCACCTCCACCAACCAACGAGGGTGAGTGTGGGAGCTACTTGAGCAAGTACTTTAAACAGCTGATATGGAAAAACAGAGACAATCTCTGTATGCTTCACAGTTTGGGGCCAAAGCTGACTTTGAGCCAATCTTCTCCATGATGTTCTTTTTTAAAAAGTACTATAGTCAAAATGCTTCATTCAGCCTTTTGAGATCTTGAAGAGAGCTCTAACATGCTTAAGAGGCCCCAGGTGTCAGCCCTACCCTCATCCCCTCTGCTGAGAGAACATCTGTTGGGAAGGAGTCACTCTTTGCTGTCCTTTGTGCGGTTCCTCTGGCAGACTCATAGATGTGTCACTGGAAGCGGCCTTGGACTGTCTAGTTCCAATCTCATCCTAAGACAGAAAATTGGCTCAGGCAGGCTGAGCAACTGGCCAAGCCCACAGAGCTAGTTAGTGTCAGAAGCCAGTTCAGGTAAAGAAGAACTCTCTCTAGGGTTCCTCTGTCCTCAAATCATTTTTAAATCTCTTTCTTGAACAATGCAATTTCAACCCCTTTCCTGCTTTCCAAGACTTACAAGGAATTAGGCTTTGCCAATTGGAAAAGTCGTGCCTTGATCAGCCGAACTCACTGTACACAAAGGGAGAATTCAGGGGTTCAGGGGCAGAGAAAAACATTACAGACCAATTTCTAAATAACTTTGGAAGGACTGAATGGTTTTGATTACCTGCTGACTCTCTGGAAGGGGAGGTGGCTTGTCCTGTACACCAATATGAAAAAGAGTGAGGGGGAGTCCTCAGAACAACTTGGAAGCATAGAGGAAATGTAATTTCCCACGGGGGGCAGAGAGGGAGGATCAAGTTTCCATATTGTACATATTAAGTTGACAACAATTCCCCATGTGGTTCTTGAGGTGAAGGCAAACACTTTTCCTTTGTGTGTAACCCCAGCATAAAAACTGACAGGAACAGATGTTCTGTCCATGAATTCTGAAGTTTGGCAGTTAAGAAAGGGTCCTGAGACATGACATAAATGAAGGCAGATCATCTTGGCTGTCCGTCCTGTCATGTGGATGGAAAAATGTGCTGGGTGGAAGTAAACAGCCTTCAGGATGCTGGGCTGGCTGGGAAGGGTGGTCTCCAGGGTGGGTTGGGAAGCTGAACTTTCCCCCATTTCACTCAGACTTGTCTTTATTAACGACCTTAGGGAATAAGAAAGAACTTGAAAATGAAATTCACAGATGATACTGAAAGGAGAAATCTGACAAACACCAGCATCAGCAAAGGAATAACCTAAAGGAATTAGGAAAATGGGAATGGCAGGGACAAAATGCGAATCATCATGGAAAAATGCAAATGGATATGTCTGGGGCAAAATAATCCACAAACCAGATATTCATTGGGCAGGAAAATGCGAAAGCACATGAAGAATGAAAGTCTGCTGTAAAAGGGTTGATTCTGACAGTTGCAGAGACCAAGGTGGAGTGGCGGGCAGGGAGGGAACGGGCTTGGGACATGGGTGGGTGGTCCTTACAGGAGGCCTACTTATAGGGCAAAGAGACCTCACTACAGGTCCTGCTCCTTCTTTTTCCTCACCATGTTCCTGGCCCGTTCTGATGTCCCTGGGGCTGCTGGGCTGAAGTGCCTTTCTTGCTGGTGGTATGAGATGCGTGTCTACAGAGTAAGCAGGCAACATTTCAACCACCAGGAATCTGCCTACGAGGGGCCTTTTCAGACTATATTCTTTTTCTTCTTTTTTCACCTTTATTTTTATTAATTTTTTTAACGAAATAGATCTTACCTATCAAAGACTATCTAGACCAGTCTTCAGGAAAAAATGAGAGCGTAAAAAAAGATTTCTATTAAAGAACAAACATGACCTATTTATGTCTTTCAGAGGAACGTATTTGGGATAATTTTGTCTTTGTTGTTTTGATTTGAGAAATGTGTTACCCAACTCCTTCCTTTTAACTGCACTTGTAAAACTTCAACAATTACAAACTGATGATGACCAGAGATTCTCACATTTTCCAAAACAGCCAGCATGTTTATTACTGTGGAATTGCTCTGTTTTGGAAAGTCCCGTCTGAGACCCTGCTGAAGTGTTCTGTGTTGAGGCAGGCCTTCAGCTGAAGGAATTCTGAAGAAAACCAGAGGCCTCCACTCTTCTCCTATTATAGAGGAGTCAGAGGCCCCTGAGACAGACCCACTTTCACTGAAAGTTCATCATCTTGTTTTGAGCAGCTCTTCAGTTTGAAAAGACACGCTGTCGACTGAAACCATTAAAGTACAAGATTAGCACTGCGTATTCCTGAAAACATTCTCTATCCCCTGAGTGGATTATCCAGAGGGCTTTTTCCAAATATATAAGCCGAAAGGGTATATTTAAGCCTGCATAATTGGAGAACATGCTTCTCACTACAACAGGGAACCATTTAATAAGATTTTTTGGTTTTGGTTTTCATATCTTTTTCCATCTTCCTTTAATCACAGTAATTTGCAACAGGGCAGCCGATCAGAATCACCTGAGGAGCTTGCTAACAGCTCAGGATTTGACTACACCCAGGATTTGACTCTCACCAGGTGGTGGGAGTGGGGTGGGGCCTGGTGGCCAAGTGTGGTCATAGAGAGGAGAGAGGGAGGCAAAGTCACCATGTGTAGCTGAAAATTTCCCAAAGCTACTTCACTCCCCACTGATGACTTGCAGTGGACCTGGGCCAGTGGACCAATTACCTGCTTTTGAGAAGCTTCCGGGTGTAGCTGGAGACACTGTTTCTGGGAGCCTATCTTTAAGGTTCACTTCTAAGTCCTGGCCTTGGTAGGTGACCCTTGACTCAGGTATCAGAAAAGGAAACCTGTTGTCACCTGACTCAGCTTCTCGCCTCCCTCCCCACCCTCTGCGATAACCCCGGAAGGCCATTCCTCTTCTGCGCCCGGGGTGGCCCGAGCTAGGGTGGGCTGCCGGGCTGGAGCTGGGTGGGGCTGAGTGTAGAAGAGGAAGAGAAGGTGAGGATTTACCTCCAGGAAACCAAAAATCTGTTGTCAGTTCCAAGAGACCAGAAACAAGAGGCAAAACCATGAAGATCTGTTTAAGGGTAGAGATAGTACTGCAGTTAACGTGGAAATGAAGAGACAGAGGTAATTGCTCTGAATGGTGAAGGAAAGCCTGAAGCTCAGCTTTGTATTTTATAGCCAGTGTGTTTCTCTTGTGTTTTCCAGCTATTGGCTCTGGAGCGCTTGGCTGGGCATGTCTAATTTAGAAGTTCAGGGTTAAGACAAGTGCAGCTGACTGCATCTCTTGGCTGAAAGCCCTGTTCTGCTTCTATAGGTGCCACTACATATAGCCTGCCTGCTAGAAAGCATTGGGCCCCCACGGAGAAAGAAGTAAGATGTCCAGCAGGGTCAGTCCCGCGTAGCCCATATCCATAAAGTGACCCCGGTAGGGCTAGAGTTCACAGTCCAAGCGGGAATAAGTAAACCTGAGCCACCTGGGCTCCTGAAATGTGTGACCACCTGGGAAGAAGGTGTGGGAGCCAAGGAGGTTGAAATGACCCTGGGAGCTGACGTTCATTTGGACCGAGGTGTGGTCAGGAGCAAGATGATAGTGGGTAGAAGTAGCCAGGAAAGGGTGGAAGCTGGGACTGAGAGGCACAAGAGGTTGAATGCAGCCTCCAGCTGGAAGCTGCTCCATCCGCCGTTCTTTTCCTCCATGAGTTTACTTGTGTTTCTTCTCTCAAGTTTAAAAGGACTCGATATGGCTTTTGGCAGATTTACATGCTTTTACTTTTTTTCTCCAGAGAGGAGGTAACGCTGGGTGCCAGTATCAAACATCATCTTGTCTTACTCTCAAAATGTCACGCTGATATTTTATTTATATTTGTTTCCTTATGGGAGTCTTCCCCCTACACTAGAATATTATCTTCATGGAAGAGGAATTGTGACACTTTCCCCTCTGTGTCCTTAGTGCCCAGACTCCTCATCCATAGAACTGAGACCATAAATGTGTTTTTTAAATATGTTTATTGATTTTAGAGACAGAGGAAGGGGGAAAAAGAGAAACATTGATTGGTTGCCTCCAATACACACCCCAACCTAGGTATGTGCCCTGACGAGGAATCGAACCTGTGACCTTTTGGTATATGGGGCAATGCTCCAACCGAGACATACCAGCCAGGGCAGATGTGTATTGTTTTAAGCCTCTACATTTGTGGTAATTTGTGAAACACCAATAAAAACTAATATAAAAAATGCTTCTTATTTGATATAATATTCCTTGGGAAAATCATGATACATGCATTTATCTTTTTCTAATAGTTATTAAAATTTCAGGAAAATGTAGAAATAGAGATGAAAATTATGTATTTTTCCTGAACCTTCACCTTTGACTTTACCTCATTAGTAGGAAGTTAAACCTGAATAAGAATAGAAGTGTAAGTATAACATTCAATATAATTGCAGAGAGACAAAAATAATAAATATGTAAGAGTAATGATTTTAAAAATCCTAATACAGATCCAAATAGAAAATTGCTCTTTTTTCCCCCCAAGGTGGTCTGCAATCCTTCTTTTCATCACACAGCTACAGAGATCATAGCCAGGTAAGAGCACAGGTACAGGAGAAAATAGAGAGAAAGCTGTGTTGTCAAGCAAGAGGACCAATAAATATTTTTAAAGTACTCTAGAAGGTAAGTAAGCTCAGGAATGTATTGTGAAACTGCTGTGGTAAACAATTGATAGATATGACATTAAAAAGGGAATATTGAGGATATATACAGAACTCTTGCAACTCAATAATAAAAAGAAAAAACAATCCAATTTAAAAATGGGCAAAAAATTTGAAATGACTTTTTTCCAAAGATATACAAATGGTCAATAAATACAGGAAAAAACACTCTATTAACAGGGAAATGCAAATCAAAACCACAGTGAAACACACCACTTCACACCTTCACTGGAATGATTATAATAAAAAGACAGATAATAAGGAATATTCGGGAGAGTGTGAAGAAATAAGAACCCTTATACTCTGATGGTGTAAATGTAAAACAGTGCAGTCACTTTGGAAAACAGAAGGGCAACACAGAGTTATCATATGACCCAGCAATTCTACTCCTGGGTATATGCTCAAGAGAACTTAAAACATATGTCACCAAAATAATTTGTACCAATAGTTTTTATAGCAGTTCTATTCACACAACAGACAAAAGTGGAAACAATCCAAATGTCCAACACTCATAAATGGATAAAAATGTCATATACCCATACAATGAACTATTATTATTCATCCTTAAAAAGGATTGAAGTACTGATTCATTCTACAATATGGATAAACCTTGAAAATATTATCCTAAGTAGAAGAAACCAGATGTATAAGGCTAGAGATTGCATGACTCTATTTAAATAAAATGTCCAGAATAAGCAAACCCATAGAGACAGAAAGTAGATTCGTGGTTTCCAGGGGCTGAGGGAAGCTGAGGAGAGGATATGATTGTGAATGGACAGGGAGTTTCTTTTCAGAGTGATGAAAATCATTCTGCAATCCATGGTAAAGGCTATACAACTTGGTGAATGCCCTAAAAACCGCTGAATGGTACATTTGAAAAGGATGACTTTTACAGCATCTGAATTATATCTCAATACAAAAAATAGATTTTGAATTACTGCCATTTAAGGGCTTTTAAACATAGAAGCGATCAAGTGCAATGCAAATGGCATGAAATACGAACAGCAAGAATCAATGAGAGGAGTTTTAGCAGAGGCTGCAAGAGGTTTAGATTGAAACAGATTGGTAGTTCCTCTATTCCTCATCCTGCCCCAAAGTTTCTCCCCAGACCTCCAAGAGCTAGAACTGGACAGACCCCAGATCAATGACCTGGCTGGTCATTACCATAGTAGCCTGCGGTGGCCTCCACCCCTCACCCCAACCTGGAAACGTGTTTCCTTTTCTCTCTCCCAGTTTGCATCCATCACTATTATCAGTAAACAGCAGGATCTGTTTGGGCTTCAGATGTTCAATGTACCAGCTCTGACTCACAAATTAAGTATGTCTTGGGCTCAGGAAGAAATGAAAAGAACATTGCATGTATGAAGGCCAGTCATGTCTGCTTGTTGTCTGAGGCAGTATTACTTTGGTTGTAGGAAATTTCATCAATGAACCCTCCAAATGCTAAGTAACTTTACTCTTAAATGTGTCTTCATTGATTGGAGAACCAATAAATATTTTTAAATTAAACATAAGAAATTTGGATATTTACCATAAAATAAATCCTACATGGCTCATCCTGTACATAAGCATTTGGGTTAGTTAGGGAGTTAACTCACAGATGGTAATTACACGAGACACCATGTCACACACGGTGCTAAAGGTAACACTTGATGCCACTCAATGAAGCTATGATGGCTGAAGGGTAGGAACATTTGAGCTAGACAATGGTGGTCAGGGAAGTTTCTCTGGAGATACTTGAGATGAGTCTTGAAATCTGGATTTGATTTAGATAGCCAGAGAGAATGGCAGGCAAGCATAACGTTTTAGAGGCCAGAGAGCTCCCAGCATGTCCTGGGAAGCATGACTGAGCAGCTTGCCAAGGAAGATTTGATTTGGGAATTAATGAGATGCGAGTTTGAAACGGGACAGAAGAGGAAGGGAACCCTTATTTTTGAGAGGGAGGCACAGTGAGAGGTATGTTCTGTTACTTCTTTTGTAGGTTTGGAAATGGCCTATGAGGTTCACCCCTTGAGTTTGCTCTTCTTTCTCACAGTTTAGAGGAAAATGAATCTAAAGCTTCCTGAACCTTGGAATTAACTACGTTTCACCAGAGAAGACTTCTTTGCATCCTTGAGAAAACCTCGGGCAGCACAAACAGTGCACTGTCTAATGCTCGTGATGATGTATGTTGAAAGCTTTCTTTGGAAAAGTCTTGGCTGTGGTGGTATAGGAGCCCAGTATTTATTCTGTGATGCAGCTGTCCTCACACAGGATGCTCTTGATTGCCAGCTTGGTCCCCAGTGACGCCATGCATGCACGTTGGTGCGGACATATAGAACAGGGTTTCAGCACTGCTGGCTTACAATTGGCTGCCAGTCAAATTCGCAGTCCAACTCGTGCACAGGCAGCTTCACAAATCTCAGACAGAACAGCTTTGTGCCTACTGCTTCACCTTGAATGAGGAATGTACCTTTTATGGTCTCTCTCTTGGCTCAGGCTCTTGGCACTTTAGAGCCTCTTTCTTGGGAAACATGTAACGTGTGGCTGTGGCCATTTGGGGAACTCTGCGTTTCCATTCTGATCTGTGGAGGGTGCTGCGGGATACTGAGGCTGCTGAGTGTGACCTCCTCAAGCACATGAGCATGTGAGGATGTCCTTCGGGTTAGAGACCTGTTGTTTATTAAAGAAACTTGCCTATCCCATAGCACAGGAAAATATTTAATTTACAAAGTTGCCCATGGAAAATTGATGCTTTAGCAAAGGATGAGGAAATGAGCTGTTTTCTCTTAATTTCTATCTTTGATTGCTTTAGGATGGTGGCAGTGATGGGCATTGGGCCACATGAGTGACTTTCTCCACAAGGAGAGTTCCCTGTGAGCCATGGAGATCCCTGGGGGGTGGGAGGGGGTCTCTAGGCAGAGTATCTGGATCTCCCCCCACGCTAAACTCAGAGTTCCAGGTGGGCCTGTCTTCTCCTTGCCACATCATGCCATGAATTCTTCTGTTTCTACACCTGTCCGTGTGCTTTTCCTCTAGTGAAAATGCCCTCCCTTCGTCACATTTCAGCGCTTTTTCATGCTCCACATCTGATGTCATCCTCTTCCTGACGCAGTGACTGGCTATTTCAGCCCACAGAAATGACCTCCTGTCATAGTCCTACAGACCCTGCCCCGAGAGATGCTCAGGTTTGTATTTGGTGCTTTCTTGACCAGATGGCACACTCCTTGGGCACAGGCCCCTGGATGGAGGTAAATTACAACGATTAGAGGGAAAGTGAAGAACTGCGACTTTGTAAGAACACAGTGACGCATTCACAGACTTCTGCTTCTGGACAAAAGAAACGTAAGTCATGCAGACTTTGCAGAAATTGTTACCATTGGGTAAATATTGTCAAAAAAGGGTGGCCTGCAGCACAGCATTTTGGTTTTAGAAGTAGATTTTTCCGTCCTTCCCCAACACCCATCTCCCTTAGGAAAGCCAAAGATGGAGGGACGGGACCACGGCCGGGGCTGATGAAGCTCCTTCTGAAGTCACAGCGTCTGCAGAGAAAGATGGGCAAGAACGGCAGTGTCCTTCAGGCTCTGGAGCCTGTGCCTACAGGTGTGGCTTGGGAGGGACTCTCTGTCCTGCTTTATGGGGATTTTATACTTTTAAGGGGCATGGGTCTGGGACTCTCTTGCTTATCATCATTTCCTCACTGCCTAATAAAGGATTTGACACATGTTTAGTAAATATTTGTTAACGTGAATCAAAAATAACAGAATGATATAATTTATGAGAAAGGAATATGCTAAGACTACTGAAAGTAAAGGTAAGGTAATAGCCCCCAAAAGTGTTTTCAAGTGTACTTGAATCCTGGCTTAAATAACAGGGAAGATTTCTGAGCTTTCACTTGGGGGAATTTAGGTATGGCATCTACCTGGGAAGATCAATGAAGTCTCTATTCAGAACATCAACAGTTTAACCACTGTTTTGTGTCTTAGCCCATGAGAACTTGTGAATTCCAATGAGCCCCATAAAGCCTTCACCTTTCCACTTCAAACAGCACTAAACAAATGGTAGTTGATCTTATAAGTCAGTGGCCTTACCAATAAATACTAAAAAGCTGGCTTTTAGAATAAGCCAAAGACACATGATAGTTGCCTACATATCTCTGCTTGATTGAAATTTAGACATCCGCTGACATAGCCTAGAACTTTTAGAGTTGGTATGTTTGTACTTTATAGGGACTTGAGGGCTCAAGAATTTCCAAGGATTTCCGGGAACCCACTTTCACATGAACGCCTTTGTCACTCACAGGAGGCATGAACCCCTGAAGCAGGCCAGCAGTGATCTCGGCAGCCGGGTCTCTCAGGAAATTCCAGGTTACCCACAGGCATTTTAAGAGTCCTGGAAATTCTCCAATGGACCAACCCAAACACACAGGGGCAGGGTTTTCACAGGGCCAGGTGGGCCCAGGAGGCATGGAGGTATGTACGCCACTGGGCCGTGTGTGCTGGGGGCCCAGGAGGGGGAAGTTATGCAGTGTGGGGGCCTTTCTTTCGTGTCCAGCAGCTCTTTCTGAGGAAGAACTGTATTTGCTTGCAGCTCTCCCATTTTTCCAGAATCTCTAGAAAGTGTTTTCAGTGGCTGTTTCTGAGCACACAGTAGAGAGCAAGAGCCAACAAGAATCTCAAGGCTCTTCTGGTCTCTGCTCTGCTGTGTTCCCCGCCCCCAACCGGAATGCATACCTGGAGAGGAGGCGAGCGGGGCATAACCACAGGAAAATTTTCCACCATTCCCATTATTTCTGGCATGGAGCCACACTGTAGGTAGACAGACTTTCTGTTCAGAGAAGAGGAAAGATGGGGCCTGGTCAGGGAGTAAGTGAGGCAGCGAAGGAGGAAAGGAGAGCAGGAAAACAGGAAGAGAGAAACAAAGGCAGGCATCACAGTACAGGGGAAGGAATACGAGCTGGCCCTTAATGGGCGGGGCCAAAGTGTCTGGGCAGGTCTCTGGGTAGCAGTGTGCATATAAGGAAGTTAGGTTTGTCTAGTTAGTCATGAATCATGTTCAGTCTAAACATTTTGACTTAACTGCTCTGTGACAGAAATTCCTTTTAATTTCATATCAAAGTAACTTCAGTATTCCCTAGGGTAAAGGGCTGTGGATCTCAATAAAATCTGGATATTTTTTTTTTAAGAGCTCTAAGATAACAGTTTCTAACTCCCACTCCTAAAAATATAAATAAACAAACATGTGAACTTGTTGCCTTGTAGGTACCCAGACTGACTTTGGACTCTGTTTACTTCTGATTCACTTCTATTCCAGAAAAGATGGGAATGCAAAGAGTGAAGATTACAGATTATAGAAATGATCTGCAGTCCCGTCTGTTTTTATTTTTCAAGAGTCATCCCTTACATGCTTTTGTGCTAGGATTATTAATCGTTGAAAATTGCTTGCATTGCACCTCAGAAAAAACTGAGACACCCCATGACTTAAGATTTACAGCTCCCATGGCTGACCTTCCCAGACATTCTGGGAACAGAAATCCTTGTTGTCTAGCCCTGAAGACTCTTTCCCCAATTCCCAACAGGAATGACAACAGAGAGGAAGTGTTGCCATCCTGAGAGTTAAACTTTAAAATAAAATCTTAGTGGAACAGAGGAGACAGAAACAAAGTTCTGAGGCACTCTGTGTTCTGAGAAAGAAAAGCGAGAGGCAGGATAGAGAAATCCACACTTAGAGAGAGGGAAAGGGGGAGCTAACCACCAAGCATTTCCATGAGCAAGGGAAGGATGGCACACACAGACAGTTACACCGCCAAGAAGAGGACGAAAGGCGGGCAGAACAAATGAGAGTCTGGAGAACAGTTCCCTCCTGCCGTTGAGGAATTTAAAATGTTAGCCTTTCAAAGGGCGAATTCTATGGTTTTTCTCAATAAACGTCCCACCCTAAGAAGACATGTCTGGAAAAGACTATTAAGAACGTCCTCACTAAGGTAATTTCTCCCTTTTTTTTTTTTTCATTGCAGATTCCTTTTTAACCATTGATCTTTTACCTGTCAGATTTTCATTGTGACTGCTTCTGTGAGGTTTTTAGAAGTTTTAAGTTTAACAAAATTATGTGTCAGTCAATAATAATTTTATATTAACATGCAAAAAGATTTTCTCTTAACCTCCAGACAATGACCTTTGCATTTTAATTGGGATATTGTGAGGTGCTCCCAGGCCTGCCCTTGACCTCCCAAATCCTCCAGGATCCCATTGGTCAAAATGTCCTAATCTACCCTAAGGCCAGTCCAATCTTGGGTTAAAACAAAGGAGGAAAAAAGAGAGAGAGGGTTTAGCACGCAACACTACTTGGTAGAGAGAGGCCAAGTCTAAAGAATCCTGACAAATGAACCCCCAAAAGAGGTGCTGGTGTCAGTCCAGTGGGTCAGGGAAATTTTTAAAATATAATTGGAGTCTGTCACCTTTTATCTTGGGTCAGCCTGTTTAATCATTCACTCTATTCACTGGAATTCACCCCATTGACAGTCTGTTTAATCATTCACTCTGTTCACTCAAATCTTGGAAAACTCTTTGGTGGCGATAATTTCAAATAATTGATTTAAATAAAAAGAAATGAGAGGGAAAGTGGTTTTGAAACTCTTAGGACAATGTGGTTAAAGCTCATAACCTGTTGATAATGATGGCATCTTTCCTGCAACAGGCGGGGGTCCTGGACTCTGTCCCCAGCCCTCAGCTGTTCACTCTGCCCTCACTGCCTGAGAGAAGTCGCCCGCCACGCGCTGCAGCAGCCAGGGCCCCAGGAGTCCTCGCTCCAGGGGGCGCCTCTCACCTAAGGCCCTGTTTCTCCATCAGGAAACCCCAGAATGAAAGCTCTAGGAGGTCCCAGACCAAGGGCATAGTGCTTGTTTATTCAGTACCTAGCACAATAGCTCCTGGTAGGCATTCAATCAATCCGCATTAGGTGAAATGAATGGGCACTCTTTCCAGTTGTCGGTCACCCAGTCTGTTCACTGAACATTTCCCAACTCCAACTCAGAATCTCCGCTTCTTGCTCCCTTGACGCTATCCTACAAAAACACAAAACCAGAAACTTGCAACCAGCTTGTTCCTCTTCTCTAGTCCCTGTCCTGGGTCTTAGCAACTTCTTTAATACATCTGATCATCTCCCTGGTCCCCCTGCCGCAGCCAATGCCACCGCACACACCCCAAGCTTTGCATATAGTAATGACAGGCCTCCTCCCGATTTTCTGTTTTCTCCCTGTTCAGTACATCTAGCACACGGGGGTTGTGTCATAACAGAGCTTCTTAGCTCCCAGGCCTACAGTGGCTTTCTGTTCATGCCCACACCACGCACAGAGGCAGGAATGTACAAAGGAGCAAGCACTGGAGGACCTTGTGCCACTGCTACCCTGTGAGGCCCTGGGAAGGTTGCCTCCCTGCCCTGAATCTTCATTGCCGAGGCCGCAAGATGTGAGGTTGGGAATAGATGGTTTCCAGGGGTAAGTCCGCACTAAAATACTACCATCACCTCTGGTATCCTGCCAACTCCACAACTTCCTCTGTCAATTTTACATTCTTCACCCATTTAGACGACGTCCCTACCTCCAGTCCGCACATGCCAGTTACCATCTGTCCCTCTTAGGCTTCCCAGTCAGTATCAACAGGCTCGGTTCCCATGCTCAATCTTGGCTCCTCTGACTGTTTTTCCACATGAAACACCTGGCCCCGTCTCCTTATCAGTTCAAATTCTGCACTTCCTTCAAGGTCCATCTCATGTCCAACTTCTGGGAAACAGTCCCTACCTGCCTACAGTGACATCCCCTTGATCCAAGTCCCTGTAGCAAAGCACCACACTGTCTCCCCAAGGCAGGCACTCCCAGAAAAGGTCTCCCCAGGGAAATGGCAATGAACCCCCAAAGAAAGGCAGTGGCAGTAGGCTCTACATGTCTAAAACCATGTGCCCAAGTTAAATACTTAAAATGGATTCTTCTTTATTTACGCTTGCTTTAAAGCTACATATATAGATGATATGGAGAAAAATTTTTCCTCTTGGTAATATGGAAGAATTTTCCTTTGTAAGAATAGTGTTTGTGTTGCAAGAAATAAGGAAGATAATTTGAAAGGACAAGACCCCGGAGAGTATGCTCCCGTAACAAGAGATGGAACCTTAGATGCCCTCGCAGGACAGCCTTTCCTATTGAGCGCAGGGCTTTGCTGAGCACTGAGATGAGTGGAGTGTTTCAGTGTAACAGGATATTGAATGGGTCTTTTCCTGTTGCCTAGAATTTTTGACATAGTCCCAAGCTGAAAACAATAGAGGAAATATAGCCTCACATTCCAAGGAGAGATGTTAACCACGCACACAGGACTTACTCAAAAACAGGAACCCCGACCCTGTGCTATTCACCCTCCCTACGTACCTGCTGCCTATCAAAGAGAACCATGAAGGCATATCTCAGTGCAGAGGTTGGACCTACTCCCACTTACAGAATTACAAGTATGTAACCCTGTTTGGGGGGCAAGAAGGAATCAAGTGAAATTAGGTTGTTTCTGATAAGTTATAGGCTGGATAGGGTGGGATGGTGTTTAAAGTACATGGCCTTGTGTTTATTTAGCCTGAGTTCAAATCACGGCTGTGCCATTTAGTAGCCAGAGAAACTACTTCATCTTTCTGAGCCTATTTCTTCATCCTTAAAAAGCCAGATAATAACACCACCTACTTCACAAGGTTTTGTGAGGATTGAAAGAAGTGATGCTTGTACTGTGCTCAACACAGAGCCAATCCTCTGGTCAATGAATGTGTGTAATTATATATATACCAAACACTCAACCAGCCAGCAGCAGAAACTCAGCTCAGGAAGGCACTTTCTTCTCCATCTACATAGAACACAAATATTTATTCTTCATATGAAAAGTCCCTTTCCTGTTTCATGTGAGATTTTGCTTCCCAAATAAATAACTATAAATCTCAAGTACACATCTGGATCACGGTTGCTAATAGACCCCATAGACAGCATGCAAAAATGATTAAAAACCTGTTTTGCAGTTTTCCTAAACTTTTGCAGCTGATGGGGGCCCTCTCGTGGAAGAACCATCACTCAGTATTAAGAAGCTGTTTCCTGAGTCTATCAACAGGCATAATTATCTTTCCATTTCTTCCTAATTGTTGTGTGTGATAGTAAAAAAACTTAGTCACATGAAGAGTCACATAGATGAAACTCTGGGTCAACTTCGTTCCTAGGAAGGGGGTTGCCCTCCGTAGACAACAGTGTGATGCTGCTGGTGACGATGACATTATTGAGTGGCTGTTCTGTTAAGCATCAAGGAACACTGGGCCATGCTCGTTATAATTTTTTTTCCATATTACCAATAACTCACATATCACCAGGGTTAGAGCGCATTCCTCTCGGAGCCTGGCTCTCTTGTCTCTGACTTGACTGATCTTGCCACAGATGGTTACTGTGACCTTGGATGTCTTACAGCCATACTCAAACCAACTGAGCTAATTGGCTTAGACATTCTTAGGCATGATGCAGGGACCCCACCTCTGGGATAACAATACCCTATTGCTAAAAGGGCCTGTGGGAAATTTACAGGGTCATGGTCATGTTATTTGCATGCATATCCGAAATGAAATTCCATTCCAGCAGACCACATTCTAACTACAAATACCAGAAGAAGTTATAAATACGCAGTAGAAAAACCCAACAGTCTGTTAACATTATCTCAGAGTGCTAGGAAAGTGAGCCAACTACATTAGTGGTTACAAAAGGCTTGGGCTGAATGTCACGGCCTTTGACATCAGATGTTTTCCTTATGCTAATTTTGTAGATAGCAACTTTTGCCTGACAGTTCCATGGAACAAGGACAGCATACGTATTTTTTAGAACTCCATTTATATTTGAAATCATTTTCCTATGTTGCCTTTAGAGCAGCAGGAAGCCCCAGATTGGTCTCCAGACATCCTCAAACATTTCTTCTAACCTTATTCTTGGCAACCGGAAGATACAAGTAAACAACACATTACCTTCTCCAAGTTCAAGTTCGGTGTGAAGTTCAGATCCTAGGGCTTTAGAGCAGGGTTCAGTCAGCCTATCATCATCTTTCATCCCTAGCTAAAAAATATTTATTTTAAAGATTTCCTTTAGCATGCAGATTTGAGCAGTTTATTATCCCCAATAGGAAAGGAATGAAAACTAACCCAGGATATTTCGTTTGGGTTCTCAGAAAACCACCTGCATTGCAGAATGTTTTGGGGGAAAAAGTTGATCCACAGCACCATCTCCTGGTCACATCTGGGTATTGCATTCAGGGAGTGAGAAATGTTGGGGAACAGCTGAACACTTCTGAAAACAAGTGACTTTCAGGCGCTTCGAGTGTGCCAAGCCAACAATGCTGTCAGTGACCTCTACCTAAGATATGAAAGTGTGAGTGTGGCTGCCCCAACAATCTCCAGGACACCGATTGGTGACAAATATTATAATCCACCAATGTGGTGTAAACCCAGGTACACTAAAAGCTGGCAAGAATATGAAGCTGTTAAAAAAGAAAAATGTAAAAATCTTCTGTAAGAATGTGAGAAAATATCCAGTAGAATACCAGCAGGAGAATAAAAATAGAATATCAAGTGTAGTCATAAGAATATAAAATAAAAGAAATAAGGACAATTGAAAAGTGGGATGTGAAAAGATGGTAACAATATGGTTTATTTCTTTTTCTAATATCACTTAATATTACATACTGTATGTGTGATCCTGATGGTGTATCATAGTCACAGGAAATATGCTGCCAAACAGAAACAAGCCAAGTGCACCCAACTGACACATGATGCCGCTATCAATCCTGCCCACAAACCACTGTCTCTCCCCTCAGTCAGCTGTAGAGCGTGTGGATGGGAACACGCCTGAAAGTGAAATCACCTGAGAGCAATAATCCAGTATCACTCAACCCCAGGAACCTTATCTGCCAATAACACCGTCCCTGCAACAAGCATTTCCAAACCTTGCTTCCCCTGACTCCCTTGGAGAGCTTTTTAAAAACAGATCTTTAGGTCCTACTTTCGGAGCTACTGAAACTGACTCTTGAGTGCTGGAACCCAAGAAACTGAAGATTTGAAATGCTCCCCAAGTGATTCGAAATGCAGCCATGAGTCCATGACTCACACAGGGACTGCTGGAGGGTCCCAACTCTATCTTACTGAGAGGAGAGGAAGACTCAAACCCTTGCATTGTCAGTCAGCACCACTTCCAAGAGATGTGGCCTCGGCTCCAGATCATCAAAGGTAAGCATTCTTTACTGCAAAAGTTGGCTTACAGTTAACAGGTTTTCTTTGGGGTAGATTTTTTTCAAATGGAGAATTAAATCAATTTGTATGTAATGTGTAGCTGTTTTCTCCCGCCCCCCCAAAAAAACCTTTCCTACTAAACTGTGAAAGTCAGGATCATTTTACTGTTGACCAAAGTCTGAATCCAGGGGAAAAATTATCTTGGATGATTTGGGTGCACAGTTACCCAAAGGAGGAACCTGTCTGATCCGACAGCTGTCTGGTGACTGGAATATTTGCCGTGGGCTGAGCTGGAAGGCTCCTAGTGAAGCAGAGCTGGAGGCTGGAAGCTGGAAGCTGGATTAAATGCAATAGCTGCAAATTTGGAGTAAATTAATAAATGCCCAAACTAAGATGAGAATTGAAAGGAGGCACGCTTTCTTCAAAGTAATCCGTAGATCCTGCTTCCAAGAAAAGGCCTCCCGACATGCCCTTGTCAAAACTGGTCTGTCTCATCATTAAATATCCCATTCTCACATCCTCTTCAGAGTCCACGTACTACAGTATTAGGGTTGATTCCTCTCCAGCAGATTTCGATGTCCAGGGGAGCAGATCTGCCCTCTCACCTTGCCTGCCCTGCGGCACCTAGAACAGGACTTTGCCCACTAGGGAAGCTCAAAAATAGTAGCTGCATTTTTGAAAGAAATTGGTGACTGATTTAGTTTTAGGAGCAAGAATGTGTGGCCACTGAAAGTGATTAGAATCAGCACTTTGTTTAAAACAAACAGAAACTGCAATTCCTAATGATAGAAATTATAAGAAAAATAAGACAGTCTTGGCAGAGGTTGTCACCAGGGCGCTCAAGAATTATTTTGGCTGTGATTCCTTATCTGTGACTGAGAGGACTGTGAGCCCAGGACAGTCTCCCCAGAAACACCTTCTCAACTGGCACAAAGCAGGTCAAGGATTATGGAATTTAGGGAAACCTCTAGATTTCCCACCATCTGTTTGAGAGCCCACAACTCAACCTTCTGACAATGGGAAGGGAAGGGGTGTGTGTACAGAATGGAGCTCTGTGAGGCCCAGGAGGGAAGTGAAATAGACATTCATCTGGAAAATGGAAATCACGACCCCCTACAGGCTAAAGTGTCCCGACAGCCAGAGAAGTTCCTGCGATTCTGCTTTTTATTCCTGCTGGGCAGGGAGGTCGAAGGAGAATGAAAATGACTACAGCTGGGAAATTCAGAAGGAGCAAATCTACTGAAGGAATTTTATGCCCAGAAATACGATTGTTGTTTTCCTGTCAATGAAAATAACCACGTAACTTACAGAGGTACCGCTCGTCAACGTCACAGAACACCTCTTTCATTTATTTTATTCCGTTTCTCTCTGGACTCTCGGCTAAGCTATCAGACATTTACTTCCGTCCCATTAATTAATCGATACGCTCATGCTCTGAGCACGCGCTGTCCCACCACGTGCACGGGGTGCCACGGCTTTACGAAGGGAAGGAGCCGAGTCCTGTCCTAAAGGGCGTTCATCTGTAACGAATGAGTCATAGATTTATGAAACTATCAGTGAGTAAAAACACCACACAGGCTTATTGTGTGGTAAAGTCAAAACAGAACAGTAAGCAAGAAGGTATACATTTTGAAAGATTATCTTAGGTCATTAATTTCATAATCCTCTCATTATAAATTATTACAAATTCATACTATCAATCTATCCCTTCCCACATCAAGGAAACCGGCTTGTACATAAAAATTTAGGTTTATACCAGCTATCAATTAGGGAGAGGTAGCTGTTTCTAAAATACATGGTCACTTTAAGAAGGGACTTACCACAGCTCCTTTGAAATCGGGAGTTCACGGTACAGTATGAAAGCAGGGGCCGCTGGTGAAGAGCACACGCCCAGAGCCAGACAGCGGGCTGGGTGTAACGTGAGCTCTGCTAGTGCCTCGCTGTGTGACGTCAGTCAAGGGACACAACACCTCTGTGTCAGTGTCTTCACTTGTGAAAAGGAGATAATGATCGAACATCCCCACCGGGAATTTTCAAGAGTCAATGCGTTTGTGTAGTTTAAGTTCCTGGCACTGCCTGGCCCTCATCTGCCATGGGAAGTTGAGGCAGGACACAGTCAGGGCCAGGTGAGTGCGGAGCACCTGGGCAAGTAGAAAATTTGATACTAAATAGGAGTTTGTTTTCTCCAGAGAGATCACAACGTAAGTGTTTGCAAGTCTTTTTGAGAAATAAATAGTAAGAAGTCACAAGGCCTATGATTTAGATAAATGTTTTTCCCCTTTCCTCTCAATCTTAAAGCAGATGCACTTGATCTTTGGTATCAAATTGATGACGGGATCTTCCCGTCCACCTCAGAGTCAATCCTAAAGTAGGTAAACAGACGGGTAGGCAGCAGACAGAGGACAGACGAATAGATAATAAATTGCTCCTCAAACATTTGATGCTGAATGATAGTTATATTTAATTTCTGTGCATAGAAAATCTATGCTTTCTGATCTTCCACACATTTGCAATGAGCATATGGTTGAAAAAACAATGATCATACTAATTATTCTTTTCATTGAAATCAGGGTAATTTAAAGCTAACTGTAAAGATGAATTTCGCAAAAACTCAAGTCAAATGAAATTCTGCTTCAGAGAATAGTCTTCTGTTTTGATTTTGTCTGGACCTAATAAAGTTTAAAAATAATGGCAATATAATTCTAAGTGCTTCCTTATAAATAATAGTGGGTACAGTTCAAAATAAACAATTTTGCAGATTTTCTAAATACTGGTTCAAATTCAACTTAATCTGGATTTTTATTTCAGTCCTTGATGCTTGTAAATTTTCTTCTGTGTGTCTTAGCTAAACTGTCTTTGAAAATTGGTAGGAAAATTGGTATGTCTCCTATATTTTAAAAATTTTGTGTTTGAATAAAATACAAAAATATAAAAATAAAAATATAGAAAAATGCACAGATCATAAACATACAGCTCAATGAATTTTTACAAACTGAACACAGCTGTGTAACTAGCACCCAGGTCAAGAAACAGAACTTACCAGCCCCTCAGAAGCCCACTTCACACCTCCTGCCAGGCATTACCCACTTCCCAAGAGTAAACTTTATCCTGACTTTTAACTGCACAGTTTCATGTATCAGCTGGCTATTGCTGCGACACAGACAGCCACAAAACTTCATGCAAGACATCACAGGTCACTTGCATGTGGTAGTTGTACAGGCAACTCTGCTCATCTTGGCTGAGCTGTTCCCCACGTCCAGGGATGGGGCATGGCTCTCCTGCAGGCCATCAGGATGTGGCCATGGTGATAGCAGAGGGTCAGAGAATGAACAGAAACATGCAAGCCTCCTGTCTACACAGCACAGGATTTAACAGAGCCAGGACTAGCATGAGGCTAGTAAAGTGAGCATGCAAGTGCAGGGTCAGTTTGTCTGTATTAAAAAATTTGATATTTTAGTTCTCTGTGGATTTTTTTTTTTTTTTTTACATACTCTTTGATTAAAAAAAAGCAGCAGCAGCAGCAGCAGCCCTTGCCAGGTGGCTCAGTTGATTGCAGCATCGTCCCATATTACCAAAAGGTTGTGGGTTCAATCCCTGGTCAGGACATGTGTGGAAGGTAACCAATCAATGTTTATCACATCGATCTCTCTCTCTCTCTCTCTCTCTCTCAATCTCTCTTTCTTCCTCTCTTTATAGTATCAATGGGTATATCCTCAGGTGAGGATTCAAAAAATTTTTTTAAAAACCATTGCATTAAAATTTTATTTTTCTTGATTCCTGAGGTTTTTGGCAACCCCTTAAACTTTGTGCACAGGGTGAAAGCCTTACCTGGCCCTGTTGGGGAAATGCCCTCCACATCTTTAGTGAGAGGACCTGAAAACACATGGTAAAGGGCATGGGTACTGAGGAAGATGAAGAAACAGAGCTAATAGCACAATTACCACATTAGTTTGGGCCATTTTTGTGCTTCATTAATGGGAATTGTACAGTATGCATTCCTTTGAGTTTGGTTTCTTTTAACATTATGTTTGTGGAATACATTCATAATGTTGTATATAGTTGTTAATATTTCATTCTCATTGCTAAACAGAATTCCGTTGTGAAAAGATACCGCAGTATGGTTGAACATTTGAGTAGTCACCGTTGAGAGTTATCAAGAATGGTGCTGCTTTGACCAACCTAAGTTTTTTTAAAAAATATACAGTATCTTTGTTGGGCATATATGTTGGAGTGGAAATGCTGGATCAGAGGGTCTGCATATATTCATTTTTAGTAGATGCTGCCAGGTTTTTAACAATTAATTCCTTTCGCTTAATTGTAAGTCTTGATATCTGGTAGTATAAGCCTTCTAACAAGCCACTTGTGGACGCTGAGGGAACAGACTGAATAGTGAACCCTGAGGAGACTGCAGGCTGAGAGCATCAACCATCTCCTATCAGGACTGGAATTTTTTTTTAATGCCACAAATTCCTCCCGGTCTAGAACAAGGAAACTGAGGCCCAGAGAAAGCAAGGGACAAAGCAAATCCAACCTGTGTGACTAAGAAGGACACTGAGATGGGCCTGAGGAGACAGAGCCCTGGGCACAGCTTGTCCTGCTGGTGCCCTGGCTGCTGGGACACAGCCTCCACGCATGAGCTTGTGGGAGAACTTTAATTGTCTTGGCTATTCATGGCCCTTTGCATTTCTAAATGAATTTTAGAAGTAGCTTGTCAATTTCCATAAAAGAAAATAAAAACTGATAGGATTTTTTGAGGTTTTTAAAATGATTTTTTGCTTTGAATCTATAGACTAATCTGTGGAGATTTACCATCATTACAGACAACATGCTTCCATGTCTTCTTCAACTTCCCTCAGCGTCTCACACCTTTGTATACCTACTTTGAGTGAAATAGGTAACAAATAAATATGCAAAATGTGGTCAACAAGTGCATTGTTGTCATAAGGTTTCAGACTGAATTCTGTTCCCATTCACATTACACATCTCAGCAACACCTGGGGCCATCCTTCACTTCCACCCGCCGGGCATCGCATGCTTCTTCCTTCAGTCAGGTGGAAGCCCTCTACTCGAGCCCTCTACTCCTCCAACCTGGCAAAAATCTAATCTTCATTAACCGGTCAACTCAAATTTCGTTGCTCTCCAGATGGGGCAGGTCTTCCTCGTGGTCTCCTGCTACATTCTCCTTTACTTAATTTAAATCACCACAGTGAGTGCTGAGCAGACCCAGCCTCACACTAGGTATATATGTGTTGGATAAATGAAAAAAAGCCATTTTTTGTTGTTGTTTGGTTTAGGTGGTTTATTGGTTGGTTTGCTTATTTAGTTCTCCTGTGACTTCATTTCAATTTATCTTTAGTCAAAGAAAAAATGTAGTGGACTAGCTTGGCAAACTGGTGTATATCAATCTTATTTTTGAGGCAGGTATGTTGTTTGGTCTGATTCACATCACATCTTCTAAGTTAGTATAAAAGAAAATCAGCAACTCAATTTTGTTTCAGATACCAGCAACAAGCTTTCATAAAAAGATAGTCACAGCCCCAATGACCACTAGGTGGCAGTTTTACTCTCAATAGTACGATCCGCTTGACAATGTTGGGCACTGTCACTCAAGAGGTCTGGAGATAAACCATGGAACAAAACTTAACTTAGACTGGTTGGTGGAAAGATGAAGGCACATGGAAAATGAAAAGGAATGTCATTAGACATTATTTCCCTGAGAAGTTAGCAAAAAGCTAAATTAACCACATGCACAAAATCAGTTAAGAAAGTTTTGTAAGGTGAGAGACAAGTCAGACAGCATTGAAAGTCAAAGGAGCCTCCTGTTGGCCCTCCGTAGCTGGAGCCCAGCCCTTTGGCGCTAGGGGGAGGAGATAGGAGAAGGGCATGGCTCCCTGGTAGGACAGCGCCCCTGATAATGCTGAATTCTCCTGGGAGGAGAAAGGCTTAAAGGCTTAAAACAAGACTCTACCCAACGACTTTCAGTTGAAACTTCTGGTAGCCCCCAAATTATTGGAGAACCATGCCAAAGCTGTGCTCTGCGTTTGAGGGGTAGAGGTGGAAGACGTTAGTAATCAGCTATTTCATTTCATATAATTCTCACGACAGCTTTATGAATTAGGGAACCTTTTCAATAAGAAACCTGAGGCTCTCAGCAAGCATACATCTCATCCAAAGCCACAAAGTAAGAGATTGGGAATGGGAAGCCAGCACTCTGTTGCCATGAGCTCAAGCTGATTCCCAAGAAATCACACCTTCCTCTCCTGAGAACAATGAGAGCACCTCCCTCTGTAGGCTGCTGTGGGATGAAGGGAGACAATGCTCACAGAGAGCCCGGCGCAGCAGCTGAGGCGCACGGACGGGCACTCCATAAACAGAGGCTCCCAGGCACAGGGTTCTTCCTCAGCAAGGCCCCCCCCACTGGAGCTGCCGCACAGAAGACAGTGAGTGACCCAAGGATGGGCTCCACTGTTTTGGCCGACGCTGATCTCACCTAAAAGTGACATCACCCCCCCGAAGAGGAACCTCTCAGAGTATGAAGTCCTGGTGGAAGGGAACCGAGCCAGGAGGCCATGGCTGAACTGAAATAACTGATCTCAGTCGTCGGTAAAGCCAAAACTGGTTGGTTCTCCTCTTCTGGAGAACCACAAGAGGAACTCTAAGGGGCTCTGTTTAGTCTGCCTAGTTCTTGTTCAAAGTTTGATAAGGGACTTTCCAGGCTCAAGGATAAATCAGGGCTAAGGCTTATTGCCATAGAGTACTGAGGTGGCTCCTACAACAGCAAACTCAGACATTTCATGGGTCCGTACCCAACTGGCCACCCAAGGACCCTGAGGAAACTGCAGGCTGAAAGCATCAACCATCTCCTATAAGGACTAATTTTTTATGCCATGAATTCCTCTGGCCTCAAATAAGAAGACTGATGCCCAGAGAAAACAAAGGACAAAGCAAATCCAACCTGTGTGACTAAGAAGGACACTGAGATGGGCCTGAGGAGACAGATCCCTGGGCACAGCTGTCCTGCTGGTACCCTGGTTGCTGGGACACAGCGTCCACTCATAGCTTGTTGTAAGGTTTTAATTTTTGCACACAAAGAACCTGAGGGACCAAATGGCCTGGTTTTTTTTCTTTCTTTCTTTCTCTGCTACCAACCCCACAAAGACTGCTAACAACAAAGATACTCAAGTCTAGATCAAACTGCTAGATAAAGAGGAAACTGAACCTCCTATGAGTTAATACACAATAGAGATTACAGTCTATGTGAACAGGAACTGCTTTATTTCCCCCCTGCTGGAGTGCGAACTATAAGGAGACTACCCAGAAAAGGGAGATAAAAGTCTGAAAGAAGAGCTAGTAAGAAGGGGCCTGTAGCTTTTCCCCTGCCATCCTCATCACAACATCAGCCCTCAGACCTTGTCCCTAGTGGGTGGCAGAAGGAAAGAAATGAGCGGGCCCCTTACACAGATTTGAGGAGAGGAGAGAGCGCATGTTTCCCGCAGCTGCAGTCCCCACAGACGTGCCTGCCACTGTGTCATGAGACAGGAAGTGGGGAGAGGGCCACATGCAGGCAGGTAGGAGAGTCCAGAAGCCCTCTGGGCTTCCTTGGAGTCAAGTGTTGTCATGGAGGAGGTTCCACCAGATTTTTGGACGCAGACTTGTCCAGAGGCATTAGCTGGAACCTGGGACAACTTGCCAGTCTCAGGGGGACACTTGGAGGAGAACAGCATGGGGCATGGGTGTGGGTCAATTGCCTGATGTGAGGGTTCAACAGCTGTCTGTCTGGAGCAACAGAGATGGCAGTAAGCAGTGGGAAGCCCTATGCGCTTCCTGAAAAGAGCAGCCTGTAGGGGCATCTATCCCGAGGGCCAGGCTGTGGGGACGCTAGCAGCAGACTCCAGCCGAGAAGTAAACCTGATGTGCCGAGAAGCACGTAGGGCCAGAAGGATGCCCTCCCTGCCCCCGGAACGCACCCAGCCATGGAAAAGGACTTCTCTACCACTGGCCGTTGGGGGTGCCAGAAGCAAGAAAATTATCATCAGTTGTTAAATACATTCCACTCTGTAGCCACTTGTATTAGGTTTCTATTGTTACCATAAAAATCACAATAGCTTTAGCAACACAAAAATATGTCTTAGTTCTATGGGCCAAAAGTCCCATGAGTCCCACTGAAGGACAATCCAAGCGTCCGCAGGGCTCCCTCCCTTTGTGGAGGCTCTAGGAGGGAAAGCATTCTTTGTTCATTCCATTGTTCGGCAGTTCCATGGGGCTGTAGGACTGAGGTCCCTGACTCCTTGCTGGCTGTCAGCTGCGGTCACCCTTAACTCCTAAAGGCTCTCTCTGATCCTTGCATGTAGCCCCCTTACATCTCTGAACAAACAACGGGGTGTCAAATTTTCTGACATGGCCGTCTCTTTGACTTTTCCTATGTGGTCACATTTCCCTCCCGGACTGCACCAGGGGAGGCTGTCTGCCTTTAGGGACTCCTATGACTAGAATGAGCCCACCCAGATAATCCAAGATCACCTCTCCACGTCGAGGTGCCTAACCTTAATCATTCCTGCAAAATCCCTTTTGCTGTGTGAGGCAGCATACCCAGCAGGTTTGGGGGATTAGGGTGTGAATACCTCCGCAGGCCCTTATTCTGTCTACCGCTCGTTATATATTTAACAAGCATTTATTTAGTGCCTTACCGAGCCAGGTACAGTGTAGGTGCTGATTTAAGTTATCAGGGGCATTAGGATGGAGAGAGAAGCTGGGGTGAGGGTTCGGAATACCGGGACACCTGTCTTAGGCCTAGGATTCCTTTTCTGTACTCCAGAGGGTGCCATATCCAGAAAATACAGTGGGGGCTATACCACGACCTCCACTGTCCTTAGCCCCGTTGCCTCCCAACCTTCATCCCTGATGTACTCGTCTGCGGAACTCTGGACAGGGTCCTTCCAGTTCCCTGGGAAGCAGGAGCTAAGCTCACCAAAGGACTGAGACAGGCACCTGCTGGACCTGGGTTCGGCCATAGCAGGAAGACCAACAAGAGCACGGGGGGACTTGCCCAGTCCCAGAGGGTCCTGGAGAGAGGTGCTGCCTCTGCCCCTAATCCTGTTTCCTGACCTGCTTTCATGGTTTCCCAGGGGACTAGAGAGGGTAATGCCCAGGGTCCCCTTAGGCCCCTTGTAACTCCAGATCATCAAAGAGAGATGGGGAGAGGACAGAAAAAGGTTGGTTTCTCACTAACTGAACCCCTTTCCGGCTGAGGCTCCCTGGCCTATATTTTGCAGATCCAGGGCTCATGAGAGCCACCAGTTGGCTGGGTTTCTTTCTCAACCACAGTCATGTTGAGTCAGCACAGTGGTTAGCTTTCAGCCAGGAGGCCACAGCCCCCAGCAGAGCTCCAGATGGAGCAGCCTCTTGATTAGCCCAGCGCCTGGCTCTGCGCACGGCTTCCTCCTGGTCTGGAGCCTCCCTGGACTGGCTGGCTCCCTGGCTGCATACCCAAGCAGCAGTTCATCTGGTGAAGCATAGTGCTTCCCAAACCAGGCAACGTGAAGGTGACAGAAAAACTAGTAAAGGACTCAGCAGCCTGGCCTGACAAGCACAGCACAGCACTTGAGGCTCTTTGCTCCAGACCAAACTTGAGCTAAAAGGGAGGTGGTGGAGCCATCTGCCTTCCTTTGCTCTGGAATCCGTAGGAGGAAGCCAGCCCCCACCCCCCGGCCCCACCCGCACATCCTCCAGGTACAGCCCACCTCATAGCTCCACAATCTGGCCAACCAGACTTCCAGACACAGGAACAGCTGCTACAAAGTGGGGTGCTCAGTGCACCCTCATTTAAATGGCTCTTTGCTATTCACCACAAAACCCACTTCTGCTCCCACCGCGTAAAGCTCGCTGGCAGGGGAGACCTGTAAGGGGTGATGCCCTCATGAACGTAGCGTTCTTCTTGTGATCTTTCCTGTATCTCTCTGCAGGGCTAAGTCTCTGACATATTCCCTGAGTGGCACACAAAAAAGTTGGTAGCAAGGAGGCAACTTATCAGTTACAAACTCCAGACCACAGCTATATTGCTTGGAAGATGTCTAATTCAAAACATCTCCACCCACACCCAGCTCTGCATTCCTCTGTCCTGCAGGTGTTACAGGATATGCCCCTGGGTTCTGATTAAGGGCACTGGCCTCCAGCTGAGCCTAGGAGGGAGCTTCCCTAATCTTTCCCCAAAGAGCACCATTACAACAACCAGAATAATAAATGTCTCTAATCGCATGCGCACTTCAGCTTTAGGAAAGCTGCTGATACTTATCAATAGTAGTAGGAAAACGGCACAAAGTTATTTGACCCTCCGCAGCCTCTGATTGCTGGTTACAGGTTGATGCGGCTTCTGTTAGTAAAGTTATATAACTTCCCTCTTGTTTCTGATCTGCTTTTAGTAAAAACTTTGCATCCCCTTAAAATATCCAAACACACTGGTGTCCATACATTTTCCTACCAACTTCTTACATGTCAGCTTCAATGGGTTCATAAACAAGCTCATAGTTTACCTACCTGATATGCAATTACAGGGGAGGGATTAGAGCTTCCGCAACCCAGGATGGGAGAGTCCTGGAGCCCCGCGTTTCTACCCCACCTCAAAACTGCTGGCATCACCTCAGCCACACAGCTTTTGGGAAGCAGGGACAAATCCTCTCTTCCTTTTCACTGTGGTGAGCCCAGGTCCCAGACTCAGTCTCCTTTACCTGGGGAACAGGCTCATCGTCTTGGGTGCACTAATTAACAGCAAAAATGAAGTTGCTTGTGGCGAAACAGCTTGGGAAGCTCAGGGGAGAACTCAGCGTCTGAGAGCACCTGCAATGCCGTGTGCCGCCCGGGAAGCCGCCGGACACGCCTCCCCACCAACTCCTGTCAACTGAGAATGTGAGCTCTTGGAACATGGGAAACTCTTTCTACGTCTTGTTGTGGGGACAGAGATTCACATATAAAGCGTTTCAGAAAGCAATGGGTTTAGAATGAAGCAGAACCAGGGAGACATTAGAAGGGACGTTGGCGGGCCTGGGGTTAAAGATGAGGTCCTTCTAGGTGGGCTGGTGGAGGCAGGCAACACTGTCGCTGTGGGAGACTCTCCTGGAACATCTGGGAAATTTCTCACCTGTCCCATTACCTTTTAGGAACCTTTCACGCAGATGTGTAGTCATGTCCTAGAATTGGCCTAAGTTCCAATGTGCCCTTGGAATGAGCTTGGACCCTACCCTCTCTGCCCTGGCCAACACCCCAACATCCCAGTACGCCTTGGAGGCCTTTCTTGCTATTTCCCATGTTTGGGACATTCCTCCCCCACATCTCTGAGTAGCTAGGTCCCTCTTATCCTCAGGCCTCATGTTAACATCTCCCCTCAGAGAGTCCTTTCCTGATGCCGTTGCTGATATAGCGCACCACCTTGTTTCCTCTCTTGTTTCCTTCTTAAATACTGCCTGACATTTTCTTAGGTCTGATTTGCTTATTGTCTCCCACCACACGTGTGAGCTCTGTGGATGCAGGGCCCTTGTCCCTCTTGTTCGCTGCTGTGTTCCCAGGGCCTCAGGCGGTACCTGGCACATCGCTGGCAGCCAGTAGGAGACCTCTGTTGAAGGAGTGTTGAAAGGCATATTTAGATGTGTATGTTTGATGGGCTGGGAATCCCCATAAGCGGTGGACTTGAGGGAGATAACTGGGGGAAACCCCCTGAGGACTCTGGTGGAGGGGGCGGAACCAGCAACCTGGGCTTTGATGTCCTACCAAAAGGCTGTTCCAGGTCGAGTGCACGGCTGTGTTATATAAGTCCCTCCACATCCTCATCCCAGGGAAGGAGAGCTCTGAGGTGCACATTAACTAGGGCCCTCCAAGCCTGCGACGGAAACCCTTTGGAAAGCTGCTAATTCAAGAGAACCTCCATGAAGGTCTCTGGGAACAAAGACACTGGAGAGTAGACGTCTGTACCTTCAGACTCAGGCCCATCTTCAACTCAGGGCACTCAGGAGAGCACTCAAGTTTGAGAAGTAACTACTAGGGAGCGCAGTTTAAGGAAGCCAGAAAAACTGTTTGGTTCCCTGCTCCCCTCCCCTCCACATATAAAGCCACCAAAGAGGAAAGACAGAGAAAGCTCTAGAAGAGCAAAGAGAAGTAAGGCACAGCCTTGCCCCTGCCATGACCCAGCCCTGAGGCCTTGTCTTGTGTGGGGAAGGGCTTTGGGGAAAGGAAGAAAAACAGGATGGGCTCTCAGTGAGGTCCGGAGATCTGAGGCGCAGGTCAGATTGGAATTCTTCCCTCTGCCCCATCTCAGAGTGGTCTGAGCTGCCACCCCTGCAGACGTGCCCAGCCAAACCATATGATAGTACTTGTTTCCCAGGCAAAAAGTTGAAGACTCCAAGTGTAGTAGATGCTTGCTTGCCTGAAAAATCGCCAGCCCTTCCTGACCTCCTTCTGACCTCCTTCCTGTATTAGAACCCTGACTTTAGGTATCAGATGGGCAGAGCTTGAGGAGGCTAAGCGCCTCCTCCGGCCCAGGTAAGAGAATGCTGGTTAGGCCATGGCCTCAGTGCTGGCTGCACTTAGAACCGTCGCAGCCTCCTTGGGGCTGAGTCGGAGGCCTCGTGGTTACAAAGCTCCCCAGTGATTTTCATATGCAGCAGGGCTGGGAATCAGTCACCTAAACCACAAATGGTAATTTCCATCCTCACAACATGGAGGGAGAGTGTTCTGGGGCTTCCAGCAAAGCAGAATCCCTCTCTTTTTAAAAGTATATGTATTATCCATATGGTTTCACTTATATGTGGAATCTAAAGAACAATATAAATGAACAAACAAAACAGAATCTGATTCGTACACAGAGTGAACAGGCTTATGGTTGGCAGAAGAGAGAGGGGTTAAGAGACTGTGTGAAAAAGGTGAAGGGATTCAGAAGTACAGATTGGTGGTTACGAAGTAGTCCCGGGGATGTAAAGGACAGCACAGGGCATACAGTCAATAACATTGCAATAACTATGTACGGTGCCAGGCGGGTACTGGGACTCTCAGGGGGACATTCTGTAAAGTATATGATTGTCTAACCCTTATGCTGTGCACCTGAAACTAATGCAAAATAATATTGACTATAAGCTCTAATTGAAAAAGTTAAATGAAAGAAAACAGCCAATGGCAAAAAAGAAAAGAAAATACATGTATTATGTTGATGAAACCGGCCATGCCCCCTGAGAGGTAGCACGGAAGTGTGGACGCCATTTTAAGAACAGAAGCCAGTACATTCAGGTTGACAGAGAAAGGGCATGGGGAGCCTGGATTCTCGAAATGTTATTGAGCAAACGACTTACCCAACCCTGCAACTGCCCCCTCACTGGGCTTTCAGTGTGAGTGAGTTAACACAGCTTGATTTGGCCGGTTTCGGGTGGGGCTTTCATTACCTGCCGCTGAGAGCATCCTAGAAGACATGGTCATACAGAACGTGGAAGAGCTGAAAATCAAGCCAAGTCCAATGCAAAGCAGCCAATAGAAGCTAAGAGTCAGGAGAGGCCAAGGGCCACTGGGAGGGAATTAGGGTCAGATCGTTACACTTCTAAGCAATTGTCAACTAGTGAAATGCAGCTTGTTAAGGTTATGATAAATTGCCTTGACTTTTCTTTCTTTTTCTTATTCATCAGAATCCCTATCTGGAAATGAAGAAGAATATTATCTGGATAGGTAACTGTCAGCTTTGGGTTTAAAAATAATAAAATTGGAGGGAAAGGTCAAGTTTGAAGTTTTGGAAGTTATTAAAATTAATAGCTAAAATAAGATATCTGGATTGTCTTGGATTTTTTTTATCTCCACCTGAGGGCATGCTTATTGATTTTTGAGAGAGGGGATTTTTGAATGAAGGGAGGGGGAGAGAGAGAAACACCAATGTGAAAGAAACAGGGATTGGTTCCCTGCCGTAGAGGCCCCAACGGGGGATTGTACCCACAACCTAGGTATGTGCCCTGACCGGGAATTGAACTGCAAGAGCCTTCAGTTTTGGGGACAATGCTCCAACCAACTGAGCCACAATGGCCAGGGCTGGATTGTCTTGGATTTTAATTAAATATCTAATAAATCCAATCATCTAGCCAGTAACCTCAGGTACTAGTAAGTCTAACCAGTTTTTCAACTGAATTGAGTCTACAGCCCAGTACTTTTCCATCTGGAGCCAAGTTAAACATTAAAAAGGCCCTTTACTATTTGGTCATTATAAAATAATCAAATCTCCAGTGAAAAAGAGTCACCAGAAATAGAAGTGTGAAGGTTCTCGTACCATATCCCTTAAGGACAGGTATTGCATGGTTCGCCTCACAAAGCTGAGATGGCTAGAAACTTCCACAGCAGTGCTGAGGGATGGCCTGAGGGTGGCACAGGAGGGCGATGCTAACAGAGTATCAGATCGGCAATGTCAGCCTCCAGAAAGAGAAAGCTCAAGACTAGTCTTTCTTTTCTTCCTGATAAAGTTAATTGCTTTAAGTTAAGGCACAGTGTGAGACTTTGTGGCACAAAAAGAATAACAAAATTATAAAAGGTATAATTTGGAGGCTTTGTCAAGAGCTGTGATGATCACACCCTAATAGGTATAAATGTTCCCAGGCAGAACACGCAGCGCAGAGGGTGTCTGGGGGAGGAACAATGCCTGCATTAAGTGTTCAGGCTCCAGAGAGGAAAAAGCTTTTCGGTCTGCAATTACCAGTCTGCTATGCTTTAAAACACATCTACTTGCTGCTTGCCATTTTTTCACACACACTTTTCCCTGATGCTTTCACATGTACATTCACATGAGTAAAATATGCTTTTTACACTTTGCTGGGGTTGAAGTTGCTGCCTGATGGAAAGGCTTAGATCCTCACTTTGCAGCGGCTTTCCCTGACACTGCGTTTGTGAAACTCCAAGTGCAAAACACACTCATCTAGACAATACGTTTGCATGCACGCCCTACTTCCCAAGCCTGCAGCCTCAGGTGCATCCCACTCCAGTTCTTCCCTTCGAAACCCTGGAGCGGTGTGTCCTTGCCTCCCTGGAGAGTAAGTTCTTCTGTTTCCTGGGCAGTAACAAACCTCTGACCTCCTCTCTGGGTTCTGTCTCAGCTGCACGCCATGCCCAGCACTGTCGCATGCGAGCTACGACCAGCACAGAATGGGTCTCCCATGGTGCGTCCCCCTGCTTGTAGAAGGTCCTAAACCCTGAGCTAAGGTTGCTCTGGTTTTTGGCTTGTTCCCTTAAAAATCCTTCCTACTGAGAAGAGCTCTTTTGAGAAAGGAGTTAGAGTTTACCTTTCCGCTTTGAGCAGCCCATCCCAGATCTGTGAAGAAAACTCTTTGATCCCTCACACCTTCCGGGACCCTTGACTGGGCTGGACTATGAGCACAGAAAGGTGGCCAAGATGGAGACTGATAAACATGGATTGTCAGGAAGCTGTGGCCTCATGCCGCCCATGGCTCCTAAAGCTACAGTGACCTATATGAAGGAAGAACACTTTCTTTTTATGTCCTTGTCCCCTCCAAGCCAGACGGCCTGGCCTGAGCTTCTGCCTCTGGCCCCGTTGGGTTCCTTGCTGCCAGGGTCAGTCATCGTCCCAGGCTGGCCTCCAGAGGGAAGTAGTTCAAAAAGAGAGAAATCAAAAGACAGACTTGTGGAAAGCTGGTGAGCCACAAAAGGGGGCTTGAGAAACCAAAGGCTTTGGTTGAGAAGTGCATGTTCCTACTCAGGCCTCTGCTCGCTTCCTTAATCTGTGCACTTGGTTTGAGTTAGATAGATGTCAACACACTCCCCAATATTTCTTCTTTCTGACCAATGCTTGTTACCCAGACTAACTGTAGGTCATTGAAGAGGTTCCATTGAATACAGTGACCCACATCTTTATTCTTAATTGGTGTGCCCTTTAGAGAAGGCATCTTTTCCAATGTCCCCTACCCACAAGCAATGTCACGACAAGAGGGGAGGCTAGCCTCTCACCTGTGCTGGATCAATGACTGCAATATTTTGTATTACCTGTACATTTAAAATCCTCCTGCTTCTCCATAAATCTCCCACTCAACACCAGGAGACAGACAAGGTATGAAACACAGCTGATAGGCCTCTTGCAGCTGTGCCCTAAACCAGCGCCCATGTGGGTGCCCAAGAATCAGACACAGGCCATCAATGGCTGCAGTTCTCCAGATATTCACTAGAGAATGTCTTAACATATTTGTTCTCAAATGTGCTTGAATTCATCTACTGTTTATTAGGCATACCCCCTCTTACCACGTTGCTTGATTCCCTGGCAAAAACTGATTGTAACACTTTTGGGCACTTAGCATGTGAAGTGCTTTTATGTATTATCTCAGGTAGTCTCCACAACACCACCAGAGGCTGGTGCTATTATCCTTCCCATCTTACAGATGAAGACACTGAAGTGCAAACAAGGCAAGCAACTTCCCCCAAATAAGTGACAGGATAAATTATGCATATAGCACCATGAGAGCATTGATGAAAAAACAATTGTATTAAAAAATAATAGTCATAACTCATGTTTATTGAGCTGTATGTATCAAGCCCTATAACAAATGCTGCAGAAACTTTCTCTCCTTTAACCCTCATATCAGCTGGTCAGAAAATTACATCAGAAGCATGGGCAGGTTGAGCCATCAAGGAGAGTTGAACGCATTGCAGAAAGGCTCTATCCTTTGACCATCTGCTGTTTTATCCCTTGGTTTGGCAATGAATGTTTCAAATGCATTTTGAACAGCCCCAATTTTCTCATTGCTTCCTCTAATGTTCTCCCATCAAAGTCTTAACAACAGTATTGGGGAGAACAATTGCTCTGCCTCGCCTCCCCCCAGAACCTCTAGCTATGTCACTGGGAATTATTATTACACTAATCCCCCATTATCCACGGCTTTGCTTTTAACCGTTTCAGTTTCCCATGCTCAACTGTGGTCCAAAACTATTAAGCGGAAAATTCCAGAAATAATTCGTAATTGAGCAGCATGATGAAATCTCACACCACCCAGCTCCAGCCCACCCAGGAGGTGAATCATCCCTGTATATGCCACTCACCCCTTAGTCATTTGGTAGCCATCTCAGTTATCAGAACAGCTATCAGAGGGAGATCTCATTTACAATTTATTTATGTATATTGTCACAATTGTTCTATTTTATTATTATTGTTGTTAATCTCTTACTGCGCCTAATTTATCAATTAAACTTTATCATAGACATGTGTGTATAGGAATAAACATTGTGTGTGGGTTTGTGTGTGTGTGTGTGTGTGTGTGTATGATTATGTTCTAGCCACAGGTTGAGGCAGCCCTTTGGGGTCTTGAAACATATTCCCCACAAATAAGGGCGGGCTACTGTATTTACAATTTGGAGATGAGGAAACTGAAGCTCAAATAAGCTAGATAATTTGTGCAAGTTCATTCAGAATTCGGGGGTCTGGGGAGGCAGGTATAAACGCAATGCCCGGCTGGGAACAAACAAAGGAAGTTAGGGCACGGCAGCAAAGGCAACAGCCTGGACAGAAGCGTGGAGAGGCCTGCTTGAGTAAGAAATCCAGACAGACGTGGGTAGCGGGAGGACAGGGCTCTGACAGGCGCAGAGGGACACGGCCTTGCAACTGATTGGTAAAAAACGTGCATGCCACGCTGGAAGATGGCACTATCCCGTGAGCCAGAGATTTTAAAACGAGTTTTACTATAATCAAATCTACCTATTGCTAAGGCCTTGACCAGAATCTTTCAATCAAAATAATTGACTTCCTTTGATTGATTCAGTTAATTAACAAAACCCATGGGACAGGGTAATGGCACTCTTGCACCATTGTGTGGGTAAGAAAACTAAGGCCAAGAAGTTAAATGATATGCTTAGGATTATGGATCATCAGTGACAAAGCAACACCTTATGCCCTAATCTTCCAACTCCTGATCCTGCACTCTGTCCCTAGCAGTGAACCCCTCTTTGACTCCACGAAAACTGCCCCCACCCCTAGGCACATATAGCCCACACTCGCCCTGTGCTGAAAATACAAAGCTGCCGAGCCCCACCTGCCCCCACTATCAGCTCCCTGGGGACCTGCTTACAGCACATGACCCTGGCGCACACTCTCCCCAGCGTAGCCCGGAAGGGCCTGCCACCCTCAGCCTTTTCTGTGTTTGTAAACACAACTGCTAATTCACAGGGCAAGAAAGAACATTCAGAGCCTAGCTGACGTTTTTCACCCTGAATTGCCTTTTGCACTTTCCCTGTGGAGGTCAGAAAAAAAAAAAATTAATCTTCAGCAACCTGAGTTTCAACAAGTTTAAATCATTTCATTAAAGGAGATGTCTGGTTGGTGTTTGAGATCTTCTGCGATACCCTGTACCTCTCTGACCCCGGGAAATCCTGTGAAGAAGTCTAAGAAGCTTCTCACCGGAAAGGGTGGGTTCAGGAGCCTCTGACAGTTCTGGCAGGGTTCTTTTAAGCTCAGAGTTTGCAGTGTGGGGCCAAGAAAAGGTGGTGGGGAGCAGGGGGAGGGTAGGAGGAGTTGCAATCAAGGGACAGAAGAACCAGCCATGCAAAATTTTGGTTAGCCGAATATATCTCTTCTGGGGACAGTGGGGCCCTCTTTTATACATGGCTACGTCCCCAGCACCACAAACCACCGAGCAGAATGAATGTATTTTAACGATGTTGGTGACGGCTCTATAATCACTAACTGGGCAAGGGGAAGATGGGGAGGGCAGCACTGAGAAACAAAATGAATCACGAGGAATGCTAGTGATGCCGGGGTCTGGGAGCTGGGGTTCAGGGTCAGGCGCCAACAGAACGGCAGTGATCATCACCTGCTGTGAGAGCCGGGAGGCCTCGCCCAGCAGGCCCAGACCCACGGTGGACTCCTGTCTCGCCCCTCCCGGCTGTGTGACTTTGGGCAAGTTACAGAACCTTCTTGAGCTCACTTCTCTTCTGTAGAATGGGGAACATAGCAACATCTGCCTCACAGGGTACCCATGAGCACTGAGGGATAACCCAATAAATGGCAATTATTATTAATTAAAAACTCAGATTGTCCTCCTTGATTCCAAAGAGCCTGTCCCCTCGGTGAACGTTCTCTCCTTGTTTTTTCTTCACTATTTCTAGAGAAGGTATTTGCAAGGAATATACAGGGTGGGGCAAAAGGAGGTTTCCAGCTGTTCATATGGAAAATAATAAAATAATTAATACATAATGATAGAAGATAAACCTACTTTTGCCCACCCTGTATATACCACCTTATCTGCATTCAGTTCACCAGTCCTCACTGACAAAGCTAACTCCTCAGCCTGCCCTACAGTTAAAGGGTGCCCTGCCTCCTCCTGCTTTCCTCTCGGTTTAACTAAGTTTTGCTTTGTGTCTTACATTCTGGGAAATGGTGTTTACCATAGGTTCCTTTTCCCCAGAGCCAGCAGCAGGGCACCTCGGTTTCCAACTCACTCAGCACATAATGGGGCATGCTGGGGAGATAATGGGTTCTGGAGGGCCAGCGGCCACTCCCAGCGGGGCGCCGAAGTCTCCGGATAAAGGGTGACAGCGCAGAAACCGCACTAATGCACTCTTTCCATTACCGTTCTCCAGATCTTCCTGTCTCCCACGATTACCTTCAATTAAGCTCTGCTCTTTCAAACCCATCCTCTGCCCCGCCCCCGTGCTCCCCCCGCCCCTGCAGTCCTTAGCTGCCATCAGCACCGCAGTCTGCAGGCAGGGCTGGCCCTGGAGCCGCTCAGAAAAGCTTAGGGCAGAGAATTCTTTAGAAACCTTAACAGGGCTCTTTACCTTTTTACTTTGAATGTCTTCAGCTTTGACAAAAGCCACTTAAACCTGGATCCTGAAGAGCTGATGTCCTAGAGGGGGGAGAAACGTATCTAGCTTTATCTGTTTTCAGTAAATGAGGTGTTTTGGGTTTTTGTTTTTTTTTTTGCAACTCGGAGAAGATTTTTAAATTTTATTTGGTATGGCATTTTAAGTTACTTTGTCTCCTAACAACTCTGAAAACCCAGGCTCAAGTCAAAAGCCCCCTCACCAGCCAAATTGGGGAAGGGGTCAGTTACCTGGAGTGGGGTCAGAACTAATAAGACAACTACCTTACGATATCCAGACATTCTCCACCTAGAGAATTTTTCTACTGAAATCTCGAAAAAGCTCTCATTTTCTAACGCTCGAGTCCACTTCCCCACACTTCCAGTCTGATTGCTTTGTCTTTGCATAATTTGCAAGTAACAGCTCCTGTAATACAGGTATGCTGCCACCAGATGGCATCAAAGGTCGCAGTTCCACTGGTGTACCTTGTGCCAGATGCCGGGCTGAGAATTAACCAGTGGTGAACAAAAAGGAGAGTTCCCCCCAAATTCCAAATCCGGCAAGGCAGACATTAAACAAATACTCTAAGTAATTAAGTTACAGTACTGGGAGGAAGTGAACAGAGACTAGTGCTTGGAGTAGACAGACGCAGCGAAGCTCACGACGTGCTCCGCAGGCCCGCGTTCTCCAGCCACCGTGCAGTCAGGCGAGGCCTTGCAACTACTTCAGAGCAATGGACATGAGTGGAAATCGCATGTGATACGTTAGAGCAAAGCAGAGTACAGTGAGTATAATTTCTCCATGTTTCTCTCTTCCTTTGCCGTGATGGCCGGAGACATGACAGAGGGCAGAGCCTCTGCTGGCCTGACCCCCTGAGAGACCATGTGGAGCAGAAGCATCCCTAGACCCCATGCTGCTTGACCCCACACGTCCGCAGCTCATGTTGGGCAAGTACCATAAATCTTTATTGAATTAAGCCATGATTTGGGGGTTAATCATTTCTGCAGCATAACCTAGTCCTACTCTTGATACAGAGATAGAAGTGAGAGTGAGGTCTTTTTTCCTCTATGAGTGGGCCTTTACACAAGAAGCACAGACTTGTCAGGCTGGAGAAGAGAAAAGCAAGGTGCATTGCCCTCTCCAATCCTCCTGAGACCAGTGGGAAGGAAGGAAGGGGAGCCTTCCTAACTGAGCAGGCTAGGTACGGTTACCATTTCTTACCACTACAGGCAGGCTACTGAGCACATGGTAACAGACCAGAAAGGTATGATTGCCCCAGCAGGCCTGGGGTCAGGCCAGAGAAGAGCAGAGCTCTAGGCAGCTGGTCTCAGCACAGGTGACTAACTCATAGGCCCTTGTCTCGGGATGGCCACAGTGATGGCTGTAAGGTCCCTCTCTTCGTAGCAGGCACAAACATAGTGAGAGAGGGTAGTCAGGTACTTTGTGGTTGATCTAACCAGGCATCAATATTCCACCAGTCAGCTTTCTTTTCAGTTACATATTTTTTTTTTTTTTTGGAACTTCTTATTTTGATAAAATTTCACATCTGCAGAAAGAACATCCATTCACCCTTCACCCAGATTCACTAGTCCATGTAAAAAGGGTTTCTGAAAGCCAACTGATCTCTCATAACAAACATAGCTTTAATGCCTAATTCAGGCTTCAATATTAAATTCAAGTTTCATAAACCAGTTTTATATTTAAGACTTGCAAACTATATAGAGCAGCCTTAATATAAAAAAAGGATTATTGCAAATTCATAAAGAAAAATGAACACCTCTTGGAAAAATAAGCAAATGGCATAAGTAGCCGGTTGACAAAAAAAGAATTTATAAATGAAACTATGAAACAGTTCAACCTCACTAGTAATTAAATTGAAATCTCATTTCCACCCAGCAGACTAACAAAGCTTCTTACATAAACAATAATGTTTGTGTTAGAGACAATATAGGAAATGGACATTTCTACAATACTGCTGGTTCTGGAAACCGATGCAATGTTCCGATTGGCTTCTCTGGGGGAAAAAAATATCATTAAAAGGTAAGCTTTTAAAATGCACTTACCTTTTAACACAGCAATTTTAATTCTAGGACTTTACCTGTGGAAATAGGCAAATAAGTGTCCCCTCAGAAAGAAGAGTATTCAACACAACATTATTTCAGAGAAAATATCAGAAAGCGGAGACTTTGGCTAAAGAAATAATGGTATTTCTTACAAAGCCCTAACACTGTCTACACAGCACCTATTGAATGGTAGGCCCTCTTTGTAACATGTTGCATATACTACCTGATCCACCCAGCATACAGGGACCGTCCGCATTTTACAGGTGCTGAAACTGAAGCACAGAGAGGCTCACTGCCTCTCCCAGGTCATAAAGCGAGCAAATGTGCAGCTGCCCTCAGCGCCTGGACCACCACCTGGGTCTGCCCTCTCAGACACACAGTCCACAGCCTCTCTGCAGGGATTGAAATAACAAAACAGGTTTGTATACTCTGTCATAGAAAAATGTTCCTAATACAGACATACCACAGAGATAGTGTGGGTTTCCTTCCAGACCAACACGATAAAGCAAGTATCGAAATAAAGTGAGTCAGAATACTTTTGCAGGTGAAGAGAACACAACGTCTGTGAGGCACACTGCAGTGGAGCACAGTGAAACCAGGTGTGCCTGTGGGCAAATGGGAAAAATAGATTGTGGCACATTACATACAGTGTGAAATGATTTTTTTAAAAAAGGGATCATATACACACTTATATAAGAATGTATAAAACATATTCCTCAATCAGAGGATTAGGATTTATGGGGGGCACATGGGACTTTTGCTTCTTCTGGTTTCTCTTGATTTTCTAAGTTTTCTACAATGATCATGTAATCTGTGTAATATAAAAATGTGAGTGGCTTCTCCTGCTACCCAATTCAGCTTTCTCTCCATCCCTTCTATGGATATGGGTCCCAGGGACACACCCTAACAAACACCCAGTACACTAAACTCGACCTCCCCATCAGCTCCCCAGAGAACCCAGTCCATGCAGGTTGGTGCCAGGAGCGGCCCAAGAAATCAGGCAGTGATTGAAGAGCTGGGTCGCTCACCAGCCAGCTGGCAGTGAGGACGCGTCCCTGGAGACAGCCGGAGCGCAGGCAGCCCCAGATCCAGTTATTTAAAAAAAGTGTTCTGTGGTGAACTAGGCTAGTGCATAGGAGGAGGGAATGCAACAGCTGCTGTTATGTATTTTGTATTAGAAAAGTTATCAGATTAAGGGTAACTTTCTGACACTGTTGAAATTCTACAAAAAGAACAGGTATTGCTGAACAAGAGGCTGAGAGCAACTAACAGACAATTGAAAGCCAAGTGACAAAGCCAGAGGCTTCCTCCCCTGCAGGGGGAAGGCATGGAAAAGGGGGCCCAAGCCAGACACAGGCCTTCCCGCTAAGTGCAGCCCAAGTTCCAGGGAAGGTTAGAACTCTGAACGAAGGCAGGTCTGTTTTGCCAAACTCAGGAGTTTGACTGGGGAACATGAATCCTGACACAGGGAATGTGTAAGTTGATTTTCCCCAAATTCTTGAATTAATTTCCAGATTCCACTAAGCCCCCTGAGCCTGAAGAAATGAAACACTTCTCCCACCAAGAGCTGGGACCACTCCTTTGCTTAAAGACAGGGCAGAGGTCTCTACTTCCCCTCCTAGCTCCTCAGCCTGTAACCAGGATTAAGTTGCAGCCTCACCCGGCTGCAGACTCATTGGAGCTGATAAGGAGGAAAAGGGACTCACCTTCCAGGAGCTGCCAGGCTTACCTGGCAGGTACACACAGGGGTCTGGATCCTGAGGGTACTGACCAAGGAGGCCAGAACATAACACTGAATGAGAGATTTATTGATTTGGGAGTATGCTTCTGAAATGCAGGCTTTAACATCCTGGCCAGGACTCCAAGGAATGGTACATGTTTGCTACTAAGTTGTTTCCAAATACATGAATAAAAGCAACGGTCCCTAGTAAGTGAAAGTGAGATGCCAGAACTACCAGAGTAGATGCCAAAGGAGGGATTGAAAGACTCAGAGAAGAGGGCATGCTGGGGTCCATAGCCTGTGCCAGGCCAGGACACCCACCGAACGATCGCGTTCCCCAGGAGAGCCCTATGCACACCGGTGAGAGGCACGCCAGCATCACTGGTTCCGCTCCCTTGTGGTTCCGCTCCTTTGTAGACCACTGGCGATGGAGGGGAAGGCGCTGGCAGAGCTAAGTTAACTGAGAGTGATGCGGGTGATAGGAGCCCATGTCCAACCCCCAAAACAGAAGCCAGATATGATGGTACCTAACTCAGAAATCAGATGGATCTAATTATCATAAAGAGTGGTAGGTTGAAGTAACAGCCGCAGGGCCTGGCCTAAATAGTTATGAAAATAGTTCATAGAACATGGCACCCCTAGGGTCAAAACAGTGGGGATTCAACAAAGGCGCTCTGCAACTTACCCTCCACCTAAACCAAAAATGGGTGAGCAAGAAGCTGAGGGCATTTGCCCCCATAAAATTCGAAGATCCCTTGCCCAGTTACTAGACCTCACTTGGGATTCAGACTTGGAGCCCAATGATCGAAGGAGAGGATGTGTTCCCAGAAGGAAGAGCTTTGCAGAAGAAAATCTACAAATGCCCTATTATGCATGAAATGCTGCTGATACCGTCATCAGAAAAATGCAAATTAAAACCATAATGAGCCCTGGCCAGGTGGCTCAGTTGGTTGGAGTGTTGTCCCCATACACCAAAAGGTTTCAGGTTTGATCCCTGGCCTGGGCCAGTACAGGAGGCGACTGATATTTCTCTCTTTCTTCTCTCCCTTTCTCTCTCTCTCTCCTCCTCCTCTCTCCCCCCCCACCTCTTCTCTTGCTCTCTCCCTAAAATCAGTGAATATATCCTGAGTTGAGGATTTTTTTTTTCTTTAAAGAACATGATGAGACACCATTCCATCCCCACTAAAATGGTGATTACCAAAAAGACTGACATTACAAAATGCTGGTCAAAATGGAGCCTTTGATTTGGGGATCAAAACTCAATCTCACAGTCATCAGGCGGAAGACCTAACACAACCAAAGCACACAGTCGGGCGCTAGTACTGCCCTTCCTTAAAGGGTTCAGGTTATGAACGCTTCCTTCCATAGCTTTTTTTTTAATGTATGTATTTTTAAAAACTTTAATCCCACCATGAAGATATATAAGCTTTAATAACCTTTTGTTTGTAAACTTCTGGACTTTTTTCCATGTTATGCAAGCTGTTTAGTAGCCTACATTTTTTAGACTTCATTTTAGCTTTACCAAAAAATTGAGTCGTACAAAGTTTTCCCCTACTATGAGTATCTTACATGAGTATGGTACATTTGTTATAATTAGGGAACCAATATTTACTCAAGATTATTAACTAAAGTTCATGTTTTATTCAGATTTCCTTAGTTTTCCCCTAATTTTCTCTGCTCCAGGATCCCATCCAGGGGACCATGTGATATTTAATTGTCATGTCTCCTCAGCCTCCTCTTAGCATTGGCAGTTTCTTCCATGTTCCTTGTTTTTGATGACTTGATAGTTTTGAGGGGCGTTGGTCAGGTACATCATAGGCTGCCCCTACATTGGAATATGTTTCATGTTTTCCTCATGATAAGACTGAGGTTATGGGGTTTTCTTGACTCTTTTATCCTGTTTTGGATAACTTTGAAAGTGTCCCCAATTATTGACTAAAGAGAGAATTCTGTCTCTTGAAAATGCCAGTTTCTTGCTGCGTTAGTGAGTTGAGATAATGTTCAAATTCTGAGTAAAGTCAGAAATATTGAAAAGAAAAGTATTGGAATATTTGTTTTTATAAAAGAACTACTCTGTCTCAAATGGTAAAATTTCATTTTTTAATGGCTGAGTAATATTCCATTGTATGTATGTACCACAGCTTTTTCATTCACTCATCTGTTGATGGGCACTTGGGTTGCTTCCATTTGCAACTTCATGGATGGACCTAGAGGGCATTATGCTAAGTGAAATAAGTCAGTCAGAGAGAGACAAATCACATATGATTTCACTTATACATGGAATCTGAAAAACAATATAAATGAACAAACAAAACAGAATCAGATTCGTACACAGAGTGAACAGGCTGATGGTTGGCAGAAGGAGGGGGGTTAAGAGACTGTGTGAAAAAGGTGAAGGGATTCAGAAGTACAGATTGGCGGTTACGAAGTAGTCCCGGGGATGTAAAGTACAGCACAGGGCATACAGTCAATAACATTGTAATAACTATGTACGGTGCCAGGCGGGTACTGGGACTCTCAGGGGGACACTTTGTAAAGTATACGATTGTCTAACCCTTATGCTGTGCACCTGAAATGAATACAAATTGTACTGAATGTAAACTATAATAAAATAATAAAATTACTTATTTATTTACTTACTTGAGAGGAAGAAAGGAGGGGAGAGAGAGAAGCATTGATTTGTTGTTCCACCTATTGATGTATTCATTGGTTGGTTTTTGTCTGTGCCCTTAACTGGGGATCAAACCCACAGCCTTGGCCTATCGGGATGACACTCTAACCGACTGAGTTACCCAGCCAGGGCAAATACAACGATTTTTTAAAAAAGAGAAAAAAAGATCTATTCTTTGTGCTGCCGTGCAGAGAAACCTGGTAGTTATCCTCATCAGTAGCTTTTATTTAATTAGCATTTGTCTGGGTGGAGTGGTACTACTTTCCTCATTGCAAGGGCGCATAAGTCTTATTTGAGCTTAATGAAGATGTTTTTCTAATCCCTTTTTAATCCTGGTATTTTAATAAAATGCAAAGGCACAATTAGTTTTTGTGAAGGTAATTGGAATTAAAATATAACTTGTGCTTGAGTTTTTTTCTCTCTCAATACACAAAAGTAGAATCACATGATGGAGAAGGCATGCCGCATTTACTAACAATAGAAAAGCTGGCAGCTGCTCTTCTTGATATACATTTATGGTACTTCTGTTGTCTTATAAATACCAAATGAAAGGAAAATTTGAGGGGGAAAGAAGATAATTTTCTGTATAAAAAATATCTGAGGTTTTGGGGTTTTTTTACATGGAGGTATACGTACACACAGTAAAATACACAGATTAATGATCGTTTCGATGAATTTTGACAATTGTACACCCATTAGCCACCACCCCAAATAAAACAAAGAACAATTCAATTGCCGCAGAAAGTTCCCCGCACCCTTTCCCAATGATTTTGCCCTTTCTTTTCCCCAGAGGCACCACTTTCTGATTTCTGTCACAGGTTTGTTCTGCTCACACTTACACTTGGCATAAAGGGGATCAGACTGTTTGTAATCTTTTGTGTCTAGCTTCTTTCATTAAACATAATTTTTTTGAGACTTCCTATAGCCAGAATAGCAATTTAATGCCCAGCTCAAGGAGGAACATGGCTCCCTGGCCTCTGCGAGAGACAGGCCCACCTGTGATGTCCATTCCTGCAGGATGATTCTCTGCAGGTGGGACGCTGACAACCTGGAGCTTCTCCAGCAGACAGGTCTGAAGGTTGCTTAAGACTGAGGAACAGCTGAGAAAATTCAGACCTAGAAAATAGACTTCATGAGAAAGAATAGAGAAGAAAAGCAGGGGACAAAAAATGGTGACACAATGTTAGTTGCCATTTGAAGGAGGAAATAGATTTTGGGCATCGTGTGTAGTGCCAGAGTTAGAAATTACTGGGAGACAGTTCTCAGCTCTATACCAAAAGGAATAGCCCTGCTGGGTAGTTCAGTTGGTCATCTCAATGCGCCAAGGTTGTGGGTTTGACCCCTGGTCAGGGCACATACAAGAAATCAACCAATGAATGCATAAATAAGTGGAATAACAATTCGGTATTCTCTCTCTGCCCCCGCCTTCCTTCTCTGCCCCCTTCCTCTCTCTCTCCCCTCTTCCTCTCTCTAAAATCAATAAAAAAAATATTTAAAAACGAATATCTTCCATGGCGGGTCACTGGCACACCTTGAGCAGTTGAATTTCTTATCGCAGAGACTTTTCAAGAAGGCTACTAGTCATCTGTTATGAATGTTATTAAAGCAAATCCCTATAAGGTAAGAGAAGGCATCTTTCTATGACTTGTGGTTTTTGATTTAGACAAAGCTGGGCTTTACCCCCACTTTAGGCTAGTTGGCCAGCGTGTTTACTTACGTTATACATTTCACATTGGCAACAAGGTCATATGGTTTTCACTACAAGTATCTCAGAACCAGCTGCTGCCGTAAAAACTTACCAAGCCTGAGTAGTCAGGACCCAGCATAGACCTGGTGCTCTTATTTCCAAAGCATTCTCTATCAGAAAGAGCCTTTCCCTGCCCAAGATTCCCCACAGGCAATGCCAGGTCTTCATCCCTAACAAACATAAACACAGTGTCCACAAGGCCAAATGCTATTAAAGAGTTTGCCTTGTCCTCCTTGAAGGTCCAGCTTGCAACTGAAGTTAAAAATCAGAGCTCTGTAAATCTTTTGTAAGTTGCCCTCAGTGTGTTAGATAAATACAAAAGAGGAAGCGATGAGAAGAGAGGAAATGTTTATAAGAGAAAGTCGCTGTCCTTCGGGTAAATGAAAGGTCTCTTTAGTCTATAACATTGCACCCACCTTCCTCCCCCATCTCCCAGCCCACTGCCACTTAGCTGAGATCCAGCCACCTGGCTTTGACATCTAAACGCAAGCTCCAACCCCAGACGACTGTCCTCAGAAGAAAAGGAAGCAGCGGTAATAAGCTGGTCATCATCTACTAGACCCCAAGTGGCGTTCTTACCCCCTTCTACAGACCCCAGTTTTAGCAAGCATCTGCATTGCCCTCATAGTCTGTCCTTTGCGTTTTCCCTCCCCTAGCTACTTTTAAGCTCCGATCCATCAGGAAAATGTTTCAAACATCTATATCATTCAGAGAACTGCCCCTCTTTAAAAAAAAAAAAAAAAAAAAACCCACTATCTCTGAGAAGCCTGCCAGTGACTCTTACCCGCTTGCATCACTCCACGACTCCACCTTTCGCAGTCTGTAAATGGTCAGGATATGTCAGTGCGACCTCATTTATATATCGCTTCATAAACACAGCAAAGTCATTTGTGCAGATACAGGTGATGTTTCATCATATCAACTCAACGAAAACCTCCTCTATTTTTCAATTGACAGACACTGGACTAGGTGATCTTACAGGTGAAAACAGAACAGGCTCACGTGTGGCAGCCTCAAGTTGCTCCCTGAGACAGGGCGTTTCTAATGCCTTTTCCTAGGAGCTCTCTAGGCCAAGAAAGATCTGAGTCTTGCCATGGTTCCTTCCTCCTCGCCACGTCCCTTGAGGAGAACTAAAGGGCAGGATGGGGCTAATTAAGCATTCAGATGGGCATGCAAAATAGCTAAAGCAGCCTTGGCTTCTCAGAACCAAGTCTGCTTTCAGAAATCTAGCTGGCCATTCACTCAGAAAGTGGAAGTGGCTTCTCCAATGGCTCCCTGTGAATGAGGGGCAGAGCCAGGGCAGGAACCCGCATTTCCCAGTTAGCGCATAACTCACTTTATGCATGTAGCTAAACCGAGGGAAAGGAAGGTTACCGTGCAAGGGGTAAACTGATGTAACACACAAAGAATTAGAATTGACTTAGTCCGTTATTACAGAGCCTGACACTGACTCCCTGAAGCCATTTTTTCATCTGTGAAATGGCATATTAATATCTTACTTAAAGCTTTTGTACAGGATGAAAAGAGCACAATGTATGTAGATGGCCTGCTATTTTTTGACATTCACTGCATAAAGTTTTCTGTGTCTCCTGTTGTAACTTAGCCAGACTCTGGCATTCATTTCAGGTTTAATATCACCCCAAAGCACAACAAAAATAGCCTCAAATATTCGAAATATGAAGCTTAGCTAATTCTATGAGCAACATTAAAATGCTACTCTTTAGAGTAAATAATTAAGTTATTTTTCTAGATTGTCTGGGCTAGCGTCAAACAAAATTAAAGGAAATTTTCTAAGGCATTTGGTGGCTCTTAGCTGCTGTTGGACATAGCTGTGGTTTGTTTTTCACCTTTCAAGAAGATATGGCCTCATAACTTTACATCTTATTATGGTATAAAATACATCATCATGTTGGCTACAGGTAGCACACATGAAAAAATTCCTGGTTGAGGGGTACCTGGATGAAAACTTTTTTTCCCTGAGAGTCTCTTGCTTTCATTTCCAAATCCATGTATAGAACATGAAGACCCTGCTAGCGTTGTGAAGGGATGGTCAAGAGAGAAAGAAGAAACCACTACGCTTTGTCACCAGGATGTGGGAAATAGTGGGAGTCGGGGAGATCTGCAGTCATTCTTCGGGTGGGGTGAACAGGCCCAGGGCCTCACCTGGGCTCAGGGACATTCCCACTGGCTCCCCAGCAGAGGGGCTGGGCGCTGACTCAGAGAGGCAGGAGTCGTGGAGGAGGCGAGGCCATCTCCTAATCCCAATATGCCATCAGACAAGGCCCGGCAAGTGGGCCTGTTCTTCCCCGTGTCCCCTCCCCCAATAAGCACACAGCACATACATCCCCAAGTTGTAGCCTCTCTTCTTATGACTTCCCCTTTAAGCTGCCTTGGTGTGCTTCATAACCTGATTTCACTTCTAAAAAACATGGTGTGGGGGAGGAAACACCCAGAGAAGCCTGTCCCAGCTCGGTATCACCAACCTTCCTCACTCCAGATGGTTCTAGCTGTGAAAGTTTACATTCTGAGCTTTCAGATATGTTTATATTCTGCCTTGAAGAGCTACTGTGCTCCATACTCCTTCTGTCCCTAGTCCACCCAGGGGAACCTTCTATTTGTACTGTTCTCTCAAGCATAGAGCTGTAGACTTCGCCTCAGCATCCTGCACACATTCCCACTGTGTAATCATGACCTGAAGAAGTGTGCACTATTATCCTAATTTTAGGGAGGGAAAATACACACTTTAGAGAGATTACTCTCTCTGTACAGAAACAGAATTCTTACCGGATTTGTCTCCATAATGTTGCCCATTCTATAATTATTTCTCCATAAACTGATCCTCAATTCAAAGGAATTTTTATTCCTTTGTCTTAAGAAAATAAACTGAGGCCATGGATTTATTTTTAAAACAATGCAATGACATTTGTGGCTGCCCATCTGAAAATCTATCGCCATCTTCTATCTTTCTAACATAAGCCCAACTTTGTTTTTTATACCACATAGCCCATGTCATGTAGAGAAGCTGATCCCACCCATAGGTCCAGGATGGGACAGACTGGTATAAGAATGATTCCGTGCCTCTTGTCAGTAATTGGTTCAGAAATGGGCATGTGACCCAATTCTGGCCAATAAGACATGAGGAGATTTGATGGGGTCTTCTGAAAACTTCTTTCTTGCTCTTAAGAAAGAACCACACACAATGACCCTCCCTCCTACTGAATGTGTACAAGAAAGCAAACAGCCACAATTACTACTGGCAGTCTTCCTGCCATAAGAGGAGTTTAGAATGGAGACAATAACTCTGAATGTCACAGAAGAAAGATGAAAATAATAAGACATCACTTAATGGTATTACTGAGGTATTGAATCAACCAACCCTGAAGGCAACCATCTACCTCTAGACTTCCTGCCTAATAAGCAAATAAATTTTCATCTCATGCTTTTCTCTTCTTTACAGATAAAAGCATCTTTAACTGATGCTAGGATCTGTCACACCTCCTGCATTCACATAACTAGGCACTCATCACTCACATGTAGAAGGAGGCTTGCGAGGGACCACATCACCCTTAGTCAACAAACCAAAATCAGATTTGAATGTGGCAGATTTTGTGTGACATTAAGGATGGCTGCAAATGCTTTTGTTATTAAGAGGCCATAGAGAGATGAAATCAATTCTTCCTTTTCTTGAGTCTGTGCTGGCCTTGTGGCCCACAAGATTCAGTGGAAGTAACACTGGATGACTTCTGAGGCTGAGCCTGAAGAGATTTGCAACTTACAACATGCCGCTTGGAACACTCCATCTTAGCACCCAGCCTACCCTGTGACCACCAAGCCTAGGCTGGCAGAGAGACCGAGAGGGAAAGCAAGAGAGAAGGGGGGCAGGGGAGCAGCATCCTGTGTCGTGACACTGAAGTGCCAGACATTTGATAAGAAACCTCCTCAAATGCACCCAAGTAAACACCAGCACATGCCATAAAGAATTAAAGAACCACATAGCTGAGCCCTACCCAAATTCAAGACTCACAAATAAAACACTTGGTATTTTAAGCCACCAAGTTTTGTGGAGTGGTTTTATTCCGTCAATAGCAAATACAAGAGGAAAATGAAGAAACTGCTTTTCACAAGCTTCAGTAACAGAAACAAAAAGCTTTCTCCTGAAGCTTCACCTACCTAGAAACTTCATTCCTCAGAACACTGTATTCCCTGAGTGTCCCAGCAAATCCTGATTGGAAGAATGTGTGGCCCAATAATAAGATGTGCACATGAGGCATGTGAATGTCTGGGAGTTAGGATGATGAGGCTTTACCCCATTTCTTCCTGTTCTCTTCTAATCAGACTTTAGGCTCTCACCAAAGTTTTCAAAAGACACAAGGAAATGTATGGGGGAATGATAGAAAACTAAGGGGAGCCTACTTTCTTGGTCTTGTGTGCATTCTACACACACACACACATACACACACACACACACACACACACACACACAATGTCCCTCAAGTCATCTTCTCCTTGGTTTCTAGTCCCTGTGTTTGGCTTGGCTGAGCAGCAATTCAAGAATTTGTCCCATAAAAAGTCAGTAGAATTTGAATTAGCCACCAGTTTCTTTTTAAGTTGAGATGACATTTTGAGCTAAATTTATTTTAACTAGGGATTTATGACAGGAAAGGAATACTTCTAATTAAATAAGTATTAGCCTCAAACAGTGTGAATAATGACCCATTGGAAGTTTCTCAGTCCCCTAATAGCTAATTAACAGCTCATAACTGGATTCTCTTTGTGTCCCAAGACAAGTGTGAAAAGGAGGCCTTGACTGATTAATGAGATCGGCTCAAACAGGATTAAAAATGAAAATTGGCTTTATGGACTCCAGACCTCCAAATCCACTCCATGTAAAAAGAAAGGATTATTTGTAAGGCATCCTAAGGGATCCCTGTGGGAACAGAGAGTGCAGAGCCAAAGGCATTGATCTATTAGTGGCCTCCTGGTGACCCCTTTCACAGCAGCCTGGATGGAGGACAAGACAGCCAGCTGTGAGGGAAATGGCCTCGCTATTGTCATGGAGGCTTTGGGTTTGAGAGGCAAAGCCAAATAGCTTTTGTAAAGACTTTTCTTTTTCTTTGTCATGTCTGTATTTCAGATGAATAGTAAGGCAGGCAGACAGCAAATTAGAAGTCAATTTCCATCTGAGATTCCACACTAGAATGTATTAGAAACTTTCTCTATCTGAGCTGAAGACCAGCTCTTCATTATTTTGAAGAGATTTGTTCAGCTCTCCTCTGGCAATAGTAAGCCTGCACCATGCCACCTCCCACGTAACACTTCCTCCAGCTCTTACCAGAAGCTGTTTTTGAACAGGCGGTCGTGGACTCTGGAAAAATGCTGCATGTGTTTCGGAAGCCCCACTCTGCTGGAGATAACCACATCCCTTTTATGGAGCTGCCAGTTGTGGTCGCATTGACTAAACCGTAAGCAGGCCCCTGCTTTTACCACCACCGCCCTCTGAAAATATTAAAATACTATGTGGAGCCAATGCCTATTCACCCAACAGAATTCCATTGAGTGCCCGGGGACTGCTTCCTGTCATGGTGGAGTAGCGGTGGGGAGGGTTCACATGTTACCATGAAGTTAAGAGCCTCTCAGAGCAGCTGCTCCCTTACCCCCATCCTACCCCCAACCATTGGAACCGAGGACATGTTCTAAGGGTGGCCAGAGCAAGGCCACAGCTATCAGGGTGATGAATTGGGCTCGCCACAGAGCAGTGTGGATCTTGATCACATGGCTGACCCACAACAACAGATTAAATGTAGAGAGTGAAGAAGGAAGAACTTCCTTTCTGAGTTTATAAATAAATTTATGATCTGTCATAGTCAGGAAATGGGATTCTTTCTGTTAATGAAATAGATTGTCACCGTTCAAAAAATGTAGGACTATATTGGATTGGATTGAATTGAATCTTTATTTGTTGATTTTTAAAAAGACATTAGAGACTACGGTGATTTTAGTTTTTCATAATAAACCTTATGAAAAAGTGAATAAGAGCTAATTAATAGATCAACAGATTGGGAGACCAGTTTTACCAGCCTGAGTGTACCAAGTATTATGCGTACCCTGCATGCTAAAAGGAGATTCCTTACCTTCCAATATCTTTAGTTCCCTCCCTACCATCGTACCATGGCCAAGATAGAAACCGGGGCAAGATTACACAATTGTTTTCCTTTTTATTTGTGAATATCCCCTCCAATCTGTGCTTCCTGCTTTCTTCTACCCACATCGACAAATGGATCAGAAACCAAGACCATCAGACCTGGTACTGGCAACACAAAAACCAAATCAACAACTTAACAAAAAATAATATATGGAGAACCCCTAAGCTTTGTCTAATCCTAGCCAGGCTTAACACCAGCCTAGCTGATTTACTGCCAAGAAAGGTGTTAACTGTCAGGGGAGGGGAAGGCACACTCAATATCAGTTAATTAGCGCTCCCCGGAGGTAACAGACATGCTTTCCTAGGCTGGAGAGAATCTCATTTTCTTTCAAACCTGTGACTTGGGACTGACACTTCAAAATTGTCAACAGTAATTTGGGGAAGGGAATGTGTCTCTTTAGTTATTTTAATCAGCAGCATGTACTAAGCACACTTTGGTAGAGAGCAGAACTCTGTCTGCATAAACTTCTGTGGGAAGATGAGAAATGACAATTGTGTCTGCCCTCAGTTGATCAGGTTATGTAGTGAGTTAGGAGCAGCACAGATTACATTGGAAAGGATGCAGGGAAGCCCATAGAAAGTACTATTTCATTAGGGTAATTGTACGTGAATGGAGTCAGCATGACTAAAGGATAGCCATCTTTTACATTTAAGTTAAGGTCTTCCAGGACAAGAACATTTAAAAATCGTGTGTTAGAAAAATTGGTGGATGAGAATGAACAACAAAGAGGGGTAAGCAAGTAAATCCTGTACAAGGGCTGGCTGGGAAATTTGATAGAGCAAGAACATTTAAGAAGTCCATGGTTTTAGAGAATAAGAAACAAAGAGAAAATTATAGTATTTAAAGTTATAAAAGTACAGTATGCTAGGTATAGCTAGGGAAAAACAAAATAATTCCTTCAAAATCCAGCAGTTAGCAAGAGAAAGAGAAGCTTCAGGTGTTCTTTCTGTTTCATTCAAGTTAAACACATCTCAATACAGGGTGCCTCATGCTTGGTGGTATATTTTGAAGCCTTGACTTTTCTTTCACTTTAAAGGGTTATTGATTTTGTCCACATAGTAAAATTGGATGCTTTCACTTAGAAAAAAAAATCAGCAGCATTTCTGGGGGACTTGGAAATATTACCATTCTAAAATCCTTTATCCTGTTAAAACACTAAATCCAAAGCGAACCAGAATTTTTCATTTTTTCAAGATCTACAAAATGTTGATCTGAAATTTGGTTTCCAATCATTCTCTCAGCTCCCTCCCATATTATATCCCCAGATGATAGAATTCTATGATTTAAAAGTTCATTTTAAGGGTCATCTGGTCTAGTTCCCTCATTTTAAAAAGTAGCCAAGTGAGAACTAAAGAGAGCCCTGTGACTTGCCAAAGGGCATGAGCAAATTAGTAAACCTACCACTTCCAGGGGCATTTAATTCTCTTTCATGGGCCCTTTCCCCCCCCAGCCCAATAAAATCTAAGAAGAGAATTCTTAAGAACAGTAAAAAATTACCCTCACTACAATAAAGAGGTGAATCATGTACTAAAGTTTCTCTCGCACCCATCCCTTTTTATCTTAAAGTATCATTTCTATTCTGTGAAGAAAAAGCAGCTGTTAAGGGTCGAATATTCTTAAGTCAGTCAATGTGCAAATGCAGAGGTAAAAAAGAACTCTCTGAGGATAATGACAATGAGAACAAAAGGTTTTCCAAGTTATGCAATACATTGTAATTATGCTATCAAATTGCTCTTCAGCTGGAGGTGTCAATGGAGAGCATTACAATTTTTAAATAGTTCAGCTCTTGATGGGAATTCACGAGCATCTGAGGTATTCGTATGTGTGTGCACGCGTTATTTGGGCAAACCATGGGGCATTCATCCAGAGTTCTGATATGCTTTCCCCTGCAATAAAAATTTAAAAATAAGAAGAAAAAGAAGGAAAAGAACTGTCTAGAGGCACATGCAGACATTGCTCTTATGTTTTGATCCTTGAGGAAAAAGAACAATAGCTCTAAATTCAACACATCTGAAGATGTCTAGGGCTTCCCAAATCTACTTGGTTTGAATGTAGTTGTCCCATGCTGTCTGTCCACCTGCAGATGAAGCTGGTGACGAACAAGCAGCTGAGTATGTTCCAAACGTGAATGGAGAACAACACTAGGAGCAAAGAATTCAAAATAGGAGAAAGTGTAAAGTATTAATGTTATCTAAGTAGCTCTTGGAGCACAGCATTTTTGGAAGCACAAGAAAGCAAAGACTATTCTTACCTAAAGAATTCAGGAAGTCGATGGTTTAGCTACTGGATCTTGTTATAAGAGTCATGATTTACAAAAACACCATTTTTAAGGATTGTTCTGAGTTTTTAATTCCTACTGTAAGATCTCCCATTTTTAATTCCTTGCTTTAAACTTTGACTCAATCAACTCTTTGTTTTTGTTAATTTTTTTTCTATATATAATTGTTCCCAATTTGGCCTCACATTAGAATCTCCTAAGGAATTTTTAAAAAACAAAACAAAACAAAAACCTCAGTATGTTAAGACCAATTATATTAGAATCTCTGAGTCTGGGCACCAGTATTTAGAAAAGTTCCCTTAATGTGTCTAATGTGTATCCCTGAGTGAGAACCCCTTTTGGTACAGGCAGCATAACAAAGTCATTCTGTAGAAACTTCAGTTAAAATCAGTTTTGCCTATTTAAGTTAGTCAAAAGTTCTGGGTATGTGACAGGCCACATGTTGGGACATGATACCAATGATAACTATTCCAAAACTGTGGATAGCACTGGATGACACCAGAGTTTTTAGAAAATTCCAGAATTCAGCTACTTCAAGCCTGAGACCATTTTCTGATATGAACAATGCAACTGGTTTGTGCTACATTTCTACCTCATTATGTGGTTTTGTAAGACAGTTGCTTGTCAAAATCTTTTTCTAGGCCAGCCACAAGCTCTCTACATTTACTATGTTCCTGAAACTCCTTTAGCAAAATATGCCTGCTCTAGCCGGATGTATCTATAAGTGGCATAAGGCATCCCGTCCCAGAGCCTAGGTTTTGGAACTAGGTTGGCTTCAAGAAGAGGGGCATCAGCTCATGTGATATTAATTGCTGCTTTCAGTAACATTTGTCCCCCAACCATGACCCTGCAAATTGAGTCTGCACTAAGTGGGGGATGGGAAATTCTGAGACTGGGTGGGGACAGAGGGCAAAGAGGACAGGTCTTAGGACTAGGGACAGCAGCATGTAATGGTGACCCATGAATGGCATTCTATGTGTGAGTGACCATGGACACCAGGGCTTTAAGTATTTGTACTAGAATATTGCTTTGGAATATAATTTTTTAAAATATATGCATATTTCTATGTACACATATACAAAAATATGTTTGCACGTCACTATATATATATATAATCTCTTGGGAAAATATATCAAGGTTCTCGGTCACTCTTAACAAAAAGTAGTGTTAGCTTAAAAATAAAAAATAAAATTTTAGAAGGATATTTGGTACATGAGAGAATTGACATAAAAAATTAGAACCAGGCTCAGAAAATATAAGCAAGGCATATTCTCTATGGTGCTTTGCTGACACATCACTTCTGAACACTTGCTCATCTCTACTGGCCCCATAGCCACTAGGAACTCACTGTTATGATTGCTGCTAGAGTCTAGGTTATCCCACACTGTGAATAACCCCTATGGTGCTACCAAGAGTAGGTGCCTTTGCTGAATGCAAGAAGGAGATGGAAGCATCAGTAGAAGCGTAGGCAATAGATTGCAGGTTTTTGAACTCAAGGAACGCACCATATCCATCCCTCCACCATTAAGACATTGCTGTGTATAAAATGGTACTCTATTAATACTTGTGAATCAAAAAACATAAGAAGAAATGACTTAGTGTGACCTGAGATGACATAGAATAACATAGCATAAAATGCAGGCAACAATTGATGAGAAGCAGAATGTTATCACAGAATAATTTCTATGGAAGTATTTTTGTCCTAACTCTACAGCTCAAGAGTGTCAGACAATGGGCAATCATTTACTTCATCTAGGCCTCAATTTTTGCACAGTAAAATAAGCATAATAACCACCCTGCCCCTGTTATTGGGTGTTTCAACACTAGAATAAGTGATTTAAAAGCAGAAGTGCCATATTTTATAAGATAGAACTATTGGGTATAAATAATTTCCTGCTAAGAAATACAAGTCAGAGATCCTCAAGCAACACTCTCCACCTCACTTCCTAGTCTCAGCCTACAAAGACATTGTCTGTCTTTAGTTAGTCCACATGCTTACTGCTTCCCACTTAGTGATGCAATGTTCATTTCTTTGTGAAGGTTCTTAGCTAGGTTGATGTGGGCACCATGAAAGAGGAAGAGTGAGAAATGGAACAATTTATAAGAGGTTTTATTTCCCAGTATATCTCAATAAATTTAAGTCCTTTATACACACTACAACCCAGACCTCAACTGAGACATACAGCGTGGTATCCTGACTTCAGCAGGAGTTGAGCATTTAGGGAAAACTATCTGGCATACGTATTCAATATTGAAGGGCTGCAAAAGTCATGGATTGGAGCTCCTTGAAGACAGGGAATTATTCTTATAGGTGGGCATTTTTCTCCCTAGCACCTTAAATAATGTCTAGCACACAAATATTTAATAAATGCTGCTGAATTAACTAATGAATAAATAATTAATCATGTGAATATGTATGGAATGGTATAGTGTATTTCCTTAGCCCAAACTGCTAATATGCTGTGTAAGTAAATGATGACACAAAAACTGTTCAAGAATGGGCTAATACATGAAAGATAAATAAGAAATCAAATATTCAAGGAGTTTTCACCCCTACCCTTTCCTTATCACCTTCAATCCGGTCTAAAATGCCACCCTGAGCTAACACTATTTCTCTGCATTAAATCACTGCCTAAACTCTAATTTAGAAGAAACAATTTCCCTTTGCATCTCACCTCTTCCTGGGGAGAACTTTAAGCCCTGCCTATTGTCCAGGGTTATAAGAGCAGAATAATGAATATTTGCAAAAGAGGAAATTTGTTATGACATTCTACATTTGTATTACACCTTATACTTTTTAAAAATAGACTTTATTTTTTAGAGCAGTTTTAGGTTCACAACAAAATTGAGAAGGTGCAGTGATTTCCCATCTGCCCTCTTCCTTCGCACATGTATGGTCTCCCCTGTGATGAACCTATATGGACATATCACAGTCTCCATTAGAGTTCACTCTTGGTGGTATACAGTTTATGGATTTGGACAAATGCTTGTTTGTATACATTGAATGTTTACTTGTATACAAATGTATACCTTATATTTTCTAAAATATATTCAGTATACCATTTCTCAACAACCCTCAAAGGTTTATGAGGTGGGTAGGATTTTTATCTACATTGAAATATACAGCCTAGTGAAGTGACTTATCCACCATTATGAATAAAAAGATTCTGGACAAGGCCGAATGTCACCAGAGCGAGGAGTCTTTCGACCCCTGTCACTCATTATCTGTGACTTTACTGTAGACAGTGAAGGGCTCAGGCAAGTCTGCCCTCAGCCACCACACCAGGTGTGAAAGCCCTTAGCGAAGGACCAATGTGAGACCCAGGCCTAGAAACATTACTTACAAATAGACTGCACAGAACATGCTCTTTCTGAATAGTTCTCTGGGGGAAGGAAGTTAAACGAATGTAATTTTTTTTTAAAAATTCACCAGGTGCGATATTCCGTACTGCAGAAGGAACTGGGGGAAGAAGGGAAGAGGGGAGACTGACAGAGTACAAGAATAGAACATTCTGATTAAAAACGCTAAAGTGAGAAATTTTCAGGGCTTTTAAGGGGGAGTATTTTTCCTTGAAAAAGAGGTGTAAATTAGAAAGTTCAGAGAGAGACAATAGATGTTTGTATAGGGACCCCCCTGGACCAACTGTGGTTTGTTTACATACATCACACTAGAAGAGCTGGCCACTCAAATAATCTTTGGACCCTGATTTCCACTGGATTCAAATTGTATGAAAAAGATGACAGAAATAAAGGAGGAAAGAACATGTGCATGTTATCAATTCATCAACGTGAACCAGACCAATTCAAGCCAATAAGTAATAAGTGCTTCGAAATACAGAATGGAGCGGGGTCTTGGTAGGGAGGGCATGTACCCTGCAGGGAGGGGTGACACCGAGATCGTCACCTGGAGTCCGTGTCAGAATCCGTGCCCTAAGGGAGGAGTGGAATCTTTACAAAGACAATGAGTTGACAGTGGCTGACCTGTTTTTCAATAATTGTGACAATTGGTGTTATCTGTTCTTATGTGCATTGATTTATCAATTGGTAAAGACCAATATGACTTCTCTAGTCTAATATGTTTAATATAGCTCCCCAAAATTGGAAAAAAACCCTTAAAATGCCCTAAAAGAAAATGGCAGGGCTGACATTCCTTCCTCTCCTGGTAAAAGCTCTTCAGCAGCTTCAATACAAGGTAAACAAGAGGATGAATTTTTCAGATCTGTCAGGATGTCAACAAATTTTTGAAATTATTTTAAAAAACATTTAAAATGTAGATTTATATCCACTGTTGTTAACAAGGAATTGTGTTCCTAAGGGAATATTTTCTTTTGAGATATAAGCTAATAATAACATGAAGACATCACAATTAGTATGATATTTTAAAATATTATTTCACTTTTAGCTCATATTTTAACATTTCTCTTATTTCTATATAATTTTTACAGCAGTTATGTGTCTATATTTTAAAGAATCAGTTAATACGTGTATTGGGAGTTATGCTCAAAAATGATCTGCTAATCAGCATATGCAATTGAAAAAGCAGAGATCACTGGTTTACTTATGAAGCAGCAGAAATTCAGAGGGAGAGAAACCAGTAAGGTCAGGGAGAGTTTCACAGAACTTGGATTTGAAGGAGGAAGGTGCATAGAGAAGGTGCATTTTGATGAAAGAAAAAAGTGTCAACAAAGACATAAACAAAACGATAATAGGTACGACTCATCTAGAACTGGTATTGAGGATGAATAAAGGCATAACAGTTCAGTTTGGGACATACCAGCCTCCTCATAACAGGAGGTATGCTAGACTTTTATTCTTCCAGTCTAACCCTACACGCTTTCCCTCACCTCTGTCTTCCCATCCCTCAGCTATCTTCTCTGTAAACAGCCCCACAGACATATCTTTCTCTTCAGGCTGATTTTTCCAGGTATCAGGTGGTTATCTCCTCAAATCTCTATGAACTCTCAGATTTCACAAGTTCAAGAAACTGCTTTAGACTGAAAGAACCTCCTCACCAGTCTCTGTCTTCAAATAGTCTACCTCTCTGCCTTTCAATCAAGTAGAGGGATCAGTTGAACAAGTATGTACTAATTGTTCCAAAACCTACATTTTACATCTATTTATAGAACTAAAGACAATCAATCATTCAACAAATATTTATTAAGCTCCTACCATGTGCCAGGCACTGATAAAGGCACTCAGGATACGTCAGTGGAAAAAAACACACAATGATCCCTGACATAGAGAAGCAAGGACATCTAGATTTAAGAAAATAAATAAATTATCCTACAGGTAAAATGAAATATTGAGTCCACCAATTAACTGCTGTCAGAGAAAGACTTGTCTGAGCTATTTAGCAGTAGTATCTTTTGCTTTACAGGGTGGTATACTCCTTTTTAGAGTCAGGTCAATCTGGGTTCAAATATCAGCTCCATCACATAAGGTAATCCTTACACAAGTTATCTGAAGTCTCTTTTCTCTTCCGCAAAGTGGGCATAAAAATGCAAAATTGGGATGTTGCAGGTGTCTATGAAGTATTTATAGTGTTGGCTTCACTGAGAAAATGGTATGTGTGAATATATGACATATAAATAAGTCAAAGTAAAAGGATAACTTTGGATGAGGGAGTTGAGGGAAGAAGCCCCACAAAATCACTACTGCCCCCTCTATGGAAGTTTCTCAACTTCATCAGAATTCATTATTTCTGGACCCTTGATGTTACTTATTTTTCCTGGGGTGATTTTTATATGTCCATCTCTATATTCCTTGAGGCAGAGACTTGTCGTACTCCATGTCCCCTTCAGCACTCAAAATGGTGCCAACCACAAATAGAATTCATTGAACTAATTTTTCAGGCTTCATTGAATTCAGGTCTCATTGAATTCAGGGAAAGATCTGTTTATTTTGTCCCTGCAAGACATTCTGTATGACTAGAGGAGAGCATTTAGGGGTAGGTTCTGTATTAGCCAACTCGAGCTATCATAACAAAATGCCAGAGACTTAACCATGGCCTTTCCTCTGTGATGGCAGAGAGCTCTCTTTCTCTTATGAGAACATCAGTCCCATAGCATTAGGGCCCACCACTTATGATCTCATTTGACATTAAATATCCCTTTAAAGGCTCTCTCTCTCTAAACACAGCCACATTGGGTTCTGGCTTCAAAGCCTGAATCTCAGGGTTGTGGGGAGAGGACACAATTCAGTTTGTCATCGGTCCCTTTATTTTTGTCTACGAGGAGAAATTTTCATTAAAGAAAGAGCTCTGTGGTCCCTACTCTCATGAAACTCACATCTATCTTTATCTGTAAAGACTTGAAGACAGAACTAGAAATGAAGAGAAAGGCAAAAAATGATAAGGAGCCCCTGATCCCGCCAATTTGCAAATTATGCTTTATTACCAAAGCAAGAGTTAGTCTATCCTGACTGATAAAGACAACAATGATCATTCCTGACCCCTTCCCACATTCTTACAATGTCCTGAAGGATACAGTCTCTCCATCAAGAACGCTGTAGTCCCACACACATGGCTGTTTAAGCATACGCTATTAAATTTTACAATTTTAAATTTTAAATACGCTATTTAAATTTTACAATTTGAGAGAACAGTCTCTCAAGGTCATTTGAAACACGTGTCTATATAACTTGGTTGTCTGGATTCAAATTTAAAGTGCTAAATACTTCCATGATTTGAAGGCCCACGTTCTAGGTCTATGTCATGGTAGCTGAGTTCCCATGCACTACCAGGAATTTGAAATGTGTATCGTTAACAACTAAGAAACTGAATTTTTAATTTAATCTAAATGAACTCAACATTAAAATTAGTGTAAAATATCTCAAATGTTACTTATATTGATTGTCTGGAAATGGTAATATTTGGATATATTGCACTAAGTAAAATATATTAATAAAAGTAACTTATTTCTTCATACCTTTTTAAATGTGACTACTAGAAAATTCAAACATATATGTGGCTCACATTATATTTGTATTGAGCAGAGATGATTTATTCTCAGGATGCAATTATTTATTCAAATCCTGCTTCTATCCCCCAGACCCATGTAAAACTATGCTGTCACCTCCGTTCAGTTTCTAGAGGAGTACATTTTCCTTCTGTGGCCCTAGAAATGCCCAGGTGGGTAGGGATTGGAAGGGGCACCTCCTTGCTTCATTAAGTCCTAAGGAGCCCTCCCCTGAGGGTCCTGTGGGGCAGTTCTGTCCCTGAGGCACGCTCTCTCCGTCCTGTGCCTGGCCTATCTCCAACCCTTCTTCCTTGGAAGACACTGCTGCTGTTTGCTTCCTGTTTCCCTGTATGTCTTTTTCTCAGAACTACCCATTTGCATGCGGACTCTGTCACTCTGAGACATCACCAAAATCTCCTGAAACAAGGAAATATGAAAGACCCCTGTATTTGTTTATGTTTTAATCCCAGGCTTCTTGTGTAATGTGGAGGAGAGAGTGTTTATCAGTTTGCCATTGCGTTTTAGGAAAGGGGAGCATCTATTCTTACCTTCTTGGGAAGAGATTTGACTCAGTCTATGTTTTTGATGAGTCTCAGAGAAGAGGTTTCTCCTGTGTACATTTCCCCTGTTAGAACGGCTAGTTAGGGAGTTAAAGACTGCTCTTGGTGCACCTTGACATTCAGCAACATCATTCCAGCATCTGTCCACAGATTTCTCTTGAAGCTCTTACAGTCTCTTGCTTTTGACAATGAGAGTTTTTAAAGGATCTTGGATGGTTTAAAGCTGGGTCATTAGAACAAAATTATAGAATCTGCCAGAGCCTGGGGAGGAGCTAGCATGGTGAAGGCTTGCACTCCTTCCATTACCCTTCTTTGCATCAGATACTTATCTGGTCTGTGGTGCTCAGTTCCCCTTTGGAGCTGCCCCTCTAAATGTCAGGTAGCTGACCCAGTGTCACATTCTTCAAAGACAGGTAAAATCTCCCCATATGGCCTGTCACCTACCAAAAAGGCTCTCTGAAGCTAGTTATCATTTTCAGAGTCTGCAAAGATCAAACAATTCTGCAGTTGCTCAGACAGCCACAGAGAAACTCCACCTCCCTCCCCAACCTAACTTCCTGACCCCAAAACCCAGAGTCTAATTACTTAGCCAATAGTTTTGAGTTTGGGGTTTTGACAGATACAGAAAGCCAGGCTGCAAGAAAGTGGCTTCCAGACAAGGCTAGGGGAGAATGCAAGAGAGGTCCTGCAGGTTTACTTACTTACTCTTCACCTGCTGGTTCTTCTGATCTACATGCTGCCTTGCATATATTTTCAGTTTGAGCTCTTCTCCTTCTAACCATTGAAGTTAATTAGTTTCAGGAATGAAAGTCTGGGAGTTTTCCATTTTTAATTAATTGGCAGGGTAAAACCTGAATGCAACTTGCATAGTCTCTATTCAAACAGGGGGTCCCAGAATACAAGGCTGACACAGGGCAGAGCTCAGGTCCAAACAGGTTGCCCAGGACTTTGGGCCAAATAAAATATTGAATGTGAATAAGTGAGTGAAATGGATGAATATTTTTATGTTGAGTGATATCACCATGCTTTTGAGCTAAGCTCAAAGATCTGACTTAATAATACTTAAACAGCAAAGCTTAGAGGCTAGAGCTACCCAGCATGCCGCGTATTGATGGGCTAGGCTGCCTGGGCCCATCAATATAACTGCAAATTTCACTCAAATCAAAGGTCCTTTGTTTTTCTGCAGGAGAGTGAAGGAACACAGTTTACTTAACAGTGAGATTTTTATGCATATTTTAAGTGCATTTAGAGGTGTAAAGTGCTGTTTTTTTGCACATATGAGTAGGTAGCCACTCATGTGATATGATTTTAGAATCCAGAGCATACCCTGTACTCAGACTATCTCCCACTCATGAATCACTGATGCCTGAAATGCCCCACTAAGTAATTTGGTTTAACGTAAGAATACCCCCGGAAAGGATTATACATTAAAGCTCATTAATTATCTATAGTATAGATGATTCTACCGCATCTTCTATACCATAGTGTAAATGGACTTTATCAAACCCTTTCTAAGGACTCTTTTTGAGAGAAGAAAGAAGTCTAAGGTGCCCAGGGAAGTACTGGGTTGGCCAAAAAGTCTGTGACATTTTTTTCTGTAAAATAAAAGACATATTTTTCATTTTCACACATAACTTTGTTGATGTGGATATTTTGAGTATGGTGAGTGTTTCCCATGGTTGGCTTGTAGTGTGTAGAGGCCAGGGTGCTGCTAAACATCTTCAAATGTACAATGCAGCCCCACAGCACAGAATTATATGGCCAAAATGTCAATAGTACAAAGAAACTTTGCAAACCACTTTTGACATTTTCAATCAGTCACGGCACCTTCTCCGTACACTGCACAAATCTTTTTGTGTTTCAGTTGCATTTTTACTTTTCTTGAAATAATAAAATATAATATGCCAAAAATGTTGCATATTTTCTTCCATCTCCAATATTAAAATGGCTGTACAAAATTTCACCAATTTTGTTAAGTTTTTTTAAATGCATGTTGATATGACAGCTGTCACAATACAATCTAACAAAATTGTTTTGAATGAAGTTAAAGACAACAATGTGGTGATTGCTGGGGGGAGGGAGGTATAAGGGGACTAAATGGTAATGGAAAAAATACAATAAAGATTAAATTAAAAATAAATAAAATTTTTATAAAGAAGTTAAAGACAACTCAGCACTACTAGAACCATCGTGTGGAAAAAACATAACAGACTTTTCAGCCAACCCAATATTTGAGAGAGAAAATGTAGCGCTGCAAGTGCCTCTAGCACCTCTGCGCTGGGCCAGCTCTGGGTGGAGACGGGATTGGAGAGGCAGGGAGAGAGGGGAGAGAGGGGAGAGAGGGAATTGGGCAGACAAGGATGACCCCTAGTTCTGTTTTCTCTTTCCTGCCCCATTGCCCTTTATTTCAGCTTGCTTGTTGCTGGAGTGGAGAGGTTAGACCAAGAAAGGTTTTATCGTTGTCACCTGGAGGGGAAGGAGGTGTGGTTGTATTTTAACTTCAGCTTCCTTTGCCTCTTGGGTGCAGCTTTCACAAGCACTAACTTGCTCTGCTTATGGGAGCTGAGCAGTTTGCTACCGGAGCCCATGTATTTTGGCAGAGGGAGGAAAAAGAAAACAATCCCTTTGAAGCAAAGGTGGGTGAAAGAGAAAGCCACATAAAACAAGCAGCCAATGTTAAATTTGTAAGAAGTTTAAAAATACCCCAGGCCATTTTCTGCTCTGGCACTTCTCATTTAGCAGCTTGCCCCATTTCCAAGCAGCCCAGTGAAAAGACATTTCCTTTGACTCTCTTACACATGATGAGAGCTTTGATAGCAGTTATGTAAAGGCTCAGGGGCTCGAGAATCTACTGTTGGGAGTTTAAAGACTCTGGCTCCAGCTAGGGAAGAAGATCTGAATTCAACATAACAAACAATAATTCATCCTGCCCCACCCACCCAACACACACCCCAATTAAACCAACCTAAACCCACACTTGAGGGGTGTGTCCCCTGACTGCTTACTCAAAGATAAATTGATTTAATTGTTGTTATGAGAGAGTTATGCGGTGCACTTGTTTGACATGGGGTGGGGGTTTACAACTCTCAGGGGAGTGTCTGATTTGCCTCTGATAGGTGAGCAAGTAGTAGAGCCATAGAACTCTCTGTAGGAAATAAAATCTTTCTGTGTTCTATAGGAACAAGTTCTCAAATACTGTCCTCAAAATTAAAAAAAAAAAAATGGGAACAGACATCAGTGAAGAGTGAGTTAAATATAATAGGGCGTAACCATAAATGGAAAACTGAACAGTTGCAAAAGAAAAAATGAGGAAGCTCTCTGGGCACTGACATGGAACAATCACCAAGAGATGTTAAACGATAAAACGCAAAGTACAAAACAGTGTGGATAACCTGCTACTACTATAAAACTGTCTGCTCCCTTTTTCACACACATAGATGATCGAGGATCCAGAAGAGAAGAGGTATTCTCTCCTGTCTCCCCAAGCTCCAGAACTCAAGTCCCAGCTCCCTCAGGGGCCAGTCTGTTGAGTGCTTACTGTGTGCTAGGCACTGTCTCAAACAAATAAAATGTAGATACACTCAGTGTTACCAAGAATAGCACAATAAACACAGCTATAAGTCATTGTCCCTCTTATTTCATCTGTAAACCCATCCATTGCTAAACCACTTACCTGGCTCTGAACATACACATACTTAGGATTATTCCTAAAGAAATCACAGATATCATACCATTTCATCCATAAAGATTTTAGTATAAACTTATAAAATGTACAGACTAAGTTTTTAAACCTAACCACAGTATCAGTTATACCCCTCCAAATTAACAATAATTCTTTTTTTAGTATATTTTATTGATTAAGCTATTACAGTCATCCCATTTTTTCTCCCTTTTCTCCCTCTCTACCCTGTACCTCCCTTCCCTCCAGCATTCCCCCCCCCCTTTAGTTCATGCCCATGGGTCATACATATGAGTTCTTTGGCCTCTCCATCTCCCATACTGGTTTAACCTCCCCCTGTCCATTTTGTACCTACCAATTATACTTCTTATTCCCCATACCTTTTTCCCCATTCTTCCCCCTTCTCCTCCCCGCTGATAACCCTCCATGTAATCTCTATTTCTATGATTCTGTTCCTGTTCTAGTTGTTTGCTTAGTTTTTTATTTTTGTTTTTGTTTTTTAGGTTCAGTTGTTGATAGTTGTGAATTTGTTGTCATTTTATTGTTCAGAGTTTTGATCATCTTTTTCTTAGATTTACATTTCACATAACAGGGGCTTGGTGATGATGAACCCCTTTAACTTTACCTTATCTGGGAAGAACTTTATCTGCCCTTCCATTCTAAATGATAGCTTTGCTGGATAGAGTCATCTTGGATGTAAGTCCTTGCCATTCATGATTTTGAATACTTCTTCCCATCCCCTTTTCGCTTGTAAGGTTTGAGAATTCGGCTGATAGTCTTATGGGAACTCCTTTTTATGCAACTCTCTCCTTTTCTCTTACTGATTTTAAAATTCTCTTCTTATCTTTAATCTTGGGTAGTTTAATTACGATGTGTCTCGGTGTGTTCCTTCTTGGGTCCAGTTTCTTTGGGACTCTCTGAGCTTCCTGGTCTTCCTGGAAGTCTATTTCCTCAGCCATATTTGGGAAGTTTTCCTTCATTATTTTTTCAAATAAGTTTTAAATTTCTTGCTCTTCCTCCTTTCCTTCTAGCACCCCTATGATTTGGATCTTGGAACATTTAAAGTTATCCTGGAGGTTCCTATGCCTCTCCTCATTTTTTTGAATTCTTGTTTCTTCATTCTGTTCTGGTTGAATGTTCATTTCTTCCTTCTGTTCCAAATCGTTGATTTGAGTCTTGATTTCCTTCCCTTCTTTTTGGTTTCCTGTATATTTTTCTTTATTTCACTTTGTATAGCCTTCACTTCTTCCTTTATTTTGTGTCCACACTCAATAATTTCTGTGAGCATCCTGATTACCAGTATTTTTAACTCTGTATCTGATAGATTGGCTATCTGCTTGTTGCTTAGTTCTTTTTCTGGAGTTTGGATCTGTTCTTTCATTTGAGCCATATTTCTTTGTTTTGGTGCACCTGTTACATTGTAAGGGGCAGAGCCTTAGGTATTCGCCAGGGCGGAGCAACCCATTTCACTGTGTTGTGGTGCTGTGTGTGGAGGAGGAGTCAGAGAGGGAACAGTGCTGCTTACTCGGCTCTCACCCCACTTTCAGTCTCTTCCACTGCTACCCACAAGAAAACTGGGCCCTTCTGGTGCTGATTCCCAGGAGGTTGGATTTGTGTACATTCTAAGACTCTGTGGGTCCCTCCAACAGACCCTCCTGTGAGGCTGGGAGTTTCTCTCACCATCACAACGCCCTCCGGTTTTTACAGCCAGAGGTTTTGAGGATTTATTTCCCCACGCTGGAACACTGGGTTTTGTGGTCTGTCTTGCTCCCCCGTTGTTCCCCCTAGTTTATCCGCACATGAATGTGGGACTACCTGCTCTGCCAGCTACTGCCTTGCTGTGTGTCCTCTCTGCCCTGGCTGCCCATCTCTGGCCCTCCTACCTGTCTGGATGATTGTTTCTTCTTTACCTCTTTGGTTGTCAGACTTCCATACAGTTCAATTTTCTGCCAGTTCTGGCTGTTTTTTTGTTTTTAAGTTGGTTATTGTCCTTCTTTTAGTTGTGTGGGAAAGTGAAGCATATCTACCTATGCCTCCATCTTAGTCAGAAACAACAATAATTCTTTAAAATCATCAAATATCCAGAGCAGGTTCATTCTCATGGGATGACCAGAAAAATTTGAACATTATTTGGATTTGCACATAATTTTTAATTTTAGAGTCTATTTGCATCAGGATCTAAACAAGATATATTGGCATTTGGTTGATATTGACCTTATGTCTATTTTAATCTACATGGTTGGTTTTTTTGTTATCATTATATAAACGGGGTTGTTTGACCTGTAGAGGTTCTCACCTTCTGGATTTGGCTGATTGCATTCTCACAGCTTTGTTCAGTCCTGTTCATTCAACTTCCTATGTAAATTGATGTTCAATCTAGAAGACAAGTGTGATTAAGATTTAAACTTTTTTTTACAAGAATATTTCATAGGTGGTGTTGTGTGCATCTATTAGGAGGCATATGATGTCTGATTGTCTCTTTTTAGTGATATTAGCAGCCATTGATGGTCATTTTGGTTAGAAGTGCAAAACAGTGCTATCTCAATTCTGTCATTCTTTTTCGTTAGCTGGAATTCTCTTATATAGAGAAAAAATTTCTCATAAACTATTTGGTTACCCTGAGACAGAGTTATCACATGAAAGGAAAGATAAATGCTTAACCTTTTCCCTCTACTTATAATGATTCAGGATAATAAGTTTGTCTCTCAGCATCCTCCAAAGATCACCAATTAGCTTTTTTTGTATCTTTATTAATTCATGAGTTTTAACATATCTGCTATACTTTAATTCACTGTGATTTTAACTTTTCTGATGCTCAAATGGCTATATATCTGGCCAATGGGAAGCTCTTCAAGTTGGCTTCTGAGAAATTTTGATATAAGCCATATAGCCTTTGCTAACTTCCTTTCATTCTAGCATAACTAAGTATTCAGGCTCCTCTTGTCCATTGTCTGCCTTCAGACCTGCAACATTCATTTCCCCCCAAAGAATCACTGCTTCTTTTCACTGGAAATGTTATTTAGATGCTGCAATTTGGACACAAGGGGTGCTTATTGCTAATAGATTGACCTTTATATGGAGAGATCAGAAACAAAGTATTTTTTTAAAAAATGGAACATGAGTTCATACTGATATTTATAATTCAACTTAAAAAATATATGGTTTTTCTTATGTGATTTTTAAAAATATATTTTATTGATTATGCTAGTACAGTTGTCCCAGTTTGTCCCCCTTTGCCCCTGCTCTAACTGGTACCTCCCAATGCCCTCAGCAATCTGACCCCCTTAGTTCACGTCCATGGGTTGTGCATATAAGTTCTTTGATTTCTCTATTTCCTATACTGTTCTTAACATCCCTATGGCTATTCTGTTATTACCTGTTTGTACTTCTTAATCTCCTCACATTTTCACCCATCTCCCCACACACCACTCCCACCTGGTAACCATCAAAATGCTCTCCATATCCATGATTCTGTCTCTGTTCTTCTTGTTTGCTTTGTGTTTTTCAGATTCAATTATTGATAAATATGTATTTATTGCCATTTAATTGTTCATAGCTTTGATCTTCTTTTTCTTAAATAAGTCCCTTTAACATTTCATGTAATAAGGGTTTGGTGATGATGAACTCCGTTAGTTTTACCTTGTCTGGGAAGCACGTTATCTGCCCTTCCATTCCAAATGACGGCTTTGTTGGGTAGAGCAATCTAGGTTGTAGGTCCCTGCTTTTCATCACTTCGAATACTTCTTGCCAGTCCCTTCTTGCCTGCAAAATTGCTTTTGAGAAATCTGCTGACAGTTTTCTGGGAACTCCTTTGTAGTTACCATATGCTGCCGTGTATAATGCACACCCACGTTTTTGGCCAAAACTTTCAGGAAAAAAAATTTTGTTTTAATTTTTAAATCCAATTATTTATTTATTTATATTTAATACTTGTTTTTTGTATTACAAAAGAATTTTAGCATTTAATTTTGAACATATAATGGTACAGGGAATTTTATGTAACAAATAATTACAAAGTACAAGGAATTTTATGTAACAAATAATTACAAAACACAAGATCAGATACAAGATATTTCAGGTACTACCCATGTACAATGTGCACCCTTATGTTTCCCTCAAAAATTGGGCAAAAAAGTGTGCATTATACACCACAAAATTTGGTATGTCTGCTTTTTTCTTGCTACTTTTAAGATTCTCTCTTTATTTTTAACCTTTGGCATTTTAATTATGATGTGCCTTGTTGTGGTCCTCTTTGGGCCCACCTTGTTTGGGATTCTCTGTGTTTCCTGGACTTGTGTATCTATTTCCTTCACCAAATTAGGGAAGTTTTCTTTCATTATTTTTTCAAATAAGTTTTCAATTTCTTGCTCTTCCTCTTTGCCTTCTGGCATCTCTGTGATTCAGATGTTGGTACATTTGGAGATGTCCCAGAGGCTCCTTTTTCTATCCTCGTTTTTTGAATTCTTTTTTCTTCTTGCTATTCTGATTGAACGATTATTTATTTCTTATGTTCCAAATTGTTTATCTGAATCACATCTTCATTCCCTCCACTGTTGGTTCCCTGTAAATTTTTCTTTATTTCACTTAGTGTAATCTTCATTTCTTCCTGGCTCTTTTTAATTTTGTTGTTGTACTCAACGAGTTCTTTGAGCATCCTGATCACCAGTGTTTTGAACTCTGCATCTGATAGACTGGTTATCTCCATTTCATTTAGTTCTTTTTCTGGGGTTATTTCATTTGGGCTTTATTTACTTGTCTCCTCAATTTGGCTGCCTCCCTGTGTTTGTTTCTGTGTATTAGGTAGAGTTGCTTTGACTCCCTGTCTTAGTAGCATGGCCTATTGTAGAAAAGGCTCCTGTAAATTGTATGGGGCTGAGCCTCAGGTAATCACCAGCATGGGCAACCCGCTTCACTGCTTTGTGGCTCTTTGTTGGGGGACTACTCAAGGAGGGAACAATGCCGCTGCCTGGCTTCTGGAGTTTTCCCCAGCATTCACCCCATGTGACTGGCATCCTTCCCACTGTTGATCTGGTGCTGAATCCCAGAGGAGCTGGATCTGCATACTTTTTAAGTCTTTGAGGACCCTTTAAGTGAAGTCTCCTCAAAATCCATCAGTATCTTCTGTTGCCCCAAGCCCCACTAGTTTTTATAGCTAGAAGTTATAGTGATTTATCTTCCTGGAGCTGGAATCTGGGTTGTGCAGTCTGTTCTGTGACTGGGATCACTGACCCCCAAGGTAATCCTCCCAATTTTTATCCACCACATGTGCATGTGGGACCACCAGTTCCTCCACCACTGCCTCTCTGTGCCACACCCAATCTCCATGCCTCTCTGCCCATCTCTGCATCTCCACCTCTCCTACCCGTCTGGATGAATGCAGCTTCTTTAAATTCTTGGTTGTCAGACTTCCATCCAGGTCAATTTTCTGCTGGTTCCAGGTGTTATTTGTTTTGAGGTCTAGTTGTAATTCTTTCTGTGGTTGCATGAGGAGGTGAAGTATGTTTACCTATGTCTCCATCTAGACCAGAAGTCCTCTTCTTCTGTGATTTTGTATTTTTTTTCTCTTACATGAAAAAAAAATCTTAGGTTATAATCCCTTTAACATAATCACTTATTTGCTTTACACTAATATATATATTACCATGTCAGGTAACAATAAAATAGAACCATCATTAAGGTTTTTATTATTTTTTGTTGTTGTGTGTTTGTTTGCAGTTTTTTTAACCTTCAAAGTTTACCATTCGAGGGCTATATAGTCATATGACTGTTTTAAATCACTTCTTTTTATTTTTAATAATTGCTTCTTTAATTTTTATTTAATTTCTTAATAACTATATAAAACATTTACGCTGTACCATTGTTATATCTACAAAACAAAGAGCATTCAGAAAAGTCTTTATCCCTTTACCCTTCCCCTTCTTATTCCTTTAAGTAATTATTTCACTTATTTATGATTTCTTAACTATTAGCTACTATACACAGAGACACTTATATCTGCCTTCCTTGGACAAACTGACATATACATTTCTCTCTTAATTTTTTTTACTCAACGTCCTGCTGAGTTGATCACTCCATGGCAGTATGTAGAGATAGCCCTCTTCCTGTTTATAGCTGCATAGTATCCTACTGGAGAGAATGTTCCATAGTTTATTTACATAATTTCCAATCTTCTGCTGTTATAATAGCAAAAAACAATATAATAAACAATTCTACAATGTATAATCATGTATGAGTTATTTTTAGCACCTTCATGCCATAGATTCCTAGAAGTTGCATTACTAGGTCAAAGGGTAGATGTATATATAACATTACTAGATATGTCAAATTCCCAACCATCAGGTTTGGGCCATTTTGCATTCGTACTAACAACATATGTGCCTATGTCTCCAAGGCCTCACCAACAAAATACATCATCAATCTTCTAGATATTTGTTAATCAATAGGTGAAAAAAATTGTATCTCAGTTAAGGTTGAACATCTTCTCATATGCTTAAGGGACATTTTCCTTTCTTCTTCTGTGAACTGTCTGTACATATTTCCAGCCCACTTTTTCATAGGTGCATTGGTCTTGGTTTTCTATGTTTTTAGAAGCTCTTTTATATTACTCTATGAGCTATTTGTGATATAAGTTGCAAATGTTTCTTTTCAGTTTTAATAACCATTTTAAACATATATTCCTAAAGAATAAAAGAGTTAAAGAAACTCCCCAAAAGGCTATACATTTTACTGATAACAAAGTTTAAAAGTAGCAAGTAGTTAATCATAAGCGGTATACCTCTAAACCCTGGTTCTCCATGTCAAATTTTGGATAGCAGCACATTTAGATTCAAAGTACCAGACTCGAGACTTACCTGGATAACATGAAATATTGCACCTCAATGCTTGATATCTTTGCTTTCTATTTCTGTAAAACACCTAGCAGAATACATGTTTCCATTTCTATCAAGTTCATTTACCCGACAAACATTTCTAGATATGCTTTATTTGGAGTGTGGAGGTTAGGCAAGGTCTCTCTGAGAAGGTGATATCTAAACCAAGACCTAAAAGGAGAGGCCAGCCATTGGGAAGGTCTAGGGAAGAGATTTCTGGACAAAGTGAACATTAAGTGCTAAGTCACTCAGAGAGGAAAAGTTTGAAATGTTTGAGCAACAGCAGGAATATGAGCAGAGGGGGAGCATCATGAACGAAGGGGAAAGTGCAGTGGATGGGTTTGATAGCTGGGGTCAGCCTGCAGAGGTCCTTCCAGGGTGCGGTTCAGAATTTGGGTTTTAAGCGGCTTCTACTCTTGCCGCTGGATAAGTTCAATTTTCTTTCTTTCTTTGTGCCCCCTGTGAGTTCATTACTTTCATTCTCACCTTTTCCAGCATTAGCACTCTCTCCTACCATTTACTGTCCATTCCCTACGGGGTCCCCTGAGATTTGGAGCACTGCTCGCTTTCTCCTGGGACCACACGGCTCTTCTTCCTGGAGGGGAAAAGCAGGGGGAATGTTACCAGTGAACATACACAAGCACTTCATCTAGCACAGTTACACAAGAGACAATTTGTTTTCTACGCAAACAGGAAGTACATCTTCACACACGCCAACACACATACCTGGTCTTTGCCCAATACAAATCAGTTACGATCCCTCATATATTTGCAAGTGGCTTCTTATGCAAAGTTTTTCCAGATACTTTATAAGTTTCTTGTGGGAGCCTTATTTATCTTTTGCACTCTCTGTAAATTTTTAGAACATTATCACATACTCAATAAACATCAGTAGCTGCTTTTTTATTAATTAACTTTCCTTGCAGTTCAGCTATTAAGAAGTTCTGTTTTAGCAGGCAGTAACAACAGTTTGAGAAGCCAAGGAAACTATTCAAAATAAACCTGTCCCACGCTTTATCATCAACCGCTCTTCCCTCCAGCCCCCCACTGCTAATAATGAATGAGTCTCTCTCTATGTAAGGAAGATCTGTAGAATCTGGAAAGGGCAATGAAGAGCTAAACAAATAATTCTAAAAAAAAATTATACAGCCTGTAGGAGTACATGAGACCTAGGACAGGATTTCAGATGCTGACTCTTTTTTAATAGGATGCTTGTTTAATTTGGGATATTATATATTTATTCTGCTTAAGAAATGTGTTCCCTAATCACATTTTATTTTTGGCTACAAATGATATTCCTCTTCTTCTTGATGACTACATCTAACTTAGTAATTTAATTTTCACTTCAGCAGACACTTATATTCACACACAGTAGAAGTATTTAAAAAGAGCCCTAAAATATCGATGTCTTACTTAGATCCAATTAATATTTAATGAGTGCCTACTAGATGCCTGGTATTTTCACAAACACTGTTAAACTTTCTCCTAGAATAGTTTCGTTTTTTTCAGTAAACTTTTATTAAGCATGTACAAGTGCCAGAACCATGCCAAATGTTGAGAATATTTATCAGTCAGATGGACTTGCTTATGTTGTGGTAACAAAAAAACCCCACATCATAGTGATTTAAAAGAAAGTTTATTTCATACTCACCCTGTGCGCTGTGTAGCATGGATTGGCTGGGGATCTGTTCACAATCTTCATCATCCTCACTCTGGGTTCTAGGTTGACAGAGTAGTCACTACCTGTATATTGCTAGTAAGCCAAGGACACAGCCAGAGTCTGCAGGGTCTCCCACTGGCTATTAACTTCTCTGGTACAGGACTGACACAGATCACATTCACACATAACTCATGGCCAGAACTAATCACGTGACTTCAGGAGCTAGGAAGTACAACCCTACCCCAGGCCCAGAAGGGGAGAGCTAGAAGTAGTCAGTGACCAGCAAAGAATAGACAATTAAAATGACATGGTTCTTTCCTCTGCTGGAACAATCAATCCAGCTGGGGAGGCAAACACAGAAACAGAAATTTTCAAATACTGCCATGCTAAGTGCCAAAATTGAAGCCTTCAAAGGTGGCCATGGGAACACAGAGGGAGAGTGGCAAATCCAAGAAGGGAGGTATGGAAGGTGCCAAGGCTACCTAGTGAAGGTAACTGTTAAGGGAATAGTGAGTGAACCATAGGTAGGATCTAGCAAATGAAGGGGGCAGGGGAGGGGTTAGCCCTTCAGGCAGCTGGAACCAAGGCAGAGGCAAGAGAGCTCAGTGTGTGTGGAACAAAAAGCAGGATGCTGGTGCAGCACTGCCGAGGGTGCACTGCTAGACAAGAAGGGACAGAGATGAGACTGTAGATACAGGCAGACACCAGGTCATGTGGGGAACTTGAGCCTTAACCCAGAAGACAGGAAGCTATTGAAGGATTTTTTTTCTTTGTCATCATGTCATCTCTTTGGATATACAGTCCAGTGTTTTCCTCCTAAATTCTTTGAAAATAAAAGAGTAAGAAAGTGATTAGAGAAATATTATAAAATCAACCCAAATTAGATCAAAACTGAGAAATGGAAAGTTACTGTATAGAGAGAATGCCTTTTGCCCTTGGTTGGGTGGCTCAGTTGGTTGGAACATCATCCCATATACCGAGAGGCTGTGGGTTTGATCTCCAGTCAGGGCACATAACCTAGGATGCAGTTTCAATCCCTGGTTGGTGTGTGTACAGGAGGCAACCAATCGATGTTTCTCTCTCACATTGAGGTTTCTCTTTCCCTCTCTCTCCCCACTTCCTCTCTCTCTAAAATCAATAAACATATCCTCAGGTAAGAATTTTTTAAAAAGACAGAATGCCTCTGAAGCCTTAGCTAACTGGACCCTCTATTGATGCATCTAAAGATATTTGGGAGTAGAGGGAACAGGGAGATATTGTTCAGTCTTGAAAGCCTAAAAATGACATTCACAGAGTCAAACATAGACACCGCTCATCCAGCTCTATTTAGAGGCAGGAAAAAAAAACTCTCAAATGGACTTTGAGAATCTCCAGTCTCAATGCCAAGATCAATCCATTTATAAAACAGCTGCCTCAGATGTTGTCAGTGCCTGGTGCTATTAGACAAAATCATTGCTTAAACAATGCCATTTAGTCTAGGTCAGTGCTTACTAAGCAAACTTCTCCTTAGGATTTCTCTTCCAACATTATGTAAGCCTGTGAAGTTGTCCACCAAGCAGGAATACTTAGGTCCCTGTTACAGTTTTCTCATTGTGAATAGATTTTCTGACAAACCTAAACTTTGAGCCTGAATGATCTAGGTTCATGGTAGAATCACCAAGATAATGTCAGTCTGTGAAATCTAATAAGAAGAAGCCCATTCCTTTCCTGATCAACAGACACACTATACTGCCAAATAGATATGAGATCTAACTCATCTATGAATGTATTTTTGTTTAATTTTTTAAATATAAAATATTTCAAATATACAAAAGTCCAAACATCATACGACAACTATCCACATATCACCAGATTTTATCATTTCAATACTTTTCTATATTGGTTTTAGTTTTTATAAATAACAGAACCATTCTGTGTTTTCAACCAACTTAAATATAGTATATGCTCTTTTTATAACTAGCCTTTTTTGTGACATTATCTTCAACAGATATATCCATATCAATCTATGAAAATATATTCATTGATTTTCAGTTGCTGTATTGCAGTGGTTCTCAACCCTGACTGCATAGTAAAATCTCTTGGAAAACTTAAAACAAACAAAAAAACAAAAAACAACTGATCCCTGAGATCCACCCCAAGTCAAGTAACTCCAAATGGTCAACTTTGGTAAATGCTACAATTGCCCTTAAAATTAATGTATATTTTCTAATTTACAGATACAGAGTTTTATAAACATTCAGTAGATCTACTACACTAATTGTATTTGTCAAAATTCTTTTGTCCTTACTTGTTTTGTTTTTTTTTTAACTTTCTGACCTATCAATTTCTAAACAATATATATGATAACATTTCCTACTGTGGTTGCTGATTTCTCAGTGTCTCCTTGGAGTTCTTCGATTTGGGTTTATATACTCTCATACTGTGTTGGAATATCTTCCTTAAACATTGTTGCTTTTTATTGCTTTTTATTCTAATAATCTTCACTTATAATGTTTTTGTTTTAAAATCTATTTTATTTGATATTAAGGTAGTTATCCTAGCTTTCCTCTTGTTGCTGTTTTCATGGTATCTCTTTAACAGCATTTTATTTTCAACTTCTTGCATCATTACACTTTACTTAGGTATTTTGAAAACATCATATATCTAGATTATAAGGTTGTAAAGTTTTTAAAATGTAATCTGAGCCTCTATATTTGAAATGGTAAATTTAGCCCACTTACATTTGTCCATATTGCTGACATATTTAGCTGGATCTATTTTTATAATTTTATTTTGTGCTTTCTATTTATCCTTCCTTCACTGATTTTTTTCACTAATTTTTTTCTTAAATTCTGTTGAATTCATCATGTTTTCTATTCCTTCTATTGCTCTCTTCTGATTTTGAAGTCGTATATTTTATTTCTGTATTTTGAGGATTACCCTTAAAATTCTGCATGTATGATTAATAAAAAATATCTAAATTTAACCAATATCTCTAACTTTCTCACACATAATAGAAGAACGCTGGAACTTTTTAAATTTAGTAAGTTCTCTGCACTCTTACATGTTATTTTCTTTTACTTTAATTCCACTTTGAAATTACATCCTCACAACACTGATCATTTTGTTGGTGCTGTTATTGTTTATATCTTTGCTTATCAATTTATCAGTAAGTTTCATATCACTTATTGTGAATTTTGAATCCCTAAACCATATAGGCAATATAAATTTGGATATCAAGTCCATGCAAAGCATAGGTCTGTTGGTGTCATATTCTTAGGTCAGATCTTTTTTTGTCCCCACCAACAGCCATATAGAAACAGAGAAGTTTCCTTTTTAGTTTTTGGGCACTGGGTAGACTTTTTTTCTTTTATGTCCTTTCACTGAGAGCACAACCTCAGAATCTGGATGCCTTGGCTTTTACAGACACCTTAGATTCACTCACCGCATCATGCAAATTCTGGCTCCTGATTTCACACACTATGGTCCCTAAAGCCCAAGGCCCTGGTGGCAGGAAGTCAAATCCCCACACCAGGGGCAGCCAGTGTCAGTTTGTAAGTTTACTGATCTGGCTCTCAGTTCCCCCTTCATTTCTGGGATCTGGGGAGTTCCTTTTTTTTTCTTGTAGGTTCAGCTTTGAATTTCAAAGAATTTTTAAACATTTTATTTAGCTTTTCTCAGAATTTATAGTGGGAGAGATTCAGTTTCTCCTAGTCTATTTTTTTTTTTTGCCAGAAGCCACTAATTTTCTATGTAGTTGTGTGTGTATGTTAATATTTATGTATATGTAACATATTTGTATATGTTTTCTATGTACTTTTATATATTTTCTATGTATTCAATATTTATATATACGTGTATATGTGTGTTTAGATATAAAACATATAAAAATGACATTTATACAACATATATACACAATTACAACAGTTGCGCATAAACTCCCACGGTTGCATATGATCAAATTTCTATAAGAAATTCTTTATTGTGACTTACTGACATAGAATTTCTCATTCTATGGTTTCTGCTTCTCTGAACCTCAGCTAACACAAAATTTTTTATTAAGAATTGTTTGGTTGGTTGCCTGAAAATGTGCTGCAGGACTTGGAGAAAGGAAATAATGAAATCTGGGTTTTAAATCCCCAACTCAAGATCTGCATAAGGGGCTTAAAATATATGACTTCCTCATAGAAATCTTTATCTCCTACAGCCTTAGAGCCAAGATTTCCAAAATCACACCCAATGTCTACTCTTACAGGTGGCTAAATTACAATGCAAATTGACTTCCCTGCCTTATAGAGTTTCCTATGTTAAAGTTAGAGTATTAATTGGCAAAGCAGGCACCTGAATATTAGAATGTGGATTTACGGCCAAATTTCAATGAACTGGTTAACTTGAGCCTCTAACTCTACTAAATCTCTTTTGCCAAATAGAAGCATCCCTTCCTCCCTTGTCTAAGGAGGTTAGTCTCCTTTTGCCCAAAGAACCTGTAATTACCTCCTCTGAAATATTTTGCCTTGCAAGAAATTGCTAATCTTTCTTTGAACTTAGTCCCCCTGTCTTTACTGTTCCTATAACTAGACTCAAGTCCCAGCAGACTCAAGAGGGGAAGCTACAAAGTGTGACTTTTAAAGATATACAGTAAACACTAAAGGAATTAAATGACTACCAATCTGTATCAAAAGAAATCTAAATAACAACCAATTCTCAGACTTAAGCTAGTTTATATACTCAGAATGCCTTGAATAAAGAAAGGTCCCCTACACACACAAAAATTTCATATTGCGTATCTTCCTTCTAACTATCCCCAAAGGCATGTATGGCCATTATCAAGGTGACTATGCATTGGACAAGAAAAAATAATCAGACTTTTCAGGGATTATTGGACATTCATTAATTACTGGGGATCCAAAGTATCACTGTGTGCACTAGTCAGAGGAGGATTTTATGACAATTGGGTGATGAATAAAGTTTTGGCTCAAGTCTGTCTCCTAAGAGGCACAATGGGTACCTTAGCAAGCCAAAAAACTCATCATTGTATGCCACTGAAAGTTTGTGGTTGTTCATTATGCAACATCAGTGTGGCAACAGATAACTGATAAAATTGACCTAAAAAAATTTAAGGGCAATTAAATTCAAAGGGTCTGTTTTCTAGATGTGATAACTGGTATTAGTCCTATTTATGGGTAGTAATACTGAAGGATAAGGTCACAAAGGGTAATATTAGAAGGTGTTCAGTTGTTATTCTCTGTTGTGATGACATGTAAAAAGCAAGGTGTAATTACATTGCATAGAGGTTGTCATGCTCCATTTAACTAATAGATATCTGCAAGGTAGGTGGTAGGAAATTAAAAATGATGTCCTTACTTTCTTTACATTTTACTATAGGCTAACTACCATTTAGCCATCATTGTTAATTGTTGCCTATTGCTATCTCTACTTCTCCACCTAATATCTCACAAAATGCTACTAATTTATAGCAAAACATGCCCCTGACTAATAGCCATATTTTCCTTTAAGATGAAGTAGTGGAACTCAAGCTCAGCTGCATGCACAAGAAACAAGGGACCAGCAGCAAAGTGTGATACTCAATAGCACAAGAAAATCAACTTGTCCTAACTGAACGGCCCCATGAGATTCCCAAAGTAGCTCCTTTCTACTTTTAATCATCCCTTGTGTTCATATATAAAAAAGTGCTGGTACAATTCAAATGTCCCTTGAGAAGAGTAACATAAAATACAAGTGTGAAAGATTTTTTGCTACTAGGAGAGGTTGAGAGGAAGGGAAAGGGTGTGGGGGAGAAAAGTCAAGTCCAGTGTGACTGATAGAAGGGAAGCCCAGGTAGATAACCCCTCTGCCTGGAGTCAGGGTGATCTTTAAGAAGCTCCACAGGAGAGAGAAAGAAAGTTGGGAGTGGGTTTATCTACTTCCTTGTTTGAAGGAGGCAGGTGTCTTCTTTCTAAGAGTAAAAGTGGGATATGACCAATCTCAAGGGGTTGAGAACAAAAGTGATAAAACATTAAAAATAATTCATAAATTGAGAATTGGAAGACCTGGAGCTGGGCTCCAACTTGACCACAATTTAGCTGTATGACCTTTGGCAGTCACTTCACCCCCTTAGCTTCACTCCTCATCCTCCAAGTGAGAATCCTTGCATTCACATTGTGAAACGTTCCCTGGTAGAGCCTCTGGATCTAGACAAGAAACACAACAATAATGTGTGTGTGCACACACGTGTCTGTGTGTTTTAAATCCCAGCACATCCCAGTGTCTAACTGCAGTTTGTGAGCAGGAGCGTTGTGTGTGGCTGTCAGAACAACCACATCTAGCACCAACAGACCCCAATTCCTTATCACTGAGGCTAATGTGCACATGACTTGTGGGTCTTTGCCATCGCTGGCGTTGGCAGCCCTTGTTGACTTAACGGCACTGTTTCCAAAAAGATAACTGCAAAGCCATCTTTGTTGTGACATTCAAGGTGGCAGGTGGTTGTGGTTTCAGAATGGGTCTTTGTACTCAACCTCTTGCTTACTCAAACTTCTCTTCAAATCATATCAGTCTCCTGGATAATAGATGCCTTGAATCTTACCATCAGCTGTTAAGACCTGCCAGTTCACACCACACCAAAAATGTGTTTAATCTCAGGCTTTAGAGTTTAATTACCAAAGAGGCCCCCAGCTGCACCCTTTAGCTGCTGCCCAGCTTTCAAAGGTCTTTATAAATTCTTTGCAAATGCTGATTGATTCTCTCAACAGAGCAGTAAGGAAGTTTCTATAGAAAACAGTTTTTCCGAATAACAAAACTGAGACATAGAACCCAAGAATTGTCCTTTAGTATATCACATGTTGAGCTGAGGCTAAATCATAAGACACCAAACTGACATAATACTCTCTCTCATGGCTCTAAGGCTCTCACATTTTCGATTCCCTGATCCATTACAAATTTCCCTGACTCTGTTTTCACCGCTAAGAATATAAAGTCTGTAATTCTGTCAGAGAGACTAAGCCAATCTCATTCTATGATCATTTCATATTAACAAGTATTTATTAGGCTCTGTGTAGCATATTCCTACTTATGGGAATCATACCTGTCTTTGCACCACCATGGTAAAGACAATGATAATCACAATTAGTCTATGGCATCTCCTACTCTTCAGCAACAACACAAGACTCCTCTTAGCTAATATGTTAATATACAGAAAGTATCAGATGGCTCCATATCTTACTAGCACAGTTTGTGACTTCAGACACAGTGAGAATGAAAGTCTCCTAAACTGTCCTACTTAGAATAATCATCTTAACTCATTGTGTATCTGGTAGAAACTGAAATGGTTTCTCAGGGAGTCTTTGGCTCTACCCCAGTGAAATTTCCCTTGGGCAACCCCTGAACTTTATCTGAGAGTTCATTTATCAAAGAAATCCACAGCTAACCAACACTCCCCTAACTTTAGAGGAAACGGCTGGAGTGGGTCAGTGAAAAGAATGAAAATTATCTACATCTATGCAAAGGGAATGTTCTCTTGAAAGTAGAGTGTGCCTTGTACACCACTTTAGGCTCAGATGTATCCTAGCAGGTATTTGGGTAGTAGATTTGTCCAACTTCTTCGGGGTTAACTTGCATTTCTTCCACAGATCCAGGAGTGAATAATGAGATCTGCCTGGAAATTATCAAATTGGCCCAATCCTTCCAACCAGTAAGTTTCCCGGTTTAATGCAAGCATGTATCTGCAGTAGGAGACTTTCTCTCCCCACAAATTCCCTTGGTAAACAGACAAGTTGTTTCAGGTGATAGTCTCAAAGTTAAATCCATCCCCTCCTTTCATTGTCACTGCCCATGCCCTAACTCAGGCCTTTGTGACATCTCATACAGATTCTTGCCAAGTGTCCCACTTGGACGTCAGCCTCTAGTCTTGCCCTCTTTAATCCGTTCTCTGCATTGTAACCAAAGTATTCTTTCTAAAATGAATTGCCATGGGTGCCCTACAGAATAAAGTCTAAATTCCATAACCTTGTATTCAAGGCCCTCCCAAACATAGTCATGGCCTGGATTTCCAATCTGTCCCACCATTTCCCATCTTATTGTCTCTTTTTCTCCTGACATTTCTAAGCTTATAACATTAATCATTTACTGACCTATCAATTCTGTGTAAGAATCTAAACTGAGTGGCTTGAAACAGCAACACTTTATTCTCAGGCTTATAGGTCTAAAAATTGGCTGGAGTGGCTTTGTTAATGTGTGCTCCATAGGAGGTCCAGGCTGGAAGGGCACCAGCTACAAGGTCAGTAGCTACCAGACCTTCTTCTTGGAAGAGAGTAGAATTTCCCAGGAAAATGAGCAAGAGCACATGATATATCTTAAGGCCTAGACAGCTAAGAATGTACATACTGTTATATTTGCCCATTTTTCACTGGACAAAGCAAGTTACATGGCCGACTTCAACATGAATGGGGTAGGGAAATATACTCTGTATCTAGGGACAGAAACTGCAATAATGTATAGCAAAAAGCTTTGATGAAAAGAAAGGTAAAGAATTGGGAACAAATATCTATTGCTGCATAATAAATTTTCCTTTAAATAACAAATGTTTATTATCTCACAGCTTGTGTGAGTCAGGAATCTGGGAGCAGCTTAGCTGGGTGGTAGTGGCTCAGTGTTTCTCATGAGGCCTCAATTAAACTGTCAGTCAGAGCTGCAGTTATCTGAAGCTTGATGGGTGAAGAATGAGCTTCCAAGCTCACTCCCTTGGCTGTTGGCAGATATGTTCTCCTCCATGTGGGCCTCTCCAAAGGCTGCCTGTCCCCACAACTTGACTGCCAGCTTCCCCCAGAGTGAGTAATCCAAAAAGGAGAAAGAGAGAGCCCAAGACAGAGACACTAAATTTTATAACTTTATCTCAGAAGTGACGTAGCATCACATCTTTCATATTCTATTGGTTGCACAGACCGACCCTTCTCTGCTGCGGGTGGTGGCTCTGCAAGGATTGAAAACCAGGAGGCAGGGATCACTGGGGGCCATCTTCAAAGCTGGCTGTCACATTTCCATTTAAAATACTATGTTTTGTTATCCCCGTATGCTGGAAAACTGTTTCCAGAGGTCGGTAGTACTGGGTCTACACTATTTCAGCTGACCCAACAATAGCACTTGCACAGAATTCTTTGTCAAGTCATGGTAATTTTTATACCAAAAATAGCTATACATACAAATGGTTTTTTAACTTTAGGCTTTTTGTTTACATATTTGTCTTCCTGTCCATTAGTTTTCTTCACACTGATACATACCCATTTCCACCTACTCTCCATTCCCCAGTAAACCAGGTGAACTCTCAGATAATACTCTTTCTGTTAAGCCAGAACATTATCCTCTTGTGTCCCCCACAGTACTTTGTGCACACCTCAATTTAAAAACCTTCCCCTGCTATAGAGTATGTACGTGTATTCTCAATGTCCTCAACTAGACTATGACAGTTCCAGGGCCCCATATTTGGTGTAAGAGCAACTCAATAAATTTTGAAAGAAAGCATGAGAGGGGAGGCAGAACAATGGAGAGAACACAGGGTAATATCCTGATAGGTTTCCAGACATTGGTTTTCTACGATCTGCTGGTTAATTTCTTTCTATGTTCCAGGCAGTGTTAGATGCTTTCATATTCATCGTCTCGTTAAATCCGTGTAATACTTTAGTAAATAAGAATTATTTTGAGAGGGCTTGGTTTACAAGGTCAGAAAAATTAAATAATTTTCCAAGGAAGTGGTAAAACCAGGATTTCATTCTTGACTCTTGCATTACAAAGCCATTCTTTCCACATGATTCCATTCAGCTTCTGTAGAGCCCATTGCTTTTGCAGTACTGAACAATGTATGCTCTACCTGTTAGAACTAGTTCTCTCACTTAGCGATCATCCTGTGTCAGTCCCTGAAAGTCATTAATCAGGGTATTCCTTGACTGACGGCTCTCTTTTCACTTGTGCCTTAATTAGAGTTCAGGAATCCATAGCAAGGTAAAGCCTTGAAGCTGTCCCTCTCATTTAGGAGGGAGCGTTGTACCTAAAGAGTAGGCACATTGCACAGGAGCCTGGAGAAACACAGAGCCCTCCAGGTGGCAAGAACCCAGCAGCCAAGTCCAGCTTCCTAAAAACTTTCCCTCACACAAAGAGGGAAAGGGTCTGAATCTAGGCATCACATTGCAGATGTCCACCCCTGGAGCTAGGCAGGGAGCCTCATTGGGCTTTGACATTTAAAGGTCCCACCTTCTAGGAAGTTGGGAGGATCAAACGCATGGTATTCAAGGTAGTAGTAACATACAGGGTCAGGCAGAAGTAATGTCTGCTTGAGAGTGGTTAGTAGGGTAATAATAAGAGTGTAATAATTTATAGTTTTAATTTGAACATTTCAGCTAAAATGTCATATGGTGTGCTTGAGTGTGATATTGTTAAGTTGCAATAAAAGATTTTGTAAGAAAAAAGGGGAGTTATTTGTGCCAGACCTTGTGCTTCTGAAAACCATTATTTAACTTTTTCCCAGCCAGGTAACTTGGGTGTATATCTAGATACGAATATAAATATAAATAAATATACACATAATACACAAATAAATATGTTAATTTTTAATTAAAAATTGAATCATGTCATAGATAAGACTTTTCTTTCTTTTTTCTTCTGCTGGCTCTCTCCTCCACACTTTACCCACATGGTGTTAAAACCTAAAAGGTATCTTTTTCTCCATATTCACATGCACATTTGTACATATCCTAAGGATGAATCATTACTTATTTAACAATAATGGAAATCACATTACACAAGCTTTTCAGTATCATGCATTTCTCAATCAACAACATGTCATAGAAATTTCCCTTGGTCAAGTGGTATAACATAGTTCTAAATTATTCTTTTGAAAATTGCACAATATGTGTTGATGAGATTGGCCCATTTTTTTTTTTACCTATTCTTCTCCAAATTGTTTTAATCTGTTTTTCTTGTATTGGCACTTACTTGTCACCAGTCCTTCTCCTCCTTCTCCCCCTTCCCATCGTCCTCCTCCTCCTTCTCCTCCTAGCCCTACAAACAAGACTGCGATAAGATCTGCGGGCAGAGCTCCACGTTTCGGTGTTTTATTTCTGTGAGATATATCCCCAGGAAAGGGATTGCTGGCTCAAAGAGAGTATGTATTTTGGCTCTTAGAAATTATTTCCAGTTTGATGAGACTAATGAGAGAGCTATTGTTACTTAGGTTCATTTCCCTGACTACTTGGAAAAGTCAACATTTCTTCAGGTATTTGTTACCATTATCATTTTTCCCTAGTGAACTGTTTTTCCAATATCACTTGATTTCTTTGTGTTGAATGGCTAGTCTTTTATTAACTTGTAAGAGCTCTTCAAACATCATAGACAAAGTTTTGTTTTCTTCTATATTGAAACTATAGTTTTCCATATTTTTAATTTGTTTCTTGACATTGTTATGGATCTACTGATTTCACTGTCATTTTGGTGTGTGTATATGTGTGTGTGTGTATTTATATATTCTTCTATAGGGTCTGGGCTTTCTTACTTGGTTAAGAAAGTGTCCTTTAGCCTAGACTTTTCATGAAGTTTCCTAGATTTTATTGTATTTTGTTGTATTTTCTTTTTGCATTTACATCTTTATTCTATCTGAAATATATGTGATTTTTGAACATGGTGTAAAATGGTGTTTAATTTTATCTTTATCCTGATGAAGAAACAGTTGTGCCAGCAGCATTCCTTAACAATCCATCATTTCCTCATTGAATCACCTTTGAAGTTTATTAAATCCTCACATTTGCTTCCACTGTTTTCTAGTTTCTTTATTTCGCCAGTCCAGTTCTGTATTCCCATGACAACATATTTATATGATTAGAAATTGTTCTGATATCTGGTAAAGCAAATCCAACTCAAGAAAAGGCCATCTTCTTTCTTTATGTCTATTCCTCACCCAAGGACATGTTTAATGATTTTAGAGGCGTGGGGGGCGGGTGGGAAGAGGGAGAGAGAAAGGGTGAGGAACATTGATGTGAGAGAGAAACATTGATTGGTTGTCCTTGGCACACACCATGACTGGGACTAAACCTGCAACCCAGGCATGTGCCCTGACCAGGAACCAAATCCTCAACCTTTCAGTTTCTGGGACAATGCTCCGACCTACTGAGCCACTCTGGTCAGGGCCCCCTACTTTTTTTATTCATGTTTTCCTAGCTATTTTTGGACATTTATTCTCCCATGCAACATTTAAGATTATTTTATCCAATTCCAAGGGGAAAGTTTATTGAGATTCTCCTTAAACTTTAATTAAAATTTTACATTAGTTTTAGGAAGGTCTATTTATAATTCTATGGCTTTCTTTTCATGAACAAAGTATATCTTCATAAATATTTTATAATTTTTATCGCTACTGAGAATGAACTGTTTTCTCTATGATCATTTTAGGTGCTTAAGGTAATATGGAGGAAAGCTAATGATTTGTATGCATTTATCTTTTAGATAGCTACCTACATAATTCTTTCATTAATTCTAGTATTATTTTTTATTAGATACTCTGATTTCAAAGTATACGATTGCAGATCAAGCAGAAGAGATTATTTTTTCTTCTTTTCCAAAGTTTATACAAATAATTTTAATTTTTAAAAATATCATTTAATTCACTAGAAACATAAAGCCAATATTAAGCAATAATATTGATGACAGGCAATCTTGTCTAGTTCCTCATTTTAACAAGAATGGTTTTAGCAAGGTTGTGTAATGTGGAAAAAGGATTTTCTCACTGTCCAAGAGTTTGTTTCCCCAATACTCTTCACTTGCTGAGTTCTGCCCAGGGATTTCCCATAAAATGGCATGTTATCATTTTCCTGGAGCTCCCCATTGAAGAGAGACTCAAAAGAAGAGATGATCAGAGTGAGTATCAGGATTGGTGGAAGTCCCTCTCCCCTCCCCGGAGGAGTGGCTGCTTCAGGGAGCGTCACACTCCCCGCAAAAGTGAGAGCAGAGGTCAGGGCACAGGGAGCCTTCTTCGCACTAGTAAGAAACTCTCCACCTGCCACCAAGTCGCCAGGTTCTACCCTCCTGACATTTACAGGACCTGTAACTTTCTATCAAAATCTAGTTTATCCCAATTCAAACTTCTCATTCCACAATTCTGGGCATGCAAAGCCACTCCAGCTCACCGCAGGCTTTCCCTTCCATTGCTCTAAGGACTCTTGAAGTTCCACGCCTTCCTCCAAGTAAGTCGCACTGAGGAGGGGTTCCACAGGTCCCATTATTTACTACTGACCAGTGACAAGTCCCTGCAGTGACATATACTTTACTATAAATATAGGAGTAAAAATCTGGCCACCCAGACACTGCAAAGAAGGATTGTCAATCATCATTAAAGAATTAAATATCTAAGGCAGAGTTTCTCTATCGACATTTGGGTCTGGATAATTCTTAGTTGTGGAGGGCTGTCCTAGGCAAATATAGAATGTTTAGCAGCATCCCCAGCCTCTTTAAATGCCAGTAACATCTCTATTTCCAGTCGTGACAACCAAAACTGTCTCCAAACATTACCTTATGTTCCCCAATGGGGATAGGGATGGAGGTGCAAAATCATTTCAGCTGAGAATCACTGCCCTGGGCCATATCCCCTAAGGCGCACTACCTAGAGTTGCCTGTGTAGGAAATAGCTCATTTGCAAATCATTGCCTGTAAATTGATGTATCTGCCCTTGTCATTTCCAATTTGGAACCTATTTGAAACGACTGCTTCTTCACTCTATTCAAAGAGTTTTAATATATATGGCTTGCTTCTTCTGCCCAGCAATCACCCAGGCCTCTTGTCAAAGGATCCTTTGCAGAGATCCTGTAAGATAGTTTTGGGTGTGTCACAGTGGGGTCAGCTCACACCAGTGTTATCAATTTTTAGTTGCAAGAGTAAAATCATTTTTATTTAGCTTGCTGGTATAACACTCAGCACAAAGATACATGCAGTTTGGTTCCTATTGATGGTGGAGATAAAATATGGGCAGCTTTCAGAATTGCAATTTTCAAAAGGAAATTAGCTTTCCCCTCAGCAACCTGACACTGCAGTTTGGCTGATGACATCCCAGTAAACAACCTACAAACAAACTCTTGACTCTAGAAAAAAGTAGGAGCTATTTATAGGCAAGAAATGATTTTCAAGTGGGTGGATCAAAGGGAAAAAAACAAGTCGAGAAAAGTCAGCAAGGAAACTCCCATTCAGCCAGCACCTTGAAGTGAAGAACTATAGGGCCATTCACCAAAATGGAAAATCTGCGTCACTGTTGCTATAGGAGGAATGATGTTTAGGTGAATTTTCAGCCTGTCGAAAATGTCAGCCCATTTTGTTTGATACAACTGCAGACTCAATTAAAAACATAAAACCTGAAGTCATGTCCTTAGGACTAAGGAAACAAAGGGATTTCAGCCAGGATCTAGGAACCATCTGAGGAAAGAGTGAAGAAAGGCAATATATAAAATGGGTCACTTCAGCCAAGCTGCTAAAATTGTTAACATTATGAAGGTTGAGGCATAAGGAAAGACCCCATTCTTGTTCTAACTAGCCTGGGAACTTAATTTTTTAAATTTTCCAGTCCTGCACCATTGCCTGGATATGCATCTGGACCTCCAGATAACTCTCTAATTACCCCTTGGAAGACTCACATATACATCCACATGACACCTATTATCCCAACCACTGGACGCGACCTGACCTCCTGACACCCATCTTCCAGACCAGCTGGCATTCATCATTCTGAGCCCTTGTCTGTCATCAGACTGATAACCATCCTGGACAAAACCTAGGGCTAAAAATGAAGCATGTGATTCTCAAGAATGTACTTTTTGCTATGAGAGCTTTGACCTTTTCTCTCTTCTTTGAAACACTTCTGGATTTTTACCTAACTGTGTTTCCAGTTTGTAGACTCTGAGACCCTTGAAAAAAATCTCTATCATTTATTTCTAGCAAAACCTCTAGGCTCATTTTGAGTTCCTTCGTCACATCAATCAGATGACATGTGTCCTAGCAACAGGAATGCTGGTAAAAGGCCATCTGTCAGGAACACGAGGTTTCCCACTCTAAGGCTGTTTGAGCTAGGTCTCCATGTGCATGTGAATGTACAGGGCCTCAGCACACTGAGATGCTGTCAGGATGCTGCTGCTCTCTTTTTTGCTAAGGAAAACTAGAAAACTTTGAATTGTCCCTGCTGGAGTCCAATTTGGGACAGGAGACTGGGTTGCAAACAGCTCTGAGGTCAAGGAGGCAGCACTCTGCAAGGGTCAACCTGGTGGGCTCCACAAAGGCAAAGGATGCTTCTTGAGGAAGTTGAGCTGATTGGTCTTCGGCCAGAGATGACCGTTTCCTTCCCAATCATCCTTTCAGGGCTGTGTCTCATGGCTTCTGGCTCCCATGGCTCCTAACTTCACTAGGTTTTAGGACAAAAACTCAAGGCAAAGAGCAGCAGTTGATTGATGCAGGCTGTGGTTCCCAGAGAACAGGGACAGATTTTGATGGCAGCAATGTGCGTGTCTAAGACTTCTATCTAGGATATACAGGCATGCCTCATTTTATTGTACTGTGTTTTTTTGTGCTCCACAGACATTACATTTTTTACACATTGCAGGTTTATGGCAACTCTGCATCAAGCAAGTCTATCAGTGCCATTTTTATAGCTTTGTCTCATTTTGTATCTCTGTGTCCCATTTTTAGTAATTTTGCAATATTTCAAAGTTTTTCATTATTATTCACTTATTCTGGTGATCTGTAATCAGTGGTCTTTTGTGTCGTTCTTGTAATTGTTTGGGGTGCCACAGACCGTATCCATGTAAGATGACAAAGTGAATCGGTGAATGTTGTCTGTGTTCCGACTGCTTCACCCTGCCTCTCTTTGGCTCCTCAGGCCTCCCTATCCCCTGAAATACATCAGTATTGAAATTAAGCAAATTAATAACTCTACAACAGCCTGTAAGTGTTCAAGTGAAAGGAAGAGTCCCATGTTTTTCAGTTTAAAACAAAAGCTAAAAATGATTAAGCTTAGCAAAGGAGGCATATTGAAAGCCAAGACAGGCCAAAAGCTAGGCCTCTTGTGCAAAACATTGATCCAACTTGTGAATGCAAAGAAAAAGTTCTTGAAGGAAATTAATAGTACTACTCCTAATAATGCTAATAGTGAAAACATAAATAATAGTAAAACTAAACAACCTGATTGCTGATAAGGAGAAAGTTTTAGTGGTCTGGATAGATCAACCTAAGCACAACATTCCCTTAAGCCAAAGCCTAATCCAGAGTAAAGCCCTAATTTAGTTCAATTCTCTGAAGGCTGAGAGAGGCAAGAAAGCTGCAGAAGAAAAGTTTGAAGGTAGCAGAGGCTGGTTCATGAGATTTAAGGAAAGAAGCCATCTCTGTAACATAACAGTGCAAGGTGAAGGAAGCAGTAGGTACTGATGAAAAATCTGAAGCAAGATATCCAGAAGATCTAGCTAATGTAATTAGTGAAGGCGGTCACACTAAACGGGAGATTTTCAAAGCAGATGAAACAGCCTTATATTGGAATATGTCACCTAGGACTTTCAGAGCTAAAAAGGAGAAGCCAATGCCTGGCTTCAAAGCTTTAAAGGACTAGCTAACTCTCTTGTTAGGGCATTAATGCAGCTGGTAACTTTAAATGGAAGCCAATGCTCATTTACCATTCCAAAAATTCTAGGGTCTTTAAGCATTATAACAAATATATTTGTCTGCCTTTGCTCTATAAATAGAACAACAAAGCCTGGGTAAGAGCACATCTGTTTCCAACATGGTTGGCTAACTATTTTAAGCCTGCTGTTGAGACCTACTGCTGAGGTAAAAATATTCCTTTCAAAATATTGCTTCTCATTTACAAGAGCTCTGATGGAGATGTATAATGAAATTAATGTTGTTTTCCTGCCTGCTAACACAACACCTATTCTGCAGCCTATGCATCAAGGAGTAATTTGCCTTTCAAGTCAAAATTATTTATGAACTACATTTTGTAAGTCTATAGCTGTAATAGATAGTGACTCCTCTGATGGGTCTGGGCAAAGGTAATTGAAAACCTCCTGGAAAAGATTTATCATTGTAGATGCCACTAAGAACATTCATGATTTATGGAAAGAAGTCAAACTATCAACATTAACAGGAGTTTGTAGGAAGTTGATTCCAACCCTCATGGATGATGCAGAGGATTCAAGACTTCAGTGGAAGAAGTAACTGCTGATGTGGTAGAAAAAGCTAGAGAGCTAGAATTAGAAGTGGAGCCTGAAGATGTGACTAAATAGCTACAATCTCATGATGCATCTTTTACAGATGAGAAGTTGCTTCTTATGGATGAACAAAGAAAGTGGTTCTTGAGATAAATCTACTCATGGTGAAGATGCTGTAAAGATTATTGAAATGACAAAACATATTTAGAATATTGCAAAATTTAATTAATAATGCAGCCACAGAGTTTGAGAGGACTCCAATGATGAAAGAGGTTCTACTGTGGGTAAAATCCTATCAAACATCATCTCATGCTACAGATAAGTCATTTGTGAAAGGAAGAGTCAATCAATGTGGCAAATTGCATTGATGCCTTATGTTAAGAAATTACCACAATTGCCAGCCTTCAGAAACCACCACCCTGATCAGTCAGCAACCATGAAGACTGAGGCAAGACCAGATGACTTTCTGATCGCTCAGATGATGGTTTGCATTTTTTAGCAGTAAACTATATTAAAATTAAGTTATGTACATGGGGTTTTTTAGACATAATGCTATTTTACACTAAATAGACTAAAGCATAGTGTAATCATAACTCTTACATGCACTGAGAAAGCAAAAAAATTTGTGTGACTTACTTTATTGTGATATTCACTTTATTGCAGTTGTCTGGAATCAAACCCACAATACCTCTGAAATAAGCCTGTGTAGATATTGCCAGTCTTCACCAGATATCAGCAAACTTTTTCTGTAAAGGGCAAGGCAATAGATATTTTAGTCTTTTCATGCCATAAGGTCTCTGCCACAACTCTGCCAATGTAGCCCCAAAGCATCCTAAACAATATGTAAAAGAATGGGTATGGCTGTCTCCAAATAAAACTATTCTTACAAAAATAGGTGGTGAGCTGGATTTGGCCCATCAGCCATAGTTTGCCAACTCCTGATCTTGATGAAAGGCATCACACAAGGTCAATTCTCCTCATCTGAAAAGGCCACTCCTTCACACCTTTCTGGTCCCTGTACAAGTTCATTGTCTCTTTTCTTTTAATGCCTCCTCCTGACTCCAGTCTTCTTCTTCTCCAATAAATATTTTCCACTGCTGATAATATTATCTTCTTAGAATACATAATTAACCCATCACACCCACCTCAAAAATCTTTCATAATTCCCTAAGGCTTAGAATGAAAAAAAATCTAAATTCCTCAGTACAGCATTCAAATCCCACCATAATTCATTATGTCTTCACATACACATCCTGCGCTCCTACCATGTTGCCCAAGGTGCCTCTCCCCAAACATGCCAGGCATTCACCCACCTCCCAACTTGGCCTAGACATGTTCTCTGCCCTGCATGACCACCCACACAGTCCCTACCTGCCAGTCATTTTCATCCTTACACTGTCACTTCCAATTCACTTTTTCAATGACACCTTTCCTTTCTGCCTACTGTAAATGATATGCCCCCTTCATGGGCTCCCATAGAATTGATCATATCCTTTTCTTAAAACAGTACGCGTTGAATTAAAATTATTCCCATTTACTGCCCTCATTCAATAAATTACACGTTGCCTGGTCATCCTTTATTTACCTTTATATATGCCACAGTATGTTCAATCCCATCATTTGATCACCCATCCATTAATAGATGTTTTGTGTATCCACTGTATGTTTTTGGATGTTCTCAGTGCTGGGAAGACAGCCATAAATAGACAATGTCCCTGCCTTCAGGCTTACACGATGGTGTACAAAGTCAGATATAAGTAAACAAATCGACATATAAGATCATTTCAGAGAGTGATAAACGCTGTTGGAAAAAACAATATAGGGTCATTTATGAGGAAAGTGAGGGTGTGGGTAGGCGGGGAGCACAATGCCACTTTTGCTACGGAGAGTGAGGAATGTCCCTCTGAGACAATATTTTAACTGATATCAAGTATTGATGTTGAATTGAATATTGAATGATGAGAAGCAACCACTAATGCAAAGCTCTGCCCAGAGAAAGTACTTTTAAGTGTCCCTTAAAGAAATAATAATTGAAAGTATTCCTATAATGTAATAAATTATAATACGGTTGTTTAAAAAGAATGAGGTAGGTCTATTTATATGTGCATAAATGAAAAGATATCTAAAATAGACTGTTAAGTGAAAATAAAAGCAACTTTCAGAAAGGTGTAAAAGATGTTTCATTTTTGACATTTAAAAAATTCATATGTATACATGTTAATCCATGCTAAGAAATTTCTGGAAAGAATAACATGTGAAAGTTAAGACATGGTGAGGGGATTTGATATATTTTTTCTTTCCATTTTACACCTATCGGTACAGTTTTAAAATTTTACAAACATATATCCCTTTTATAAGTTTACACACAAAAAAAACAATCTATTTCTCATGGAAAAAGTTCTTTTTGTGAAGATTTGCTCAGTTTTTTCAGTCTATAACTGATGGGTAAATTTTCCCTGATAGACTGGGAAAAAAACCCCTTCTCATTCTCTTTATTATTACTGAAACATTTGTCTCTTAAGGGCTAGCACCCCCACCCTTCCAGTACCCCTCACACACACACCCCCTCCCAATTCATCGGGGGCATCTTTCTTGATATACCACGATATCCTGAAGCATCGATCGAGATTCCTTGCTCTAAGCAGGCTAGACTGACCAAATAAAATAGAGAACAACCAGATAAGTTTGAGTTTCAGATAAACAGTGAATAATTTTAATGTAAGTATGTCCCAAACGTTTCATATTAGAAAATTATACTAAACAATTACTCCTTGTTCCTCTGAGATTCAAATTTAATTGAGCGTCCTGTATTTTTTTTTTTTAATTTGCTTAGTCTGACAGCTCCCAAATGGGCACTCATCCTGGGTGAAAGATGCTAAAATCATGGATGAAGTGCATTAGGTCTTCTCCATGAACACTCCTCCGATGAGCTGGAAGAATAATGGTGAATTATTCCAAATCCTGACTGAACATAATCCCCATGCTCCCTTGTCATTGTCTTGTCAAAAAAAAAAAAAATCTACACATCACTGGTCTTGGGTATATGTTTCAGTATTTCTTGTGTTGTTCTCCCTTCAACCTGGTTTACATCCCTGCTGCCTTAGAGAGTCTGGCATAGAGAGCCCTTGTCTTCCCGCTGATCCACGTCTCCATGGTGGGGGACACAGTGCTTCAGAGCCAGGACTCTGTTTTCCTTTGGGCAGTGGTGCTGAGCCCTGACTGCACATCAGAATCACCCAAGACACTTCTCAAATACGCCCATGCCTGGACCACACGCAAGGTAAAGGGATGCAGAATCTTGAGCAGTGGGGCCCAGTCTATTACGTTTTACAGTTCAGCCAGCATTGGGAACAATTGCCTTAACACCTAGACCACCTGTAACCCACCCTCAAGCTTTAAGTTCCATAAAACAGTACCTTTCAAACTTTTTGTATACATGTATAAGCTTGGGATGCTGTTAAAATACAGATCCTGATTTTATAGTTCTGGAGTGGGGGCCTGCGAGTCTGCACTTACAACAAACTCCCAGGTAATGCTCATGCTGCTGGTCCTTGAGACACACTTTGAGGAGCAAGGTCATTTAAAAAAATAAGCAGGACTCAACGACAAAATCAATGTCATTGCCACTTTTTACTTTACAATTAATATAATAGGCAAAATGTATATTGTAATGAGACTGGCAATAAAGCTCTCCTTGGACTCACTGTAGTTCTAAGACTTGCACCATATGTGCATTCCAGTTTCAAGCAGCAACTTCCCTGGATTCATTTCCTATCCGTGGGAAGCTAAAAAGAAAATAATGCTGGTTTAAATTTCAGCACACAGATTTTTTTCAGACACAAATAGAAACCTCAGGCTAAAACTTCCTGTATAAGGGTCGTGAAAGCCCAACAGATTTGTCAGACTCCACCGTGGGATTTAGATGTTGTCCCTTGTATTTAGAATGAGAAAGGACAACATTTCAGTCAACCAGCTTGAGGAAGGGAAATGGGCTGGGTCACCTCAGGAGGGCCCAGGAGCACTCCAGAGGCCTAACTCCACCTTGCACTGCACCCCCGAGCCTGGAAACAGCCTGAGAGAGACGTTCCGAGGGAAGATTTGATAAGTTGTGAACACCAGGAAGGTGCTGCGGCTCCCCAGGCTCTGGTTTGGATCTCCGCCTTTTCCCTGACCAGCTCTGTGACTCAGGACAAGTTATGCCACCTCCTTTAAGCCTTTGGTCCCTTGGGTATCTTCTGTAAAAAAGCAATACAAATGGACATTTAGATAAGATTACAGGTAAAATATTCAGTATGGAAGGCAAACAATATGTAGCAGGTTTTTTTCCCACGTCATGGAAAAGGAAGTCTGTCTTGTGACCAGAGCTACTTCTTTTCAAGGCCAAGGAAAAAGGAAGTAAGGGCAGCCTGAGTGCACTGTGCACTCTATAGGAGCAGAGACTTACAGCATGAGGTCATACCGATTAGTGGGGTGTGCAAAAGGCAGGGAAGAGGAGCCAGGGAAAAGAAAAGTGCCATAGCTTTTTAATATGGATGAGAAGCTGCCTGCTCTCTCCTAAGCAAATGAGAAACAGGAAAGCAAAAAACTTAACCCTATTTACAGGTAGTCTCCTGAATAAAGGGGAAAACGGTAGAGGGGATGTTATGCAGAGGCACATCTCAGTGCAAAACCTACCAATGTCGAGTTTGGCTTCTGCCCAACAATCTCTGACGTGTTTCAGGAAAGAAAAGATAAAAATGTAGGAATAGCAGATAACCCTTGAAATACCAGTACCAGTCCCAAAGAACAGCTTCCAGAGACAAGGAGTGGGTGGAATTCCAGAGACACATTCAGATTCTAACTTTAGCCTGAACCTTGCAAAGCTGTTCAGCAGTTCCGGGGAAAAGATTTGGTGTGAAGACAGCTAAGAATAGCAACTCAAATCATACTGTGGAATTAGATGAGTATCAGTCAGCCACGTATCACCCCAAACTCTTTTCCCCTCCCCAGCCTCAAGAGGAATTGGACACCCATAATGCTGGAGAGATGAAGCTACGCGACAGAGTTGATACCCATAACAGTGAGGACAAGAGCTGACATTTACTGGGTGATTAGGACTCTTAGGCTTTATACTAAGTGCTTCACACAGATTGATTCATTTTTGTTTGTTTGATTTTGTGTATGTGATTTTATGTTGGAAATGATTTTTTAAGTTCCGATCCCTCAACCCCCTCCCTTTTGGCAACCATCAGCTTGTTCTCTATATTTATGAGTCTGTTTTCTGAATTGTTTTGTTTATTCATTTATTTTGATTTTTAGATTCCGCATGTATGTGAGATTATTCAGTATTTTTCTTTCTCTGTCTGACATGTTTTACTTAGCATAATACCCTCTTGGTCCATCCATGTTGTTGCAAATGGTACCATTTCTTTTTTATGGCTAAATAATATACTATTTTATACACACACACACTCACACAGACACACACTTTTCTATCCATTCATCTATTGATGAATATCTGGGTTGCTTCCATAGCTTAGCTATTGTAAATAATGTCACAATGAACATAGGACCACATACATCTTTCTGAATTAGTGTTTTGGATTTCTTTGGATAAATACGCAGAAGAGAGATTGCTAAGTCATATGGTAATCCTATTTTTAATTTTTTGAGAAAGCTCCATACTGTTTCCCATAGTGGCTGCACCAATCTGCATTCCCATCAACAGTGCACCAGGGTTCCCTTTTCTCCACATCCTTGCCAACACTTGCCATTTGTGGATGTATTGATGATAGCCATTCTGACAGGGTAATATCTCACTGTGGTTTTAATTTGCATCTCTCTGATGATTAGTGGTGTTGAGCATCTTTTTATTTTTCATTTAGTATTTACCTCCATACTAGGAGTACCTCCATTTTACAACTGGTGACACTTATGTTTAGAAATATCAAGAAACTATTCCAATGTCACTGAGGCAGTTAAGTGGTAGGGCTTAACAAAAAAAAGTGCTGGGAAATGGAAAGAAAAACTGATAGAACTGGAAGATCAAGGACCTTGACAAAGAGTGGAGACCTTCAAGTATAGAAAGGGCTAAATAATGGGGAAATGCTATGGTTCTCCCACTCTGTGAGAAATGAATAGTGATTTCTTACATTGCAGCAAAGGGCAATGAATTAGATTCACTCTAAGGGGAAAAATATTTTGGGGTTGAGAAATTGGGTAACATCAATATTCATTATTGAGGGTCAATGTTAAACTAAGTTAATTTTAAAAAATAGAGTGTTTTTTTGCTTCTCCAGGTATGTCCCAAAGAACATTAGTTCTTTAAGACATTAGTAGATATAATCAAATACTCTTAGGTATCAAATGCTAAATCAAGTCAAACAGGTTTCTTTACTGGAGGAGCACTGAAGAGCTTTTGATTGGTTAATATACATCGTGAATCTCTCGCAGTAATGTTGTTTCCCTAACTTATTTGAACAGTCCTTCTTCAAACTAGTGTTTTCTCAAATGTGCAGGGGGAAGCCTAGGGTTTTCTAAGGTCATTTAAGTGTGAAGCATCCTGAAGGCTGGGAACTGGCCTTGCTACTCAAAGTGTAGTCCATGAACTTTGCCATCAGCATAAGCATCACTTAGGCGGTGGTGAGAAATACAGAATCTCAACCCCACCCAGTCCTACAGATTCAAAACCTGCCTTTTAACAGTATGCCCTGATGATTTATTTTTAGATTAAAGCCTGAGAAACTCAAAATTTCTTCAATACTCAGGATCTGATTACATAAAATCCCATAGCAACAGCAGCCTAACATTAGCCATCTACTGCATAACAAGCCACCCCAAAACTGATTGTGTCTTGAAACACTAATATATCATGATTCTGTAGTTTGACTTGGCTCTTTTGGAAGGTTCTTCTGCTTGAAGTGTCATGGGCTGGGGTCAATCAGGCAGGGTGTATGGGATGGACTGCAATGTTGAAGGTTTCATTCAGATATCTGGTGCCTTAGTGCTTCTCCCTGAGACTTCTCTACATAGATAGCTTGAGCTCCCTCAAAGCACAGCATTCTAGCATATTGGATTTCATAGTGGCTTATTTCTTTTGTAAATTACACTTTATTGATTATGCTATTACAGTTGTCTCAACTTTTCCCCCTTTGCTCCCCTCCACCCAGCACCCCCACTCCCTTTGGCAATCACCACACAATAGTGATTCACGCCCATGAGTCATGCACATAAGTTCTTTGGCTACACCATTTCCTATACTGTACTTAACATTCCCATGGCTATTCTGTAATTACTTATTTGTGCTTCTTAATCCCCTCACCTCTTCACTCATTCCCTCAGACCCCCCTCTCCTCTGGCAACTATCAAAATGTTCTTCATATCCATGATTCTGTCTTTATTCTTCATGTTTGCTTAGTTTGTTTTTCAGATTCAATTGTTGATAGATATGTATTTATTGCCATTTTATTGTTCATAGTTGTGATCTTCTTTTTCTTAAATAAGTCCCTTTAACATTTCATTTAATAATGATTTGGTGATGATGAACTCCTTTAGTTTTTTTCTTATCTGGAAGCTCTTTATCTGCCCTTCAATTCTAAATAATAGCTTTGCTGGGTAGAGCAATCTTGGCTGTAGGTTCCTGCTTTTCATGACTTTGAATATTTCTTGCCAATCTCTTCTAGCCTGTAAAATTTCTTTTGAGAAATCAGCTGACAGTCTTATGGGAAGTCCACCATAGATCACTAACTGTTTCTTTCTTGCTGCTTTTAAGAATCTCTCTTTATTTTTAATCTTTGGCATTTTAATTATGATGTGTTTTGGTGTAGTCCTCCTTTGGTTCAACTTGTTTGGGATTCTCTGTACTTCCTGGACTTGTATGTCTATTTCTTTCACCAATTCAGAGGAGTTTTCTTTCATTATTTTTTCAAACAGATTTCCAATTTCTTGTTCTTTCTCTTCTCCTCAGGCACCCACATGATGTGAATGTTGGAACACTTGAAGTTGTCCCAAAAGCTGCTTACACTATCCTTATATTTTTAGGTTCTTTTATCTTCTTGTCATTCTGATTGGTTGTTTTTTGCTTCCTTATGTTCCAACTCATTGATTTAATTCTCAGCTTCATCCACTCTCCTGTTGTTTCCCTGTAAATTGTTCTTTATATTAATTAGTGTGTCCTTCATTTCTGACTCAATCTTTTTAATGCTGTTGATGTCCTCACTAAGTTCCTTGAACATCCTTATAATCAGTGTTTTGAGCTCTGCATCTGATAGATTGTTTATCTCCATTTGGTTTCGTTCTTTTTCTGGAGTATTCATCTTTTCTTTCATTTGGACCATGTTTATGTCTCCTCATTTTGGCAGCCTCTCTGTGTTTCTTTCTATGTATTACGTAGAACTGCTATGACTCCCTCTCTTGGGAGTATGGCCTACTGTAGTAAGTGTCCTATAGGACCCAGTGGCACAGACTCCCCTATCCCCCAAGTTAGGTACTCAAGATGCAGCCTTTGTGTGAGCTGAGTACACCCTCCTTTTATAGTTCAGCCTTGGTTGCTGTTGCCAGATCAATGGGAGGGATTTATCCAGGCCAGTCAGTGGCAAGGACTGGCCGTGACCACTGGCCACCAACCTCTGCCTTCCATGGAGGATCAGCTGTGTGGGGGCAGGGTGGTGGTGCTCCTACATGATCTGAAGCTGTCCACTGCGTATGGAAGCTCTGGGGTTTCCCAGGTGGTGCAGGCCAAGGTCAGCCCCCACCTGTCTTTTGCCCAGAGCTACCCTGCTTAAGCTATAAAACAATCTGAGGTGGCTGCTACTTTTGCTGGGCTTGGAGATTCCCAGGCAAAACCAAGCTGTGAATCTAGGCTGGCTGCTGCTAGTGCCAGCCCTGGGGCTACTTAGCAAGAGGTGCAAGGGCTGGGGACTCACTGAGGCTGGCTGTTTGTTGTTTAAGGAGATTTAGGAAGTTGTGAAGCATGAACCAAGACCAGCCATTTATATGGAAAAGTCACAGTTAACAGTTTGGGTGGTCTCTAAGTTGGATGGGACAAAGTCTCAGGGGAATCTGCAAGGCAGAGCCAACAGTGTTAGTCAGGTTGATGGAGTCTCAGATATGGCACCTGCCTGTTGGCTCTGTGACTCTGTTGGGGGAAGGCTCAGAAAAGGGACATTGGCCTCTGCCCACCTTTCTGTCTGGGAGAAAGCCGTTCCCCAGCTCCCGCCTTTATGCCCAACACTTTAGTTCCCCCCTGTAGGCCACTGGTGTCTTTCAAGTTGCTACCCCAGTGCTGGATCTCAGAGGGCGTGAGTCTGAGTAAGACAATGTGTGGGTTCTTTAAAGGGAACTGCTTAGGACTCAAGAATTTTCTTCCACTGAAAGAAAATTCAATCCCTGCTGGTTTTTGCAGCCAGAAGTTGTGGGAACTTATCTTCTTGGCACTGGAACCCTGGGCTGGGGGTCTGATGTGTGGCTGGGACTCCTCACTCCTAAGATATCCCTCTCAAATTTTTATTCACCATACATGGATATGGGACCAGCCTGTTCTGTACCCCCACCCCTCCTACAAGGCAGGATGGATGTGGTTTCTTTAATTCTGTAGTTGTCAGACTTCCATTCAACTTGATTTCTGATGGTTCTGAGTGATGGTTGTTCTTATTTTAGTTGTAATTTTGATGTGGTTGTGCAAGGAGGTAAGCTGTGTTTACCTATCCTGCCATCTTGACCGGAGGTCAATAGTAACTTATTTCCAAGAGGGAATGGATGCTGCCACTTCTGTAAGACCTGGGCTTCAAAATTCCACCACATCACCCTGTTGCATTCTATTCTTTAGATAAAAAACAAATCACAGGTCAGTCAGATTCAAGAAGAGGAGGAATGGACTTCACCCCTTGATGGGTGAAATGGCATGTATATACAAGGAGAGAAGAAATTGGTGTTGGCCATCTTTGAAGACTATATCTACCATACTGCCCCTCTTGGGTGACATTAGATGCTGCACAAGAGCCCTCCCTAAATTCTAAGTAATTTGAATGTTCTAATGTGTATCCTGGACCGACTCTTCCTCCAAAGTAAATAGGCACTTCAACCTGCTTTACAAAGGAAAAGTATGTCCTATTCATGAAGCATGTCAGTGCCATGGGGATGGGAGAATGGGTTAAATCCTACCACCCATCAACACAGACCAAAGCTATTTATTCTGGACCTACTATGTGCCAGGAATTTATTTCTGGGTACATGGCAGTGCGCAACACAGTTCTGAGCTTACATCCTCTGAAGCTTACATTCTAATGGTAGAAAACAGTCAATAAACTACTAAACTACTAAATAAGCACAATAGTTTTCAGAAGTGATAAAGGCTATGAAGAAAATAAAATAAGGAGCGTGACTGTGAGTGACCTCCTGAGTCAATTTAGGTTAGGAGGTCAAAGAAGTTCTCATGGAAGAGGTGTCGTTGGGTTGAGGCCCAAAGGATAAGGAGGCAACTGTTCAAAGAACTGAGGTCAGAGTGGCTAAAGATGCAAGCACAGAAGCCCTGGGCAGGGACGTGCTCTACATGCTCAAAGGAGAAAAGAAAGTCCAGTGTGCCTGGAGCACATTCTACAAGGGGAAGATAGTCTGAGATGAAGCTGGAGATGTGAGTGAGGATTAGGGCTCTGCAGGGCTCTGTAGACCAGAAGAGGAATGCAATGACCAGAACAGAGTAAGGATAGCATGTGATAACACGATATTCTAACTGTGTTGGAAAACCACTGGACAGCTTAGTCTAGGAGGTAGCACAACTTGATTTTCAGTTTTATAAGAAGACTCTGGCTGCTGTGTGAAAAACAAATGCTAAAGGGAGGAGAGCAGAAGGAAGGAGCCCAGTTAGGAAGCTAATGCAACAATCAAGGTGAGAGGAACTGACAGTTTGCACTGAGGTGGGGCTCTGAGTGCTGGGGGGCCATATAGAATTTTCCTGTCCTCCATCCACCCACCATCCGGGAAATGCAGTCAGACATTCTCACAGCTCCTGTGGTTCCACTTGAAGAAATACATCTTCATTTAGGCCTTCACAGAGCAGAACATTGCCCTGGGTACCTACCTTTTCTACTGAATTGGGTTTAGGTGATGAGAGATTAGAATTAAAAATTGTTTACATGTCTTTTTGTACCTAGAAATGCATGACTGTGAGATACTTCATTTCCTTCCATAATTAAGTCCTGCCCCTAAACCCAAACTGGTCAGAATGTGCAGAAGGTGAGTATATTACCACAATGAACTATGGTAGTAGCCATTAATACCAACTGATTAATTATCTTTGTTCATGTTTCAAATAATTTGGCAAGGTCACCTCCTCTAGCCTTCTGAGATTAAACAGAAAGAAGCTACTATATGATGCCTGTCTCTCAGCTTAAACCCAGAATGTTCCTAGATGCATTAGCTAGTGCCCACCCCAACCCCACAGTTACCCCTGAGTTGTGACCACATTAAGTGACTGTTCTGTTTACTCTTTCTAAGACCTTACTTTTAAATCTTTTACATGTTTCAGCTTCTGATTTCACAAGCCATGAGCATGACACTACATGTTTAATTTTCTGAAATCACCTCAATTTTTACATACTTATTCTTTTCAATAAAGGTGACTCATTCATTCAATGGATCACACACACACACACACATAATCCATGTATTTTATGTATATCAAATGTATATGAGTATTATATATGATATATATGATTTACAGTTGTAGTTTCATGTAAATTCCAAACTCAGAAACAGCTACCTGTCAATCCCCGTCACTAAATTTTGTTTCTAAAATACAATCATCATCAATAACCTCTGTCTCTGAGAAAGTTGTAAGAAGTGTAACCTCACACACCATCGACTCCTTCAAAATAAGACATTCACTGCATACCTACTAAAAGTGCCAGGCTTGTGTTGTGAGCCCTCAGGAAACTGAACCGTGCAGTTTCAAATGTGATGCTGGAGTCAATTAAGAACTTAAATGACCTTTGTTCATTAAGACCTAATTTCTTTCTGCCCTGTTGAAACAAAGTTGTAACAAATAGCCTAGGTAAACTGTTGAGTTGGCCAAAGAGTTCCTTTGTTTTTTTCAGGACCAAGCTCTTGTGGCACTTAGTTGTCTTTTAACTTCATTCAAAACAATTTTGTTAGATTGTATTGTGACAGGGGTCATATCAGCATGCACTTAAGAAAAATTATCAAAACTAGTGAATTTTTGTGTAGCCATTTTAATATTGAAGATAGAAGAAAATATGCAACATTTTCAGCATATTATGCTTTATTATTTCAATGAAGGTAAAAACACAACTGAAATTCAAAAAAAGATGCACTGTATGAAGAAGGTGCTGTGACTGATCAAATGTATCAAAAGTGGTTTGTGAAGTTTTATGCAGGAGGTTTCTTACTGGATGATGTTCCAGGGTCAGGTAGACCAGTCGAAGTTGTTAACAATCAAATCAAGACATCAGTTTAGCACAATCAACGTTATACCACACTGGGGATAGCTGACATCCTCAGAATACCCAAATCCAGCATTGAAAATCATTTGCACCACCTTGGTTATGTTAATCACTTTGATGTTTGAGTTCCACTTAAGGGGGAAAAGATCTCCTTGACAATATTTCCGCATGTGATTCTCTACTTAAATGTAATGAAAACATTCAGTTTTTAAAACAAATTGTGACAGGTGATGAAAAGTGGATGCTTTACAATAATGTGCAACAAAAGAGATCATGGGGGCAATTGAAATGAACCACCACCAACCACACCAAAGGCCGGTCTTTATCCAAAGAAGGTAATGCTGTGTTTGGTGGAATTGGAAGTGAATTCTCTATTATGAGCTTCTTCTGATTAATTCCAACAAGTACTGCCCCCAGTTAGACCAACTGAAAGTAGCACTCACCAAAAAGAATCTGGAATTAGTCAACAAAAAATGCATAATATTCTGTCAGGATAGCACAAGACTGTATGTTTCTTTGATGACCAGGCAAAATCTATTACAGCTTGGCTGAGAAATTCTGATTCATCCACCATATTCACCAGACATTGCACCTTCAGATTTTCATTTATTTTGGTCTTTACAAAATTCTCTTAATGGAAAAATTTCAATTCCCTGGAAGACTGCAAAAGACTCCTAGAAGAGTTCTCTGCTCAAAAAATATGAAAAGTTTTGGGAAGATGGAATTACAAAGTTGCCTGAAAGATGGAAGAAGGTAGTGGACAAAATGGTGGATATGTTGATCAATAAAGTTACTGGCGAAAATGAAAAATGTATCTTTAATTTTTGGCCAGTCCAAGGAAGGAAGCCAGGAGGACAGAAAAATCTAGCAACACATAACCTATTTCTGCTTTCATTTATTTTCCCCAAGCCTCTTTTAAAACTTGTAGTGAAGGGGTTCAGACCAGGCCTCCCCAAAATGTGCCCCTTAGGTATGTGAATTATTTTGAGCTAAAGGCAATCTTGATCCTGTGGGCTCACAAGAAATTTTTCTCTCTCCCTTGAAGAATTTAAGTTAGGGGACTTGATCACAATAAGAATTATGACCAAAAATAACATCTTATGACTTTTATATACGGCAGGGCAAACTACTAATCACTGAATATCTGCTCTTTTTATTGTCCTGCAATGACCCTCTGAAGCCCCAAAGTGCCTTACCTCACCCTTGGCTCAGAATGCCATAAAAGCCTCATTTTCCTTTCTGTCTATGAATCTCTCGTGCACATGGGGGTCTCTGACTTGCTCATCTAAGTGAATTCCCCCTACATACATAGGTAATTGAATTTGGTAATTTTCCCTTGTTAATCTGTCTCATGTGGATTTGATTATTAGACCAGCAGGAAGACCCTATAAGGACAGTGGAAAGTTTCTTCCTCCCCCACAGCAGCCCAGAGAACAGGAAGTTTGGGGCCTCAGCCCTAATGCCCACTTACAAATCGGTAAGAGAAAAGAGACTTGGTTTTTCCAGGAATTCATCCACAAAGGAAAAAAATGTGGTTTTTTGTTGGGTTTTTTTTTTTTTTTATTACTCTGCAAGCTTGGAATAACAGCCACGATTTTTGCGCACTGCATTCTAGAAGCTGTTACTTGTAAACTAAGGCAATAGGGTTGGTGGTGAGGTGGATTGGTAAGGGGAGGAGAGAGAGAGACAGAGAGAGAATAAAAAGGAGAAAAGAGAAAGAGAGAGGAGATGATTAAATAAAGAGGAAAAAAACAGTGATGAGAGAATATTATTAGAAAGGATGTGATGAGCTCAGGATCATAGAGTCCGAAACCAGAAGTTCCAACCCTTTCTTAAAACATAAAGGGACTGAGGCAAAGTGGTAGAGGTGAGACTCAATTCTCAGATGTTTTCCTTCCCATTTACTTTATTATTACACAATGTGATTTTGAGGATTTTGAGAAACTATTTTCATGTACAACTAAGGGTGATAGAGCACCTTGCACTGTCAGACTCTGTAAATATTTAAGAGACTAACTAGGTAGTGATAATAATTTCAATCACATTTGTATTAGCACAAAGATTTCTGCAGGTCACTGAGTTTTTAATAAGGGAAAGTCAATGACAAGGGCAATAGTCAGGGTATAGAGCCTTGTAAAGATCTGTTGTTTAATTTTAGTGTGGAATTCCTCTCAGTTTCAGTTGTTTCAATTAAATTTTTAATTGAATATATTGGGGTGACATTGGTTAATAAAATTATGGAGGTTTCAGGTGTGCAATTCTATAATACAACATCTAAATATTTGTAATGTGTATTCACCACCCCAATTCAAGTCTCCTTCCGTCACCATTTATCTCCCCTTTACCCTCTCCTACTTCCCCTGACCTCTCTTTGCCTCTTGTAATCACCGTACTGTTGTCTGTGTCTACGAGCCTTTCCTTTCTTCGCTTAATCTTGTCACCGTTTTTACCCAGCCCCCAACCCTTTTCCCCTCTGACAGCTGTCAGTCTATTCTTTTTCAGTGGGACTTTGTCCCTAGTAGCTTCTGTAAGAAATGCAGGTGGTTGTTAGGGAGACAAGGAGACAAATGAACGAATGAATTTTAGCTGCTCAGGGTCAGTGTCCTGGCACGTTTCCAACCAGTGGCAGCTTCTTGCTCAGGAGCTAGAATCCAAAAGAGAAAGTTCTCTGCAAAATGCCTGGCATAGGGCATTCTATTATTTTATAAAATTGTGAGGAATAAGTAAATAACCCTGAATCCTGCTCCATCTCTCGTAACAGAGCCCTGAGCACAAAGGAGAAGCTTAAACACACAAAAGAAGACAAAAAAGAAAGTAGAGAATGAAATTAAATAGCCTATCAGTTTCTCTGTTGTCTATATGCCTAGGTCAAAGCTATTTAATAGCTAGGAATGTTCCTCCTGAAATTGTTATTTAAACATCCAAGAACTGATACATCAGCACTCACTGCCTGACTGAAGGTGAGGTCAGTCCTAATGGGGTTGGGGGGTGGGGCAGTGTCTGTAAGGTCAAGTAGCAAAACAGAATAAAAGCAAAGCAGAAAGAAGTGCCACTCCACATCCCCAGAGGCAAAGGGATTCCAGGGTCAAGTGAGCCAATGACACCCAGAGATTTAAAAGCCCTGGCCTCGGTGGGAGAGCCAGTAAAGAGGAGACAAGCAGAGAAAGCTCTGCCAGCCTGCCTCTGCACTGCAGATCTAACGCTGACCTGAGCACTTGGAAACACTGCGGTGGCTCTTATACTTCAACTCACGCTTAGGAAGGAGAGTGTGGCTTAAAGGAGAAGGAGAAAAGGCCGTGAGTCACAATTTGTTTCTATGCTGAAAGGTGAATGTTCGGACATCAAGGCAAACAGGAAGACATGAAACCCAGTTTTTAGTACAAGTGATAACCAAAAACTCACTTCTGAACCTTTTTAAAATGAGTGGGTTGTATCCAATGGAGAACTCTACAAAGGCAGGGATTTGGCTGTATCTCCTTAGCACTTACATCTAGAAGACCGCATGGCTCCAATAGTCCTCGTGTTATCTCTTCTCTAAGTTCATTGAGGGCAGAACCTATGTCATGTCTTTTTTCATTTCTGTATTTTTCACGGTGGGAAGCACAGGGGTTTGTACACAGAGCACTCTGTCTGTTGAATGATTTATAATGGAGGATGGCTTTCTAAGAGGTCCTTCTTTGCTCACTAACACTATACTTTATTCCAAAGCCAGATTAACCTTCATAATAAATGATTCTGAGTATGTTCTATCTGTACTCAAAACTTTCCATGGCTCCCTACCACAGAGCTTGTCAAATCCACTGTCAATGATTGGTCTGTACACCCATGCCTGTCTCATCTCACACCTTCCCCCTTCAAATACCCTCTGCTTTCTGCCTCTTCCTCACTGTTCCCTAATTTCCAAACACTCTACACTTTTCCAGTTCAGCACCTTTATTCTCTCCTTCCTTCTGCCTGGAATAACAGCAATAGGAGTCTGGGCACTTGGCTTGAACTCCCACCTCTCTTAGTTCATTAGCTGTGTGAACTAGGGCATTTTTTAACCACTGAGTCTCATTTCCCCATCTTTAAAATTAGAGATTATATTAATCACACAGAGTTGTTGTAGAGAGAGATAAAATTAGATAACATTTGCAAAAGCAATAAGCAGAGTAGATACCCAAGTAGCATTTATCCCTCCTCTTCATGATTCTTCATGCTTGAGCACAGATGTTACCTCATTGCCACAGGCAGAAGAGCCTGTCCCCCACTAACCTGAGCAAGTAGTTATGGGAGGTGTTCATGCAACAGTCGGGGAAGTTCCCTCTCCAAGTCAGCCATGTTCACCTGGGAAGCAAATGGGCTCGCAGATGACACAGCTACAGGGCCTTCAACACAGGAACCTGGAGTCACAGAGCTAGAAGATCCCTACAGACTGTCTCACCAGACCTCCTGCTTTATAGATAAGGAAATTGAAGCCCACCATTCATAGCCTAATTTATAGCCCAGGAAATTGAAGGAGTGAAGACTGAACTCCTGCCTTTTGTTCTTTGCTCTTTACCACACCATGAAGAAAGGCCAATATTCACTGAACCAACCAAACACACAGCAATGCCCTGGGCTGGGACTGAAACTAGAATTGTGGGCCAAAGAGCTTCCTCAGAACTGTCTAATCCATTGCCTTGTTCCAGACATGCATACACCTTCCACTGACTCAACACTTATTGGGCTCCTACAAAGTATCAGGTCCACACCTATGAAAAGGATAATAAAATACCTGAGACAGACACGTGTTCAAATAATTGCCATGCAGTGTGAGGGCTGCATCCACATACAGTGGGTGATGCTACCGGGGAGAGCAGAACAGTTCTCACAAAGAAGGGGACAGATGAGTGGGCCTTGATGAATAAGCAGCTCATTAAGTGTACAGGTGTTGGGAAGGGCATTCCCACTTGGTCTTTTATTTTCACTGTGCATACAATTACCACAGCATGTGCTGGAGGTGAAGCTGCACACCTGCGTCTGCTGGTGACTACCTTCCCATCAAAACAGAAGACCCAGCTCCATGAAAGGCACTCAAGGACTGTCCCAAGCTATGCCAAGGTCAGAGAGCCAGAAGTCAATTACCCAACATCTTCCCCAATTTACTTGTTTTACACAGATTACTTCCAAGGGTCCCTTATCACCTCCTTTACGGCCAGGATTGAGGTGGGCCTGGATAAGAGAAGCCAGAATCTTAGATATGGGAGGTTTCATTCAGAAATAAGAATAACAAAGGCAAGTGGAAAAGCTCTTAAGTGAGAAATAAATGAGAAACTTCTCAAAAGAAAAGGTACTTTTGCACAAGAGGCTGGTTGGTTTCACCAGGAATCAGATACCAAGGCCGAGTTAGGAATCTAGGAGATGTATTGGAGGTAATACTTGTGGAAGAGAAAGAGGAGAGAAAGCAGGAGTAGGTAACAAAAGGCAAGTTGTCAGACAATGATAGAAGTTCAATAATGATATGAAAGGAAGGCTAGGAGGGAGAATTGGGTGATAAGTTTAGGTGTAAATGTTGCCCACAGAGAAGAAACGACTGCCCCTTGCACTGTGCCACACTCGGATGTGGCGAGGGCTGCTGAGCCAGTGGTAGATCAGTTCCAAAGCTAAGGCAGATTCCAGATGAGCTCTCAACTGACAGCAGGCCTCACAGCAGGTTCTCTCTTACAGGGAGGTCTGAGCTACACTTCTCCTTGGCTGCTGAACACACGCTTCATCCTGGAGAGAAAGAATTTAGAGGGGAATTTACTGTGCTGATAGTAAAAAATGTGTTCTAGGCATGTGTGAAGTTAACCCTGATCTTAAGATAACAGATTAAGAGTAGGTTCTGTTTATTAGTTAAGTATTGGTGTACCTAGAAGGAAAAACTCAATCAGTAGTGTTCATGACTGACCTGGGTTGAGGGTAAAACTTGGCTCCTGGAACTCTTAGCTCTCTAGAAACCAATTTCTTTGGTTGAGCAAGACACTCCACTATCTAATATCAGATAGAGAGAATGGGGGAGGGAAAGAGGAACCCAGTCATGTGCCTCACATAGCCTAGGTATGTAGTAGGCTATGTCATCTAGGTCTGCGTACATATAGTCTATGTAGCTTGCAAAATAACAAAATTGCCTAATGATTCCTCAGAACGTGTCCCCCATTATTAAATGGCACGCGACTGTAGTCTGCTAGACCTTGAGCACCATGAGTACAGGAGCCCATCGGCCTCCTCCCTCAGGGAATGGCTATCTGCGCCCAGTATCTGGCGCACGGAGGCCCTCCATAAATATGGGATGAATGAATGAACCGATGAATGTCAACCACCACCTCCAGATAAAAGTCTTCTTTTGCACTTAATCCCTTCCTGTTTAGCTTCTCAGACAAATTTTGATTTTGTTTTCTATTTTTCCTTTATATACCATGCTGTACCTATTGGGGTTTAGGGGTAGAGAAGAGAATCCTTTCTATTAGTTTCTGTAGGAAGTGATTTATTTCAGGGTATTAAATGGCTTATAGAATCACTGGGGGGAGCGGGGCTGAAGAAATAAACTCGAGGTCGAGTTGTCAGGAAACACTTCTGAAGAACACTGCAGAACCGGCCCATCAGGGGAGCCGCCTCTCCTACAGCCGGGAAACTGCCTTCGCCAGAACCACACTCCAGCTGCAGCGACCAGGATGCCACCAAGGTTGGGCATCTTCCACTGCTGCCGGCTTCAGATCAAACCACAGCTGCTGCGATATGAAGGCACGCCCCACACTCTGCCTCTCAACACCCGTGAAAGCGATAGACTCTAGGAAGGCTAAGTGTCTCCACGTGCATTTTGGTCCTTGGAAGCTGCTGAAGCAAGCTCCTTCCTTGCATTGAAGCAAGGTCCTTGCCCCATGTCTGTCTTCTGAAACTACATGAGTGCCACTGGTTGGTCAAACTTGAATCACATCAGGGAGCAAAGCAGGAGTCATTGGCTGTCAGTTGACTTCCACAAAGGGACATTATCTGTGGGCTTTGGCTCCCTGGACACTCTACCCCATTCAGAATGCCATGAAATCACTGAAGTCACCCTATAATTATGACTTTTGTGAGGTCAAATAGTTAACAATCCTTAAGTAGTTCATAGAAACCCCAAACCACAACCTCTCGGGTTCACATTTGGTGCTCTCCTGACATCTATGTCTCCGAGTAGAGAGTTCTAATGCAATTATTATAACTTAGTTGACATAATAAAAACCCTGGCAGGTGTTGCAGCTTTTCTGCTTGCTTCTGGGTAATAAAACAGAATTGGAGTCACTTTAAGTCACAAAGACCTTTTCACTTCGGTTATAAACATGTCCAGTCCCATGTAGTGATCAAGAGGCTGAACTTAGTATTGAATCCTCTCTCCTCAAGTCTGCCTCAGGCTGGAAGCCCATAGTAGGAAAGGAGGCTTGGCACTGCCGCTCTCCTCTTCTTAGCCCAACCTTTCTCACTCCCTCATTGTCAGACCTAAAAGAGAGGAGCAGGGGGGAGAGGTGAGGCGAGAGGGCAGTACTCACTTAACTGGATGACTCTGTGCTCTCTGGACCAAGCACATGGCTGGTGCTGGTGTGCATAGGGAGAACTTTTTCTCTCATGATGTGCTTTTATAGTTCTTCATGGGTCTCCTGCAAGATTCATCTCTCCTGCAGTTCCCTTTCACCTGGTGAAAAAACTCTATTTTTGGTGACCACTTACAGTTCCTTTCTGATTCCCTGGTCATTGGGTAATGCACCTCTGGCCATTTTCAATGGAGCTCCTGCTCTCATTTGGAGACAAAAACTCTCCAAAAGATGACCCACCTCATTTCTCTCCCAAGTGACCTTCCTCTAGGTCACAGGAAACAGGGCAATACTTATGGCATCTTTGCCCTGAAAGGTCCTTGATCTGGCTGAGGGACACAGAGTCTTCAGAGTTATTTCTTCTCTAAACATGCAGAGAGTATACAGGTGGTGAGTTTTGTTTCCTGCTCCCTTTGGTAACTGTCAACTTTTGTATTGGTGCCTCAGTGAAAACAGAGGAAGGAATGGTTCCATTGTAGCATCCTGCAACACATGCTTTCTAAGGCCTGTTCACAGAGATTTTCCCTCACCCTCCCCTTATACAGTGAGTTCCTCAGCAACACAAATCATGCTTACATTGTTCTCTTCCATCATCATCTCTCCCCTCCACACTCCAAGATCCAGCTCATCTCCCACTCCTTGGATGAAGCATGAAGTCTTTCTAGATCTTTCTCACTGTTTAAAATTTCTCAGTTCTTATGTTTCTCAGTCTTTCACGTGTTCCTATTAGGTTTGCCTCCTCCATGAAGCCCTGACCACCTGCTTGTTCTCCAACACAATTGAACCCCCTCCTTAGAGCTCCCCTAGGACTTTTATATACACCTACTACTACATTTTGTATTGTTTTTCCCAACTGTTTGCCTCACATAGTAGCCTAGGAATTCTTCAAGGGCAGTGCCCGTGTCTTAGCTAACTCATACCTCTAGTCAGCTCATACCACACCACACAGAGTCAGCTTACACCTCTTGTACCGTACTCAATCCATCAAATGCAATCAATTCATCCAACACAAGTTTATTGGACAACTACTATTGGCACTGAGGATACAATGATGAACAAGACAGACAAGGTCTTTGCCTTCATGGCACTTGAAGGAACCCAAGTGCATTTGTGGCACCTCACTGAGTCCCTCTCACTGAGGTCCTGGTTTGTGCTGGGTCCCTCACAGAGAGTAGATGCATATCACAGAACAGGCACAGTGAGATTCTCATCTACTTAACACGGAGGTCCAGCGTCCTTCTGAACAGTTGCCACAACTACTTCTGGAGAACTCTAACTTGATCTACTAACAGCGACTCACTCATTCAGTGACAGTTCATTCAAATAAGGTCTGCTAAGTGTCCTGAAATTCCATTGCTGGGGAATATTTCATGCTTCATGAGAAAGGCGATGCTCCCCACAAGGGGTGTGTCCTTCCCCATGAATCACCTGAGCACACATGCAGTACAGGGCTCCCCAGCAATGATGCCAGGTCTGTGCATGTTGAGAAAGAGAAAAACATGCTTACACAGCAAGTTTTTTTATCTTCACTTCTAATAAGAGAATGTGGCTCATTGAGATTGTAGGTTATGGGACTATTGTTTTGTTGTACTTCTTCATGTGCAAGGAAGGAAGAACAGTAACAATAAGACAAATCACACCTGGACATTGGAGGTGAAAAATATCTGAGTCTGAACCTGTCAATGCTAACAAATACTGTGCATCAAATTCATTGAAGTCAACAATCTCCTCATAAAAGGCAAACTAAGGGTTATAGGACCTAGGAAGGCCCTTCTATACAAAGAATATTTCTCCTCTTACTCTACATCGCAAAGTAAGAAAATCACACCATGGAACTCTAGCTAAGGTGAAATGTCTCTAGCTAGCCAGGTCTGTGTTTAGCTAGCCAGGAAGGACAGTGAGCATCAAAATCTCCAGTAATGGTTGTTGGCAATGTAGGTCCCTGGGCCCTAAATATTTTGACTCAGAGAGTAGTCAGAGCTCCAATTCTATAGGATTTGCTATAGCTTTGCTATTGGATTTATTCTGCATAGGTTCATTTGTTGAATGCCTCGGCTCAATATCAAAAGACACAGCATAGGGTAGAATTGACAAGGGAAAAGTTGACAGACACAGACATGTCCAGCCTTTGGGTTGACATAGAAAAGAACATGCAGAGGCAAATCCGTGGGAGCTGGGCCCTGGTGGAAGGGATCCCTCAGAAACACAAACTCCACATCAGATCAAAGCATAGGCTGCTGGTTCCTGGGAAGAAAGGGCAGAGGACTTGTGTTCAGCATGGAGATACATATGGCAAAGACACCTGGCACATTTCTCTGTTAAAGTTTTTTTTTTTATTTTTTATTTTTTTAATTTCTTAACTTTTATTTTTGATTTTAGAGGAAGGGGAAGGGAAGGAGAGATGGAGAGAAACATCAATGCTAGAAAGAAACATCGATTGGCTGTCTTCTGTATGCATTCTGACCCAGGCCCGAACCCACACTGCAGGCATATGCCCTGACCAGGAAATGAACTGGCAATGTTTCAGTTTGCAGGACATGGCACTACCCACTGAGCCACCCCGGCTGGGGCACTGTTGAAGTCTTCTTAGTTTCTTAGAAGCCTGAGCTAACACTTCTCTGTCCTCTGTAAACCTTTCCTGTAAAAGAGGGTGTCAGTACCACAAAACCAAGTTGTGAGGCAGCTGAGCTGACAACTTCCTGGAGGCTATCACCAAGCCCAAAGCAGGGCTCAGGTTAGACTAAACTGGCTGTTCCAGGTTTCTTGACCCAACCAGACAAACCAGAGCTTTCCTGCAATGATGCAGTGTCACTTCAATAAACACCATTGGTCCTCTCCTCTAATTTGGAGCTGGTTTTGCTGTATGACACTGATCGTGGAGACTAAGAGTAGAAATGAGACATTCTCAGAGATAACTAGAAGTTAGCTAGCTTTACCACCAGGATCAGCAGGAGCTCTGTTCCACCCACCTTACAAGAAACTGCTGCAAAAATAGGACAAGATGATACTGAATCTGCAAACATAAATGGAAAATTTAAGCATAGGACTCTGCCTTAGTAGTCCTCCATTTTGGATCTGCTGGTCCTGTTTCATAGGTCTCATTATTTCAGACACCCCTCCCCTATACCCAACAGATGCCATGGAAAGTCCAAATTTCCTGCATTTGCTCTTCCTGGTCCCCCAGCCTGGAATTTCCCCCTTTCATCTCTGTATCTCCTAGCTTCTAAGAGCCAGGTGTAGCTTTCAGCCTTCTACAAGGCATACTCAACTGCTCTGAACTCCAGGAATCCTCACTATACTTGTCACCTATATTGGTGGGCCAAAAGCTGGGGCAAAGCAAAACTCTTTGATGGGCTTTTTAAGTATTTACTGTCGCTCTCCTCAGACTGTCTTAATGTGAAGTTTGGGGAGTGAGGTTGGGAAATCTGCCTTTTTTTTTTTTTTAATGTTCCCATAAGCCCTTACTTAAGAATCATTGGTCTATAAAGAATCACGTCATACTTGACATATACTATTATATTGTTTTTCAATTGTTTTGAGTTTCCTGCTTTTATTTTTCCTACCAACCCATCAGCTCCTCTGGGCAGGGGAAAGGCCCCTCTTTCTTCCTCTCTCTGTCTCTATCTCTGTCTCTCACACACACACAAACACACAGAGTGCAATGTAATGCTGAGTATAGATACAATAATGTGTTGATGCTAAATTGCCATACCTGATGAGGAGAGAAGGAAATGGAATAGTGGGAGAGTGAATTATTTATACTGTCTTCCTTTTGTTGTGACTCTATGAAGAATAAATCCTAACATGGCCCACACCGTACTCTAAAAAAGAACTATCTTAAAAAGGGAGGGTTGTCACAAAAATCCATAGCACTGACAACACCAAATGCTGGCAAAGATGTAAAGCAGCAGCAGTTCTCATTCATTGCTGGTAGAAATACAAAGTGGTGCAGCCACGTTTTTGTTTTTTTCTTAAATTTTAAATTTTTAATTGAATTCATTGGGGTGACATTGGTTAATAAAATTATATAGATTTCAGGTATCCCATTCTATACTACATCATCTGCACATTGTATTGTGTTCACCACCCCAAGTCAAGTCTCCTTCCATCACCATTTGTCCCCCCTTTACCCTCTTCTACCTCCCCCAACCCCCTTTCCCTCTTGTAATCACCATGCTATTGTCTGTGTTGCCAACTTAAAAGACAGTTTGGCAGTTTCTTACGGAACTAAATATACTCTTACCATATCATCTAGCAGTCACACCCCTTGGTATTTATTCAAAAGAGCTGAAAACTTAGGTCCACACAAACACCGGAACATGGATATTTATATCAGCTTTACTCATCATTATGAAAACTTGAAGCAAACAAGGTGTCCATCAGTAGGTGAATGGACAAATAAACAGCTATACATCCAGACAATGGAATATCATTCAGTGTTAAAAAGGGCATCATAAAAAGATATAGAGGAAACTTAAATGTATATTACTAAGTAAATGAAGCCAGTCTGAAAAGGCGTCATGCTGTATAATTCCAACTCTATGACATACTGGACAAGGCAAAGCCATGGAGACAATAAAAAAATCAGGAATTGTCAGGGTTGGGTAGAGGGAGGGATGAATAGATGGAGCACAGAGGATGTTCAGGGCAGTGAAACTACTCTGTTTGATGCTATAATGACAGATACATGTCATTATTAATTTGTCCAAACCCTTGGACTGTAAAACACCAAACTGAACTCTAATGTAAACAATGGACTTCAGGCAATGATAACGTGCTAATGTAGGTTCATCAACTGGAACAAATGTATAGCACTGGAGGGTGTTGATAATGGAAGAGACTGTGCATGTGTAGGGGTGGGGGGTATATGAGACATCTCCATGACTTCTGCTCAATTTTTCTGTGAACCTAAAACTGCTCTAAAAAATAAAGTCTATTTTTTAAAGTCAGGGAGAATGTTAGTTATCAATATGATATTACCATCAAATTTCATTCTAGTAAAAGGAGGGTTATGATGAGGATGCAGAGATGATGGAATCTTAGAAAAGGCAATTAAGTAAAGTCAGGCCTTAGAAGAACAAAAAGCCATCCAAAATATTAATAATAATGATAACAGCTATTATTTTGTGAGTGCTGATGATGTGCCAGGCACTGTGGTAAGCAATTCTCCTGATAGAGATATCAGCATTCCCCCTTTGAAAATCAAGAAGCCAAGTGCTAGAGAAATTAGGTCATTAGCCCATGTTCACAAAGGACAGAGTCCAGATTCAAACCTGGGCCTATCAGACCCCACACCTGGAATGCTTAACCATTTTTTTTAAATTTCTTAACACCATGTGGCTCTTTCTTTCCTCTGCCTCTTTAGTGGAAGAGCTCCCTTTATTTCCCATCTATTTGCATGTGAGCCAACATGGCTGCCCCATCCCTACAGCTTTCATAGAGACTCTTACCTTCATGACCCCTAATTCAAATCCTTGAGAGAATATGACTAGCCAATGAATTGGCTGATTTTGAGACTGGTATTCACCTAGAACCCCATCAGCCATAACCAGGAGTGTCACCCCAGAACTGTGGGTAGTATAGGCCAATTGCCTAAGATGTCCATATCCTTGAAACCAGAACCCCCAAGTAGGCATTACTAAACAGCTGCTTTTCACACATGTGGAATCAGGCTAATAATGGTATATCTCTATGGTGCTATTATGAGATTTAAAGAAGTTAATCTATGTGAAGTGTATAGAACAGTGTCTAGCACATGGTAATTGCTATGAATAGCATTATCATTCAGGCTGTACTGCAATGACTTTCACTCTGATTTTCTAGTATGCTATTCCCTTGACTCCCAATTTAGTTTCTTTGCCTTGACCCACCCCTTTCAAGGACAGGCACCTCAAAAGTTGCTAAATTTAACCATCTCTAAAAACTCATCCCTTTCCAGTGCAGGTTTGATAACACCCTTAGACAATAAAAGTAAATGATTCAAATCTGAAAATGTCCAGGGCTATTTTAAAATCACCCAAACCAAAGCTAGCCTTTATCATTGGGAAGGTAGTTTCAAAACCAGGTCTTCAAGAAAGTTGAGTTCACAAAAGTGATAGGTAGAAAACTCCTGCAGCAAATTCTGCCCCTGAAGTCACATGTTTTACTCCACTGTTCTTTTTAACAAGGACATCATGTTCATCATTAACATGTTCATCAACGACCATGAACAACAGGTAAAGAGGACTATCAGACTGAGCTTGTTCAGACAGCTAAAGTGAGTTATCCACTTGCATGACATCCCTAACTAATGCTACCACAGCAATCTGGGGAATTTAAATATTTCCTGAAGATTGCTATGAATCTTGGCATAGTTTTAGAATCAACTTAAGCAGTGCCTTATACAAAAAAGCACTCTGACTTTTGTTGACTTGATAGAAAATAAAGACCAAAGAGAGGCAGCACTGCCATGAAGCATCATGCAAACAAAAGAAGAGATTGCATAGCCCATGTATCATAACATCCACCAACTTACATTTGTTTATTTCAAATTTCTCATTGGATAGTCCCAACTATTGCCCTGCAAACAAAGTAAGGCCGCAAGTCTCCAATTTTACAGATGATAAAATTGAGGACAAGCTACTTGCTGGGCACAACTAGTAAGAAGAACGTAGGATGAGAATCCAGGTCTCCTGACTCGTGTCATTTTACTGCTCCACAACATCTCCCTGTGGTGTGTTCCCGATGAAAACTATGAAAGGAAACTTCCAGGTGGTAAAAGCAACTGGTTGAGGAATAACTGGTGTCCTTCAAAGTGTCCTCCTTAAATCACTATTGTGTCATAATATGCCTGGGAACTGCTACCACCAGATAATCTCTTCAGGTTTATAATGCATGTTATCTTATTAAAGGACCTGAGAAATTCTACCACAAAGAAACCTACCTAATTTATATTAACCCTGTATTCCTCAAACTTATTTGACCATAAAACTTACTGTGTTGTTACTTAGTATCACATAGAGGAATATTCTTTGGAAAACATTTTAGATTGTGTTAAAAACAATTATTCAGTGACTTAAGTAAATTAACCAAAATTATGCCTTCTTCTATTTTGCCTGACTCCCAGTTTCTTAGGCCCAAACTAATTTCTGGAAGTAATACTAATTCTAGGAAAGTTTTCTGGGCATGCAGCATGCTGTTCGGAGGCACATAAGGAGAGGTGAAACTTTAAAGAACTGAAGTAGGCTTCAGGACAGACAAATATAAAAATAGAGTTTCTATCTCCAACCTCCCAGTGGCCCACAGAAACTCCGGGGGGCCTTCTGTCTTCATTTTTGTCTCTCTACCTGCATTAGCTTTTCATCTATCTAGGGCTATGTCAGCAGTGTGGGTGAGATATTTTTCCCTTCCTTCCTCATCTTGTGGCTTTCCCCACAAAGACAACTTTCTGTAATCCTCTGGGAGAAATCTTTGGCTTCCTGGAGATCAACATCTTATATGCTGAGTGGAAAGATCACCCTGTGGTTACCAGGGACAATGAGTGGTGGCATGAACATAATTGGCATGCCTTTCAAAAACTTCGCATCGGTTTACTCAACAAACTGAAACTCACTGCACAGAGTGAGCCGTGTCATTATTAAACTACTTTCTCAGAACTTATCAGTGGCTACAGCTCCTCAGTTAACTAATACAACACCTTCCTTTGAAAGAATTAATTTTGACTCTTCTTCACTCTACCCCTTTACATCCAGCTTAAAAGCTCATTGAACCAAGTTGCCAACTTACTGCACCTATTTGCCACCTGGGGAAACACGTGAGCTTCCTTGCCTGTGGCCATTCCCAAGAGCAGAAGTGTTTTAAGAGTTGTTTTTTTTTGGGGGGTGGGGAGGTGTTTTTTTCCCCTAGTCTGTGGCCTCACCCTGGGCCTGGAGAGGGTTGAGGAGACCAGCTGCTTTCTGCGACCTTGCATTTTCCTTCTCAAGTAACCAAAATGACCTTGGCCTTTCAGAGCTCTTTCTCCTACTCAGGTCCTTATCTCTCATGTTTCTTCTTTACTATCAGAGCAGTTCTTCCAAGAAACAGCCTCAAGGTTCAAGACAATGTATCCCAGAGGTCAGCCCTTCTTTCAGCTCGCAGGCTGCACACAGCTCTTCCTAGTGGCCCAGGCGTCTCCCGCAGACAGGGAATGTGTTTCTTCTTGGAGGGTTTCTCACGGGTCAGATGGGTGAACGCCTGCCTGAGCGCAGCTGGGTAACGGACGTGAGGATCCACAGCGCCCCCTTCCACCTTCCCTGCCCCCTCTGCTCTCTCCAGGTCCCTGGAGCAGATCTTTCCCGGCCCCACTGCGTGATCCTCCACGCCTCTCCTCCGAGCACTTGGGCCCTGCAGCAGACACCGCCTACCCTATCATTTGGTCAGAGCTGTGTGGCCCACACTGAGCACTTGGAGTCACCTTTCTGGAAAGTCCGCTATGCTACCATCTCTTTTATCTCTCTCACTTGCTCAGAGCAAGAGCAAACTTAATTTTCAGAATGAAAGAGTCTTTCTTGAGGTTGTTAATCACCCAGGGCAGAAAAAAGCACCCCAGCTGAAATGACACCCCTTCTTAGCTGCTTGCAATGCCCTTTGTAGCATTTATGTCCCTTTACCTAGGTTAAAGTGCTACTTTTCTCAAGGGTTAAGAATAATACTTTAAAGTAATAAATATTGTTATTTAAATATGTAGTAACAAAATCAAACACAGGCAAAATGCACATACGTGCTTTATAAATATTGTTGATATTTTATAAAATAATTAACATTAATAAACACACATACCAATGCTATAAGATAGGTACAGTTATTATCTCCACTTTACAGATTAGAAAGCTTAGGAGAAGAGTAAAATAAATTCCCTTTATAGCCAGTATAGTGAGTGGGAGAGCTGGTTTTACTTTTTTCCTCCCAGACTCTTTGTCCTTCTGTCCCCTTCACTGAGATGTGTTACTCACTCTGCAAAAGCTTCTCTTTCTCTCCTCTCTCTCTTTCTCACATACACACATACACTCACTGTTAAAGAAAAATATTATTCCGACACTTGTTAAAACATTAAGAAAGATTTGGTTCAAGACTATTGCAGTAAGGGATAGAGATTGGGTTCAACTCCAAATACATCAAGGACAGTGGGGATTTCTAGCCAGGAAGCAGAGTAAGGGGGTCAGTGGGTGGACAGTTACTAAGAAGAGACATCAAGGGTAGGAGGGTTCTTGCACAACTGACCTAAAAGGATTCCTGTTGAAGGCAGGCCAAGAGCTTAGATGTCAAAGGTGGGAGATAAGGATCTTGATCAGGGTAACAGTGGTGGAGGGATTCTGGCTAAAAAGACTTAGGAGGATTCTTGCTAAAACTTCATTTAACAGACCCAAGACAGGTTGGGGGCCAAGGTCAAGGCCTAGTTGAGAAGAGGGCTCAGAGAGAGGAGCCTGACTAAAGTTTGGTCAAGCTGCGAGTTTTCGTCAACACACGAACAGGCACACACTCAGGTTTGCCCTCCAACAGTCGCCACAGTGTTACTCCTTCTCTAAGAAATTGGGGCAAGTTAGTAATGATCGGAGCGCTGGAGTCCTGAACTCTGCCTTCCCCTTGCTCTACCTCTTTATTCTTGAGCCCTAGGATAACCAAGGATAAGTTGAACGAGCATCCTCCGTTTCTCGGAGCTCCCTTGGAGAGGGTGCTGGGTGGCGGGGAAGGCAAATCAGACAATCATCCAGGGGCCCCAGCCCTGGCACTAGGTAGTCATGTGAGGGAGCCACAGGGGGCGGGGAAGGAAGCCAGGGTGCTGCCCTATGCAGCTTTCCAGAACCAAATGCACATTTTGACTGGTTTCCAACCACACAGCAATGCTCCAAGTTGGAGGGAGCTGGGAGTGGGGGGAGCAGTGCTACCTGGTATTATCTGCCATGATTTCAAAGGATGTTTAGCACCCCTGCGGACTTAAGTACACAGCAGAATCGAGAAAAGCTGTGAAAATCTTTGAAATGGGACAAATGATCATTGAGTGTCCTTTCTGAAGAATGCTAGATATTGTCTGGAGGAGCTTTTCAGGGTTGTCTGATGCATTGGGTGTCTGTGCCTTTCTTGGTCTTCAACCACTTGGCAACTCTGTAGAGACAGACTTCAACTTGTGGAGAAACGACAGTGATATAAATGATTCCTGCCCATAAAAAAGCAAATGAGTTTTGACCTATGAAATTCCAAGTAATTCCCACCTTGTGAAACAGGAGTATTTTGCATCTATTAGCAAATTAAAAATCAGCATTTATGATTGCCTATTTAAATCACTGGTCTTTGACCTTTCCTTTGAACTAATTGTAATAACTTATTAGTTCTCCTCAATATTCATGATTTAAATAAAATACTTGACATGTTTTCTTTCTACATGTACATGAGTCATAGTTTTACCTTTTTAGAAAATTATCCCCTAAGAATAGAGATTCCTCAGTTTTATAGCTAACAATATAAAATCCTTTCTTCCCTCTCTGTTCTTGGGTGTCACCCTAAAATTAGACCAGATGCCACCTCATGCTGACTCTCAAAAAGAGACAGCTTTAAAAATAAATCAAGTTTAAAAAGGCTCCTTGCAAGGGGACTAGGACTCATAAACCATCTTTAATTCATTGGTAGAGATGCCTGGAGCGCTGAGGCTACACCTGCAACGACAGGAAAATATCAATTAGCAGTGTCTGTCCAAAGAAGTGGGTGTGTGCGCAAATGTGCTTGGTGTATGCTAGACCTACACTAGGGGAGCTGGGATGGAATCTTAAAGTGAGTGGTGGAACAAACTAAAATGAAGAAGGCAAAAGGGAATTCTAACATATTCCATCAGTGACCTAAGTGGTGGCATTTCTTTCGTTTTTTGATATTGTCCCACTTAACTTTTTGCTGTTGTTGCTTGTGCTTTTAGTGTCATGTACACAAGACCAGTGGAATAGCATTTGGCCTTTTAAAAAAAAATCCTGCCACATGTGACAACATGAATGAACCTGGTGGGCATTATGCTAAGTGAAATAAGTCACTCAGAGAAGGACTAATACTACATGATTCCACATACACAAGGTATCTAACATAGTTGAACTGGTGGGAACAGAGGGTAAAATAGTGGTTGCTGGGCCAGGGGAGTCACGGATGGGGAAATGGACTTGCCTTGAAATGGATATGAAGTTTCAGTTACATAAGATAAAGAAGTTCAAGAGATCTGCTATAGAACATTGTGCCTACAGTCAATAGTGCTGTGTTAGACACATCAACATTTGTTAAGAGGGTAAATCTCATTTTACGTGCTTGCTGCAATCAATCTATCAAAGTAACAGGCAACAAACTTGCAAAAAAAAAAAAAAAAAAAAAACGGAGCTGGAGACTATTTTGATCCCAACTTTGCTTTGCAATGGTATTAGCTCAAACATAACATGCTGCGAAGATTGGGGGCGGGCACTGACAACCCTGAGGAGCAATTCCATTCAACGCCCCTGCCATTGGTCTCCCTTATCCTAAAAGCTGGATCTGAGGCCGGGAGCGGTGGGCACCCCATCGCCACGCACCTTCCCCGCTGTCTACGCCTCGCTCCTTCCATTGCCCCTGGTCCTCACCGCAGACTGGAGCAGACCAGAAACACCACCACAGGGGCAAGTAGCCTGGGGTCATTAACTACGCGACAGAACAGAGCCCCAAGGAGCAACTGATCCCCAAGGTGGTCCAAAGACCAACCGCTGGTACATCTGAATCACCAGGAGAGCTTGTTAGATATGCGGGTTCCTGTTCTCTACCCCAAAGGATTCTGAATCAGTTGGTGATTCACATGTACTTTGAAGCTTTTAAGTCATTAAATTTTGGTCTGGATATCAAAAAGATGTGGGCCTCTTGCCTACCCCTGTGGGCCTTGGCAGCACCAAGACGAGGCTCCAGGCATCTGGACAGGCAGGTTTTCCCCAGTGAGCCGCTGCCTCGCAGGCACAGTTAAGACGGAGAAGTGAAACTTGCTTCCTAAAAGTGTTTTGCTCTTTACCATCTGTTTACCATTTGCAAACCATCTGTTCCTTCTCATGAGCTGTTTTGGCTATTGAGGCACCAGAGGGTGGTGATCAGAGCTGGATTCTGGACTTAGAATGCCAGGATTTAAATTATGACTTTGGCACTTCCTGGCTTTGAAACCCTGAGTAAGTTACTTAACCTCTCTGTGCCTCAGTTTTCTCATCCATAATAACAGCATTTACTATTTACTGTTGTCAGAGATATACTAATTATGGTAGTCCAAGTTGTGACAGTTTAACTAGCACAGGTTGTGAGAATTCAAATAATAATGTATGTAAAGAATTTAAAACAGAGCCTGGCGTGTGTGATAAGTGCTCAGTAAATATTAACTGTCGCCCTTGTTATTATTGGCTTCTCTCCTATGATTATTCCTTCAGATAGGAGGAGGCTTTAACAATCCATTTGGCTATTATAGGTGTAATCCTGAGAGGCAAGTGCTCAGCTACAATCTTAGCCCACTGGCCCAGAGCTCCCATATTTGGCCATCTCAGTCAAGGTCACTGCCCCTGAAGCCCTGCCCAGGTGCATATTCAGTGAGAACTGCACTAGTGCAGAACTGCATGAAGCAGAGACATAAAGGGGAACCCAACCATTGCCTCTGTGACTGCGGGGTATGTCATTGGAAGTTGCTTTTCCCTTAGCTATCTTTCTGTAGAATTACAGATGCATGTTAACATCCCACCCTCTAAACAAAAATCAGAAAGGGATCTACTAAGGCACCGCACAGGCTCCCCTGGTAAAGAAAAACCTGAAACATCTCCCTTCTCACCCTGACTGGATCTTGTTCTTATACACTCCACCCCAAGCTTCCCTCCCAGAGCCCTAGTTAACAGACTCTCTTGAAGTAAAGATAAATGCTAAGATCAATTCAACAAAACATGTTGCAAAAAAGGAAAACTATGGTAGATTTCCTTCCCATTTATAGCATGAATATTGTTTTTTTAAAAAGATGATGACATTAAGGAGTGGTAACTACCAAACCGAAGTCTGTCATTTAAATAGAGCAAGTGTTACTTATGACAGGGTGGAGCGTGCTGCCTAGAAATGAGAAAGACTTTAGATGATCGCTCTTCTGGCCTTTAAGAGAACTCATGAGACTCACCGTGCACACTGGGTTGGAAAGCTGTTAAAACTGCTGAAGCACGTCCTGTCACAGGGCTCCTTGCAGCACAGCCCCTAGACAACCCAGAGACAACACGGATTGGCGAGCACCATGGGTCTCCGAGATACTGCCTACTTACTACACCACAAGCGTTTGCCCTCTAATGTCCTAGGCACTGGAGGCCACAGCGGATGTATGAGACTGCTCTGAATGGCCACCTGTTGTCTGTCTGAGCTGAGAGAAGTAACCCAAACACCTCTGAAGCTCAGTTCCTTCACCTGGGACGAAGGGAGCAAAATATTTAAGTATATGAGTTAAGATGCTTTCTCTGGGTGTAAGTTGTAGAAAAAGCATGACTCAGGAGCTTTAACAATCATGGGAAGTCCCATCTCACAAAACAGCAAGCGCACAGGTACGCCAGGGACCGGGAAGCCTGCCTCCGCTCTGCGTGGCTCTGGCCTCCTCCCTCTCTGTTGGCTCCCTTCACAGGTATAGAGATTCCAGGCAAACATCCAGACAGCACAACTTCCAATGCAGGGAAGAGGGATGTCTCTTCCTACAGGCCAGGCCTCTTTTTTTTTTTTTTTTTTTTTGTTACTGAGGAAACCTTCCCCAACTTTCCAACCCCACCCAGCCAGGCTTACCCTCTTGCCTCACTGGCTTACAAGGGGTAACATGACCCTCTGAACCAGCTGCCGGTGAAGGGTGTCATAATTGGTTTAGAAAATTCAACACTTACCCCTGGGCTAAGAGCAGAATCGCTTTCCCAAGAACAGGATGGGAAGACAAACACCTAAACAATAGCAGGATTTTGCAGACAAGGAGGAAGTAGTAGCATTGGTTGGAGTACAGGCAGTGGATGGTGTTCCCTACTCTACCCCACCAAATTCCTGTGATGAATGGATGAGATTATGGGTGAAGAATAGCCCATTCAGTGCCTAGCACATGGAAATAATAATAGCAGGTGGCCTTTTGGAATGACACTTTATAAGAATTCTCTGATTTAATCAGTGCCCTGTGAGGTAGGCACCATTATTATGCCCGGCTTACAGATTAGGTGACCGGACCACAGGTGAGTTAAGTAACCTGACCAAAAGTCTGCATTTAAACTCAGGCCATCTGACTTCAAGGTCCAAATCTCAGGCATCCATTCTCTAAGATTTACTGCACTGAAATGGCAGTTCAATTCGTCACCCCATCTCCTCCCTAACCTCAAGAAGTGTGTAAATTTGAGTTCAATGGGATTCACACACATGAAAAATTAGAGAACGATATAATATAGCAACAAGTGACAATCTCAGTGGTGTAGGAGAGGAAAGAAGTAACCGATGTGTTGAGTGTAAGGAAGGCAGTGGCGGGGGCGGTGACGCTGTCAAGAAGGCAGCAGGAGTTGGACCTCAAAGGAGGTGTGGGTTGGGGAGGCAGTGGAGAGCATGCTGACTGGTAGAGCACTTAGAGTTTTCGGGAAGAAAAATCTACTGGTATGTGACTTGGGCAAAGGGACGTGGCTTGGAATCCACTCTGGAGGAGTAAAGGGCTCCAGCCACATTCAACTTTAGGAGAGACTTTGAAGGTTGTTTTACCCACAAAACCATGCGTTCATGAGCTGCATTACAGTGGACTTCATGAGTCAAAAAACTTCTGAGCAAGGGAAACCCAATCCCATTGATAAACTTTAGAATTTTCCTAATGTGCTCTTATAACTACTGTCTGTGAGCTCCAATCTATAGCATTGTAAATGTCCAAGAGATGTTTACTATTGGTGGATTGGGAATTTCCCCTCCAAAATCATGGCAAGATCTCCTATAGATTTGGATTGGATGAAAGGTGGTGCTAGAGTTCAAACTCAAGGTAACGATGCACAGACCCTCATGTCTCTTCGCCCCCTAACCTCCCCAGGGATTACATCTCCATGCCTGCAGGTTGGGTGCCCAAGTCTTCTGAATGACTCCGTAGACTGGGACCTAAACCTCACGATCTCATGACGAGTGCCCGGGTTCCCCATCAGAGAGGACAGTGGTAGAATGGTGAACACTCGATGGCATCTCCCAGAGGACCCCGACTCGAGGAAGAGGGTTTCTCTTTATACCTCACACCACTACCTGTAGCACCAACTGTCATGCCGAGAGAGGACCTCTAAGGATGTGTTCTGGGCAGGTTTTCAGGTCATAGTCTCTTCCTAAATTGATGGGTCTGAATTAAATTGATGTGTTTATATATTATTTAGAGTCCTTCTGTCAATAGGTTCTTATTCCTCTTTTACCTTATTTAGTCTTAATATTACTTTTCAAATTCCTCTGCAACCCAATATTTAGGCAGCCGGTACCTTTCTAGATTAATACAATATATCTAAGTTGGGAAGGATGGCCTTTGGATAGAGAATGAGTTTAGGTTGTTGCAGCATCATCACTTACTGCTGACGCCTCTGGATCGAGGACTGAACTTGTGAGGACCTCATGTTCAAGGACCTCATGTTCCAGACTGCGCAATGTCCGTCCTGACCAGGGGAACACAGTAAAGAGAAGGTGCCGAGTTCATTGTCTGGCACATAATTGGTGTTTTGAATGTTAGTTTCTTCCTCCCTTCTGTCATTTTCCCTTTAGAAGGGGAGGGGAGGAGAATGTTCAACGGGAAAGCAGCGTTTTAATTCTCAGCATACCTGATTACGCCACTAAGTTACTGTGAGACCTACGGTGAGACTCTTACCTTCTCTGGTTCCTTTTTCTCATCTATAAAAATGAGAGGTTAGATTTGATATTCCCAAAGTCATCTGTATATTTAAAATTATGTTTTTATTATATACTGTCTACAGTATGTAAATATACAAATTCTGAGTCACAGGAATTCCCCCAATTCGTCTGTCACATCCAGACTCCCGAGTCATCTCCCTCAAGTGGGTGTAGCCCCGTGTCTTCCCTTTCAACTTGGCTTGCGGGATCCCTCCTGCTTCTAACCTGTTGTAAGATGGTTGCTATCTAAGATTAACAAGTACCTACTGCCCGCTTAGGGAGGGGGCACGACAGAGACCCAGCGATATGATCTCAGACCTGTCTAGACAGCCAGCCGTTCAATCAAAGCATCTGATAGCAATGATGTCATTGGAAAGGAATATCATGTCACCTCACCCCATGGCCTGCAAATTGTGTGCCTCAGAGACCTGAAGGTTCTTCACGGGCCCTAGCAGCTGAGGGCATGGGGAGGCAGAAACAGATCAGCCCAGCACCACTTCACCAGAGTGGGCTCACCTCCAGCTCACTTACTTCCCAGGTTTCTGCTGGGAGAGTCTACTGGCTAAAAAAGAACAGGAAGGAAAAACGCTTGAAAGTCACTGATTTCATCTTACCCTTTCACTTTACAAATAAGGAAACTGTACTTCATACTTCAAAAGCCTCAGAATGATTCCCGTACTCTTTAGATCCAGCAGTTCTACTTCAGGTAACTTTTATCCTAAGAAACTATTTTTGGATTTGGTACATAGTTTCAAGAAGGCACATTATACCGTGGTTTAAAATAGAGAAAAAAATTGGAAGCACCAGTAAGAGAGGAGTAGTTGGACACATATTGGTACATCTGCAAACATGAAATACTAGGAAGTTCCATATATCAGAGAAGGAAATAACTTACATGAAAAAAGCGTTCATAATATATTGCTAAGTGGAACACACACACGCACACGCACGCACGCCCGTCTGTTCTGCCTCTAATGCCTCCATTTCTTTCTTTGGGAGGGTTTCTGGGAGCCTCTAGATGGGACAGAAATGTGCCCAGGGTCATCTGCAGATCACCTGTGGCGCTCACCTGTCCCTGCTCTCACCTACCAGCTCTCTTTCATGCGCAACCTCTGCCACTGTAAGAACAAGCATGTCCATGTGACATGGCCACTTCCAGATGCTTCAGTGTTTCCGTTACTGCTACCTCAGGAGTCTGCTGGTTTCCTAGCAAAATTAGGTAATTCTGAGCCACATTTTCCCCTGATCCTAAAGCAGCTCTTCCTGTGCCCAGAGCCACACGGCCTTTCTGAAGTGGTTCCATCCCTCTCCTGCCATCAGCGCCAATTGAGCAGGTCTTAAGTCCACGTCTTCAGCCAGAACTCGAGTAGACATCACAGAACTTTCTGTTCACCCTTTCTGCTTTTCCCTCCTCCCCCTCCTGCCCACACACACACACACACAAACTCTTCACTGTTCCTCAGTGTATAACAATAAACATTTGCGTGTACAAAAATGGAGGTAAACGGATAATGGAATGTGTTTTTAGTTGCAAAGGTGTGATAGAATAACGGATATTCCCCAGATGTCCAAACCCTAATCCCTTACCTATGAATCTGCTGATTTACACATCAACAGGGACTTTGCAGATGGAGATGAAGGATCCTGAGATGAAAAGATTATTTTGGTAGGACCAATGTGATCACAAGCGTCCTTCTAATATGAGGCCAGAGGGGTAAAGTCAAAAACAGGAGATGGGACAATGAAGTAGAGATTGAAGTGCTATGCTTTCACCATGGAAGAAGGAACGGCAAGCCAAGGGGGGCTGGCAGCTTCGAGAAGCTGGAAAGGTTAAGAAAATTGATCCTTCCCTGGAGCATCCAGAAGGAACTTAACCCTGTCAACACCCTAATTTTAGCACCATAGGATTCATTTAGGACTTCTGACCCAGCAAACAGTAAGATTATAAGTCATTAAGAGTAATTGTTACAGCAGCACTAGGAAACTTATACAGGAATACAGGAGGACAGGAATAATATCATCACGCTTGGAGGAGCCAAATTATCCTATTGCGTAACAGCTGGGGTGGGGGTAGGAATTTTTTTTGCTTATCTGTATTTCTTATCTTTACTAAAATGAACACATGACTTTTATAATAAAAATGGGAAGTTGTTACTTTTAAAAAGAGAACTCTGGTGAACCATTTCCCTAAGTCCTAAAGGAGAGCAGGCCTGGAGTCTGGCATCCGCAGCTTAGTGGGAGATTCTCACACGCAGTCTGGAATGTTTCCAGCACCCACTGGTTGATCCAGGGCAACAAGGTCCAGGAACTTTTGAGAGATGGCCAAAATGGCACTCAGGGACACCAGGCTACCCCGAAGTGAACTGAAAGAATGAATTCAGGAAGAAAAGGGGGAAAAAGAGGGAAAAAATACATTAAGCTAAAAAAGAAACATCAAAATACACATGAAAGTGAATCCTCAGATGCTTTAAAAGTCTATGTGAAGGAGGCAGACAGCAAAGGCCAATCAACTGGCCTGCACTGAGCACACATATGGCATAGCGGGATGTTTATAGTAACTTCTTTTAGAAGGCTCTTTAGGCCCTCCCAAGAAGCAGCCTTTTCTGAGGATTTTTCCTAGCCTTTTCTTTCTGACCAAAATATGCCTATCTTATTCTAAGGACAACTGCCATAGACATGTCACTAAGTCAATATCATGAGGAAAAAAGAAAGGCACATTCTAGAATCAGCTCTGCCCAACAGAAATACAATGCAAGCCGCCTATGTCATTTTTAATCTTCTGGTGGGTTACATTTTTTAACAAAATAGAATAGATGAAATTAACTTTTATAATATATTTTATTTAACTCAATATAGCCAAAATATTATTTGTAACATTTAATCAAAGTTACAGTTATACTAATGAGATATTTTGCATTCTTTGTTTTTATGCTAAGTCTTCAGAATTTGATGTATGTTTTATACTTAAAGCACATCTCAATTTGGACTAGCAATCTTCCGAGTGTCCAACAGCTACATCTGGCTAGTAGCTGCTGTACTAGTCAGTGCAGTTCTAGGTTAAAAGAAATTAAAGAGATCTAATGACCAAGGTCAGTGAGTGATTCCGGTCTGTATCCTAGTTCTAAAGGATAGAGCTATAAAAGATAATTAGAGAACATTTGAATGAGCAATTGAGAACATTTGACTAAGAACTAAACAACTGGAAAAAAGAATTATGAGCTAGCTAGCTATTAGAGATTATTATAGAATGATTGTTAGTTATAAGTGAAGTGTGGGTATGTGGGAGAGTGTACTTATATTTAGGGGACTTCGACTGAAGTATTTAAGGGTAAAGAGTCATGATGTCTGCAAATAATATTTGATAAGAATACTTTTAAAAGAAAGACAGGAAATACGGCAAATTCCTAATAATTATTCAAGCTTAGATAGAGAGTAGATGGTAGTTCTATGTACTATTCTTTTAACTTCTCACTGTGTCTGAAATTCATAATAGACACTTGGGGAAAACAAATACACACATAAACAAACACACACATACCCTGCTGTAGATCCCATTCCAAACAGGGACCATTTATCTATTGAGTTCTGTTAACCTGCTGAATTAAATGTGCTAAGATGTTTATAAGATAGAATATTTTATGGAGGAGGCAGTGTGGTTAGTAGTAAGAACACTAAATTGAAAGACAAAAGAATCAAGATTCTAGTTCTAAATTTACCATTTACTAGTTATCTAATCTGAGTAGCCCTGTTTTGGAAGATGTGTATGTGTATGTGTGTGTGTGTAATGGAGAGATATATAATTATATATAATATCATTATATTCAAATATTATATATTATATGTAACCTTATACAATATGTATCTTTATAAAATGTTATAAATAACCTTATATATGTGAAATTTTATATACATGCATATATATGTATGACATCAAATTACTGCACGAAGAAAAACTAATATGGCCTTTCAAAAGGAACTTTAGAGGTCAACGGCTCTTTCTATAGGAATTTCAGGCCTTGGAGCCAAGTGAACGAGGAAGCTACTTTTGTTGGGAGGAATCCTGATGATAACAGTTCAGTATCTCTCTGGTTCATAGAGCCGGCATCCTGGAAAGAGAAATGTTCTGGGAAGCTCGTGTCCCTGGCCACATGCTCCTGAGCTGTGCAAGAAAGCCCTTGTCCTGAGCAAGTTTCAGCTCTGCTGCTCCAATGTTGACAGGCAGGACCATCAGCCAGAGATGGATGGGTGGGCTAGACTGACTGATAGCTGGACAGGGCTCTGAAACTATGAAACGCCAAATAATATCCGGAAGTAGAAAATTATAATATGGGAAGCAGGCATGCCTGTGGATGATGAACACTTGATCCGCACAAAAATACTTGTTTGGGAATAGTGTCCATTTACCCTCAGAGCACCACAGTCAGCGCAGGACGAAGAGAAAGCAGGCATGTGCTGGCCACATCTGTCATTTCAAACTCAGCCTTGGGGGAGTTACGCAATTTGTCAGCATCACAGGGCTCGTAAGAAAGACTACCAACCAGACTAAAAGCTCCTAGAGGAACTTTGCATGTCTATGTTCTTCCTAAAAACTGGTTGAATTGGAATTATTTTTTTTTACTCACTACCAGAGTCAGAAGTAGAATACAGGTCTCTTGTTCTAAGACACAAATCTCAGAATTCATGCGTTATCCCAAATATAAACACTATGCCAATGTAGAAATAACCATCTGCCTCAGAAATTCTACTGTGGTGGGTTCCATTTTTTTTTATTTGGCTAAAGATCTTAATATTTATGATGAAATAATGCCAGCTTCTTACATTCCCTTCTGTTTTTTATACTGTGAAGTCTTTCTTTCTTGCTCTTACTTAACTTCAGAATTCTCATATGATTTTTTTCCTTTTTCATAGAGGTAACTTCTGTTGCCTTGCTCTTGACCCTGGGTCTGCTTCCTTAAACTCCTTTGGCACTGCAATTTACCATCATAACCCACACACCTGCAGGGCACACACACTCAGACACATATAAACATGCACCTAAACAGACTCACACATTTGAAGTCCACACTTAAACCCAGAGGTTCTTAGATTGCCCTCAAAAAGTTAGGCTCCTATAAGTCACCCCAAACTTTGTAACATTATGACATCTAGTTAAACTTTTCGAGTTTGGACCATTTTTTTAAGTCTACAGAATGTCTTTAAGGATATGGAGTTTTGTGTGTTTTTATTTTTTAACTTCATAGAACATCATATATTAATTGAAGATTCTTTCAGAATGCTGCTCAGTCTACTTTGCTAAACTTCTCTGTAATTAGGTTAAAAGATATTTGCATCCTCAAAGGTAGTTTTCTTCTTAGCAGGTTAACTATTTGCTCCTACAATCATATGCTTAGGCTTAATAAACACTTTCTTCATATATGCACTAAGCTTCACCTCCTACCTCTGGATTTACTAGTCTCTAAAAGTATTGAGTCTGGATTAGTGATGCATTACTGTACCACTTATTTAATTGAAGAGCATGGAGTTCCGTCAGATTAGTAAGGTGAAAATTATCACCGATGCTACCAACTAGAGCACCTCTGGGGAGACCAAGATTTCAGAAGAAAGTGACTTGTCTAGTGTGTTAAAGAAACAAAGAGTTGAACTAAAAACCTGACACTAAATGTTTACTTAAAAACTGGGGGAAACTGCAAAACTCAAAGTCTAATGGCCCCTGACCCCTAACCAAGCCTTATCCCTTTAGAAACTACTTTACGGGTGTCCTGGCTGGGGCAGCTCCTGAGAAGGCAAGAGAAGGGACTAAACCTCTGAGCTGGCCCTTCCAGAAATTCATCAGATTCCTCATCTATGTTCTCAGGAATTTTTTCTCAGCAAAACAAGCTATGAAATTCAGACTTTCAACATTTATATTCATGGTAAAATATATGTATTTTCAGCTTATATTAAAAATCAAAAGTGACATATTTAAGATCAACATTAAAACTGCTGTTAAGAATCAAGTACCTGCTTCCCTAAACTATAAGACTAGATGCAACACAGAGCAAGTTGTTGCAATGGGGATGATTTCCAGGATGTAACAATTTTGATATGCTATTTTTATTTATTTTTATTACATAGATTCCTGCCTTTTTAATGAAACAAAATAGCTCAGCAGAGAGAGAGCATATAAAAATCAAATTGTATAATGTGGATCAAGTGCCAAGACTAATCAGGCATTTCAGATAGTACCTGTCAGAAACCAAGAAACAGAAATGAGATGAAGAAAGGCAAAGGCAAATGCTTTACTGTGTGTGATGTAATCATTTCAAGAAAGACTTGATGCTGTTCTGTCAAAAAGCCAAGCTAGACTTTGAAGATATGATACAATTCTCAATTTGTTAATGACTCACCCTGTGACCCAAAACAAAGCACTTGTCTCTGTCTGGGAAGGGCTCCTATGAGTAACGAACCAAGAACAGGCATGGAAAGTCCTTTGTGAATGAAGAGGAACCACCTGTCTACTGAAATTCCTGGAAGAATTCAGGAAGGTTTGGCATTTACCAGTTCTCAGCCTTGAAAGTCTGGAACTGCCCAGTTTTAGTCAGTCCCCTGTCATGAAGACTCGGTCTAAGATGTCTCCAGGGGACTCTCACAACCCTAAGCCTCTCCAGGGAACCTGTCCGTCTTAAATGTCCCCAAGCCCCTTGGAGGTCTCAGGGTGCTGGGCCTTTCCAGCCATGCCCTATGCAGGATCTCCTCCCTAAGGCCCATTCCACAATTGACAAGACCCTGCTGAGTTCTCTAGATGAGACTGGAGTTAAACTTTCTTAAAAAACAAGTAGACCTCAATAGCTTTCAAAATGAGTTAGAGAGAGAGAGAGAGAGAGAGAGAGAGAAACCTGGTAAAGTAGAATGATACTGTTTTCTGTTTGATAGTTACCTGTAAACAGCCACACCCCTCAAGAAATACAAGATGAGAATAAGTACAGATAAGACAGGAAAGGGTTACCTATTTCTTCCCCTTCCAGATAAACTTGATGCTGAGCAATGAGCACTTCACATCCCTCAATGGTGGCTAACCTCTCAATCCAAGTGTGCTCAGATTCCAGACAGCCCAGTTTCATGTGCTTGCTCCCTGCAAAATGAGCAACCTTGGTTCAGTGAGGGATGAAACCCTGAATACCAGGGGCTGAAAGGACTTTTGTTTTAGACCATCTTTTGAAACCTTTATTTTCTTTAGCTCTGGTCCTATTCATGTCACTCAACAATGACTTACTGTTCAGAAGGAGCTGCATCTGCCAAAAAGCATCGGGCCTGAGAGTCTGAATCAAAAGCTGTCCCTGATTCTCAGAAGCCTTTCCTAGGTTTGGGATATCCAGAGCCTTAGTCAAGTTAAAGTTATGGAATAAAAAATATTAAGACTGTCGTCAATCTTAGGCAGTTCAACCCCTGAGCCCCGGTGACGAGGACAAAAACACAAATCTGAGGGGAGAAAAAAGCTTTGCCTAGAAGAAAGAGTAGGGTGGGACGTAGTTAAATAATTGTGCAGAACCTGACCCTATCATGCTTCTTTGTAGCAGAAGCTAGAAAGCAGGTCAGCCATCCTACCTGCTGCATCTCCTTGCATTTCCTTATCTCTAGCCCCCTGTCTATTGCATAGGCATACAGGATAGTTGGCCATCTGACCCTTCCTTCATGGATTCCAGTGTTTGTAGGGACAGGATTTGGTATGCACTCTTGGGGCTAACAGAGATACCAGGCATCAGGTTACACAGCAGGTGAAATAGAAAGTAGTCCTTAAATGTTCTGGAAGAGAAAAAGAGAAAATGAGACACTGATGGACGAGTGGGAATAAAAGCCTAGGTGTCACCTGTGCGCCTTCCAGAGAGGCTGGGAACCAGGAAGGAAAGCAGTTCTGCTGAGCCAGGAATTTCCTGGCATGCAGTTTGCCCTGGGTTGAAAGCAAAGGAAGGAAGAGACCCCTTTTCTTCAGTGCTCAGATCTGTATCTGAAGCTGTGAGCAGGCTGGGGAGGGCAACTGGAATGAAGATGCTGAGAATGCTGGTTTCTGAGACGTTCCAGGAAATGACAGCCCAGGATGGGAACTTATGGGAGTGGACAAAATAACCCAAAAACCAGAAAAGTCAAAATCAGTCTTTACTCCTAATTTCAACACATTACTAAATGTCTGAATTTATATCTGTATATCAGAAAAAATGTTTGTACCTCTTAGAAGTGGAATTTGAAATTGGAGTACAATTGCATTAATAGCGTAGTCATGACAACTGTTTTAAAAGTACACAAGAGTTTCCCCTTACCCACGGCTTTTCCTTCTGCACTTTCAGATACCCGCAGCCCACTGCAGTCCACAAATACTAAATGGAAAATGCCACCTCACTTCGTTTCATTATACAGGCATGATATCACCTCACATCATCACAAGAAGAAGGGTGAGTACATACAGTATGACAAGATATTCTGAGAGAGAGAGAAAAACCACATTCACGTAACTTTTATTACTATATATCATTATAATTGTTCTATTTTATTATTACTTATTATTATTAGTCTCTTACTGTGTCTAATTTATAAATTAAATTTTATCGGAGGTACATATGCAAAGGAAAATCATAGCATATATGGGGTTCAGTAGTACCCACAGTTTCAGGTATCCACTGGGGGGCATCTTGGAACATATCCCCCATGGATATGGGGCTGGGGGGGCGGATTGCTGTAATAAAGAGCTAAAACTCCTGTTAAATAAATAAATAAATAAAACCTCCTGGGTTACAGCAAGAAAACCCTAAGGGATAAAACTTGAATCACTTCAGCTAATAAATCCCCATTTCTTAAAGAGAAAACACCCTAAAAACCCCTAAAAACAGAATCACAGAGAAGATAAGGTAGCAGGAACCAAATTTTCAGCCCAATCTGTTAGGGAAACATTCACACATGTAGATACTCACACAGGATGCGTACTGGTCACATAAGAACTGATACATAAAGGTAACATGACCCCGACCAGCACATTAATAGCACATTGACAACACTGATACTTTCACTTTTCAAATGACTGAAAGTGAAAACTTGGGGTAGGGTCTGAAAATGCCTCAAGTCAGTGGCTCTCCCTCCGCCACCAATGGCCAAGTCTTTTCAGAGGCAATTCTAGCTTGAGCTGGGCCAAGGAGCAGCTGCAACCAGACAGAAATTTTGACCTCCTAGGATGGTCTGGTTTGTAAGTTATAGTTAATTGAATAGTTAAAAGGTTAGCACCATTGAGACCATCAACAATATGCAGTAGTTAGTGCTGTTTATACCCTCTTTATCTCACCCAGATTTCATAGCGGGTAATACCTAACAAGCGCAACTGTTTTGGATACAAAATCTAATATATTATGAGCAGGCAGTGTAGCAAAATGGCGACCAGCTTGCCCTCCAGAATCACGCTGACTTGAAACCCAGCTTCACTGTTCCATGGCGATGTGTCCTTGGGTGAGTTACTCAACCTTTCTGAGCCTGAAATCCCCATCTCTAAAGTGGGGACAACGAGGGTAAATCATCATCGTTTTTTGTGTGGATGACATGAAGTAACGTACACTGATTTCCTGGCACAGTGCTTGACATGCAGGAAGTACCCAATATGTTAGCTCATATAATCATCATGAGGAACTGTGGGTAAACACACAAGGGATACAGAGAAACAAGTAAAAAGCATTCTGTATGATCCAGCGCAGCACAGCCTAACATGCTGACTACCGAGGGCGTGCAATAGTCCAGCCTACTTTCCTCAGTAGCCCCTGGGCTGTCAGCTTTATTCTCTCTGGGCCTCTGGGTAGATGGCTCCGAGTTCAAGTCTGACAGGGAAGCAATAGGTCCTTACTCCAGGACAACGCTCCTTAGTCACTGCCAACAGCTAGTTGGTCAGTAGGTACTACTTTTTTGGCCCCTCTATGCTGGCCCCTCTATGCTGGCCCCTCTGGCATTGAATGACCCTTTAGAGCCCCTAGTTTTAAAGGGGACCATGTGTTTATCTCTCTTCCACTGACGGGCCTTTGTTTTGCATCCCCTTCCTCACCTTACTGCTCTCCAGGCAATTGTTCATGTTCCTCCTTACCCCTTGTCCAAAAGAGACAGAGAGGGAGCACCTGTTCAAAATTACCTTTTCCCTTATTTTACACCATATATCAACACATATACACACAGAAAAAAACCTTTGTCTTTCCTGAAGGAGCAAGCCAGCCCCCAGGGCTGGCTAATCAAGGAGGTGCATTGCCTGGAGTCCGTAGTAATTATAGGGGCCCACGAAAATGTTTGAACTTAATTCCTTTTAAAATCTGAAGAAAAAAATGAATATGATGCGAATGAATGCATAACAATGAATCTAGTCCAGATAATATTTGTCTTTATGCCAACACAATGGTAAAATCTATCTTTATTATATTTTTATGGAGGAAGGGAACCACGACTGTCAAAAAGTGGCCCTCCCCCTCCTGCTGAACGCAGAGTGTTCCTAGCTAAGCGGGAGGGCCTGAGGCAAACGCATCCTCCTCCTACCTCCCACTTGACCTAGTTACTTTCTCTGGCTGGTGCAGTACAAAAGTCAGTGTAGATTTTTAAAAGAACTGTTTTAAACAATCACCAACATTGATTATATAAGACCTGTCTATTTCTGTCGCAAGTCTAACCCAGAGTTCATCGAGCCCCCACCCAAACACAAACTAACCACGTCAAAGCAATCATGCAACAGCAGGATCGCACCTGCAGGAGCCAAATGACGATCCAGCGTGAGGTGACCTTCCTCAGGGAGCAAAGCCTCACTTCCGAAGCACTTGAAAATCACACATATATGGGTGCTAACTGGGTTTATCACAACCTGTGGCGATGTTTTTCAGCGACTAATTTAATTTAAAATCAGTTAAGGTGGACACTTGGTTCACTATTTTGATTGACCAACAGACTTGGCAAGCTGTTATGCGGACTCCTCTAGCTCCACACTTTGTTCAGAGTTGCGCTCTGAGTTTGATACCAGATGTAAAACGAACAAACACACACAAAAAAACCCAACAAAATAAAAAACAAAGAAAAAGAAACATTTCTTTTACTGTAAATTTTGCCATCATTTGGATGGACTCTGAGAAATTACTTCGACCAAAATATTTTACTCAGTTGCCAGTTACACAGGGGGGCAGATCAATCTTGATTGATACTTGCAGCAAACTTAAGCTTTCGGTTTTGTTTTTAAATCACTTGGTGTGACTTTATTTTTTGTGAAACACAAATTCTGTACTCAGGGAGCACAGTTACCCATAGGGTTAAGACACACCCTCTGTAGTCCAGCTGACAGGGCCTCGCTTCCCACTTCCAAGGCCAGAGGATCATTAAAGATTATTCTATCCCAATGTATACTTTCCTAAGGCAGCTTTCTGGCCAGAAGAGTCGATCCCTATTCCTATGACAAAGAATCAGACTGAATACAGAGATACTCACACCCATGTGGTTGGGGAAGACTGGGCTTTGGCACAGAGGAGTGGGATGGGATATTAGAACTGCATTGTTAAAAGCAAGAGGTAAAATGCAAGTTGCATGTGAAATGGCCTACTTTAGTATTTCTGAGATATGAGTAAAACATGACCCCTTTTAAAGGGAAAAAATTTCTTTTAGACCCTTAAGGGTGCATCTGCAGATGATCCCAGTTTGAGAAGCACTGCCCATATTAATTTACAAGGATTTTCTCCACCGCTCACATGTAACAGTACCTATTAATACTTAAGAGTTTTCATTTCAATACAATGCTTATCACAGTACTTTCAAAAAGGCATGTTAAACAGTTGTTGTACCCGGAAAACCACATCCTTGGGCTGCTCCAGGCCATTTAAATCTTTCTATGAACGGTTTGTTTTTTTTGTTTTGTTTTGTTCTTTGTTTTTTCCCCCCAGCTTTTCCCAATGTGTCCTTGTAGGTGTTAAATTATTTAGTGTTAATGCTAGTATGGTGCTGGGTGCACACTAGGAGTTTCTAAAACAGTGGTTGAACTGCTGCTGTTTGATCACAATCCCAGCCACTTGAAAAGAAGCCCAGTGCTGAATATTAATTAACTCAGTCCTCCGTTCAGCAGCACTCACCTCAAGCACCCAAGAGCACACCTGAGAGTGGTGTTAATTAAATCACATCGAAAGTGGAGTGAGGGATCTAAGGAGCCCGTGGGACTCCTCAAGGTGTAAACTAGCCTCTTGGATTCTGCAAAGGCAATAAGATCAAGTCAGACTTGAGAACCTTATTTATATATTGATGGGGGTGGCGGTGTGGGGGGATCGGAATTAAGTTCCTGAGTCTTGTAGTTCAGCAAAGTACTTTGCTCTTCTCTCTCCTCACTTCTATCCATCTCACTCTGTCCATCTTAACCCATACACTTTACTTCCTCTGAGAAGTTGGCACCCATATCAACCAAGAACTAAGGTAAGTGTCCCTTGGATATGATCACATGGCATTCATTAGGTTCCTGAAACACACGTTGTGTGCCCACAGCCTGGCACAGAGTAATCACTCAAAACATTAACATGTCTTCAGTGGTTGTGACCTCCTACCATGGACACCACATGTCCATATAATCATTAGCAAAGTTTCATGAGGTAGGCCTTATTTGTACCCATTTTTGTAGATGTGGAAACTGAGGTTTAGAGAAGTTAACTTGCTCAAGGTCACACTCCTAGGAAGAATTAGGGCTGAAATTCAAAATCATTCTAGCTCCAGAGCTTTTAACCACTGTGCCATTCTGCCTTCCAAATATTTGTAGAAAAAAATATTGTTTGATATATTTTGATAAACTTGAACAAAGTAAATCTACTCACAACTTACTTTTGCCAGCCCCAGCCTCTGGTTTTGTAAAGCCATTCAGTTTGGAATTGGAAAGCAGGAAGGTTTTTGCACACTAATAATTTAAAATAGGATTTATTTATTGAATAGATGTGTGCACATAACACAAAAATAAAAATTACAAAAGGAGAAACAATGAAAAATGAAATGTTCCCCTACTTGACGCCACCTGGGTCCCATTTCCTGGGGTAACCATGGAGATCTATTGTTACCGTGAGAGGCTGACCGAGAGCTATTATTTCATAAACTATGAGCCCAACCCAGTAACGTATCACTTCAGTAGGTCCTGACTAGTATTTACTTTTTAATGTCACTAAACAAAGTTAAAAAGACTTCAAAGGATCAGCATGAACCACATATAGCAAGGGTGCTGTTGTTTCACATAGCCTGTGTTTCAGTTTTACATGTAGGGCAAACATACGTCTGAGTCAGAGAATGTAAAATGTGACTCGACTCTTCTTACCATGGAGTAATGTTCAAAACAATTTGAAAGCCACCAACCTGGCAGATCCACCCAGTTGGAAATTATAAAGGCACTTCCACCTAGAGGCTTCTGCCCTTGCTTCCCATGAATCGTGTTGGAACTCAGCAGCCTGAGGGACCCAATAAAGCAGAAGTCATATCTTGTCCCTCATCTGTTCCTAGGCCTCAAGGGACTCCCATCCTAGTACGAGTAAAAGCCATGAGACAACATGTATTTCTATTTGTTTGCTATGTTAGCATCTTAAAAAAAAACCCAAAATCAAATTTGAGGGCAATCTAACCAAAAATGTGGGCTTTGCGATAGGACTCTAGGAAGGGACTTCAGAGAGACAGGACACACCCTTTAAAGCAGCTGAAAACGAGAATGCATATTCACATTTAGGGTCTATATATAGGACTATCTCTCTTAAAATGAAATTTATGGGACAATCATAAAATTCTCTGTGGAGAATCCTGGGGATACTTCAAGGAAACAGACACTCTTCAGGACGGCTGGCCCATTGATGGAGAGACCCAGACAGGCCTGCTGCTGCATCCACGAGAAGACACCCAGACAAAAACAAGCGGGCCTCCAACCGCATGCCCACAATCTACAGGTACAGAGCCAAAGGAGCCGCTTCTCACATGGGAAGTTCCTCTGGCCTTGGTGCAGGGTTGAGCAGCAGCAGGAACTTGGTGTTCCATGTGCATCTATGTGGGACAGACAGTCACAATCATAAAATAACAGGGCCAATTCTGCCCGTCTCAGAAATAGGAGCAGGTCTCAGCAGGAGAGTGAAGGATGGTGCCCCACCCTCTCCCTCCTTTCCCTCTCCATTTCTCTCCAGTCTCCTCTGGAGCTATGTGCTCCTAAACGTGACAGCTTTGTTCTCACAGGTCCATGGAGAGGCCCCAACTGGGACATGTCCTGGTGCCCCCATGAGGGCAGGAGTGACGTGACTCTAAGGTGGTAGTTTCTGGAAATCAGGGCGTAAAACTGTGGTGTATTTGTTTATTTGTTGGCTTGGTTACTGTCTGTCAGATACTTAAACTGTTATGAACAAGGACCTTATGTCTTGTTCTCTACCAGATTCTCAATGACAAGGATAGCATCTGACACTAAGTAGGCACCAAGTGAAGACATCTTAAATGAATGAATCAATCAATGGCCGACAACAGAGTGGAAGCTGTGGTAGCCACAGGCAGGTTCTGAAAGGTGAGTCGGCACGCCTCTGCCCCGGGAGGCAATCCTGTGTGTGCCCTCTCGGGTGGCTTACCAGTTTGACATGTGTTTGGCATAACTATTTTTGTGTGTTTACCAGGCGAAAAGAGATGGCAGGCAGAAGGAGGTACACGGGCAAAAGCAACAACACTTGCAGGGGCTCAGGACACAGCAATTACCAGGAATGACCAGGGTGTAACCTAAGACGGCAGGTGCCTAGGAGGGCAGGGCTGGAGGCCAGGCTGGGCGGGTGAGGTCTAGCTGTGAAGATGCACAATGTTAAGAAGTTTGCACTTTATTCTGTAGGCAACTGGAGATTCTGTGGCAGTTTGGAAGCAGAGACATGACATAATCAGGTAAATCTAAAAGCAGCATGAAAGAAGGATCAGAGAAGAGGAGGTTCTGTAATTAGGGAGGCTAGTTACGAAGCTATTACACATGTCCAGATTCTGAGATAATGAGGGTCAAGGCCAACATGTGGCTGTGAAGATAGGGAGGAAGTCCTGCAGGATAATTAAAGCAAGTGACCGGCTAGAAATGTGGGTGTGGATATTAGATACCGAGGTTGTATATTCAAACATTAGAGTCATATGGGTCCTGTTGAAGCTACGGAGGAAAATAAAAACACCCAATTGGAGTAGTAGGGCATTTTGGAAATCTGATGAAAGCATGTATTTTAGTCTCAAAGGCTCCACAATACACATCAAAAAGCCAAATAAAAGTCCGTGGATATTAGTTAAAAATGCCTGATCAAAAGGAAGAACGACAGAGAAAGAATGCCGCAGAATCTCACCCAAGAGGCAGGCAGAGGCAGACAATGGCCTCCAGTCTTTCTCAGCTGCTACAGAAACATTGACAACTGCCCATGAAAGAGGTTAGAGACACAGAAGAGGGGGTTAGAGGAGAGAATGAGAGAGAAAAGAAGAAATGTGTTCCTAAGGTCGGAGGTGCCTCAGATGACACTCGGAAGACTAACCGCATGGCAGAAGATGACGGAAGCAATGGAGCTAACTTCTAATATTTTAGATGTCTGGAAAGGACAAATCACTCAAGTAGGAGCAGCCAGAAAGTGTCATCAAAGCTCAGGTGGGCCGAGAAATAGAATGAGGTGCAAGTGGAGTACAGAGTTCTCAGGAAGCCGGAGAGGAGGAAGCTTCCAGGCCTGAATCAGGCCTCTTTCTTTACAAAACTCAGCAAGACTTGTTTCTCAAATTCATAATAATGAATTATTTAGTTCATTATTAATGTACTAATAGTTTCTATACTTATACACATAATGGACTGCAGGTATATAGGTGTGTGCAGCTGCCTACATGTGTTTAGCATTGTGTGTATTCACCAAATAGTCTGTCTACGTATACAGACATCTACATATAGTTATGCACATAAAGAAAGGCATATGTTTATCCACTTGGCATGCAGACATATGAGTATAGAGTGTAATTCTAGAAAAGTGTTATTTAATATTTATTAAATATCCACATGCCACTTCTATATATATGCTATGACTGAGGGCTTAGTTTTTTCTATCACCCCAAAGTTCATGGGGATTCTTTAGATAGATTTCTTTCTGGTCTCAGTATCAAGAAGAGTCCATCTTCTCTTGAGCAATTTTCTTTTCTTTTCTTTTCTTTCTTTCTTTCTCTTTCTTTCTTTCTTTCTTTCTTTCCTTTTTTTGTCTTGCATGTGACAGGAATTGAACTTTAGTTGGCCTTCCTTTTGAACATGACTGCTAGAAATCCAGGTGAAAAGTTTTTGTCCTACTTGAAGCAAGTGTATTGGACTCTATGGGGAGCATTTTTAGAGAATGACTTTCATTTATGGCTCCATTTTATGTATCTTATTTTTCACTGTACATTTCACATACTTCTCTTGTAGGTTATGCAGATAAGCTATCTTGAATTATCTTTTTTTTTTTAAGGACAAGATGGTGTAAACATAAGGCAATGTATAAATGAAGTTGCAGGGGGAGGCTTGAAAGTCCAAACATTATGGCTAGGAAGAGTCCTATTGTTGTGGCTGGAGTTATGGCATGTGACAATGACAGCGGGTGTCTTATCAGGACAGTCCAGCAGTGATTACAGGGAGTCCGATCTCAGCCCAGTCATAGTTCTCTTTGCTGTTTACTAGTTGTGTAATGGGAGGCATATTATTCTCTAATCTTTAATTTTCTCATCTTTAATATAGTGACCTCTTGGTATTTGGGGGAGATGGAGTCAATGAGGCAATGTACAAAAAGCATTTAGCAAAACTCTCTCAACCAACAGTAGCTCTTCCTAGCATCACTTGCAAGCAGGGGCTTAGGCCGCCATTCCTAGCCAGGGCTGCTGAAACAAAATTCTCTCCGCCCTTCCCCATCCCTGTCCCCCTCTCCCCACAGCTACACCTACAGATGCCAGGCAGCTGTCTCCCACTAGATCACGCTCCCAGAGTGCACCTCCACAGCCGCTGCCTCTTAAACGGTACTGTACACGTATCTCCAGCCCAGTCTTGCAAATTGTTACCAAGAAGACACCCAGAGACTCAGACTAAGGCATATCCACAACTTTGTATTAGTTTCTTACCCCGCCCCAGCTCTGAACTCTAATACATTCAAAAGAGGCCTGCCAAGGGTCAAGGGGTTGTCAGGATCCGGGACTGAAATGCAGGCCTGCTGGGGTCGTGGTGGTGGTGGTGGTGTTCTCCCGGGAGCCGAACTGCCGGGCTAAGCCGGTTCCCTTAGGCTCACACCTGCTCTGCAGGCTCGGGTTTGGTGGGATATAGGGCACCCGGAGCCTTCCCAGCCCTCCAGCTCCCCTTGGGACCGCAACCTTGGGCTGGGAGAGGTAGAAAGGAAGAGTAGAAGGCGAGGACTTGGAGAGGCGCTGGCCTCGGCGCACTACCGAGTACTGGGGGCAGGTTTCAGAGAAGAGCCGAAGAGCGCCACACATTTCCTACAGCCGATAACATCAGCGGGTGTCAGGTGGTTGGTGCCGGAGAGTGTCAGTGCGCGCGTGCGCGCGCGGGCAAGGCGAGAGGCCCTGTACTTAAAGTTTGTGCCTGCGGGTGCGCGTCGGGCGGGCTCGCCCGGCTCCGAGAGCGGCAGGTGGGCGGCCCGAAGGCGGAGAGGCCCGGGGCGAAAGGGCGCGCTGGCAGCAGCAGGGGCAGCGCGGCGGCGATGCGATGTGCCCCGCCGAGCCCGTCCAGCTGCGCTAGGTGAAGCGGCTCACGAGAGCGGCTACAGCCATGGGTACCTTGGGCAAGGCGAGAGAGGCTCCTCGGTGAGTAGGGGCCCAGGCCCTGGGAAGCACCTATTTCCTTCCTTGGGGCGGGGGCCATTGTGCGGGCAGCCCCCTGAGGCCTCTCGGGGATGGGAAGTGGGGCGGACGACACGGGGCCCTCCTTTACGGGAAGTTGGGGGCCGGACTGCTGGGGGCAGCAAGCTGGGACCTTGGCTGACCACCGGGGAGTCGCGCGCAAGGGACACAAGCTCAAGAGACGGACGCGCCTGGAGTGTCCAGCGCGTCGCAACCGGGAAATGGGGGAATGATCTGGGTTGTGCGGTCCGCGCGGCTAGCGTTCGCCCGGCAAGCTCCGGAATTGCACTGACAGACCTCCTCCCCCAACTCCTAGCTGCCACGCACCTGGGACTCCCACTCGCGGACTTTCCAGGTCGCCAGCCGGCACCTGCTGCGGGGGGCAGGGCTCCCGCAGCGCCACCTGGCGGCCTCTATGGCCCTGCGGATCCCGGAGGGCCCTGAAAGGCCAACTACGCTTGCAGCAAGCAAGGGGAGGTCAGCGAGTCATATAACCTTCTGGGTGGGAACGTCTACCCCACTGTGATTTTAGAGAGATGTTTTAGGAGCGTCTTGGCGTGAAATAAGGTGAAGAGTGACAGTGAGTGAAAAGGTTCTTGTCAGGAGAGAGAGGCTTGGAGGGGCCGGGTAATTTTGAGTTTATCCCCCAAAGGGCTGGAACCAACCACTGCTTAGACAGCACCCTGGGCTGGGCACGTTGTGCACTTCCCCACCTCCTTCCACATGGACCCTAGTGTGACTGTCGTGCCCAGCCCTCACAAGCATGACCAGTAGAGGCAGGAAGCTTTGCCCTGCTGGACTTTATAGAGCTAAAGGTTCTCTGCGTTTTTTTGCACCTGCCTTGTGTCCCTGAGCGCCCAACACTGTATCTTGCACTATATTGGGGGTGGGGGGAGCTTCAGTAGGTTAAACTGAGCCATTAAGGAGCTGGGGAGGGGACAGGACAGGAAGGAATCCTCACTAGAAGCCACCTTCCACTGCAAAGAAAGTTGTGGAAGTTTCCATTATAAGTTGAACTGAGGTAACTTGTGCTTTGAGAGGATTTCACTTGAACCAGTCTGAATTTTGAGGGTCTCCTTCAGCAAACTTAATGGAGCCTTTGCCAATTTTAGCCTCAGAAAACACCTTCAAGTTAATTTATTTTTCCTAGGGGTTTGTTTGTTTGTTTAATTCACCAGGGAGCTGACCAGGAAACATTTGGCTACTATTGTTTAAAAATACGCCTTTGCAGACTAGAGGCTGTTCGGTCCATGGATTAAATTACCTTCAAGAACTGCCTATAATAAAGCATTTTATAAATCTCTGTCTATAGCCATTTATCCAGAAGAGACAGTTTTGGGGGTTTGTCACAAGCAGCAGCCAGTCAAGGAATTGCACGGCAGAAGAGCTGAGTTCCCTAGGTTATGGTGCAGATAACCCCCACCTACCTAGACCTTTCAGGTTGCAGTTTGGTTTTTAGTAGTTTCTCTTATCCCTGGTTTCTCATGCCGCAGACCTCGACTCTGTCTGGGCTCCATAGTTCCCAGGTTGCATCTTTCACCAATCGCCAAATACTCCCTTCCAGTTCTTTCTGCTTGAATGTACCGCAGTCCCTCCTAGTTCTGGTGAAAGCGTCTCATTTGTGAACCAAAGTGGCCTCCCCTACTGCTGACATGAGGAACCATTACTAGAATTAGAGCCAGGGCTGTTTTTGGAGTCCTCAATGGTCAATGCCACGGACTGAGAAAGTGGAATTTTCCTTCTATGCACCGACTGAGATACTGAGGTAGACGCCTCCTGGCCCCATACAGAGGAAAGAGCTGTATGTGGAGGCTCCACCTCTGGTTGCAGGTACCTCTTCTCCAGGGCCAGGGAGAAGTGATGTGGAGGGCCTAAGAGAAAAAGAGACTTGTGCTGAGAAGACCTTTATTTTTCTCTTTTCCACCTCTGCCTTGGGTAGAGATCTTAGTGATAAAAAGGCAGCAGGTAAGGCAGAAAGCTAATTACTCCCAGCACCTGACAACCAGCCCCAGGTTCTGAGATTGTTGTTGCTTCCGGAAGGGGAGGGAGCACAGGTAGGGAGCAAGACAGGGGCACAGGAGGCCTGGCTTCTACTTGTCTCGGCACTGGTGGCCGATCCCATGGCCCTACTGAGCCTGGGTCCCCGCACCTCTAGTGGAAGGGTTTGGATAATGACCACGGAGAGTCCGTGCAGCCCTCGGGTCTGAGGACTGTTCCAGAAACTTGCAGAAGGAATAGAGCCCAAGACTCAGCCTTTGTATTATCAGCTATGTTTTAGGAGAATGTTACCTTTGTTTTAAGCTGAATTGACCATTCCAGCCTCTCTTGCTAATTCTGATGTAGTGAAAGGTGCACAGTTCCAGGCACAGTAACTATTTATTAAGCAGATAGAGCCAGAGGGGCTCTCAGTACTAATCTCAGATCTAGAACACACGAGTTGTACTAGGCTATGTCATTTACCTCTTTTAGACTCAGTTCCAACATCACAAAGTGGAGATAAAATCTCTCTGGGGTGTAAGCTTTAAAGAACACGTAAACCCCCAGCACAGTGCCTGCCTGTCCTCGGCACTCCGTCCACGGTGGCCATTATCCTCTCATTTTCAGCTACCGATCTGATCCTGGGGCTATTGCAGGTGCCGGGTAAAAGTCAGTAACAGCCTGAAGAAACTCGATCACGTCCTGTAACACCAACTTCACCTTTTGGAAATCACTGCCTTGGAGTAGCAGACCCCCAATAGCCAGTTGCTGGTTCTGTCTCATTGGACCCACCAGGTCAAAACAGAGCCCCACAGCCGCTGCAGCCCAGCACCCCGGAGCGATCCTGAAATGCCACTGGCAGGGCAGGGTGTTCCCTGCACAAGTCCGGCTGTGCACTGAGTAGCCCCACAGTTCACTTGTCTTTTCGCAGGGTGGTCTCCAAAGTCCCCTGAGTGCCCCTGCATTTTATTTTGATCTCAGCACTTCTTCGGCCCCTTCTGGGTGAGATGATATCTTGTCAGAGCAGCTTTCCCCAACACTCCACCTGCAACCGATTCCCCCTCCTCTGAGAATATCACACCCCTTACCCATGGCACTTGCAGATTGATAGTTATCTTTTCATGCTCTGGGTTGGATTCTCCAACTAGATTTTTGTATTAAAGAACTATGACCTCTATACAGCAACAGCTAACATGTAATTAGTATGTTTTACAGTTTGCAGAGTGCCTCCTTATAGGCTGTCTCACTGGTCTTCTCTGACCTATGGAATGAGCAAGTACTGAATAATTGATGCCCTCATGTGTCTATCAAAGTATATAGTGAGTAGCTAACGTATAGATCTGAGATGTATTTACTTTTCTCTTTTTCTTGACTCCTTTTTGTAAACTATGAAATAACCAGGTCACAGTAGGGAGAGGAGAATTGACTATGTGCTCAAAGAAGTTTCCAGTGACAACACCTGCCACTAATAAACCTTCAAAGATTGCACAAATGTGTCTCTGTGTGTTTATCTCTTCTAATGAAAACAAAATGCTTAATCAATCTTCGTGTATCATTTTGCAAACGACTTATACTGAGAGGTCACGGCCAAAGGTAAAGCAAGGTGAGCGTGGACAGCAGTGACCGATAGGACCCCTGAGCCGTCCTATACCCAGGCTCGCTCTTTGGGATTCAGTTCTGGAATAAAGCTCTCTTGAGCTCTGCTCCCCACCCCCACCCTGGCCCCCAATAGGTAAAAACCCAAATACAGACTTGATGGACTGATGTTTAATGATAAAAATGACTCATGGTGGTTTTCTGTATTATAATTAATGAAAAACCGAATCTTCAAACCAATAGAGATTTGTCAGAAAGGCAGGACTAACTTAAAATCTAAATACCACCACCCTCACCCCCTGCACACCGGTCCTCAGTCTTTGACATTTCCCCCCAAAGGCCTTTAAAGATGTTTCTGAGGCCAGCTGGGCTTTTACAGCCTCTCTGCAGTTGTTCACATGAATGAATTTACCTGAAGATGGGACCACTTGAAACTTAATTCCTAAGACCCAAGTCCATGACGCTGAGGCTAAAATTTAAAAATTACTGTTAGGAGCTGAGGACGGCCAAGGCAGGCCTGCCGCTGCCTCTGCCTCTCTACTTTGGGAGATGGAGACAGCGGGTCAAAGCAGTCCTAACCCCAGGGGGACAAGCCCTAATTGCAACCCTGAAATCTCACCTTGTTATTTGCTTTGGGAGATGTCTCTTTAACAGCCAACCAGTCAGCTTGGTGCATGTGCCAAGTGGGAGGGGTATGTCTTCTATCAGCCCAACTCCCAGGATTAATTGTGTTATCTCTACTCCTTGCCTCTCCAGTCTGCCTTCAGAGCGTGGAGCTGCCAGTTTGTTGGTGCCCTGGCTGTTCTGCGTGCACTCACTGACTCCTCTCTTTCCTCAGGAAACCTTCTCATGGCTGCAGAACTGCCCCTAAAGCAAAACTAGAGGCGAAGCCAGCCAGCAGCCCCATCCCCTCCCATCCCAGCCTGGCCCAGATCACCCAGTTCCGAATGATGGTGTCTCTGGGACATTTGGCCAAAGGAGCCAGCCTGGACGATCTCATCGATAGCTGCATTCAGTCCTTTGGTGAGTTGGCTAACTGCCCACTTGCATTAAAAAAATCACTGTATTACTTTGTTTTTCCTTAAAAAGTGTGTTATAGAATAGCAACCTAGATTGCATTTTGGCTTTAAAAATAGCTTTTGAGCCTTTGAAACGTTGGAGACAGTGTGCAGTGCCTATGGCACATGACTGTGTGGGCGTAACAGGTCGTGATGAGAGGTGCGATTTAAGTGAGAAAAGTTACTGTGGAAAGTTTGCATTTCCATTTTTCTTTGCATGGAGGTTTCTCTTGTGAAAAATATCATAAAATGCTATTGTGCTTTTGGTACTTTGACTTTTTGTCCTTGTATTCTTGGAGCACACAAGAACTAGGTTACATGAGCAACCACTGTTATCAAACAGAAATTTGAAACTCTTTGAATCATTTGGACAAAAAGTCTTAATAGTTCCCTTTACACTCTGGATGGTCATTATGATGGAATAGGAAAAGATTGGGTAAAGCCAGAATGTCTGGGACTGGAAGATACTGGTTAATAAGAGTTGTGATTGGGGGTCGGAGACCTGGGAATGACGCAGACAGACTCACGTCAGCAGCGAGCTCTCTAGACGCCGGACTCCGTCATCACCTGAGGGGTGCAGATGAAGGATGCAGACCCTGGTGCGTCTGGCAGCAGTTATCTGCCAAGAGGCACTATTTTTTAAAGTCTTACAAGCACTGTGTTTCTTTTGATTGTTATTTGTGAAATAGCGATTGAAAGGTACTCAATATTTGCTCCCTTTAGAAAAAGGAATGGTTAAAGTTGATGGAAAAGTCATAGATTTCCAGAGTCGCTGCTCCCCCCTCAACCCCCCCCCCTTTGAAGCCCTCCTTCTCCCCCCATGAAGCAGATGAGCACCAGTGGCCCAGCGCAGAAGGGCCCGCCCCCAGAAGCCCCCTGGGGAAGCCTGCCCAGGTCCCAGGTAGCAGGACGTGCACATATGCTTGAACTCAGAACTAGGGACTGCTGGCCGGACTTGTCTAGTGCTTGGTCAGGCCTTATTTCTAGAATTGGGAAAGACTGGACATTTCAGAGATGCTTATTTAGTACACTTTATTACAACATGGAAAGATGATTTCCACACTGGTTTAAAACAATGATCTCAAATGTTAGTGCAGAACCACTTGGAGGTTTTCTTTATAACACAATTGCTTGGACGCCTGCCCCCCAAAGTTTCTGCTCCCGTAGGTCGGGGTTGGAGTCCAAGAATTTACATTTCTAACAGGCCACCTGGTGTTGCTAATGCAGCTGATCCAAGTACTGCACTTTGCTGTATTGTTTGTGGTAGACTCTGTAACTTGGAAAAGATGGAGCATTTTTATTGCTGGTTTACCCTTAAGTTTTAGATTTCTATTTACTTACACTTTATTCTTTCTGTTAAGGATGAATTTGGGAGCAGAATGAATGGTTTTCTATTTCAAAGAAATCTCCTTAGAAAATATGCATTTAAGGAGATACGCTAGGACTCAGTGGAGACTGGAGGAAGGGCAGCTATGATAAGTTCTTCTGTCACCTTGTTCCTGCTTCAACAAACTGCAAAGTCCCTTGCACAGGCCTGGTAGTCATATTTACTGGTCGTTAGCAGGGCACTATGACTATTTCATGAATAAAGACTTTTATTCCCTTTCCTTTTCACTATTGAGAAAACAGTGACCAGCAATGTCTTTGTCGCACCTCCTTTCTTTCTCCCATACCAACCATGTAGCCACTGGCTGAGCTCAGGGCTGCTTCCCTAACCTTCAGATAATCGCAACATCGCCCTGAAAACGACATGACCCATTCTGAAGTCCTTCCCGGAAAGGACCAAGCCTAATCCACTCCCTCCTGAAAAAATCCTACAAGGGCAAAAGATACATTATTTCCTGGAGTATGCTGACCGTTAAAGAAGTACCTTAAAATCCCATTGAGTCTAACAGTCTTTTATGCATTATCAGGAAGCGCTGATTAAGTCCCTGTTTGTCCCTGATGCTGTGCTGGGCGGTGCGTAAATGAGGATTACAGGGACTGAACCCCTGTTCCATTATTAGAGTTTAGAATACCTGAGAAGTGCATTGTTCAGGAGAAAAAAAATAGATACAAAAGACAGGGCAATAATAAGTTAAGGGCGGCAAGAATAAATTCTTTACACCCCATAAAGTTTGAGTAAGTTCACTTCAATACTGCCACAGACTTTACAAAGGGGCAAAATAGAGAAGATACCTTAGGTCCGGAGGGAACGGGAGACAGCACTTTGCCTGCGATTTTGAGGCGTTTATCAGTGGACATGTCTAGGTCGGGGAAGGGAGTGGCGCTGAGGCACGGAGGTCCGTGGGGCTGGGGAATGACAGCAGACAAAGAACATCCCACAGCCTCATGCTCCTGAGAAGCAGTCAGAGAATAGGATGGAGTGAGATTAATGTTTCTCTTGAACTTGATCTCACTGGTTATTTTCTCAGCCTTGTATAGAAAAGTTGTTCTATAGAATAAAGTGATCTAGTTTAGCTTTTTTGTTAGAGTTTTAATGCTGTCTGTTTAATAGCCATAAAAAAACAGAGAGAAACAGTACAGGGGTTTGGGAAACGGTGCTTATTTTTCAGTAATCTCTTACTTCAGACCTTGAATTTCGCCACTTCTTCCAACTTGGAAAAGAAAGAAAAAAATTACTTTGGCTAATTAGTTAATGCACACTCTCCTGCTTTCCCAATCTCCCCTTCATGTAGTTGCTTCGAAGAGGTTTGAATTGGCTAGAGCTATGCTGTCCAAATACGGTGGCCACTATACATGCGGCTATGTACATTCCAATTAATTACAATTAAATCAGGTGTAAAAGTTAGTTCCTAACCTCACTAGTCCTATTTCAAGTGGTCAACAGCCACAAGTGGTAACTGCCTATGAACAGAGTCAATAGGAAATATTTCCATCATTGCTGGACGTCCGTTGGGCCTGCGGGACAGGGTAGGTGACTGACTTGGAAGGGAGGAGCAACAGGCCAATTTTTCTGGAAACGGTGGGATTTGCATTTTTCTAGCACCCCTTGGTGATAATCTGAATACCCCTGAAGGCATCATGGGCATTTGGCAGCCTTAACTCTCTTGAGTATTATTAACCATTTGTTACCACCCACACTGTACTCAGAGGATGGACTTATTACAATGCTTTTAAGAATGGGCGATCAGTGTGTACAAATTAAGGGGACTCATGAAGGCATGTGGCAGGCCTCCCAGTGTCACATACAAGGTCACAGATTTGTGATTAGGAACTCAGAGTATTGAGTCAGTTCATTGCTTTAACCATGAAGCAACCCACCCCCACCTCTGTTTTATTAATTGGAGGTCATGCTTTACATTCTCAGCATATTATTACAAATTAAGCCTCTCTTCAGTGGAGCATAATGAGGCAAATCATCACAACCTGGTACATTTATGTCAAATGTACATGAATCACACCATCTGTCTCAGAGGTGGGAAAGACCTATGAGATCATCTAGGCTTTTTAAAACGTTTTCACTCTATGAGAGGGCTGCCAGCATTTGTGACCCAGCGGAAGGCTTCAGATGTCCAAATTCACTAATGTCCTTTTCTGAGTGCAAAACAACTTCTGACAGCCAAACGTATCCCAGAAAGGGACTGTCTGCAAGCAGCTCTCCTGCTCCCCAGCGGCGCGTGGGAGGAAACTCTACATCTTTGTCTTACCTGTCAGTGTGAAGGGAAATGCAGCTTAGCCTAGTATCTTATATTTTAGAATGTTGTTGCTCTTTCCACCCTTGGAATTCCATATGTATTGATTTCTTTTAAACTCAAAACAACTCTGAAATAGGCAGGTGAAGCGTTATTGTCTCCTTCGGAGAAACGACACAATAAACTGGCCTCATGTCCCTAGTTTAAGGAGAGAACATGCTGCGCACATTCTTCTTCCTCTGTCCCCAGCAGCCACCTGCAACCTGAGTCGGGCATGCTGGGGTCCCCCTCCTGGGACAGGCCTCCCTCGGTTCAGGGGAAACCGCGTGCCACACAGAACAGGCCTGCACCTGGGCTCACATTCTCTCCCAAATTAGAAACTAAAATCTATGAAATGTAAGAACCATATATTGGGCCCCATCTTTATACCAGGTGTCTGCCTGAAATTCTCTCTTGAACAAAGTGTTAATTGACTAAAATTATCATATGCATTGTACTAATGCTATCCAAAGACCTCCCAAACCAGAAATACCCGAGAAGTAATAGGTGTATTTCCCACACCATGGAGCAGTGGATGTTTAAAGCATTGTATAGACCTTAATTTATGAAGGCTAAAATGTTACACCTATTTTTAAAATCCAAGCCAAAGAAGGCAAACACACAGTTGTTGGGGCCACATGGTTCCCTCCGGGAAGGTCAGGCATCCCTTACCATTCTGCAACTTAGAGCCTATGCACCAAAGCGAGGTGCCCACAGGCAACAAGAGCATAAGGCCAGAAGCCGTGGGCAATGATATCCAAGGGCACTCGGACCCAAGAAAGGGCAACTCCAAGAAACAGAGCCAAGAGTAGGATCAGGGAGGTGCCCAAAGCCTTGGCCACTGTTGATGACAGGCCCTCCGTGAAGAAGACCACAGTCATCCCAGTCGCCTCCTTGGTGGAACCCCCAGTCACTGAAAGTCATGGCCACACAGTTGCACAAGTAAAGGATGGTCCTCTGGGCACACGCTTCCTAAGGCTTCTAGGCATCAGAGCAGCTCCCAGCCACGGCTGTCCTTAGCCTCTGGAGTGAATTAATTAACATTCTGTGATCAAGATGCTATTTATTCCCAGGAGCCTCTTTGCTGCATCTTTGACAGGCTGCCGTCGCCCCGTGCTCCAGGCTGGCGTGTCTGCCCTCTCATGGGTGTGGGTCACCGTGACAGCCACCCTTGAGAAATGCGAAGATGGGAAACCCCTCCTCTGTCTCATCTGTGCTCCTGTGGGGGGTATTCATAGCAGGCCTCCCACTGTAATAGAGAACAGAGGCAGTCAAAAATATTTATGCATGAGGTTGACAGTGTCTCAGGAATTCTGAGCATTTTGGTTCAGGAAGTTCATCCAGAGAGGCGAGATTGGCTGCTGAGAAGAGACAAGCAGACAGGCGGGTAGTAGACTGATGGTGGTTGGACACTTACTGTGGGCTCTATGGGCTGCTGGGCCTTTACCTGAATTGGTGCCATTGATTTTCACAACAACCCTGTGAGGTGGATGTTCTTTATTCTTTTAATTAATAGGAAATTGAAGTTCAGGGACATGAAAGAACCTAATAGGAAATTGAAGTTCAAGGACATGAAAGAACCTGTGGAAAGTGGCCCAGCTCATTAGTGAGAGAGCCACTGAAATCCGAACTCTGGGCATTTTTCTCTGAGGCTTACATTCTCTCCGTTCTACCGGAGACTCTCCAGCCTTAACGTGAGCAGAATCCTGAATTATGGGGCAGGGGGTGGCGTTCTACGTGCAGATTCCTGAGGGTCCACTCCAGAGATTTCCGTTCGGCCAGCAGCCACTGTGGTTTTGGTGGAGGTGACACGTGATCTGATTCTGAGAAATAGGGTCCCATGGCACGCTTGCTTCCTGGACGCCCCAGAGCATTTTCTTGGATTTTCTAGGAAAACGTGGAAAACCGGAAGGGTACAAATCCACTGAGAAACAACAGAGCCAAGTCGGGTTTTCAATTCCCTGAACTAGAAAAGCACGTGGTGAAGCCAGCCACCTGGGTGTCTCTAAAGCAGGCCCCAGATCTAATTAGACAACCCTGAACAGGCTTATGACCTTGGGCCCACTTCTTTCAGATTCTCCTGCTTTTCTATTCCTTCTCAACTATAGAAACTCCCTTCAAAACTTCCATCTTGTTCATCTTTGGCCATGGAAATAAATAGAATATGGGTGTCTGTTATTACTGTGGTTTCATTCTTTGCATTCAAAGGCCACATCCCTGTTCTGCATTTCTACCTTTAGGTTTGCTGTGGGGCTGTGGAGCCTTGCTCGCTAATGTATGTTATGTATGTATGCCCATCTCCCACGGGTCAGAGGCCGAAAGGAGGGCTTAGCTGCGGGGAGCGGTACGACAGGAGTGGGGGTCTGGAGAGGTGCTTCCAATGAGTACTTCTCCAAAAGTGCCCCTTGTTCAACAGACTTTTTTAAAGCCATTAGTTGACATGAGAGTTACTAAGTTTGTGATGGAAACACATTAGGTAATAGTGTGAAAGCAAAAGCCATGTATGTGCGCAGTAATTGACTGAAACAGCGGTGATTGGGCCACTGGAGACCCCTGGAGAAGGTCATCCAAAGTGCATGCCCCACCCCCAGACCCACCTCCTTGAGGTAGGACCTGCCCGTTTGTGCCTGGAGCAATTACAGCCACTGGGCATGGTGACTTGCTCGGCGGCAAGTCCCCTAGCTGGGGTCCTCCTAGAGTGGCCGTGAGGAAAACAGCAGGGGTGGCGGGCAAGGGGAAGCAGGGCCAGGGTCGCAGACACTCGGCCTGTGCAGACACGCAGGAAACCGCACTTGATTTAATGCTGTCACAGTCTTTGCAGATAGCAGAGTGTTAAATTTTCAGAAATTTTGTGAGCCAGCTATTAAACGCAGTCATCATTACAAATTAAATTGTATAAATTTACAAGATAAATCCTCAAAAATCATTATTTTCTACTATGGTACCATATTTTACTGTCATCTGTGCTCTTGAGATTGTCTGTTGACATTGACTATGTTGGGAGTATTTACATCGTGGAAATGGACAAGTACTGCTGACCAGGGCTTCCTCTTAAACCCCAAGATCACACCGCTTTCCCCGGCTGCACGGGTGCTTAGACAGCGAAGTGTCGAGGAGGGAAGGGAAGCTAAACCTGGAAATTTAATTCTGTATCACCGAATTAGGAGGAGGGACTCTTTGCTATTGTTTTGTTTTTTCATCTAAGTATCTTATGAAACAACTCTCCATGAGTTCTTTGAAAACAAAGAACATTATACCTTAGAGAAAAGGAACATTATACCTTAGTGAAGTTGAGAAATTTTCTTAAAAAAGTGACAGTAGAAGTTAAAAGCTAAGACTGAGATTCTCAGTCTGGAGTCAAAGTTATCACTCTGGGGTTTTTTTGTTTGTTTGTTATTGTTGTTGTTTGTTTTTTTTAATTTACCTCCTCTGGAAAGTCTCCATGGTTTAACAATCCCGTATTTCTGTCCTCCTAGACTTCAATTTTGTGAATTTCTGTTCTACATGTATTATATGCTGTCTCTATACATGTATACATGCTGTCTACATGCATTATATGCTTTGTTTCTGACTCCATCTGTTTAATCATTTGCCTTTATTTCATGCTACATAGTAACAGGTTTGCTAGATAGATAGATAGATAATATATGTGTCTCCAAGCTTTTGTTGAGTACATTTCCATAAGTTTGTTTGCTATATTTCCAAAGTTGTGAACTGTCTGTTCATATCCTTTACCTATTTACGACTTTCTATTCAATGTTTTTTTATTATTAGAGAGTTGCAAAAGCTTTTCATATTAAAAAAAGCTCATAACTCTTTGAATATCACTTGTTCCAAGCATTTTTTCCTTAGTCTCTTTTCCACTTTTATATTGGTTAGTGAATTTCAATGTATAGAAATTTTACATTTTTAATTTAATTAAACTTGTCCAAGTTTTCTGTTACCTTTGGGCAAGTGCACAAATGGCTTGAAAGAGTCTTCAAAAAAAATTCACTAAAGTCAAACACAGCCTCTCACACCACCACCAGCTGGCACACTGATACAGACGGGTTCCTAAAATATTCACCTAGTGGTGGCAGCCTGTGCAACAAGTACTACAAGGGGCCTGCCCTCCAGAAGATAATTCTGTTTTTTGGGGGGGTCGGGGAAGTCCCACCTTGTATACATATTCTTATTTAGTTCTCATTCTTTTCTAAGTTCTTGTATTTACAAAGACCTAATTGTAACTCAGCTCTTATATTTACTTCTTAAATAACTTTTAAAATTACTCATGCTCATTTTAGAAAACTTGGAAAATACAGACTAGCAAAAAGAAGAAAATTACAGCTATCCACTCTGCCACCAAGAGCAAGATAAGCATTGTTGGACCATCTTCCTAGATCCCATTTGTGCATATTCGCATGTACTGTAATCACATTAACTTTCCTATGGTAGATCACTGTAATTAACTCTGCTTTCCATAATTCACATTTTAAACAATTATGCTCTAAAATCAACATTAGTATTTATAAGGAGACATGCTAGCACAGAAAGTTGCTTATTCTATCCTAAAATTGATTTTAAAAAATAATTCTGGCATAATCCTTTCTTATATGGAACATAAAAATGAAAGTTGCTTGGCAACTAAAATTATTCCAATGAGGAATTAAACACATTACAAGAAGAGTAATTACTCATTTCTTCTCAAGGCCAAATGCTAAGTATGATAAGCAGGTAATTATAGTTATAACAAATGAAGGAAATTTTTAAAAAGCGCTTCCATTAACTTAAAATTTGAGGTGTGGGCTTTTTTTATGTATAGGAGAAGTTAGCTAGGTGTTGGGGAAGAGAAGCTTTGTGTTCGGAAACAATGAAAATATCTTGCGCCTTCATTAACTTTCTAAGAGACTCACAAAGTAGCAGCCAGGAAAGATGCATAACAGAGACCGAAGATGCTGCAGGATGCTGCCGTCTGGCGCCTCTCTGGCTGTTCACAGCTGTGGAGGACAAGGTGCGCAGTGGTGAGAGGGAGGCCAGTGGTGAGCTGAGCGCTGGGTCTCAGCAAGTGACGCTGGATTCACTTGATGATTTGACACTGCTTTAAACCCCAAAGAGAGAGCTCCCCACACTGTGCCTCAGGTCCCCCATTCTTCTCTGTCCCCAGTGACTTAGGGCCCTGTTACCTTGTCAGCAACCATCATCATCTACCTGAGGTGGGCATAGCTTCAGTAAACTGAGAAAGTGTGCCCTCAAAATTGCAAGGAAGATGGAGGAGGGTCCTCTCAGCTAAAAGAAACTCAAGGGACATTTCAACCTGTCATAGCATGCGAGCCTTTTTTTTTTCTATATTAGATTAGATTAGATTATTATTGGTACTTGGAAATATGTATGCTGACTGGATATTTGTTATTAGGAATTACTATTTTTTTGTTATAGGCGTGATGCATTGTATTTTTAGAGAGGCCTTATTTTTAAAAATATATAGTGAAATAGTTCCTGATGAAATATCATGTTTGGGATTTGTTTTACAGTAATGTGGAGGGAAAAGTGAACGGGATCACATGGGTCAAAATTGGCCATATGCTGATTATTGTTGAAGCTGGCTGAGTCCATGGAGTTTCCTTACATTGTTTTGCCTACTGTAGTATTTGCTTATAATTTTATTTTTAATTTTTGTTTTACTTTTCAATGACAGCTGACATACAATATCATATTAGTTTCAGGTATACAGTATAGTGGTTATATATCTTATGAAGTGATCACTCTGATAGTACCCATATGACAACATGCATAGTTACTACAATATTATTAACTATATTCCCTATGTTATACTTTATGTCCCTGAAGTTAATTTTATAACTGCCAATTTGTACTTCTTAATCCCTTCACCTCTTTTTCCCAGCCCCCTACTCCCCTCATCTGGCAAACCTCAATGTGTTCTTTGTATGTTTCTCTCTTGTTTTTTGGGATGGGTTTATCTTTTAGATTCCACCTATAAGTGAAATCATACAGTATTTGTCTTCCTCTGTCTAACTTATTTCAGTTAGTGTAACACCCTCTAGATCCCCCACGTTGTCACAAATGGCAAGATTTCATTCTCTTTTTTTATAGCTGAGTAGTATTTCATTGCACGTATGTACCACAACTTCTTTATCCATTGGTCTACTGATGGACACTTAGGTTGCTTCCATATCTTGGCTATTGCAAATAAAGCTGCAGAAAACATGAGGGTGCATATATCTTTTCAAATTAGTGTTTTGGATTTCTTTGGATACATACCCAAAAGTGGTATTGCTGGGTCATCCGGTAGTACTACTTTTAACTTTTTGAGGAAACTCCATACTGTTTTCTATAGTGGCTGCACCAATTTGCTATCCTACCAGCAGTTCACGAGGATTCCCTTTTCTCAGCATCTGTCCAGTGCTTGTTGTTTGTTGATTTACTGATGATGGCCATTCTGACAGGTGTAAGCTGTCTTCTGATTGTGGTTTTAATTTGCATTTGTTTGATGATTAGTGATGTCGAACATCTTTTCATATGTCTGTTGGACATCTGTATGTCCTCTTTGGAGAAGTGTCTATTCAGATCCATATTTTAATTGGGTTGTTTGTTTTGTTTTGTTTTGTTTTTGGTGTTAAATTGTTAGAGTTTATTATACATTCTGGATATTAACCCCTTATCTGATATATTACTGGTGAATATCTTCTCCAGTAGGTTGTTTTTTTTTTAAAAAAAATTTTAATTTATTGAGGCCACACTGGTTAATAAAATTATATAGGTTTCAGGAGTACAATTCTATAAAACATCATCTGTATATTGTATTATGTGTTCAGTACCGAAAGTCAAGCCCCCTTTAATAACCATTTATTCCCACTTTACCCTCTTCTGTGTCCCCCACCCTCCTCTCCCTCAGGTAATCACCCTACTGTTACCTGTGTCTGTGAGGGTTTTTGTTTGTTTAATCCCATCACCTTTTTCACCCGGTCCCCAAACCCAATCCCTTCTTTTGCTCATTACATTCCATATATAGGTAAAATCATGTCACACTTGTCTTTCTGACTGGCTAATTTCACTTAATACCCTCCATGTTTATCCATGCTGCCACAAAAGGTAAGATTTCCATCATTTTTGCAGTCCATTGTGTAAATGTACTACAGCTTTCTTATCTACTCATCTGCTGATGGGCAGTGGGACTGATTCCAAATCTTGGCTCTTGTAAATAATGTTGCGGTGAACATAGGGGAGCATATATTCTTTCGAATCAGTGTTTTCTGCGTTTCTTTGGATATATTCCCAGAAGTGGAATCCATGGGCCATGGGGAAGTTCCATTTTTAAGTTTTTGAGGAAAATGTTTATTTGTTGCTGGTTTCCTTTACTCTGCAAAAACATTTTAGTTTGATGTAGTCTTGTTTTTGTTTGTTTGTTCGTTTGGATAAGGACACATATCCAAAAATATACTGCTAAGACTGATGTCAAAGTTTACTGCCTGTGTTTTCTTATAGGAATTTTATGGTTTCAGGTCTTACATTCAAGTCATTAAATCATTTTTGTTATATTTCTTGTATGTGGTATAATAAAGTGGTTTAGTTTAATTTTTTTACATCTATCTCTTCAGTTTTGCCAACACCATTTATTGAAGAAACCGCCTTTCCCCTATTGTACATTTTTGCCACCTTTGTCATAGATCAGTTGACCATACAAGTGTGGGTTTATTCCTGGGCTCTTCATTCTGTTGAGCAACAGTGGTTAAAGTGGACATCCTTTTCTTGTTCCTGATCTTAAAGAAAAATCTTTCAGTTTTTCATCACTGAGCATGATGTTAGCTGTGGGTTTGTGTTATGTGGCCTTTATTGTGTGGAGGTATGTTCCTCTATTCGTACTTTTTTGAGAATTTTGATCATAAGTGGATGTTAGATTTTGTCAAATGGTTTTTCCACTGCATCTAGTGATGTTGTTCTTGTGATGTTTATCCTTCATTTGATTTATACGGTGTATTATCACATTAATTGATTTACAGACATTGAACCAACCTTGCTTCCCAGGAATAAATACCAATTGATTTTGGTGTATGGTCTCTATAATGTACTGCTAAATTCATTTTACTAATATTCTGTTGAGGATTTTTGCATCTGTGTTCATCAGGGATACTGGCTTATGTCTTTTTTTCATTTGTTTGTTTGGGGGTTTTTTGTAATGTCTTTGTCTGATTTAGGTTATGCAGGTAATGCTGGCCTTGTAAAATGAGTTTGGGAGACTTCCCTCCACTTCAGTTTTGAGAATGATAGGTATTAATTTTTTGAATAACTGGTAGACTTCATCCTGGTTCTGGACTTTTGTTTGTTGGGATTTTTTTAAATTGATGATTCAATTTCATTTCTAGTAATTGGTCAGTCCAGATTTCATGTTTCTTTCTGATGCTGTTTTGGAAGATGCCGTTGTTAGGAATTTATCCATTTCTTCTGTGTTGTACAATTTGTTGGCATATAGTTGCTCATAGTATTTTCTTAAAATGTTTTTTATTTCTGTGGTCTCATTTGTCACTTTTTCTTTTTTATTTCTGATTTTATTTATTCAGGCCACTCTCTTTTTTTCTTGATGAGTCTGGCTAAAGGTTTATCAATTTTGTATATATTTTCAAAGAACCAGCTCTTGGTTTCATTGATCTTTCCTATTGTTTTTTAGACTCTATTTTGTTTATTTCTGTTTTGATTTTTATTATTTTCTTCCTTCTATTCACTTTGGGTTTTGCATTTTCTTTGTTTCATAGTTTCTTTAGGTATAAGGTTGGATTGACTATTAGAGCTTTTTCTTGTTTCTTGAGATTGGCCTGCATTGCTTTGAATTTCTAGTTTAGAATTGCTTGGCTCTGACCATCACGTCCATCAATATTTGCCTTATAAACTTAGGTGCTCCTACATTGGGTGTGTAAATGCTTACAATAGTTACAGCCTCCTGTTGGATTGACCCCTTTATCATTACGAAACGCTCTTTGTCTCTTGTTACAGCCTTTGTTTTAAAGTCTATTTTATTTGATATAAATATTGCTTTTCCAGCCTTTTTTGTTTCCATTTTTCAGGAAATATCTTTTTCCATCCCTTTACATTCAGTTTGTGTTTTTTTCTTTCTGAAGTGGGTCTTTTTTAGGCAGTATATGTATGGGTCTTTTTTTCCCCCTTTAATCCATTGAGCCACCCTATGCCTTTTGATTGGAGCATTTAGCTCATTTATATTTAAAGCAATTATTGATAGGTATGTAACTATTGCCATTTTATTGTTTTCTGATTGTTTTTGTAGTTCTTCTCTGTCCCATTTTTTCCTTGCTCTCTTCTCTTGTATGCTGATGACTTCTTATACGGTTGTGTTTGGATATCATTCTCTTTTTTTCCTTGTATATGTCTTCTAGACTTTTGGTTTGTGGCTACCACGCACTTCATATATGCCAAGTTATGTTTATAACTGTCTATTTTAAGTTGATGGTTGCTTAAGTTTGAACACATTCTAAAATGGCTACAATGTTTTCTCACCCCTCCATGTTTGTTTTTTGTAATTATATTTTACCTCTTGTTTGTATGCTTGTGTATATCCCTTAACTTACTGTTGTAATTACACATGACCTTCCTACTTTTGCCTTTCAACTTTTGTACTAGCTGTGTAGTTGGCCGATCTACTGCTTTTACCAAATTTTTGCCTTTGTCAGTGACAAATCTTTTCTGTTTTCTTACTCATATTTTTGATCATTTCTTTTCTTCCTTAAAAAGTCACCTTAACATTTATTGCAATACTGATTAAGTGATGATGCACTCCTTTAGCTTTTTCTTGTCTGGAAAACTCTTTATCTCTCCTTTGATTCCAAATAATAGCTTTACTTGGTAGAAAAATCTTTTTTGTAGGTCCTTGCTTTTTATCACTTTGAATATTTCATGCCAGTCACTGTGGCCTGCAAAGTTGTTATTGAGAGGTTATCTGGTAATCTCCTTAATTGCTTTTCTCTGGCTACTTTTAAAGTTCTCTTTATTTTTATCTTTGGCATTTTAATTACGATGTGTCTTGTTGTGGGCCTTTTTGGAGTTATCTTGTCTGGGACTCTCGGAACTTCCTGGATTTGTATTTCTGCTTAGGGAAGTTTTCTGTCATTATTTCTTCAAATAGGTTTATAATCGATTGCTCTCTTTCTTCTTCTGGCACCCATGTGCTGCTAATGTTGGTGTGCTTGATGTTGTCCCAGGGTTCCTTTAAATGATACTCATTTGTTTTATTTTATTTTTTATTTTTACTGTTCTAATTGAGTATTTTCTCCTATCTTTTCCTCAAGATTGCTGATTCTATCCTATACTTTATCTAATTTGCAGTTGATTCCATCTAATGTATGCTTCATTTCAGTTACTGTATTTATGTTTCATTTCTGATTGGTTCTATTGTCATGTTTTCTTTCTCTTTGTTGAGGTTCTCACTGGGTTCATATGTTCTTTCCCTAAGTTCATTGAGTATCCATATAACCAGCGTTTTGAACTCTGTATCTGATAGATTGCCTGTTTCCATTCTGTTAGGTTTTTTTTCTGGAGTTTTGTCCTCTTTTGTCTGGAACATGTGTTTTTGTCTCCTCACTTTTGCTGACTGCTTGTATTTGTTTCTATGTATTGATATTGGGTAGATGTGCTACATCTCCCTGTCTTGACAGAGTGTCCATATATGGGAGGTGTCCTGTGGAGCCCAGTGGTGCAGGCCCCCTGGTCTCTTGACTCAGGCGCTCCAGGGGTATCCCTTGTGTGGGTTGTGAGTGTCCTTCATCGTAGGATGAGCCTCAGTTGCTGTTTGCATGTCAGCAGGTAGTGCTGGGCCTCAGTCTGTCTGATTGTGAGGGCTGGGCATGACTGCAGCAGGCAATCTGTCTTGTGGGGGCTGAACCAATGGAGTAGGAGTTGCTTAAGTGGGTCACTTGTGCCATTCGACTCTCCTTCAGCTATGTTGGTTGCAGAGCTGGTTGGGTGGTGCCCTGGTGTGGTCGAAAGCCAGCACACAGTGCCCTTCAGTGTGTTGGTTTTGGAGCCTCTTGGGAGGAGCTTCAGTGCAGGCCACAGTCAGCCATCGCTTGTACTGGGCTTGGGTCTGTCTGGTAGGAGGGACGACTTGATCTGCACTTGGTTACTGTTTGTATTCGACTTGGAGGTGGCTAGGAGAGGCTTTTCTGTGAACCAAAGATGGCTGCCACTTGTGCCAAGCTTGGGACCCTTTGGTGGGCATTACAATGTGGGCTGAAGTCAGCCACAATGTAGTGCCAGGCTTGTGGCCACTTATTTGAAGTTATGTTCCAAATCAAGGCTGGCTACTGCATATGCCAGTCTTGGGGCCACCTGCTGGAAGTTACAGTGCAAATGGAGACCAGTTACTGTTGTGTGTGGGACTTAGGGCCAATTACCAAGAAGTACAGGGCACACCAAAGCCAACCACTGCTTATTTGGGGTTTGTAGATTTGGGGAGACATTAGGAAAATCCTCAGCATGAGCCTAGACAGTTGCTTGTGTGGACTAGCTGCTGGAAGAGGCTTGGGTGGGTTGAATTGAGTGGGGTGGGGTCTCAGGGAATCACCAGGGTGGGGCAAACAGTGTTTGCCAGGTTAATAGAGACCCCAGAATTGGCACCTACCTGCACCAGTCAGCTGGGCGGGAAGGGACTTCATTAAGGGAACAGCGGTGCCCGCCAGCCCATCTGTCCCTGGAGAGAGCTCGCTTGCCCCCTGCCCCTCCCACCGTCTCCCTGAAGCTAGACAATTTAGTTACTCCCTCTGTATTTCTGGTGCTTCTCAAGCTGCATGCCCTGTGCTGGAGCTCAGAGTGAGTGAGCTTGTGAGTGAATGAATATGTTAGCAGGCTCCTCAAGAGGAGCACCACTGTCTCCATCAGCCCTCCATCTCACTTGAACACAATCTCTGCCAGTTTTCACAGCCAGATGTCATGGAGACTCCTCTTCCCAGCATCGGTAGCCCAGGCTGGGGAACCTGGTATGGGGCTGGGACCCCCTCACTCCTCAGGGGGTACCTCTGCAGCTGGGATTTCCCTCCCAGTTCTTAATTGCCACACGCTGGGTATGGGACCTGCCTGTTGCACTTCTACACCCTTCTTACCAATCTTGACATGGCTTCCTCTTTACAGTTATAGGAATTCCATTCAGCTAGTCTTCAGGTGGTTCTTAGAGATGGTTCTATAATTTAGTTGTAATTTTGATGTAATCATGGGAGGAGGCAAACTCAGCATTTACCTACTCCACCGTCTTGACCAAAAGTCTATTAATGTCCATAATCATAAAGAAGTGTCCTCAAAACCTAAGAAAAATAGGTAATTAAGAATTACAGAAAATTCAAAGAAATCTGTTGTTCTTGGTTTTTTTTGGATGATAAAGTCGAGTGCCATGTTTGTAATAAAGAGAGCAGAGTAAGGAATAAAATGGGGGACTTTGGTTACAAACCACTGAAGTAATTTATTCATGTCCTGCATTTAGCATCCAAATCTCATTAGCCCATTCCCTGCTCAACATTGAGATGTTGCATTTCTGGTTTCCAGAAAGACAAAAAATAAAAATAGAAATTTTAATCTCTAATATTATCAGAGGAGGGAGTAGTAGTTAAGTAAGTGAGAGAATGTAATGCTCTCCTCCCCACCCCACCCACTCCACACCCAGTTTTGAACAGGGAAAGGCCAGGGTTATGAGACAGCCTCAATTTAGCAAAGCAGTGAACAGATTGCATAGAAGGCCACAGGAGGCCACGTGGCATCATGGTCTTTGGAATCAAATTCTGACTCTACGAATTACCAAATATTGGCCTTAGGCAAATTATTTTACTGCAGTTTTCTCATTTGCAAATTGAATAATAAGGCTGAAAATGTTTTTATCAGTATAAGGAAAGTTATTTATTTATTTTAATTTTTTAAATTATAGTTGACATAGAGAATTATATTGGTTTCAGGTATATAACTTAGTGATTTGACATTTATAACTTCACAAAATGACCACCACAATAGTAACTATCAATCACTGTTCATACTTATTGTGATATTATTGACTGTATTCCCTATGCTGTACATTATATCCCTGTGACTTATTTTATAACAAAGTTTTTACTTCTTAATCCCCTTCACCTTTTCTCCCAGTGCCCTACATCTCCATCAGTTTCTGTATCTACGAGTTTTTCCTACTTCATTTTGTTTGTGTTTTTTTAGTTTGCACATATAAATAAAATCATATAGTATTTTTCTTTCTCTTTCTGACTTATTTTACTTAACATAATACACTCTAGATCCACCTATGTGGTTGCAAATGGCAAGACTGCATTCTTTTTTATGGCTGCATGTATATTTGTACCACTACTTCTTTATCCATTGGTCTATTGATGGACACTTAGATTGATTCCATGTCTTGACTATTGTAAATAATGCTGCAATGAACATAGGGGTGTGTATATATTTTTGAATTATTGTTTTTGTTTTCTTAGTATATATTCAAAGAAGTGAAATTGCTGGGTTGTACAGAGGTTCTATGTTTAATTTTTTGAGGAATTTCCATACTGTTTTCCACAGTGGCTGCACTAATTTGAATCCCACCAATAGGGCACAAGGGTCCCCTAATCTCTACATCCTTGCCAGCACTTGTGATTTGTTGTCTTTTGGGTAATAGCCATTCTGACAGGTGTGAGGTGATGTCTCATTGTGGTTTTGATTTGCATTTTTTTTTGATGTTTAGTGTTGGTGAACATATTTTCATGTGTCTGTTGGCCATCTGTATTTCTTATTTGGAGAAATGTCTATTCAGGTCCTCTGCCCATATTTTAATTGGATTTTTTTAAATGTTGAGTTTGTATGAGTTCTTTATATATTTTGGATATTAACCCCTTTTTGGCATTATCACTTGCAAATATCTCCAATTCAGCAGATTGACATTTCATCTTCTTGATGGTTTCCTTCACTGTGCAAAAGCTTTTTAGTTTAATGTAGTCCTGTTAGTTTACTTCTGCTTTTGTTGCCTTTTCCCCAAGGACATATCTAAAAAAATATTGTTAAGGCTGATTTCAAAGGGTTTACTACCTTTGTTTTCTGCTATGAGTTTTATGATTTCAGGTCTTAAATGTGTTTAATCTATTTTGAGTTTATTTCGTATATGCTGTAAGAAAGTGGTCTAGTTGTATTTTTGTTTTTTTGCATGTGCTTATCCAGTATTATTGAAAAGATAATTTTTTCCTCATTGTATATTATTGCCTCCTTGGTTGTAGATTACTTGACCATAGGAGTGTGGGGTGTTTTCTGGACTGTCTCTTCTGTTTCATTGATCTATGTGTTTTCTTTTTTGTGCTAGTACCATAGAGTTTTGATTATTAGAGCTTTGTAATATAGTTTTAAGCCAAGGAGCATGACACCTCCACTTTGTTCTTCCTTAAGATTTCTTTTGCTATTTGATATCTATTGTGATTTAATATACGTTTTAGGATTACTTGTTTTAGTTCTCTTGAAAATGCTGTTGGTATTTTGATAGGGATTGCAGTGAATCTGTACGTTGCTTGGGGTAGTATGGACATTTCAACACTATTAATTCTTCCTATTCAGTAGTATTGTATAGCCTTACATTTATTTGTGTCTTCTTCAGTTTCTTTCATCAATGCTTTATGCTTTTTACAATACATGTTTTTACTTCCTTTGTCAAGTGTATTGCTAAGTATCTTATTCTTTTTGATGCAATTATAAATGGGATTGTTTTCTTAATTTATCTTTCTAATACCTTGTTTGTATACAGGAATTTGACAGATTTCTGTATATAAATTTTGTATCCTGCCACTTTACTGAATTCATTTATTAATTCTTTTAGTTTTTTGTTAGAATCTTTCAAGTTTCCTATATATAGTATCATGTGATCTGCAAATAGTGGCAGTTATACCTCCTCTTTTCCAATTTTGATCCTTTTTATTTCTTTTTTTTGTCTATTCCAATACTAGGTTAAATAAGAGTTGTGAGGGTGGACATCCTTGTCTTGCTTTTGATCTTAGAGAAGTAGTTTTCAGCTTCTCACTGTTGAGCATAATGTTAGTTGTGGGTTTGTCACTTATGGCCTTTGTTATATTCAGCTATCTTCTTTTTTATACCCAGCTTGTTAAGAGTTTTTATCATAAAAGGATGTTAAATTATGTCTAATGCTTTTTATGCATCTAATTATATGATCATGGGATTTTTATCATTACTTTTGTTTATGTGGTGTATCATATTGATCGATTCATGAATATCGAACCATCTCTGCACCCCTGGATCAGGTATATGATGTTTTTAATCTATCATTGAATTCAGTGTGCTAAGATTTTGTTGAGGATTTTTGCATCCATGTTCATCAAGGATATTAGCTGTAAATTTCTTTTTGTTGCAGTGTCTTTGGTTCTGGTATCAGAGTAATGCTAGCTTTGTAGAATAAGTTTGGAAGCTTTCCCTTCTCTTCAATTTTTTTGGAATAGTTTGAGGATAGGTATTAATTCTTCTGTGAATGTTTGATAAATCCATCTGGTCCTGGACTTTTGTTTTTTTGAAGTTTTTGATTACTGATGTAACTTCATTTTTACTGATCAGTCTGTTCAAATTTTCTGTTTTTTCCTGATTAAATCTTGGAAGGTTATGTTTCTGGGAACTTATCCATTTTTTCTAGGTTGTCCAATTTGTTGGCTCAGTATTCTCTTATAACTCTTCATGTTTCTGAGATGTCAGTTATTAGTCCTCCTCTTTCATTTCTGATTTTATTTATTTGGGCTCTCTTTTTGTCCTAGATAAGTCTGGCTAAAAAATAATTGATTTTGTTTTTCTTTTCAAAGAGCTCAGCCTGGTCTTGTTAATCTTTTCTATTGGTTTTGTTTAGTGTCTATTTCGTTTATTTCTGCTCTGATCTTTATTACTTTTTCCACCTGCTTTGGTCTTTGTTCTTCTTTTTCTGGTTTCTTCAGATATAAGTTTAGATTATTTATTTGAGATTTTTCTTGTTTCATCAGGCAGGCTTGTATTGTTATGAACTGCTTTTGTTATTTCCTTATAATTTGAGAATGTTGTGTTTACATTTTCATTTCTTTCAAAACTTTTTAAATTTCCTCCTTGATTTCTTCATTAACGCATTGATTATTTAGTAGCATGATGTTCAGCCTCTACGTGTTTGGTTTTTTCACATTTTGTTCTTGTAATTGATTTCTAGTTTTATACCACTGTGATGAGAGAAGATGCTTCATTCGATTTGTCTTGTTAAATTTACTGAGACTTGATTTTTGGCCAAACTTGGACTGTCCTGTAAAAAAATATTCCATGTGCACTTGGAAAGAATGTGTATTCGTTGATTTGTGGAGAATGTTATGTAGATATCTGTTAACTCTTCCCGGTATAATATGTCATTTAAAGTCTCTTTTGTCGATTTTCAGCCTGGATGATGTATCCTTTGATGAAGTGCAGTGTTGAAGTCCCCTACTATTATTGTATTACTATCAGTGCCTCCTTTTATGTCTGTTAATATTTGCTTTATGTGTTTTGGTACTCCTAGATTGGATGTGGAGATATTTACAAGTGTTATATCCTCTTGTTAGATTGATCACTTTATTACAATATAAAACCCTTCTTTGTCTCTTGTTACAGTCTTCTTTTTAAATTCTGCTTTGTCTGGTATAAATGTTGCTACCTCTGCTTTCTTTTTGTTTCCTTTACATGAAATGTCTTTTTCCATTACTTCACTTTCAGTGTGTGTGTGTCTTTCAATCTGAAGTCAGTTGCTTCTAGGTAGTGTATGCATGGATCTTGCTTGTTAATATGCTGGGCTGGCCAAAAAGTCCATTTAGTTTTTTCTGTAAAATAAAGACACATATTTTTTATTTTCATCAATAATTTTATTGATTTGGATATTTTGAGTATGTTGGCTCTCTCCTGTGTGGTAAAATGTTGATTGTTCTCAATTAATGCCTCAGTTTGATCACTATCAACTTCAGCTGCCCTACCCAACCATGGAGCATTGTCCACTGAGAAATCTCGAGCACAAAACTTTGCAAACCACTTTTGACATGTTCAATCAGTCCCAGAATCTTCTCCATACACTGCACAAATCATTGCTTGTGCTTTTACCTTTCTGAAATTAATAAAGCATAATATGCTGAATGTGTTGCATATTTCCTTCCATTTTCCATGTTAAAATGGCTACACAAAAATTCACCAATTTTTGATGAATTTTTTTTTTAATGCACGCTGATATGACAGCTGTCACAGTAACCTAACAAAATTGTTTTGAGTGAAGTTAAAGACAATTAAGCACTGCTAGAGCCATCTTATGGGAGAAAACAAACTTTTTGGCCAACCCATAACTTCAGCTGCCCTACATCTTTTGATAGGAGCATTTAGTCTTTTTATGTTTAAAGTAATTATGGAGAGGTTATGTATTAATTGCCATTTTATTGTTTTCTGTTTGCTTTTTGTAGTTCTTTGTTCCTTTCTTGCTCTCTCTTCTTATACTTTGATGGCTTTAGTGGTTTATTTGCATTTATTTTTCTTATTTTCTTATTGTATCTATTATAGGTTTTTGGTTTGTGGTTACCATAAGATTCATATTTAACAAGCTATGTTCATAGCAGTCTATTTTAAGTTCAATATCATTTAAGTTCAAATGCATTCTAAAAGCACATTTTTTTACTCACCCCTCTTACATTTATGTTTTTGACATTATGTTTTATATCATGTGTGTCTCCCTTAATTTATTACTGTAGCTACACATGCTCTTACTACTTTTGTCTTTTAACTTTAACTTTTTTCTTTGCAGTTTTTGTTTATCTGCAAATAGAATAATGTGAAGAAGTTTAAAGGTCATTTTAGTTTGGGTGAAAATTAACGATTGTCTTATTTTGGTTTTTCCCAAACACAGATCCTGAGACAAAGATTTTAATACAGATAGTTTACTTTGCAAGATGATATTAGGAAAAATTGGCAGAGGGATAGAGAAGGAAGCTTATAAAGGTTGCATTGTCAAGTGAGTTCTACTCTGGCTCAGGGTAAAGGAGTTCAGAACTGTCCTCCTGCCCAAAGCAAAGGAGCCTGGGTATTTATATACCAAGTTTCCCTCAGTCATTGGTTAGGGTTGCTTTTAAGGGGTGTTAATTCTTGAGCATGCCTGGCTGTCTTGCACACAGTTTGGAGTGGAGTATACGCTGTAATGGTAATGCCTGAGAGCACGGAGGAGTACTGACCGGCTCTGCTATGAAGTCAAAAAGTAAATGCTCAGTAAATGGTAGGCAAATATAGACTATATAAAATCTAGATACACAGATTTATAGCTGGTTAATAATCATACTCAAAGTGTAGACATGCAGATGTGAGCACAGGTGGATGTCGCTCTGCAGGTATCAGTATTTATGAGTGGTTCTGTATGTTTTCATCAGGCTTAAACACAATGTTTTTGTTAGACTGACTGATGAAAATGGTGAATACATTACATGAAAATCAAAATTCAGGAAATCAATAAGGGAAAGCAAAGAACTCTGATAAACATCACATCTGTAAGAATAAATGTCTTGCACATAAGTTTTAAAATACTCATATATGTTTTGCATGGAGAAAAACTGGAGTAATTGCCATTCTCATGAAAAATACTAAAGGATTTTAGTAGACTGTAAATCTACTAAATTCAGTATGAGCCAGTATGAGACCATGTGTCTTCTCAAAAAGTTAAAATAACCTGAGATTGCATTAATAGCAATAGGCTCCCCAGGTTAAGGCCCCTCTACCCCAGTTGCACTGAGGCCCAGTTCTAATGCTGGCACACGGTAACTTTTGGCCCTTAGCAATTTCTTAATGTTGCTGAGACTCATGTTCTAGAAACATGAAAATTAATACACATTTTCTCTATTGTAGTGAAAGGTGTTATTAAATTCAGGTTTAGTCTCTGGATTTTAAGATAGGAATGGAAAGTCTAGAGTGAGTATAGAGGAGGTAAATAGTAAAGAAATGATACAGAAATAAAATTATGAGGCTATAAGAAGGCAATACTGAAAAGAAGACAAGTGGGTGCCTTTTTCTTCTTGGTCTTAACGTATGTTAAAGTGTTAAGCATATGTATGTCTTGATAGTGTTAAGAATAAAAGAGTTACTATTGAGTTATTTACCTCCAAAATAATGGGTAAAAAGTCTAAATGGATTCATATTTTGGCAAGAAACTATAGCTTCCCATTTATAAAGGTATTAAACATCAAAACAGGAACTTCCCATCCTGGTCATAATGGAATATTGGGTATTTTAATTATTTTCCTGCTATAACCAACTATAAAACTAGACAAAATAGGCGAAGCAAATATTTTCAGCTATTGTAAAACAGGACAGACTTGTGACTGTGTAGAAAATGAAGAGACATGAGGTAAACTCAAACTATATCTTGGTTTTACACCTGGGGGCACATTACAAATTCTGGTACAGGGAGCTAGATCCTGGAGAGCAGCATCTTGTTTGGCAGAGGAAACAGAGTTTGCATTCAGGGCTTCTGGGATTTCTAGGATTGCTGGAATTTGTGGAGTAGGGCACTGGAGAGGAGGGTTCTCCTTTACTCTTTGGCCAAATACTAAACTGTGAATGAATATGGTAAGACTCCATGACACCAATTAATGAACAGGGGTAAATGAGTCAGAGGAAGTCTCATAGTCTGGGAGCTATCACAGTTCCAACCACCAGAATGGAGAGATAAGATACCTTTGGCATTCAGCTGGGACATGAAAAAGACTGGAGTGTAGGAGCTGGGCTACTCTACCTCTAGAATAAGAGCTACCCTTGACCCACACTAGCCAAGCCTACACCCAAGCCTTGATAGTACCAATTTTAAGGCTCAAATAAAGTAAATGCCTTGACGTTTTATTCACAATGCCTAGCATGTAATATAAAATTAGAAGACATAAAAAAAATCCAGAAAATGTGACCCATAACCAGAAGAGAAAAGATTAATAGAAATGAACTCAGAGTTGCCATGACTCACATGGTTCAGGTGGTTGGACATCAACCCGCAAAACAATAGGTCACTGGTTTGATTCTTGATCAGGACATGTGCCTGGGTTGTGTGGTCCCTGGTTGAGGTGCACATGAGAGGCAACCGATTGATGTATCTCTCGCATCGATGTGTCTCTCCCTCTCTTTCTCTTTCCCTTCCCTTCTCTCTAAGAATAAATAAATAAACTATTTTTTAAAAGAAATTAGCTCAGAGTTGACACAGACATTGGAGTTAGTCCATAAAGAATTTAAAACAGCTATTGTAAATATGTTGAAGGATTTAAAGTAAGGTGAACAGATGTGTAACTTCAACAGAGAAATAGAAACAATTTAAAAAGCAAATGGAAACTCTAGAAGTGAAAAATGAAATATACCAAAAGAAAAAACTCACTGGATGGGCTTAATGCTCATTGGATACTGAAAAAGAAAAGATCATTGAATTTGAAGGCAACTCAATAATTCAGAAAGAAAAGACTGGAAAAAAAAAACCCCACTAGAGTTTCAGGTGATGCAACTGGAAATTATTTGGAAATGAAAGGACCTGAAATAGCCAAAACAATCTTTTTTTAAAAAAATCAATATAGCGGTCTTATTTTTTTCACACTTCTCATGCCACGAATTCCTAGGGAATGGGCTCCAGCGGCTCAGGCTCCTTTCCATTGGTTCTCACACCATGTGCTTCTCTGGGTCAAGCAGGCTGGCGCTTCAGCTGAACCCAGGTACCTTTCTCTTTGGCTTCCTACATTTTCTGATCACGCTTCAGGAAGCTCTCTTGGCTCTTAGAGTGCTTAATATGCTCAATATGTACATTAACTCTCTTGGCAAGAATCTTGCCCATAACTTGTTTGTTTACAAAATGCCCACTGCATGCTGGGTGACAATGTAGGCGCTCCTAGGGTTGCCATGGGAACATTCATGGAGGTTCCTTTTGAACAGCGTCCATTCCCTTGATGTCTACAATATGACCTTTCTTGTAGATTCATGGGTATGTGGCTAAAGGAGCAACTCTCTGTTTTCTAAAAGGCCAAGAGAACATACAGCGGGTGCCTGTCCTCTTTCCCTCTGTGTTAGTCATTTTGGTGAATTACTGGAAGATGGCAGTTCTGGCCAAAAAGCCCAACCAGTCTTGAAAAATAAAAATGAAGTTGGAAAATTTACACTACTGGATATACAAATTTACTATAAAGCTATAATAATCAAGGCCATATAAGGATAGACAAGTATATCAGTGGAGTAGAATAGTGAAATCAGAAATAAATCCACATATATGGGCGTTTGATCTTCACAAAGACACCAAGTAAGTCATGGTGACGGAAGAACTGATACCCAGGAAAAAACTGACAGTGACCTGTATTTCACATCATACACAAAAAACAATTAGAAATGAATCAGGGAGTTAAATATAAAATTAATGCAATAAGGCTTCTGAAAGGTAATATAGGAGAATATTTTTGCAAACTTTAGGTAGGCGTTTTTACACAGGATGCAAAGGACATGATGTAAATGATGTATTTAATAAGTTGGACTTCTAAACAATGGGAAATTTCTGCTCATAAAAAGAGCCTTTAAAGAAATGAAGGGCCAAGCCACAGAATGGGATAAAATACTTGGCAATACATATCTTTGACAAGAACTTTTATTCAAAATACAGGGACTGGCAGAAGTAATGCCTACTTGAATGCGGTTGGTAGGGTAATAATATGGGTGTAATAATTTAGTTTTAATTTGAACATTTCACCTAAAATGTCATATGGTATGCTTGAGCGTGGTAGTGTTATGTTACAGAATTACGTGCTTATGATTTTATACTAAAACGGGGTGTTATTTGTGCCAGACCCTGTATATAAAGTTCTCCAGCAACTCAGTAATAAAATCAATTAAAAATGTACAAAACAGTTGAATAGATATCACAAAGAAAGGTATATAAATGGAAATAAACACGTAAAAATCTTCAACATCATCGTGCACTAGAAAGTATGAATTATAATCACAATGAGATACCCCTGTACGCCCACTGAAAAGGCTGTCAGAACATAGACACCACCAGCTGTTGGTGAAGATGTGGAGCACCTGGAATGCTTAAGCATTACTGAGAGGATTGTAAAATGATACAGTCACGTTGGAAAACTGCTTAGCAGTTTCTTATGAAGTTAAATATTCATCTACCCTATGACCTACCAATTCCACTCCTGCTATTTATGCAGAAGGAAGGAAAACATGTCTGCAATGTAACTTTACAAGAATGTCCATCACAGCTTTAGCTATAAAAAATTTAAAACTGGAACAATGCATATATCAATCACTCAGCATCAAAAAGAATAATCAAAATGTTATTTATTCAACAGAATACGTACACATCGATAAAAAGGAATGAACCACTGATATAGTTAACATTGGTTAATCTCAAAAAAACATTTTGCTTCATGAAAGAAGCATTACACAAAAAAATACTACTGTATCATTTCAATTATATGAAATGCTAAAACAGGTAAAACTAATCTATTTTTTTTTTTTAAATAACGGCTTTTTGGTGGGATTGGTTTGGAGGAACTGACTGGGAATATTATGGAACTTACTGGGTCATAGAAAAATGCTATGTCTTGAAAGAGGTTTAAAAAGATAGAAAAGGTTATTTTAAAAAGCAAACAAACACCAAAACAGGCTTCCAGAAAAACTGGTGGAAGTTGCTTCTCTAGGAACTTTAAGTGACGAAAAATCTAATCACAACCTGTGCCCACGAGGTCGAGCTTGCTAGAAGGCGGCAGCAGGTGACGAGCGACAATGACTGTCTTCTGCTTTGCCTCTGGTTTAATCCTTTGGGTTCCTTTGTGATTGTGTGTGATCAGGTATGTGAGGGCCAAGCTATGAGGGACAAATGTCTAGTAATTCATAAACCAGGGACCCCTTCTGAGGACTCACTTGGTGGGGTCAGATGATAAACAAAACCCTGGGAGAAAGAATATCCTTATGTAGTCAGGTTACCTGCTGCTAATGAAATATTCTTTGGAACACCCCAAGAACTAAAGAGGTGATATGGCAAATTACTTGAAGGCTAAGTCACAAGACCATGCCAGTCCAGAAGAGGGGTTCATTGACATTTACCAAGAACCCACACATTTTAACCATCCCTTGGAGTCTGCTCCAATTGTTTTACCAGAAATACTATAAATAAATAACTGGTGTTCAGACTTCCTGTGGGCCTTCTCTTAGCACAAGTGTTACTAGTCGTGAAAGACCCAAAAGCTGGTGGCTGGAAAAGGAAAGAGAAATGCATTAGCATCCTGGATAAAATGCTCCTGTCCTACGTAGAGCAGAGCCATCTAGGGACAGAGCTTGTGGAGCCCCTTTATTACTGCCCGCAAAGTGACAGACCCTGGGGGACACTTCCTCAGGTAGCAGAGGCCGAGGGAGGAGAAGCCCGCCCAGGCACCTAGGCAAAGACCAGGAGCTGGGAAGGCCGCAGCACAGCGGACGTCTTGTGCTCAGACAGTAGGGAGGGCCTGCATATCCGGCTTCAGGGACAAAATACCTCCCGAGAACACGGCTGCCCAGGCCTGAGAGAGGACAGCTTTGCTCCTGTGGGGAACTCCCTGTGGCCCAGACCTTTTACCTTTGATCGTGGCCCTCTGGTTCACCCCAGGTTGATTTCTGATGTGCTTCTGTCTGTGCTTTATAAAAGGACTAGCCACGCCCCACCGAGGAGTCTGCGATATTGGCCATGTTGGCACCAAATCGCCTATTTGTTAAGTGCTTCCCTTTCATCCAGCCCTGAAAACAATTGATAGACCTCACCACCGATTTATGAAATTGGAAGTATCTTTCTGGGGTCATTTAGTAGCTTGGAGCCCTACCCCAGGGCAAGGAATGAACTAAATGGTCTAAATCAATAAATCAGCCCAATCAAACTTGACCGATTAACAGATCCCTAGAAAGAGTCTGAAAAATACAAATTCTATGCCCCATCCAATGATGTCTTGATGTGCTAGGTATGAAATAAAGACTTGCAGTTAATTTTGGGGGGGAGCATTGTTTGGCTTATTTTTGTTTTGTTTATTTTTAACCTACCCAGGAGGTCTTAAAGTCAATCAGATTTAACATATTTAGTTGATGCAGGATAAGCCTGAGCATATTCATCCTAAGACACAAAACAATTGGTCCTTTTCCTCCTGAAACTCTTCACTAACATCAAGGCCTCCTCACTAGAAAAAGGAGGGGAAAGCCCAAAATTTTACCTATGGTGAATTTTTTCTTTTCATTATGCTCTCTCCTCTCAGAGTGACTGTTATTATGCAAATATGACTTGCAGAATATTAAAGTCTCCAGGATATTAACAGAGGTAGATCTTTCCTCTGGTTTCCACGGGTAACCATGTGGTGTGCAGAAAGGTGAGAGGTAAAGGGGAAAAAAACACACCAAGTAGGGAAAGCATTGAAGTCCTCACTTACTTCACAATCTGCTCTAGACCAATTTGGACTGGCTGCAGGGTCATCGTTTTATTGAAAGCTATAGCATGGATCAGGGACAGATGTACCAGCTGGTGTGGATGAGGGATCGAAGATGAACTAACGGTATTTACCCCACTGTGCTAAAGCTCCTAGCAAAGCAGGGGAAGCCAGAGCCTTGCCAAACTTCAGCTCCTTCTGTGCTGTCTGTTTTCTGTACATTTTGGAGGGTCTGACTTTGAAGGCGAGTGACCCAGCATCCCTGCGATGGCCCCGGGGAGCCCTAGAGGCATTGCTCCCCATAATCATGGATGGTTTTCCGCATGGGTGCTCAGCTTCCAGGCAGGCAGGGAAGGATGTGGACGGTGAAGGAGACTGGAGGTTACGATACTAATGCTGGCAAAGGAAAAGAGTAACTGCAAGTAACCGAGCTCCCTAAATAACGAAATCAGCTGAGTTCAGCGAAACCAACCTTTATTTCATACTCTGATATGACCTCACTCTAACAGCAAGTGCGCACACATGTACACATACGTTCACACTCTCTTTAGCCTTCTCTTGGTGGCCTGTGTGGTTACGGAAAGATGTACAAGTAGAAATTAAAATAAAGTTCAAGGTTCTTTAGAAAGGCGCCACCATGAAAAGAGCCGTGGGGATGAGGTTTTGAGGTGCAACAGCCTAGCAATTTGAATAGAATACTAGGTCAGAGGATACTGCCTTTCTTTTTCTGTAGAGCCTTTGCTTTGGCAGAATTTTAAAGTAAAGATCAGAGTAAGAGCAACTCCCCAATTTAGTATGTGAGCTTCCCGCACTGTGACCCTGATCTACTTTCCCGCACTTCTCTCCCTGCCTAACAAGTGCTCTCTGGTTCAACCAAACTAAACGTTACACATTTCCCAAATATACTTGTAGCTCCCTCATCCAAAAGTAAAAACCATCTCTTCCCCTGCTCAGAACACCCTTACTTCCATCTTGGTCTGTCCAAATTTGACCCCTCCTTCAAGGCCCACCTGGAATGCCACCTCTTTGTGAAGGCTGAGCCATTACGTCTTGTCAGATCTGGCTTCCCTCCGTCTCCCCGCTGCCTTGGTGCTTCGTTTGCACCTCCCTGCAGGCCCATACTGTGTGCTCGACCATATTGTCACCAGTAGCTGCTTACTGCCTGGGACAGCAGCCTGGTTATCGGCCCGCTCCCCACAGTCCCTAGCATAACACTCTTCAAGCAAGGAACCTGGACCTGTGAAAAGAACATCAAGGCCTGGAACTCCGACTTTGCCACTTGTATTATCTATGGCCAGTTGCTTATCGGGGGTGATAGTCAAAATATTTAACTGCTGTAGCACAGGCCCCATCGATCTGAATAGATAGATGCCAGTTGGACAGACTGAACATCTGCCAACATCTGCTTTTGTCATCAGTAACATAGATACAGTCCCTGCCCACCTCAAGCCTGTGGTGAGGGTCAAGTGAGATCACACGTGTGAAAGTATTCAGTGAAGGGAAGCGTTGTGCAGATACAAGTCAGGGCTGTTCAGCGGTACTTCCGGGGCTTGCGCAGTGTTGGAGGCCCTGCCCTGAGCATCCCTCTGTGCTGCTCGGAGCAGGCCCCCAGCAGCGGACCCTGTCTGCTGCTCAGTCGGACAGGACCCGGCGCGGTGAGAACCCTTCGACCCAAACCGTCAGATCCCACAGGAAGTCAGGATACTAGCTTCTTTGAGCATCACCGTGTACATTTTCAAAAGTCCTGGAAATGTCAGTTTTTCAGTAGATAAGTTTTGGAAGATCTAATCAAAACCAAAAGCCTAGAAGAGGTTTTTTGAACTTTACGCATTTCTCACTTAAGGACACCTTGTTCTATTGCACAATGACCTTAGAATTCAGGATCCCTAAGGACATAGAGGAATCTCTGATTGTCATTGTGTGTCAAGGGGCTGCTCTGTCTATATCCGTAAATGGAATCAAATGCCAGTGACACTAACCTAGATCAAAATAAGTGTCTAAATCCTAGTTTCTGTTTTCTCTTTATATCTTCTTGCCTTTTTTTTTATCCTTTCTTCTTAAAAACTATTGATTTCTTTATTCAATTGATTTCTTTCATCAGTTCCCTACCTCCCCTCACATCCTTGGGTCCTACAAACCCTTAGCTATTTCTTCCTTCCAAACACACTTGACTCTACTCGTACTAAGTGTGCAGGGACTGTTTTGTGTTTCTCAATGGCTGCTCGTCGATACCTGATCTTCTGTCCTGTGATCAGAGTGGAGGAGATGGCCCCGGGGTAACGTGGACGGCAGGGGCCTGGAGGCTGCCGGGAACCGATGCGGAACAGACACAGCCTTTTCCTTACCCTCGAAAAGATTAAAAACTATGAACAATAAAATGGCAATAAATACACATCTATCAACAATGGAATCTAAAAAACAAAATAAACAAACAAGCAGAACAGAAACAGACTCATAGGTACCGAGAACATTTTGACGGTTGCCAGATAGGAGGGCGGTTTGAAGGATGGGTGAAAAGGTGAAGGGATTAAGAAGTACAAACTGGTTGTTACAGAATAGCCATGGGGATGTACGGTACAGCACAGGGAATGTGGTCGATAGTATTATAATAACTATGTGTGGTGTCAGATGGTACTGGATTCACCGGGACGATCACTTAGTAAGTTATATAATGTCTAATCACTAGGGTGTGCACCTGAAACTAATATAATATCACATAGCAACTGTAATTGTTTTTAAAGGCAGTGCAGGACTGTCACAGCCTAACATTCTTAGAATGGGAATGCTAAAGCAAGCAGGACAATAATTCGCAGTCCCTTCCTGCCACTTCCTAGCTGTGGGGCCACAGATGAGTTATTTTACTTCTCTTGGGTCTGTTTCTTCATGTGTGAAGCAGACACGTTTACCGAGCAGAGCTGTGGTGAAATTAGAATGTCTGTAACGTGGCCTCGCCTATCTCTGGCCCGCGGAATGCTCAGTACGGGGTGGGGAATACGGTTAGTACTCTCATATAGCATGTAGACTGGCTCCAGGAACCCCAAGTGCTGAGCCAAGGACGTGCCTCCCATCTGTGCAGCTCTCAGGACAAGGGGCAGTGGGATACGGTGGGCAGGGCAGGGCAGGGCTTGTCAGAAGATCAGAACTCAGGTCCCAACACTCACTCCTCTGGTCTGTGACTTTAGGCAGGTCACGTCATCTCACTCCCCATTTCCTTATTTATGAAATGATAGTCCTCACCCCATAGAGTTGTCTTGAGGCTCAAATGAGCTAACATGTGAGGAGAGGGCAGTCAGTGAGAAACCACTAATGATTGTATGCTATTCGTGCTCTAACAATAAGTGAGGGTTTATGTGCCTACGTGACAACTGCCTGTCAGGCAGCCTAGATATTCAAGACCCACAAGTCAACCAAAAGTCACAGTGGTTTAGGCTCAGTTCAAGAGCTTGTTCTCCCTGAAAGGTATGAAGGCTCCTTCTTTTGTTGACTGATTACCTGATTGTCCCTCTGCTGGGAGGGATGGGGGTAAAACATTGTCAAGCTCTCATTCTGCCAATGAACCACGTGAGGCTCAGACATGATCAGAGCTATCCCAAGGCTGTGCAGTCTGGGTTCAAGTCCCAGGTAAAGTTACCTTACCCTGTTTTTGCCTCAATTTTTTCCATCAGATGACAGTCATTCCACCTCCTTCATAGAGTTAACGCACATAAAGACCCTCTCAGGTGCACACGAAGTACTCCAGGTATGTCACCAAAAAGAGGGCAACAGAGAGAGACAGAAGGAGAGAGAATCAGGCTTACCTTTGAAAATGGCTTATTTCTTCAGTTGGATGCTACATGTCCTCCAACAATACCTAATATTTCTCCTGGCTCTTCCGTCTCCCAATTGGTGTCATGATCGTGAGTTTCAGTGTGCATTGGGGCTTTTTCTGTTAGAAGGTGACACAGCACCAATTCGTGACTTGGGTGTTTGGGAACATTCTTATTTGGCTCTTGGCTCCTGAGTAGAGGGCACTTTTCGTCTTTCCTTCAGATAGTAAGAGATTCCTGACCCGCCTGTGCAATTCTCTTTTTCACAGTAGTTCCCCAGGTCCTGTGCAGATTTCGCTCTCGCACTCCAGTAACCTCTAAGACATCCTTCCATCTTCAAGGCCTGAGGGGAGGGTGCACTTGAAACCCAGGATTGGAAGGGATTTGGACGGCCTCCAGCCAACTCTGCCATGGAGTAGGACCACGCTGCCGGGGAGGCCACGTCCAGCCTCATTGGCACGGGCAGTGTGACATGCAACAGTGGACGGCCACTCTTTGAGTTGTGGTTATAGTCACTGTTTCATGAAACATAGAGGTCCCATCTGGAAGAGCTGAAGGTTAACAGGAGCAAAGAGAAAAGCAGCCTTCCAAATTCAGCAAGAAAAAGGAGAACCATTCACTATTGTAGTGTGTCACAGTTTACTAAGCATGTTTCTATATTTAATCAAACATAATCTGATCCTAACTACAACTAAAGAAGGGGAGAGGAGACTTTCAGAATCACTTCTGATTATGAAAGACTTTGCACAGTGACTTTGATTTTCTGTGGCGATATGATGATATGTCTCTGGTGCAGGGCAGGTCACTGCAGAGAACTCTAAGTCAAGAACAGTTTTTATGGTAAAAGCCTGATTTGTGGGGAGGCTGTACCCAGTGTGTTGCTATTGTATGACACCATACCCCATTGCTTCAGTCCTGTTCTGTGCTGGAACGAGGTTCTCTGGGCACGTATGTCTGCTAGGGTGAAGCCACGCAGTGAGAAAAGCTTTCTGAAGAAGCCTGAGTTCGAGGCTGACCGGCCTCAGCGAGGCCTCATGTTATTTCACTTGGTGAGTCTTTGGAAAGTTCCCCGAGTGGCTCCTACCTACTTAGCCTGTCAACAAATATGCAGACAAGGCCCAGAGTGGAACAGATAAGAATGAAGCGATGGCAATGTGCTCCAGTGAGCAGGGAAGGAGTGCTGCCCTGATTTTCCTCCTTGTTGTGTTTGCATTGCTTTTCCTTCGAGCCCACTCCCCCTTTGCTGGCCTCTCTCCCTGCCACCTGCTGGCAGCTCTCCCTGCCCTCTGTGCCCTGCCGCCCTGTTCGCCCTGCCAGGCACATTCCGATGGTGATGTGGCAGGAATGATCACTGCATGTGAGCCAAGTAGGCTGCATCGCCAAAGACTCCAGTCCCAGCTGAACTACTACCCAGCCAGATCATTGATTGTTCCCAGGGAGTTTGATGGGCCCCAAATAAGCAGCCACCCTGGGTGTTCAATGGGTGCTACTGTCCAACAGTGGCTCTGAGAGTTTGAGGTCAGCATTGTCCCAGAGTCAGATCACTGGGTCTCCCCAGGACCGGTCACACCTCCTTCCCTCCTCTGGTTTTTTTGTGCCAGCTGAGCCTCCCAACCCTCACCCCCCGAACTGTAGCCAGTTTGCAGAACTGAAGAGGACAGCTGCCCTCGTGACCTCCCAGTTCCCTGATTCTTCAGACGTGACAGGTCCAGTCCAGATGGCAGTCCCCAAGGAAGGCCGGCTGTCTTGCTCAGCAGAGGCAACACAGCTAAAAGCTCTTTTTCACTTTAGGCAACTCATGCGCTTGGTTAGGCATTTATAGATTGTAGTCACTCATCCAAAAAATCTAGGTCATCCTTTACACAGAGCTTCGTCTTCTGAAGAAACGCCATGCCCGGGGAGGGACGCTCCTGTTGCCGTCTGGCCTGGCAGAGGGAGTGGCGTGTCCGCTGCAGGAGAGGGGAGGGAAGGAGAGGTGGGCCCGCACGCTCTCTGGGGGCTTGGTGTTTTCACCCACACGGCCCCTGCACAGGCCCTCTGATTTCATGTTGTCCTAGCTAAACGGTGCCAGCAATAGCTTCCTTGTCATGATGTCATGGCTTTAAGGGTTTGGATCTCCAGAGAGATTTTTAGAGTATAGGTACCATGATCGCAGTGAGAAGGGTGAAGAGGTTGGTCTGTAAGGGTGTAGGGCTTCCTGGGGAGAAACAGAAGTGGGTGGGGGCTTTAGCTTTGTCGCACGGGTGGCTGAAAGTTCCAGCTCTTCGCTGTACAACTAGTCTACTGTACTCATCTACTAATCCCTAAGGATAGGCAGGTGCCAAGGAAAGAGCCCTGGGCTGGGGGGCCAGGTGGCCATTCCTGTCAGGGGCCTCCACTCCCCAGCCCTGGGACCACGGCCAAAGCACAATACCTCGGTCTCCTCATCTGTAAAACGGAGCCCACAGGCCCTGCTACCACACAGAGGTGTGCACCTCCTGTGTTTAATACAGGCAACTCTTTGTAGAACCTAAGTGCTATAAAAACACAATACACTGCTGTCAGGTGTCCTCATCTCAGGAGAATGGTGGTTCTCCAGGGCTGGCTGGCTTCAGGAACGGCTTGTGTGCATGTATCTAGATGCTGTGCCCCGCAAAACGCCTGCCCTTCCCCCACCCCCCACTTTTCTGACCCAGCAGGACAGTGACTCAATAGCAGTAGAACAAAGGGAGGAGGCACAGGTCCTTTTCCTTCACCAAGTGTCTCCCTGGTTGGCCTCTCTGGGACAGGAGTTGAGCGAGGCCTGATTAGACCAAATCCCCTTCATGTAGGGGTTGATTGGCCAGGCTTTTCCCTCCTCTGAGTCCCTGGCCTTGACCACCATCACCCCCCAGGGGTTGGGTGCGAGAGAGAGCAGAGGGGAGCCTGCCCAGCCCCTTTGCCACTTTAAGGCTCTGCTTGAAGGCCTGTGGCAGAAGTTTGAAACTGCAGGTCATGGGTCAACTGAGGCTTGTGTACTGTCCACCATGGTATCCCCTGGCCATTTCAAATAAACAATTAAAAGCTAATTATAACCAACATACTCAGAGATCCTGGACACTGTACTGAGCCAAGGAATAGACAATGTTCCATAGACATACACGTCCTCACGCACATGGAAGCCCCGCACCCTCGGCCTGGGTATGACATACCAGGGTGTCCCCGAGGGAATGAGAGCTGGGCGAGATTAATGAGGAACTGGGAGCTTTCCTTCTCCCAGGTCTCACCTTACATTAAAAATTTTGTCCTTGGGTTCGAGCACTAACCACTCTGAGAAATCACTGTTGCGATGCAGATGTTCTGGAAGGATTCACCCTGGAGGTCCTTCTGTCCACCAGAGGGACTGGTCAATGGGGTTAACTCCTCCATCAGTCACCAGGCAAGGCCCAGAGGGCATGGGGCTAGGAGTGAGCTGAAGAGCACAGTGGGTTCAGGAGCACCTGGGAGCAAGGCCACCAGGCAGGAAGGAAAACAACAGGAAGGTGCACAAGCACCAACCTTTTGACCTCAGGTCCGCTGCCAGGATGCAGCTGTGGCATTTGGAGACCTGACTACAAGCATCTCTCCCCAGCTCCACCTTCGGTGCCTTCACATTGGTGGCTTGGAACTGTCCTAGTGGGAGAGTTCCCACCACAGAAATCTGCCAATGCCACAAATCAGGGTCCCTTTCACCCCAGCCCCCGGGAGAGCTGTTCCTTAATCTCTTACCAGCACACCACTGACAGCGACCAGACTGATTCTCACACTTACTCTGTGATACTCCAGCCTTAGCCAAACAGTTGCTTTTTCCTGATTGTTCTCTTCCCCCATCTTGAGGGGCTGGGAACATGCACGCGTGCATGTATGAATCTGTCAGGTTTTTCCCGGAGCCAATCTTCTCATTTAGGGAGACATTGACCTCCATTGGCTGCTTCAGCCCTGCCCTAGGTTGCAGATCCAGCTCTGCCCACATGCGTTTCTGACACGCACTTTCCCGTGATCATTTTCTGGTCCCTGGTTTTGACACATCTGTTACTTTGTGTTATGCCTCGTATGCTGAGAACCTGCCTACCCTCAATATACCAAATTCTGACATTGTGCCTTGAGTACACTCAAAATCCATTACACATCAAAAAGATTTCCATGGAAACTAAAACAAAGGAGAATAAAAGACTGTTCTAGGGTTTCTCTGGTGTGCGACACACTTTATGTCCATTCTTCAGAGAGCCGTTGCCCCCTCATCCCCGAGGCGGCCCCGATCGCAGGACAGCCGCCCACCTGCCGTCAGCACGGAGCAGGCCTGGCACGCAGCCCTGGGCAAGTTTGCTGTCACAGGGTTCCGATCATCAGGGAGCCGTTCATCGCTCTCACAGGCAAATCGCTTATTTAAGATTAAACCACAGAAAAGAAAAGAAAAAAAAAAAAAGGTGTGCAGGCTGATTGAGAGGAAGAGGTCTGGGCCATAGGTCCTCTTGAATCTTGAAGATCTGGGTCACTTCACCATGGATATCAGACACTTCCTGAACCGCCGCACCAGGAAGGACCTGAACGTGACCGCTCCTCAGAGTGACCTCCGTGGCTTCACTCTCATATTCACTGCCCGGTTTCCGGGTGTGTGTCATGTTCCCCAACTAGACTGCGAGCTCCTCAGTGACAAGTTTTTTAACTTCTCTTTAGCTCTCCTTGGGGACCTAGGACAGTGCCTTGCACAGAGTAGATTAATTATCTATATTGGCTAATTGTACCCACAACTGGCTTTGATTGTAATAGAATGAAAAGTCGCTTTATGGAATAGGGAGCTCTGTGCTCTCATTGGAAGAGTACATATAGAGGCTAGCTAGCCACTTACCTGTGACACTTTTAGGAGGAAGTATGTATTGGATGGAAGGTTAAGGTAGATTAGATGTCTCCGGTCTTTTCCACCCCAAGTGTAGCTGTGATTCCATGAAGTGTAGCTGTTGCGACCACTGAGTCTAACCATGGAAAATGGGCTGTCGCTTCACAGGCAAATGACTCTCCAGAAGCCACATGACTTTCCTGTCTGTTCCGTGGAGCAAATGGTCCACAGTCTGTGTGGGTCTTTATGAGTATGGTTCTCTAGCAGCCAGTGCACCCCAAGTCAAGTGAGATTGACGTTCTGTACCCCACTGAGGTTTCAACCCTTTCGAGAAGTCTTCCCCTGAAGTGCAAGGAGAAGCAGGTGGTAATGAGAAAATCTGCACATTTACTTATTAAAATTTGTAGTATAACATCCTGCATTTTTAAAAAGCTTCAAGATGCAAACAAAATCAAATTATGCATTGAAATATTTAAATCAGCTACAGCAATCACATCAAAATATCAAAATCCAACAGCTTGGAAGGCAGATTCCCTTTGACTTTCAAAAGAAGTCTCTTCCCCTCAAAAAGGAAGAAGTGCCTGCTTTATGAGGGGAGGTCAGGAAGGGAATGAGTCCTTGTTGAGGTCATGTGAGGGGGGGTGGAAGGTCATGTAGGGGAGAGATAGTGACAGGAATGAGGTCAAGTGATATGCCAAGACATCCTCCTGGTGGGAAAGAGAGCCGGGAAGGGGTCCCTGGACCCAGGTGCAGAGGAGCTTCTTCCTTCACCCCGTCTCTGCCTCCCTTTGCCGGGTGGATCCTCCCGTCCTGGCTTTGCCGTTCGCCGGCCCTCCCTGCCCAGAGAGCATGTGGGCAAGAGGGGGTGAAGGGTAAAATGGAGTGTGAACATGATTGTGAATTTTAGGCGCAGCACCCTTCTTACCTTAAAGATAACTTTAATGATCAGTATCAATTAACCGAGGCTTACAAGAGATTTTCAAAAATCACTGGAGTCCAAATGTGCATCGGTTCCAATCCAATGTCCCTGTGGCCTCTCTTTGACTTGTAGCCCTAAGGACTGGAAGAGACCTTACAGCTCATCCACCTCAGCACGCGCCCCGCCCCCCGCCCCGCATAACACTGGAATCCCTGTCTTGAGACATGGCCAGGCCGCGTGCAGCCAGTGTGGTGGGAAGAGCACGGGCTCGGAGAGCGGCCGGCCTGGAGCCAGAGCCCAGCTCCTGCCCCCATTGTCTCTCAGACACAGAAGAGTGACCTACTCTCTCCATGCTTTACTTTTCTCAGCTGTAAGTCGTGAACAATACCAACAGTGCAGACTTGTTGTGAGAATTAGAAATAACATTGTTAAAAGATGGTAGCCAGCCAGAAAGAAGAGTCACAAGTCTTAGATTCTGTCCATACTGGAAAAGCCCGTGACTCTGTCCATAGCTCCTCTGGACATTCAAATGCATACCCTACAAAGATATTTCCCATTTCTCTTGCTTTTTACCATAGTATATGGGAATATTAACAATACTAGCTCTGTGAGGAAAGCTGCATTATAAAAACCGTATGTCAGTGCTGAATTGAAAACTCACCTTCCTATAATTGCAGGAGACTTGATTGCATAATTAGAGATGTGGAGAGGAGTAACAGTGTATGAAATATGAAACACAGTGGGAACTAGTAGAAGGGGCCAGAACATGGGGAACTCCATTGGCCATCATAAGGAGTTTGTGTTTTATTACTAGTATAATGGAATTCATTAAAGTATATTAAGCACATGACCTGTTGTATGATTTTGAGGAGCTTGCTCCTGACCTCTGGGTGGAGAGGGGATTGTAGGTGGACCAAAGTAGAAGCAGGAAGGTAATTTGAGCTGTTGAATTGTGATCATGGCTACAACTAACATGATGGCAAGGAGGCAGAGAAATGGCAGGTTTGCGATGTATTTTGAAAGTAGAATCAGGACTTGCTGATGGATTGGGTGTGTGGGAAAGTGAGGAGTAAAGGGTGACTCCTAGGTTTTTGGTTTGGATAACTGAGAGGGTGGTTGGCGGTGCCGCTTGCTGAGATGAAGAGTGAATGAGAAATGAACTGGGGGAGGGGGAGGTTAGGCGTTTTGTTCGAATGAGTTGAGTTTGACATTAGACATCTGAGTGGATATACCAGGTATGTTGGACAGACGAATTTGATCCTCAGGCCTGAAGCTATAAGTTGAGCAAATCATCAGCATATAGATGATATTTTAGCCAAAGGACTAGATGAATTCACTTATGAAAAAAAAAAAGTTTTAATTTAAAATTGAAAAAAGTTTTAAATTTAAAAAATTGTTAGAAAAAAAGGCGTGGGAGGAATAAGCCACAGAGCACGGTGACATTTAAACGCTCAGTAGAGGAAGAAGAGACAGCAGAAGAGCCTGAGAAAGAAGCTGAGAAAGTGTGATGTGATGGAAGCCGAGAGAAGAAAGTGTTCCAGGAAAGAGAGGGTTGTTGATGTGGGTTGGGTTGAAAGCAACTTGAGTCATGAAGTAAGATGAGGACAGAGGCATAAACTATTGGATTTGGCAGTGTGACCTTGAAAATAAAATATGTAGTGGAATGATAGAGTTAAAAGTCAAAATGGAGTTGAGAAATTCATGACAGTGAGGTTTTGCTGAAAAGGAGAAATGGAGAGATAGCTGGAGAGGGCGTGAGTTTAAGGTTTTATTTCATTTTGTTTCAAATAGGAGATTCTGAGGCATGTTTAAATGCCAGTGGAAGTAAAGCCGGGGGGCGGGGGGGAGAGAGAGAGAGAGAGAGAGAGAGAGGTTGATAACAAAGGGAAGAAAGTAGACACAGGCAGGATCCAAGTCCTTGAGAGAGGAGACCTGTGCGCAGCAGTGGAGGCCTTGGCCGTGGGAGGAAGCAGGGAAGGCAGGCCACAGCAGAATGGGGGTAGACTGGAGGGTCTGGCAACGCGACAATTTACTTTCCTTTACTTTCAGCTTACTTACATTTTCTCAAGGAACTATGACTTCAGGCCATCTTGTGAGAGTGAGCCAGGACTTCTGAATCCTGCGCTTAAACGCATTATGTCTTTTATTTACCACTTGAACACTTGGGAAGAGCAAAAATGACAACGTCTTTTGTATAATATATTTTAAAGAGCTATCAATGATAAAGCAATTCATGTTTATTCTTTCTTTTGATACTCTACTCTGAGTAATTCCAGTTCCCTGCAGGAAATAGAATTCACATGGTTTGTTTAAATGAAGACGCTTCAATGAAGGAACTATTTGAAGAGATGAGAGTGGATTTAGAGATGCTACGCCCAGAGACTCTCGACAGCCAGAAGTCATTGCCACGCTTAGGGCCCCAGGGAGGGAGCTGAGTGGTGTTAGATCCCAGGGAAAGACAGAGTCATGAACGAGGGGCCAACAGTGCGATGGCGCATGGAAGAGACCCGCAGCTCCTAGCAGGGAAGTGGGACCAAAGCAGAGGGGGACTGAGAGGACATATCCTGTCCTGACTTCTCTCTTCTCCCATCTCTTGCGGCTGCTTCCCGATGCCCGGATGCGGCTGGAAGCCAGCCGACACTGGCAGTACAGTCCACGTGAAGGACAGCGACGGGGTCTGGCAGCGAGCAACCGGCACAGCCCCTAGTACTTCATGCCATAACTGGTGAAAAGATTTGGAACCCCCTGTAAGGGCAGTCTTTATACTCAGTGTCAGTGTATAGAATGCATCTTATTGTGTGGCACCAGCCGGGATTTGGAACACTTAGCTAATCATGTTTGTGGATACATGTTATCGTGGATACCTATAACCCAGCCATAGTCTCCAAATACAATGTTGGTCCATAGTCTCCCTTCTCTACTTCCACCCAGAGGCATACGGCGCATAAAACTGAGGAAGCTTGTGTCAGGACCAGGGAGGAGCCACAGGAATGTATTTAGAAGGTCGCGTGTCTTTGCAAAAATTGCAAAAGACAGGTATTTTAATTGTAACCTATTAAGCCTATAACTTTTTTTACTCTGACCCTAGAAAGGACCCTCCTCCCTCCATTGTATGCGCTTAGGGCCTCACAAAACCTGGATCTGCCTCTGCTTTCACTAGAGACTCAAGCGCACGGTGCAAATTTTATCCCTTTCCCAAGATTCCACCACCTTCCCAGGGGGGGTGCCTAATGGCCATCAAAATGGACATTCTGGGAAGGGGAGAGAATAATTATAGCAGGAGGCTAAGAAAAGCAAAGAAGGGAGGGCCTTCTTTGTGGTGCTAGAGGCCGTGGAAGAAAAGCACTGTGCCCAAAGAACCCACCATCTGGGCCTGCGCCATCCGGGAACCGGGAACCAAGGATCGTTGCCGGGGGGGCCCCCCCAGGTGACTGATTGCTCTCCGGGGCTTTGCTCAGGTGCCGCTCTTTATGTTACAGATGCAGATGGAAACCTGTGTCGAAGTAACCAGCTGTTGCAAGTCATGCTGACCATGCACCGAATTATCATTTCCTCTGCGGGCCTGCTCCAAAAAGTGATCACCCTATATCCTTTCAGAGCATTGACTGGCAATCCCAAAATGGGATTCTTTGAAAAGTGTCTTGACATTGAAAGTATGCTTTTATTTTGATTTGGTTTGGAATAATCCTGAGTGATTAATGGGTTCATATGTCATAAGTCCTCTTACGGATATGGGGGGTGTGTGTGGGTGTGTGTGTGTGTGTATGTGCGCGTGTGTGTGTGTGTACATATGTACACGTATCTTCCATTGGGCAGGGCAACATTATTAATGTTGATTGTTTTGGAAAGTAGTCAAATCAGCAATACAAACAATCTTCTTCAGCATTCTGGCTAGTAAAAATACTTCTCTTGTGGATTCATCAAAATTCATCCTGTGCAGATTGACAAGGGTGCCAGCATGACTCAAATGATGACAAGCATTCTGGCTTTTCTGTCCAATTCTGGAAACTTCCCCAGGTTCTGATGAAAACTTCCTGGTGCCACAGCATCTGGAGGATCTGCTGGTGCCTTTTGCTTCAGGCAGCAAACCCCACTGGATTTGAACCTTCTTACAGGGTGTGAACTGAGTAGGGTGGAGGGAGCACCTTCCCTCTCCCTCTCACTGACGACGCTGTGAGCTGTGGCCCCAAAGAGAAGCTGTAGGTGGGGTGAGACTGTTTAGCGCCTGAAGCCCAGATCCCTGGCACTGAGTCATGACTTGCGGCTCCTCTAATCTTTACCACTCCCCTGACCCCTGCCTTTTCATCTGATGGCGCATGCCCAGTCCCTTCTCTCACCCTGCTTATAAATCTTTTCCTCTCATCTTGGAGGAGGTGTTTCCAGCGGCATTCCAAGGGCAGCGCGTAGGGAGGGGTCTGCATCCTAAGAGAGGCAGGTAGTAAGTGGGTGTCTCATCTACAGAGAATTTTAAAAGCATAAAAAACCCGACTCAACGTTGGTCTGCTTTTTAACATTAATGTCACATACCAGCAGCTCTAAACAATGTCAGGGATTAAGTATTTCTCACTGGAAAAATTGTTTGTTGTTTGGGAAAATTGTTTGATGTGGGGACTAAATTGTACCTGGAGTGCTCACCCACGGGGCGCATGGAACCCCCTCTCCTTCCCATCCTCCCTGCTGCTGCCCACAGAATCTTACCCCCTCAGCGACCTCTCCTCTCTCCTATACTTTTAAACTCTGCCTCTTCAGTGGCACCTAGCCCTTGGCCTGAAACGCATTCAGATCTCCCCAGTCGAAAAATAAACTCCCAGCCCTGCCTCCCTTTCATTCCATTGTTAGGTTAGAAATCTGATGTGCCTTAACGTTGTCTGCGCCCACTTACCTCCAGTCTCTTCCCTCCCACTCGCTCCTTAGTTCAGCTGTGGCCCCCAGCTCTGTACTCCGACTTTCCCCTCATGGCGCTAGGGACCTCCCAGGCGCCAAGCCCATGGCCTTTTCCCATTTCTGTTCACGCTGACCTCCCAGAAGCACGGGGCTTTGTGGACACCCCCCGCCTCTCCAGCTGTCCCTCCAGGGCTCCCAGCCCCGCGGGGGCTGGCCCTCCGCGCCCAGGCTGGCCGTGCTCCAGCTTCCCAACTGGCATCTTCTTTGCATACCCCTTACACGCTGGGATGACATCCTGGCTTTTTTCTCACTCTTCTTTCCCCGGGTGATGTCTCGCCAGGATTTTCACCACCATCCTTCTGTGTTGATGACTTTCAAGTCTCTATTTCTCTAATCCAAACCATTTTTTTAAAATGCTGGGAGTACTTTGTCCTGCAGACACTTCAATCTTTATATGTTCGGAAGTTAACTCATTAACTCACCACCCCCTCTCTCCAACTACTACCCCATTCATTCTGCGTCGACACCTGTATTCTCGCTTTCGGTTTCAGTGAATGGTGTCGTTACCCATTCAGTTGCCTAAAGCAGAAACATCTGAAGTGCTCTCAGCTCTGTCCTGCCTTTCACCTCCTACAGGGGCCATCACCCATTCCCAGGGTTTCGACTTCAGAAATGACTCTCCCCCGGTCTCTGCTCTCCGTTCCCATGCCACTGCCACAGTCTGGGCCCCAAGGGCTCTCTCCGAAGCCTCTGTCCCATGGTCTTCTCATCTACACGCCTCCACCTCCTGTGTATTATCCACCTCTGAAGTTACGTTCCTGAGAAATCAGGTAACCATTGCCTCAGAACCTCCGCACGCCAGAGGGGTAATGTCAGGCGCTCAGTTGCCAGGAAGTGGCCCTCCAGGGCCTCCTGCAGCTCAGAAACGCTCCGCTCCCCACTGAACTTCTCCACGCTCCAGACTGCAATGAATCGTCTTGTAGTTCCCGGGGCTGGAATGCCTTCTCTCTCTCTCAACATGCTCTGTAAAGTCTTTCCTGACCTTTCCACCTCCTACCCCTTTAAAAATACATCTAGTGTTTTAGGCCCTAGCTGGGTAGCTCAGTTGGTTAAAGTATTCACCCAATAGACCAAGGTTGTTGGTTCGATTCCTGGTCACAGCCCACACAACAATCAACAAGTAGACCAATTAATGAATACTTCTGTCTCTCTCTCTCAAAATCAATAGAAATTTTAAAAAATGCATCTAATATTTTAAAACAGTGTTATTGATTTGAAAAACCTATTTAATTTCTGTGACTTTATTTCATAGTGCGTAAGTCAACGTATGTCTCTCCTGTCTCTGGCCTGGCTGTCGTCTGCCTTGAAAAGCTTTTCATCTGTGATCGCAGAAGGTGTGAAGTGTTTCCACTCTGCTTAGCTCAGCGAGTTCAACCTTGTTCACCTCATGGTACACATAAACTAATTACTAAAATTCTGCAGCCCATCAAAAGATAGATATTTTTGCCAATCTGACCAAAAAAATAGGTATAATTTTGACTTGTTCACACCAGATAGCTATTGTTGTGTGGCTGTTATCATCTTTTTATTTGACAGTCTAAGGGAAAAAGAGGTCAGTGCCCCTCACTAAATAGTCAGGTATTGCACATTTTAACAATTCTTGTGGCACACCAGTTGAAAATCACTGTTAGCTAAATAAATCAATCTGCCTAAACTTTAGTCTGTAAATTTTGAAATGTAATACCTATATATTCGGATATTTGGAGATGACTTATTTTAAGTCATCTGTAAATCAAACCTTTGTATCTAGGTGCTGTAGTTTGAATTGTGTTAGTAATACAGAATTTTGCAAGGGTACTGAAAAATTAAATTACACATTACTTTAAGAAAAAATCTATAGTTTCAACATATATACATACATCATGTTGTAGCTTAGCTATTTACGTGTTGTCTCTCACACTAGACTCTCCCTCAAGGGGAGGAACCAAGGTTTATTTATCTTTGTTTCTCAAGAACTAAGTTTAGTGACCACCTCATGGTAGGACACAATGAATGTCACATTACTGTGGGTGCAAAACATTGGGATACTTTTTCTGTATCTCTCAGGACCTTTAGGTGAGAAATCTGGGCTTTCCTCAAGTCTGGCATATGGGGGGAGGGATTCTAAGAAGGGAATATGAAGACTCCCAGTCATCAAAACCCAGGTTAAACACAGCAGGCAAAACAATTTTTTCTTCATGCTTACTTTCCCTGCTCTCTGACTTGGAAGTAACAGAATTGTTAGTTAAATAAGCTAAGATGGTTTCCTATTTTTCCACTGCGAGAGAGAGAGAGAGAGAGAGAGAGAGAGAGAGAATTTAAACATGCTTTGAATAGTTCAGATGCCTGAAAAGTATAGTCAGAATGGCCCTGGCACTTCCCAGGCGCAGTACTAGCCGTGAAGAGAAGGAAAAGGTGTGGAGCCCGAACGGCGAGCCGCAGGGACCTTCACCCCGGGTCAAGCAGACACCTGAGCCTTGTATGGCCAGCCTGTGTTGTGAGCTTTGGCTTCATCTCCTCAAATGACAGAGTGGGTGCCGTGCCTCACCTCAGGCTGCCTTCGCTAGGCCTAGGGGCTCTGGTGACCTTGGAAGGCTCTGCCATTCTGCCTGGCCTTCTGCCTGCCCACACAGGCTCAGCACTGGAACTCAGGCCAACCGGATTTACATAGACCCGATGCCCACGCCCCGATTGCAGCCATGTGCCCTACCAGAAGGGATGTTTGAAGAGAAGGATAAGAAACCACCAGGAGGAAGATAAGCTCCACATCAAGGGTGCCATGTTGATTTATATGTCCATTTGGTTGTTTTAAAAGAGATTGGCTTTTGTGCCTTATTCAATAGGAAGAATAAAAATTTCAACAAGCTGATCAAATAATTAAAAATATAGACTCTAAGACCTATTTATCTGAACTGTGCCTTATGCTTGAATATCTTGGCATCAAGGGGATGCACTTTCTTAGTGATATGGCATAACGATTTTTGTAACCTCATTCTCATTCCTGCTTTTTATACCCCAGAAAAGGCAGGTGTCAGAACCTGTTACTTCATGAAGTTTGCCAGTAGCCTGGGCTTCTTTTCATTTTGATTGCATTTGTTGATGTGTGTGTGGTTTTGTGTTTCTGTTTTAGGGTCCTCAAGGACAGATTTCATAAGCAGCAAATCCATTACAATATGTTTTTAAAATTAAAGTCATCTTATTGAAAGTACAGATTTCACAACCATAGTTTTTCTTTAGGGGTTGAAGTTTAGCTTGTAAACCTTATTCTTTCTATAAGTCTTGCATGTTCCACCAAACATTTTTAAGGGGCCTTGAAAAATGTTTGAATAATGCTAATTAAACACTTCCAATGTTTTTAAACAATTGTGAATTTTACATTTTAGATTATTTTTAAATATTCCAGAGGCCTTTCTGAATTCAAAATAGCTTTTATAATTCTAGTAGTTTGAAGTTATAAGCAGTAAAGCTAACATTATCTTAGATGTTCCAAAGTCATGCATAAACCTAAGATACCAATTTAAAACCACAAGTCTAAAACACTTAATTATACATTCCAAATTGAAGTTTCAAGGCTATCCTTCTAATGTACTCTTACTCAACAGGTATAGATGGATGCATTCCTAATAAAAACATCAGTAATACGATTTGGACTGTCTCTGCTATGCTTAACCCTGAATTTCCCAGGGGTTACAGTGTGCACGCCCACTGAAGGAAGACTGCTCCTGCCCTAGTTAGTAACTGAGATCTCTGCCGGCTTCTCCCCCGATTCATCACGGCGGCCACGCTGCAGTTCACTGAGAGCTGCATTGCAGTTGTCATGGTGGCGCTTTTAGAAGAGGAAGAGGGCAGATTCTTGAAGGCACGCAGGCCAGACACCCCAACTGCTCGTTCTGTATATGGAAGAGAGTAGAGCCCACCCAGGTCCAGTAGAGAGTGGATCGGATTTTGCATTTCTTCCACTCTTAAGTGAATATTCTTTCCATACAGCTCTAGAGCAGCAATTTTCAACCTTTTCATCTCATGGCACACATAAACCAATTGCTAAAATTCTGTGGCACACCAAAAATATATTTTTTGCTAATCTAACCAAAAAAAGTGTATTTTTGATTCACTCACACCAGGTAGCTATTGTTGTCTTGGCTGTTGCCATTTTTTTTTTTTTTTTTTTTGGCAGTCTAAGGGAAAAGAGATCAGTGTCCCTGACTAATCAGGTATTGCCTGTTTTAAAAATCCTTGTGGCACACTGATTGAAAATCACTGCTCTAGAGACATGTGAACTTGATGGAATCTTAATGCTCTTTTATAGTCTTAGGATGGCACCATTCTCATGGAACGCTCCAAGTAATACGGATCCTTAACGTGGTCTCCATTTGTGTTTTGGATTGTTCACATGGCTTTGTCTGACTTACCATCGCACCTTACAAGGTCACGCTACTGACATCCTCTAGGTGTATATTATCATTTTCATATTTTTGTCATGACAGTAAACCTCAGTGCTTATTCCTTCCCCTTCCTCTCTGATTCACTGCACAAATTGTTTATCAGTTACTGGAAACATTTTCAAGACAAGAAGGGGCTGCTCTTTTTAACTTGTCTCCATTGGACTCCTGGTCTCCTGGGCATGGGCAGGGGGTCTTTTGTCCCTTCTTCACTTCCTACTGGTCACCTGTGCTGGGGCTTTCCACACCGCTGACTTCCTAGTCTACTTCTGCAGAAGAGGTGCTGTGGCCTCCCTCCATTGCCGTTTGAGCATGATTTAGATAGAACGTCACCATATCACCCATCTAAACATGGCCGCACCAGTCAAGTTGGTTTTTATCTGAGAGATAAGAAAACATTTTCATTTAAAAGAAATTTCGGGGGTGGGCAATGGTTTTGTTTCCGTACCAGAGGCTTCCATTTCCCTTAACTGCAGCCCACGTATGAGGATGCCTTGGCGAAGAATTCACCAGGGCTTTGCCTGAAGATCTGCTATTTTGTGAGGTAACCGTTCTGCATGCATTTGGGACTTTGTGGAGCAGGGTGCCCCGTTCCCTCCATGGCTTCCCTGCCATCCCCATCCTGAGCGCCTGTCTGTAGATCACCTCTGGGCAGCTGGGAAGGGCAGCCGGGGCTGCCTGCAGAGGAGCAGAGTCCGTTTCTTTCACTGTGCCTGAGCTTATGTTGTATACCAGCGTTTGCCTCTGACAGCACTTTGGTATCCAGTGACATAGAGAGAGGTTATCTCGTTTTTTTTTTTTTAGTCCTAATTATAAAAGTAATATAGCTCAGATTAGTGCATTTTGAAAATACAGAAAAAAAATGTAACTGTAGTAATAATCACTCATCTCTAACTACCTATTTTGGTATATTTCCTTTGCCTTTTTTTCCAAGCAGATTTTAAAAACATAGTTGAGACCAAAACACATACGAAGTTTTATATCCCATAGTGTTAACTTTAATATCATTGAAAACTTCTCTAGTAATTTAAACCTTTTTGTGATATTATGTTCATGGCCATATACTGTTCTAAGATAGGATGAAGCGTAACTTACAGATATATTGCCCCATGACGGGACACTTGGTTTTGTCTGTAGCTGTCTTATTTATGACTATCTTTGATACTCATGACTGTGCCTAACCCTCTGTGGTGGCTCCTTTGATCATGATGCGCCTTATCCTAGCAGAGCATTAAATGTATAGAGGGACAGAGGGTTGTTGACAGGTGGTCTTCTTCCCTCCCTGGCTCCTCCACCCTGGCTCCTTATATTCTATATCCCCAGGAATCTGAAAGGGCAAACCAGCCCCTTTTTCTCAGTCCTCTGTGGGAAGAGCCCACCAAAGTGTGGGTCCTTGCCTTTGGTTTTGGATTGTTTTTTGACTCCCACCTTGCAGGTATTGGATAACAGAATTCTGGATCATGTTTAAAACGGATGCCAGCTTGACAAACACTATGGAGGAGTTTCAGGAACTGGTGAAGGCTAAGGGGGAGGAGCTACACTGCCGCCTGATCGACACGACTCAAATGTGAGTGTCCAGGTTTTGAGGAGTCGCTCCAACCACCTCCCTCCTAGGGCAGCACCCAGTCTGCTCAGCCAGCCTGGCTCCTGCTGTGCCTGCCGCGCAGTCCCTGCTGGGAGATGCCCCGCAGACAGGCAGGTGCAAATCACCTCACCCAAGTGGAAAGCTTGACATTTAACAAGTGAGCAGAGAAGCCCCCTGGTGATAAAGCTGTGGGTGACTAATGTTCACAGCAGAAAAAATGTAAGACTCAGTCAGAAAGAAATTGGATAGCAAGATACTGACTAAAATGTGTTCAGATCGTGAGAAACTGAAATCACAGTGACTAAACTCTGGCTTCTTGCCAGCTAATGCCTGGAGGACGTCCTGAACTTGAAAATGTGGAAGGGACAGCTGAAAATGTATTGAGCAGAGGGCTTATGACACATTTGGAGTCTATGAAAGACACTTAGACTTCAGGAGCTGGGAGAGAGTGTAGGAATATTTCACACTGTTTCTTGGATTTCTTATTTATAAGGTTGGCTCACTCTGGAAAATGAGTGCCTTCCCTAATTTGGGAGAGGAGGGCGCACACGTTGTATACTAAGATTTTCACAGTGTGTGGCCACATTATTTTGGGATAGTGCAGACCCCTAAGATGTAGATTTCTAGAACGTTTTGAAACTCTAGAGACCATGTCATCCAACATCCTGTGAAACTGAGGCTCAGCAAGGTTGTGTGACCTGTCTGGGGTCACACCACGGGGTAAGTAGTGGCAGAGCAGAAGCTGCGCTCTACAGTTCCTCGGTGCACTGTGTCAGAGCCACGCAGGAATGATTTAAAAATCACGTTTCATAGCCCCAAACAAATCAGTTTATCAGTTTGGATTCTCTGCTCCTCTCTGCTAAGAATAATACAATTTGAAAGGTAAAAGAGATTTTCAAGTAACAATTTCCTCATTTTTAAGATGCAGAGCCTAGGCCCCGGGGCAGTTCTCAAACCCAGATCTCCGTCCCAGCACGCCCCCAGGTGGCTTTCCTCTGCTGATGTTTCCCCCAGTCTGTTCTTTAGGAATTAGTCAGTGATATTGCCTGACCAGGTATATTAAACTTGCAAAATCTGCAGTGCACCTCAGGCTCTGTAATTTGCTCATTGGCCAATGGGGCTACAGAATTTGTAGCGTTTGCCAAACTCGACCACAGAACCCTTCTGTCAAGAGACAAGGTTCTCAGCAATACCAGTTTGGGAATCACAGATCTGCAACCCGCTAGCTCTCAAAACAGCTGCCTCACTTTGCTTTAGCGTAATTGAAACTAAATCAGAAACACATGGGTTGGTTATTAGAAAATAGTGGTGGTTGGGGGGTACCCCAGGGTCAGTAGGCTTCCTTGGGGACATCAGCTGCACCAGCTGGGGACATTGAGGCAATGCCCCAAGTCTGCTTCCAGTGCCAACATGTTCCTACACGATTCCCTGCAGCGTGACATCTCGCATGGTTCTCTGTGCTCTTCTGGCGTGAAAACTTACTCCTACCTTGAGATTTCCAACCAGTCAGAGAACCCCTGTTACCCTTATGAGAATGAGGGGACACACAGTAGACATGCGGAGGCACACATGCCAGGCACTAGAGAAAGGAGCCCAGACCAAATGCCAGGAAATGGTGGCCAAGACCTGAGACTGGCCTTCCCATGGCCTTAAAGTGAACACCTTTTACCCAATTCCCACGGCATGTTCAGAAGGTTCATAGGAAACCAGCAAGGCTCCCTAGCTGCAACCATAGGAAAAATTGATTTGGGAAACTGGTAATGCATTGTTTTCACCAAGGAAAGTTAGCTAATGGTTCTTTATATATTCTTGTGAAAAACGTCAGTGGATTGACTTGCAATCAGAAGCAATTTTGATTTATTCTTTTTCCCCATCTTCTCTCTTTCACGTTTAACCACAAAAGCAATTCCCGTGACTGGTCCAGGAAACTTACTCAAAGGATAAAATCAAACACCAGCAAGAAACGGAAAGTCTCCCTGCTCTTTGACCATCTGGAACCAGAAGAGCTGTCAGAGCACCTCACCTACCTGGAGTTCAAGTCCTTCCGGAGGATATCCGTATGTACCCAAGGGGCAGGAGAAAAACTTCCCTGGGGTGTTTCTGAACTTAAGCAGAGAAATTCAACAGTTTGTTCACCTCGTAACCACAGAAGCCACCCCGGGGCTGGTAGGTCTTCCTGGCAGACTTTGTACAGTCCAGAGGGTCAGTGTACTCCGAATTCCTGTGTCCTCCCTCCATCTTCCATGCCCGCCCCACCCCTCGCTCAGGTGACAATACAGTGGGCACACATGCATATGTGAGTGTACATGCACACATGCCCCTTTGACCTCTGATAGTCATTAGGCTGCCAGAAACTTTGTTTTTTAATTTTTCTCCAATAAAGTGGAGATATGTCCTCTACGAGACTGAGTTCATTCTAGGATAGGTTCTGAATAGCTCTAGGACATCCCAAAATAAACCAGATGTTGCCCGTCCAGCTCAGAATATCCTAAACCCTTGAAATGGTGCTGATATGGACCAGCAGTCACTGATGATTCTAGAGATAGTGATGCTCACCCAGACTTGCTCTTTAAAACTTCGTACTTGATCCCAAAGAGGACTGATTCCATACAAAAGAACTTGTCAACATCAGATGCCAACAGGCCCTCAAGGGCCCATATGCTTTCCTGAGAAGTGACCTTTACTCAGCCCCTGTCTATCCTGAAAAATAGTCTTCAGCTTTGTTCTAAATGGAGACTAGTTGCTGCAGGTGTGTTGACCTGTTTCGCCAGATGAGGGAATGGCGGCCCAGAGGGGTGGCTCAGCAAGGTCGCACGGCTTATTGGATTAAGATCTGGGGCTAGAGGCATGTGCCTGTCTTGGTCACTCAGCGCCAACTTACTGAGCCTGGGTCTGTTTGAAAGGAATTCTGCAAACCAGGTTACAGAGGTTATTTCATCTTTTCTCCCATAATGCTGATGTCTGTTTTTGCATAGCTCTTTGCCCAGCCAGCCCAGGACCCCCAGCTCCCATTTGGAAATAAGTCTCCAAGCAGTAATCTGTGCTAGCCCCGTGTTCACCTCACTGGCCCCCCTCAGGCCAGAGCCACAGGACCCTGCTGGGAGGCGCCGCCTGGGTAGTTTCCACTTGGCAGTGCCTCCCCTGCCACGGGGAGGGACACCGAAAGGAGCCATTTATCACGCTGCCGATCTGCGCTGTGCTGGGGCCCAGCTGGCAGGGCTGCCGGGTCGGGCCTGCAGGGTGTCTGCCGCTGCCGGGGCTCACTCAGACCGGCAGGGCAGCCGTGGAAGGTCGGCGCGGAACAAGGCCTCTGGCCCGCGCTGCCCCGCGGCTGAGCCAGTGTTCTGTTTGCAAGAGAGAGCATCACTTGGGACCTTCATTTCTTTTGAACAGCATAGTCTCCTCAGAGAAAAATACTTTTGAGGGGACTTTTTGTTTTTCCTACATGGTTATCAGTTTTCCCAAACAATTATTTTTCCGCCTACATGAGATTGGAGGGACATTTCTCCCTGCTGTGAATTGAGTGACATTTGATCTTTTCTGTTTATTATAATACTTGGGGAGGGGGGCATGGTGGTGATATAACTGGGATAATCCTTTTAAAAATAGTTGAATATGTTACGTTTATAGTGGGAGGGGTATATAAATGAGTTCACTGGAATGAGTCATGGGAATTTTCTCATAGAACCAGTAAGATTTTTGCTTTGTCTGTCTCTCCTAAGTAGTAGTTTTGGTCCTGCTCATAGTTTTCTACTCGTGAGTAATCACAGCACAATAAATGGGGCCCAGTTAATTTGCATTTACATTATTTAGGTTGTGAGGTTTTCTCATCAGTGTATTACTAGTCGGGCAGGATAAAGCACGGATACTGAAGTAACAGCCCCCCCCCCCCCCCCCCCCCCCCCACTCCTCCCCCACAATCTCAGTGGCCTAACAGCAAAAGTGCACCTTTCCACTCACACTACTTGTCTAACACGTGTCAACAGGGGCCTCTGCTGGTCACAGTCGCTCAGGGACAGGATTTGGGGAGCTTCATCTTCACACCAACTTCCATGCTCTCGGCAGCCATGGAAACGCAACATGGCAAAACATTCAGTGGCTCTTGTATCTTCCCCTCAAAAGTCACATCACTTCCACTCACATGCTGCTAGCTAAACTATGCTACATAGTTACACCTGATTTCAAAGGGGCAAATTGAGAAGCAAAGAGCTGAAAATACCTGCACCAAAAACTTCCACAGGCGCACTGGAGCAGGTAGACTGCTCCTCCCTCTTGGTTATCTTACTTGAGCAGAAGGACTGTTAGGACAGGGACATGAAAGCTACAGTCCTCACTTACACAGTGATCTGGGACATTTCCAGTTTCACATATGCTGTTTAATTGTCAGCCATAGTCAGTGCTGTTGTCCAGTTGGGAAACTATGGTCACAGAATTAGCTAATCAGGTTTCTTGTGCCCAACTCATTTGGCCTCTGTTCAAGTTCAAAGTAAATTCAAACAGGTTTGTTTGAGCACGAAGGTAATAATTATCCTATTCGTACCGCCTCACATTTATGTAACACTTTGAAAAGTTAAAGTGGTTTCACACCTTACGTTTGATCTCCATAACAATTCCATGTGCTCCATAGAGCAGATTTTATTATCCTATTCTTAAAGTTAGAAAAGAGCTGGGGGACTAAGAGAGGAAAGGAGAGAGGGAGGGAGTGGAGAGCATGCGAGTGAGGCGGAGAGGAGAATGATAGTCTTTTGTGAATCCCTTTTTCCCCTTCCAACTTCAGCAGCAGAGGTGGAATTAGTACTGAGACTTTTCTTCTATTCTGTATTCTTTAGAATTTAGAAGTACCAGTATCTACCCAAATACAATATTTGAATTAACTAGTGTGTTGGATTAACTAGTACACATCCGCTATGCCTCATGACTTTTGGTGGAGAGAGACCATGCTGTGGGCAAAATCAGGAAGATTTCCTGCCTGCCATTTTTTGTCTGCCAAGTAGAAGACAAACAGGAGAGGAGGGCCAGGAGCTCCTCGGGCCTATGGCAGTTCTGGGCCATCAACTGAAAAGAGGTGACATGCCCTCAGATCTCCCAGAACATCAGAGCAGCAGCCTGATGGGTTTCTTTCCCACCAGTTCTCCGATTACCAGAATTACCTGGTGAACAGCTGCGTGAAGGAGAATCCCACCATGGAGCGGTCCATAGCCCTGTGCAACGGCATCTCCCAGTGGGTGCAGCTGATGGTGCTCAGCCGCCCTACCCCGCAGCTGCGAGCTGAAGTCTTCATCAAGTTCATCCAGGTGGCTCAGGTGAGTGACAGAGTAAGAGTGTGGCTTGGGCTACGAGGGAAACTATCCCCTCTTCTGCAGCCAAGTCTTTCCCCTCCTGAGCCAGGTGAGGTTAGCATGCCTTGAACTGTCCTGGCATCTCATCAATGTTATAATGAAATGATGTTGACTGAAACAATGTTATTCAAGGACCTACAGTCTTATGAATACACGCCTGAAATTTCCCAGAGATTCTAGCTTCTCTATCCCAATTTCTGACCTATATAGGCACTGACATTGAAAAGCAGAAGACAGTCCTTGCTCTCAAAAATGAAACAACCTGGTTAACTCCATATAAAAGATATATAAGAGTATGCTTAATCTTACATTTTTCCAGTTCTAGATGGTCTAGATCAGTGTTTCTCAAAGTTGGTACACAGACTACCTGCTCTGATATTAACTAAAGGTGTATTAAAAGCACAGATCCCTAAGTTCAGCCCCAGAACCGGGCAATCAGACTATCAGGGCTTGGGTATAGAAATCTTTATTTTATTTTATTTACTTTTAAAGAGAGGGTAAGGGAGGAAGAAAGGGAGGCAGAGAAACAATGATCGGCTGCCTCTAGAACCATGTCCCAGCCAAGCACTGAACTACCAACCTAGGCATGTGCGGAACGGTACCCAACTGAGCCATTACTGGTCAGAGTGGGTCCAGAAACCTTTGTGTTAAACAAGTGTTTTGGGCGATTCTTAGAAACCACTGACCTAGATGGTAGTCCGAAGACCAGCAGCACAAAGGGAGGGAGATGTGATGCCTTGCTAGACTGAGGATCTACTGGTCTGGAATTAAGCCTAAGGGGAGAAGTGAACAGTAAATGACAACACCTGATAGCTAGTGTTTGACCAATATAAGAAAGGGGGGGAAGAGAAGAGGCAGCCTCTGAGCTCTCATGTAACTGACATGTTCAGTGACTGTTCTCATCTGTTTTGTATATCATAGAAGCTCCACCAACTACAGAACTTCAATACTTTGATGGCTGTGATAGGTGGCCTATGTCACAGCTCAATCTCCAGGCTCAAGGAGACAAGTTCACACGTTCCACATGAAATCAATAAGGTCAGTGCTACTGTCTCTTCTGAAGCTTCTTAGCAGCATCCCTAGGACCAGTGTCAACATTTCCCCCTTGAGGGGGTGACCCAGGAAGCATCTGCAAACCACACCACCCTGTCAACCAGGAAAAATACCAAGGAGGCAACCCCCAAGAAAACCCACAGGATGGGGACGTCACAGATTTGAAAGTGACTGTGATTCAGTCTTGCCTCAGTGTCACTGCACATGTTCTTGCTGTTTAGTTTAATAATGTGCGCCTCTCTCCCGTGCTCATAGACCGCAGAACATTCAGGCACCATCTTTGATACTGACTCCCTTGCTCCAAAATGTTTTCCCAAAAGGAATAGTGGCTCAGTTTGCCAAGTGTATTTATATAGTGATGCTTTAAAACCCTAGATCTCCAGATCCCCTGAAGAATGATATTCCAGTTGGTTGGATTTTCCCAGATAATTGCAAATCAGCTTTTCAGGTGCCATTTTGTAATAGGGTTTCACTGAGGAATATTTTTCTTAAGTATCCTTTTTCCTACATTCTTAGATTTTACAGACATGATTTTAATACTTTATAACATAAGGCTGTTATAAAGATAGGCCACTGTGATATATTGAAATATCTGTGCAGCCAAGTGTGGTAGGGGTTAGAAAATGACTGCTCTTTGAGCATTTTCATCTCATTTAAGAGGACCAACTCTCCCTTCCTAGATGCACGCTGGCACAAGACTCTCTTCTTAGGGAGAGAGACATCTGTGCCTCTTTCTCCCAGCCATTTTCCCCAGGTGTTCAGCCTCCTTTGGGGTCTCTAATTAATCATCCTGCTCTCATACATGGCTCTGAGAATGCTGACCCACCCAATTCTGGTGGTCTGGTCACCTTATAATTCCCTAATAGTTCTGCTGGGACCTTGTGGAACAACCGAAAAGATTGGCCATGTCTCAGAGGTGACAGAAGGAAATAGTCACAAGATAAACATGCCTTTGTGTCGTTTCACTTATAAGACATAGTTTGCTCCTCTTAAGCTGGGGGACCCCACACTAGTGCTTTCTCGTCTGTAGCTGCTGGCCCCCAGGGTGGTTGGCAGAGTGAATCAGTTAAGTCCACCTTAAAGCAAGCATCTCCCAGTAGTTTATTTCACCTTCAAAAGAGAACAAAAATATATTATTTTTTGCTGTTAATCTCTCATCTGTGAGCACCTTCCATACTCACACCACCTGTGCTATTTGTGGGACGAGGAGGCTCTCCCGCCAGGTCAAAGTGACTGAGGAAGGCTAGCTCCAGAACCTCAAGTTCTTCTCGGGGTGGGGGTGGGGGGAGGGCAGGGGGAAATGGTACATCTTAGGCCACAATTTTATTAAACTAATTTCTGGCAGTGTTTAAGAGGATAATTTTGTGTTGTAACATGATTGGCAGTCTGTACCTCCTGTCTTCGCTTCTGAGAAAGCTGGTCATCACACGTGGGCAACGTGGTTCTGTGAACTGCTTGCTGACACGAGCCAGGCGTGTTTGGCAAGAACGCCAGATCTGGCTGGTCCCTCTTCCCGCTGATTGATGAGCAGCTGTGTGCCTTCCCTGTGCCTTGGAAGAAGAGCTCCCTGGGGCCTCTGCCTCATCCTCCCCATGTCCTTTGCTGGGAATCGATCTATTCAGTCTTTCCAGATCAGGGTTTCAGTCAGTGAATGGAGTATCACCTGCTTCCTAGCCATAGGCCCGTTTTGAGAATGATTAAGATAATAAGGCCCAGACAGCACAGCATTAAGACTCAAACATGCAACAGACTATGGAGGCTCTCCGTGCTTTTCCCCACACCAGCAACCCAGTCAGCACTCCTAATATCACGTTCCAAGTGTTAGGTAATGTGGTGTCTCTGGAAGGGCTCAGAAGCCACCGGGGAAGCGATCTGCATGGCTTGGGGCAAAGGTCAGAGGGACACAGTCACTGTACACTCCTGTACCTTTGATTTTTATATCAGGTGTTTTCTAATTTTATAAAAGAATAATTTTAGTGCCAAAGTGATAAGGCCTCATTTAAAATTGTTCACTTATGTAGTAGAATAAAGGAAAGAACACCTATGTTTTTAAGTACACTCTGTGGCATTTCATACACGCTGGAGTTTACATTTGAGAGTCATAATCTGCACCTTCTAGATGAATCTCCCCCTGCCTGACAGATTGGGGATGGGGTGAAATCATGGTAGAGGCTGAAAGTAAACAACGTGACCACTGCAGACAATACTACCTGCCTGGCAGGTAACAGTGATCGGGTCTCTCCTCTTCACAGGTCCTGGGTGAGATGACTGAGCTGCTGTCCTCCTGCAGAAACTACGACAACTACCGGCGAGCCTACGGGGAGTGCACCCACTTCAAGATCCCCATCCTGGGGGTGCACCTCAAGGACCTCATCTCCCTGTATGAAGCCATGCCTGACTACCTGGAGGATGGGAAGGTGAACGTCCACAAGCTGCTGGCCCTTTACAATCATATCAACGAACTGGTCCAGCTGCAAGAGGTGGCCCCGCCCTTGGAGGCCAACAAGGACTTGGTGCACCTGCTGACGGTGAGGCTCGCCTGGGAGATGACTAAGCGCATTGTGTGCCAGCCACCACTCTCTGTGCCTTACCACATATTAGCTCGGTTAACCCTCATAAAAACTACGAAGTCAATACTGCTGTTATCTCCATTTTATGGATGGGAATAGGGAGGCACAAAGACATGATTTTCTAGAGGATGAGACATTAGTTAGCAGCAGAGCCTGGGTTCAGACCCAGGAGGTAGCACCCAGTGGCTGCATTCCTAAGCAGGATGCCCTTCTGGCTCCTAGGGGCGTTTCCCTCTCCCTGCGAGAGCAGTCCTCGCCTCTCTGGGAGGAGCTGAGAGCAAATCATGATACAGGCTTGGTAAGAGACAGAGACAGCGTGTTCTCATAATAAAGGACAAGGCAATGAGTCAAAAAAGAAAAAAGAAAGAGAAAGAGAGAGAGAAAGAGAGAAAGAGAGAGAGAAAGAGCGAGAGAAAGAAAGAAAAGAAAGAAAAGCAGGTTCATTATTTGGATTCCTGTTCCTGGAAGCCTTTCAGCTGAGGGAAGGCAAACACTTGCAATGGTGCAGGAAACCAAAGCTTGCATTTCAGGTGCAGAGGGAGAGCAGATGAACTCCCTTCCCAACTTGCAGTACTGTAGGTTCACCAGCTGTGTCACTGTGGGCATGAAACCCCGAGCCCTGTTTTCTCCTCTGTAAAATCAGAGGGGTTAGTCTGTGAGATGACTTCTCTTGCAGTGTAAAATACAATTTTTAATGTGCTTCTTTCTAATGGCGAGGTGACCTTGGACTTGGCCTTAGACATTATCATCTGTGGAAACACGCACTGAATCTTAACTTTTGGGGATCACAAATCCTGTGATAAAAGCTGTGAACAGTCTTCCCAGAAAAATATACAAAAGTCATATACACAAAAATACTTTTGAGTTCTGAATTTCCTGAAGGCCGTTCATAGATCATAAGTTCAAAACAAGATTGTAAGGCCTCTGTCCTCTAAAATTTTATAGTTCTAATATGTGTGGAATTTATTAACTTTCACTATTGTTTAATGATACCTGTTACTTAAACTAGGTTCTGGTGCAGGAGTCAAATTTTAATAGTATCAGGCCATGCAAACTATCCTTCCAGACCATCTGTCTGCTTTAGGAAAGAACAAGCGAGGTGTGGAGCATCTGCCCACACAGGGCCTAAGCTCTACATAAGGGCTTAGAGATTAAATTGTAGTTTTAATGAGGGCATTTTGAAATTTCTCCAATATCTAAAAACATTTTAACAAAAAGAGTTAATGTGTGCCCTATTGCAGTAGTAGATTCACCCTCCAGACTTTGTGAACTTAAAAAAGAAACTACTAATAGCCTAGAAAAGTAAACCACTGGAGATAAAAAACCGAGAAATACAGCATCCTAGCTATTAACCCTGTTGTTGCAATCTGCAGTTATCCCTAGATCTCTACTACACTGAGGATGAAATCTACGAGCTTTCCTACGCCCGGGAACCAAGGAACCACAAAGCCCCAGTGAGTTTTCATATTAAGATCCTTGCAGGTAACAGGTGCATTCATCTGAAAGGACAGACTTTTAAGTTTAGTCTCGTAAGAGTATTGTGCTTCTACTGTGTGCCCAACTTTGTTGGATAGTTCCTGACCATAAAGAGCATACAGTCTTCTTGACGGGATAAGACTGATGTGTGAACAGTAAATAAGTAAATGCCATAGAGCATCAGAATGGGTGGTGGAATCAGTAGGTGGTTTGCAAATTAGACAAAGGAGATAGTATTGTGAGCCAGAGTGGCCTCTCCCTCCTATTTATTATAAAGTGGTGCCACATCAATTTCCCTTCTGTGACTCACTGATGATAATGTGAGCAATATGCACACTATCAGAGCTAACTCCAGAGGATTTTCCAGCCTGACAGATAGAAAAGCCCCATCATTCTGTAGCCATCTGGGCAGAAAGAGCAGTCTACTCAGTCCTGTGACCTCCTGTGTAGAGACCTCAAATAGCACAATCCTAGCACGGCATAGTTGGAACATCACAGGTTTTCTGGCCCCACCTCTCCAACAGGTAGGCTTAATAATTCCAGTCTTCCTTCTGAATGACCAATAATCCACCAGTGTCCTGGGAAGCTTCCCAGCCCCCAAACAAGTGGTACCCAAGGGGAGAGAGTTGCCCCCACATAAGAAATTTAGCCACCTGAAAGAAATTTAGCTTACCTGTTCAGGTGGCTAAATTTCATCGTCCCTATACAGAAGATCAAGTTCTACCTTCCTATTGTAATGAAAGATGTTGGAAGGCATTTCAGTGGAAAGGGTACCATCTCCTATCTTTAGAAAAGATTTTAATTTAGGCCAAGTCTTATATACTTAAAAGCAGGCTCTCATCTCAGCTTGTCTAGGCTTCAGGTTTAATTTTCTTATGTGTCTTCCTACCTTTTAGCTATTTTTCTCCTCATCCATAGCTCTACTAAATAGTACGGAGAGAACAGAGAGGAAATTCAAGTGACCCATTTTACTCTTGGTTAATAGCTTTGGCAAAAGGTTTAATAGAGAAGGAACTGAAATGTAGTTAAGTCAAGAAGTTTAAATTATCTGTAGATGGAGATAATGTACAGGCGGAGCATTTCGTAGAGAGCAGAACACAGTCCTTGCGCTAGCCGAGATTACTGTTCTAAATTTCAATACGGGGCTGTCTGCTTCTTGCCACAGCATGTAGTTGGGAGCTGTCTGCCGCTGTCAAGCAGTGGCAGCCATCAGTGGGAAAGCAAGGAGCTGTAGATTATATTGCATAATAATCATGAGAATTTCTCTGATTATTTCATTTTAGCCACTAACACCTTCAAAGCCACCAGTAGTAGTGGACTGGGCCTCTGGAGTATCTCCCAAACCTGACCCAAAGACTATAAGTAAACACGTCCAGAGGATGGTGGATGTAAGTACCGCTGTTTCTGCAGACAAAGGGAGAAAGGGAGAGGGCACAATAGTAGAAACACAAGGTGTATTGAACCTGGTTCCTATGTGAGCTCAGGAAACCACTTCTCAAGCTCTGGGTCAGAAGAGTTCTGAGGCTACACTGTATCAATACACTTAGGCTTTACATGGGGGGAAGTGAACCTCCTCTTAAAGACCTAGCAGGAGAGTATATATTTGACAGTTGTCAGTTGATTTGGAGGCAGAGAGGTGTTGGAAAAAGTTTAAGTGAAAGGTAATGAGAACCTAAAACGGAAAATTTTGGCACTACTTGATTCAGTTCACTGTGCTATGCATGCTGAGGGGGCAGTACATACGTTCATATTTCTGCATTTATCCTGGTGAATCATGCCAGTGAAACGATAGAAAAGGGCCAGAAAATGACAGGACAATGAGTAGGTGAGGATTAAGAGGGGAAAGGGAGCATTTGCAGCTGAGCTGAAGCTTCACAGAGAAGGTGCAATCTGAGCTGAGCGATGGAAGGGCAGAGCCGGGGAACACCCCTCTCGGTGCCGGGTGGAGGGGGCGGGGGAGTGCACTAGGCGGCTGATGTCCTAACCGACATGCTAATTGATGGAAAGCCCCTGGCCGCCCTGCGCTTGTGACCCACCTACCTTTGCAGCAGCCCAATGAGCCTGTTCCCTGGTTCCTTTCATTCAGGCTGAGGAGAGGCTTTTTTGAGCCGCTCCAGCCCCTTTGTCATTTGGCTAAAAGGTGAGATGATTGGTTTCTCTTTGGTAATCACCAAGGAAACCTCTTTTTTCCAGTCTGTCTTCAAGAACTATGATCATGACCAAGATGGATACATTTCTCAAGAAGAATTTGAAAAAATTGCCGCGAGTTTTCCATTTTCCTTTTGTGTGATGGACAAAGACAGGTGGGGACTATGTGGATATGAGCCCTTCCATAAAAACTGTTTGTGGATGTGTCACTAGGAGAACTTGTAAACTTGGATGTGCTGCTGCTATGATCACTTAATGAATATTTGGGCTAAGATATTGGGGCTAAGAGAGCAGTCATCAAATTAAGGCTTCTCTTGCTTTGGTTTGGACCACATTAGACCATGAAGCCAGGTTAGGAATAATCGACTATAAACTTTAAAAAGTTTAGTCTTCCTTCTTGTTTTGTCCTTACAGATTATGAAACATTAGTATGTATTAATAATGTGCTTATTCACTTTTCACAAGGTTACATAAGTTCTATTTGTTTTTCTGTGTAAAACCAAATGTATGGTTGGTGGGTTCCAGTTATATTATGTACTGTCTGAAGTCAGAAACTGCAGCATAAAGTATTTCTCTTTCTACACACATAATTTCCATCGTTTCTTTTTCAAGTCCTTAGATGGTGGTTAAATTAGTTGGAAAAACCTAGTTTAGCCAAAGAACAACTATATAAGAATGAGTAGTGCCATCTCAACTACTCATTACAAGCTATTCATGTGTGCTTATTAAGGGGCGGGTGGGGGGGGGCTCATGGAAGAAATTACCAGGTACTACATACTGTACTCCCACTCGAGACGAAAAAGAAAGGTGAGTTTCTAAGGTGAGAAGGCACCCTTGCTTCCCCCCTCACGTCCTTGTCTGTCATTGGCCAGCAGGGAAGGCCTCATCAGCAGGGACGAGATCACAGCCTACTTCATGAGGGCCAGCTCAATCTACTCCAAGCTGGGCCTGGGCTTTCCTCACAACTTCCAAGAGACAACCTACCTGAAGCCTACTTTCTGTGACAACTGTGCTGGATTTGTAAGTTGTTCCTAGAGTGCTTCAGCGTTGAACTTGGAGAAGAGTATGAGACATGTTAAAATGACTAAGCCGGGCACAGACTTCACAACCCATATCAACACATCCTAGCTTGGGGCCTAAGCAAGCACCTAGAATAGCCTAGTCTTCAAGTGCATGTTTTTGTACTTGCGCTCATCTTTTCCCATTCCTTCCTGATGTTTTCCCTCTGGTTCATGAGGCCTTGGATAAATGTTAAATTTGGGATATTTTTTTTTAAGTGTTATATATTCATATGCTGTTTTAAATGTTAGGAAAAAGAAACGAGAGATCTTCACCCCCAGATCCCCGCCCCTTCAAAAGGAACTACCTTTAAGAAGTCACCTGGGCTCTGTCCCACCCCTGATCAGCAGTTTCTGCCCATACCCAGACCCTGACACCAGGATTCTGTAGATTTGTTTTTTAGTTTGGGGTCCCGAGAAGCCTCTTTGTCCTGTGATTCAAATTCTGGCCTAGAGAAGGCCTGACTCGAATCCTAGGAGTTTCCGGAGAACACATGACTCTGATCAGCACAAACTTCCTGTTTTCAATTTAAGGTCAGGAGGGACAATACATATGAAAATGAGGTTTCCCTCCCCCTCGAGGCAGAAAGTAGAATGAGGGAAAATCAAGAGTGGATGTGAAGGCCTAGCCTCCTGCCAGACAGATGAATGACATATGGTGCATTCTGTCTCTTGTCTCACAGCTCTGGGGAGTGATCAAGCAAGGACACCGATGTAAAGGTAAGGCTCAGCTTTATCAAATGCACTGTTTTCCTTGGTCTTAGGTGTGCTCCTATAAAGCACTGTTTCCCCACAATAGTTGCCCATTCAGTTCACAACTTCTCAGCACAGCCGCATCCTCAAACTGACTTTCCTAGAGGACCCTGAGAGTGACAGCCACCATACAGAAAACAGGAGGACCGTGACCAGTTATGCAGCTGTCCTTTCAAGGTCCTCTCTCTGCCCTGGATGTAGGGATGGCTGGTAGGAGGTGATGCTCTCAAACGGTCATGGAGAGAGGGAAGGCATAGAATCACTTTTGGGACAGAAGCGACTACCAAAGGCCGTTGCCAGCTTTCCTTTTATCAGCAGCTACCTGCTTGTGACTAAAAAAATTCAGGACTGAAGGAAAGGAGACCTTTTAATGCAAGGAATAAAGAATAAGATGTAACTGCTGGGAGCCTCCAGAGGGTCCCCTTAGAGTAGGAAGTATGAGTGGGATACCTCTTCCCCCCAAGGTAAGAGGATGCTGCTTCTGCGTCTGAGTCTCATGGTAAGGGCTACAACAAGACTCTGAGATCCAGGACTGACTGAGTGAGAATGCTGGGTTCATTGGGAATATTAGATGTCCCAGCTCCGAAGATAGGACAGGCATATGTGACTACAGGGCCCTGTACAAATATGGTTTTGAGACACTGGAAAAGACAGGGAAAGATTTTCTGACCAGGCTGTCTTGTCTACAGACTGCGGGATGAATTGCCACAAACAATGCAAAGATCTGGTTGTGTTTGAGTGCAAGAAGCGCGCCAAGAACTCAGCAGCTTCCACAGAGAACAGCGCCTCTGTGGGGCCAGCATTCAACCTTTGCTCACTGGGAGGCAAAGATCTGCTCCACGGTAAGTAGGCACTGGGAACATTCATCTTGGAAGTGAAATGGGAAGGGTGAAGATTTCAGGGAGGAAAGATTACCTTTACCCTTCTCCTTCTTAATGGAAACCAGCACAGATACCGTTATGGAAGACATGCCTGTATGTTATGCACCCTGTATTTTAACATTTACATATCATCTTTGGGCACCACAGTTGTCACAAAAAAATCCAAATTTTCATGAAAGAAAAATGACAGAGAACAGCATAAAGGACTGGGGCCTCAGCGTGAAGTCTGGAAAGGGGGGCTCTGTGTTTTTATACTTTGCTACTTTGTGTTTTTTAAAAAAATTTCCGACTCTTCTGACTTTTTTAACACTGTGCTGTCCTAGAACGTGTCCTTCTGTTTTGAGAACTTGTCCTGTTGCTTTTTTATTTGCTTTCTTCTAAAAAGATAATGCCTAAGACTCTATCCCAAGCTTTTAGTATGTCTAGGAATTTGACTGAATAGTAGAAGAGTTTACAATTTGGGCTGGTAAGAGGAGTATAACTGTGTTACAGAAAAGTTTGAAAACAGAAATATAAAAAAATCCTCACCCATAAAACTGATCCAAAAGAGACAGTATAATTCTTGTAGAGCTAATAGAACATTTTATTCTGGTACTTAAATAACAGTATACTGTATTCCGCCATATATAATGCACACCCATGTCTTTGGCCCAAACTTTTCAGGAAAAAAACTTTTAATTTTTTAATTCAATATTTTGCTTAAATATAAAACCAATTATCATATTCCAGGGTATTACTTTGCTTACAGATATTGTCATTGCTTTCTAGAGTACACTTTTAACATAAGCATAAGAATTAAAAACATATAGATAGAGAATTAGTACTACCCATGTATAATGCACATCCTTATTTTTCCCCTCAAAAATTTGGGCAAAAAAGTGTGCATTATACACAAATATGGTAATTATAGTTTTGAGCTTTATTTGGGTAAATATTTAATGTTAATTTAAATTATGTTCCCCTAAGAAAAAATTAAACTAGGATCCTTATAAGGTTTCTTGTATTAAAACTGTTTTGATTCAGATTACAAATGCTAAGTAGAGAACTTCAGTTGTTGTCCAGAAGCCATTTTGACTATACCAATCCAGTGTCTTGGCTGCAAACTTTGGTAATAGAAATATATATGCAACATTTTAATAGAAAAGCATACTTTAAAATTACAGCTGAGTCTTTGCAAAACAGTAAACATAGATGATCTGCTATCTTAAAGCCTACCACCGATGTTAAATATATCTGCCCCTACTCTGTTTTTCCAGGAACTTCTTTTAGTTAATATCTAGGCCAGGTCCTGGGTTAGGATGCTGGTTTGAGAAAAACCAGAACAGCTCTTCTCTCCTTTTCTAATCAGTATCAGATGAAGGCAATACATTTTGATACACTTCCACAAAACCAGCAATTCCCTCTCAAAGTTAAGCTGTGCCTATGGTACAAATGGGCAAATAGGTGCCACAGAGAATAGGTACCTACCAGCTGATCAAGGCTACCTGAATCAGGACCAAATCCCAGGGCCTACTGAAGGTGTTTCTGAAATGTTGTCTGTCTATACATCAACCCTGCCCTCTTTATTTTACAAAACATTATAGCATTGAGGCAGCAGGGGCATCAGCTTTTCTGGAGAAACAGAAACCCTCCAGGCAGCCGTGGTGCAAATAGAAAACAGATGCCCTTTCCTCAGGGCGGATGGAGCCTGATACCAGTGGCCACAGCATGGCCAGCAAAGCCCCAGAATTTCAGTCCCCTTCACCCCCTAAATTGGGTGCCTGAAAATGAGCCCATTTTGGGCCTGTGGAATTCCTGTAACAATAAGAAAGATCTCATTTGAAGCTAAAGTGTCAATCTTGAGTTCCCTGCTTTTTTGAAGGAGAGTACTAATGCGCCGTGTATCTCCCCACAGCACCCGAGGAAGGACCTTTTACATTCCCTAATGGGGAGGCTGTGGAACAAGGTGAAGAAAGTAAGGATCGGACCATCATGCTCATGGGAGTGTCCTCACAGAAGATTTCTGTTCGGCTGAAGAGGACTGTGGCCCACAAGGCCACCCAGACTGAATTACTGTCCTGGATTGGCAGCGAGGGCCCTTCTGGTCCTTTTGCACTGTCTTCCCCGCGGAAGACAGCCCACGACACTCTGTATGTGCTTCCCAGTCCTACATCTCCATGCCCCAGCCCAGTGTTGGTCAGAAAGCGGGCTTTTGTCAAGTGGGAGAATAAAGACTCCCTCATAAAATCAAAGGAGGAGCTCCGTCACCTCAGACTCCCGACCTACCAAGAGCTGGAACAGGTACCTTTTCCTTTTTTTCCAGACTTTCTGAGAAGTAGGGCTGAGCTGGGGAAGGTCAGGTAAACTGAAGATTCAGACCAGGTTGATTACTAGGAGAATAAAGAAAAAAAGAAAGAAAAAAGAAAGGAAAGAAAGGATTCTGGCTTTCTCTCAAAGAAACCAGTGTAGGCCTTGATTTACCTACAGGAATAGAACACAGTATATACAGGGCTCCCTATCGCCACAGAGGTACCATTTCAAAGTGCCAGTGCCCGTGCCCAACACTGCTCACAGTAGGCTCCTTGAGAAAAAAAAAGTTTCTACTGATCAGTTTTACTGTGCTAGCGCCACACCCCTTTTCTAGATGGAACTTAAAATGAACTTACCTAAATCCTTCTTCCTTATAATTTTTACTGTTCATCAGGGTTGTGTTTTGGGACCTTCATGGTTACCTAGGCATCTTCCTAAAAGGAGGTAGGTGATCTTTGTTACCAGAAAGAAAAAGTGTATTATAGCTCACCAAAGAAAAAGCCTCCCCGTTAATATAAATGAGGGAAATCATTTCTAATACATCAGGTAATGTGCTGATCTTCTATATATATTAAAATAGCTAAATCAATAGTAGCTGGCAAATGCATAGCTGAATATAACATATAGCAATATACTCTATAAAATGGTAAAAACTGTGCTTCTGGGAGCTGCTTTTTTCTGTTAGGCTCACAATGTCTAAGAAGGTATCGAATGGAAGCAAAATGAGGTTTACCAAGAAAAGGAGAACAGGAGTTTAGGAATATGGTGCCAAAGATTTGAGAGATGGGGATAATGAGGTTTTTAAAAAAAAAAGAAGATAGGAAAGCTAGGAAAGTAGGAGATGGAACAACAGGCAGTTTCCAAATACTCCACTCTGTAAGGTCAATTACTAAGGTAGTTCTTTTTTATTTAGAGTGCGAAGCCTACGGTGAGCTGGCTTAGACCTCTTGTCATGGGGTCAGTAGTTTTTGTGGTTTTTTAACTGATACTGAATTTTGCCATGTATAATGCCCACATTTTTGCCCAAATTTTTGAGGGAAAAATAAGGATGTGCACTCTACATGGGTATAATGATTACATACCATGGATGTAATAATGGGCATAATAATCCCGTGTATAATACACACAAAACTGTGGGAGCACATTATACACAGCAAAATACTGTAAGTCATTTTCGAGTAGGCTACATTAGATCCAGCATTATCATTCCGTTTATTAACGGGGTGGAATGCCTCTCTGCCTTCCCCTCGCCCCCAAAGCATTGAGGCTGGCAGTGTGTTTTCGGAGGCCTATCATTATGAATATAAACCGACATACACCTAGGCAGAATTCCTTAAATGCCCTTCCATACTACACAGCAAAACTGCAAGGCGGCCTCAGGACTCCCCACCTTGTTCTCAGTGTTGTACCTGCCCTGTCTGACTCCCAGGAACTGAGTGAGAGGCACATTTGAAGAAACAAGTTACATACGTAATACAACAAGAAACTCTTGGTTTGGTGCCTGGGACAAAAAGACATACTATTAGGAAGAACATACGAAAAAAGAACAGATTTTCTGGGTGAAAAGTACTCTCTGCTCAGAGTATTTTTTAGACATTCTTTAAGTCAATCAAAAGCTGGCAAAATGTGGGCTACACATAGGCCCCTCTCTCTTTAGAAGTAGAAACTACCAAAAGTAACTTTTAATAAAAACAAAAGACATCTTGAAAAGTGAACTCAACAGATGGAAAGAACTTCACAAAGAATTTGTACGTATAGCCCCAGATGTTTCTTAAAACTAGCTATTAAATTCTGTGACCTGTTTGGTCCTCTGTAAAATACAGGGCCAGGATTCTTCTGTATGCTCTTATGGTTTGCTTTGGATCTTGACATGTTACATGCCTATGAAAAGGAAAAATGTAGTGGGCAATGACTGCTTGATGTAAGAAGTGGGTGGTTGAAATATTTCAGAAGAGGGAGGTCCAGAATAATTCCCACCTACTAATACCAGAACTCATAAGCTCTGTCACCATCTTCCCAGTTGCCTCTCTTTTATCCTTGTCATAAGGACCTAGGGACAAGAATTCACAATTACGTTTTAGAAAAACAAGGAGTTCCACTTTCCCGTTAAGTAAAATCCTTACCAGGGCCTGTCTATATGTAATTCAATAGCGCCCTGCACAGCTCACTGTGAGCTTTGACCTCTAAACAGAAAAAGTACATTGGCCCTACAGAAGGGAATATTTGGATAACTGCCTGTTAGCTCCAGTGGTTCCCCTCACCTACTTTCTTACACTACTCTAGTAAAGGTGAAAAATAAACTGTCAAAATTAGAAAACTAACTACATATTAGTTGTGTTAACCACTTAATGATAGTGTAAAGACTTAAGAAGTATTATCTAATTTCTCAGTGAATTCACAGCATAAAATGAGGTAAATTGTGACATCAAAAACATAAAAGGGGAGGAGTAAAACGGTGGAAACTTTATATGCAAATGAAGGTGCTACCAACATTAAAAGGACTATTTTATCTATGCTATATTTTTCATAAGCCACATGGTAACCACAAAGCAAAAATCTAAAGTAGAGTTATGAGACATGAAAAGAGAAGGCTGAGCTAATTACCATGGAAAGCTACCACTTGACGAAGGTAAACAGGGAGAAAGAAACAAATGGAGATACAAAACAACCAGAAGGCAAACAATAAGATGGCAGTTAATAATAATGAAAAGGAGTTAAGTCCTTTATAAGTCAATAATCACTCTAAATATAAACAGACTGAATTCACCAATCAAAAGGCACAGAGTGGCCATATGGATTTAAAAAAAAAAAAAAGACCCATTTATATGCTACCTCTCAGAAGCTCATTTTAGCTCAAAAAACACACAGGCTCAAGGTGAAGAGATGGGAGAGGATATTCCATGTGAACAGAAACTAAAACAAAGTGGTCATAGCCATTCTCATATCAGACAAAACAGGCTTCAAACCAAAAACAATAATGAGATAAAGAAGGTACAACTCTAAATATATATGCAGCCATCATTGGAGCAATGAAATATATCACACAAATACTTACAGATCTACAGGGAGAAACAGTCCATACAATAATAGTAGGGGATTTCAATACCCCACTGTCAACAATGGGCAAATCATCCAGTCAGAAAATTAACAAGGAAATGTTAAATTGAAACACACTCCACAAATCAGCTTAACAGACGCATACACAGAAAAGCCTATCCATGAGCAGGAGAATATACATTCTTCTTGTGTTCACAGGGAACTTTTTCCAGGATAAACCTTATGATAGGGCACAAAACAAAACTCAGCAAACTTAAAGACTGAAATCATACCAACTATATTTTCAGACCACAGTGGTATGAAATTAGAAATCAAGAGGAAAACTGAAAATTTACAAATATATGGAGACTAAACAATCAATGGGTCAAAGAAATCAAATGGGAAATAAAAAATTATCTCAAAACAAATGAAAATGGAATACAACGTATCAAAACTTATGGGATACAGCAAAAGCAGTTCTGAGAGGAAAGTTTATAGCAACAAATGCATATCTTAAGAAGTTAGAAAGATCTCAAACAAACAACCTAACTTTATACCTCCTGGGAATTAAAAACAAACAAATTAAGCCCAAAGTCAGGAGAAAGAAGGAAATCAAAGATCAGAGTGGAAATAAGTGACTTAGAGACAAGAAAAACAACAGAAAGACTCAATGAAAATAAAAGCTGGTTCTTTGAGAAGATAAACAGAATCGACCGGATTTTAGCCAGACTAAGGAAAAAAGAAGACTCAAAATTAGAAATGTAAAAGGAGACACTGCAACTGTTACCACACAAAAAAATACATTAAGACCATAGAGATTATTATGAACAATTATATGCCAACAAATTAGATAACCTAAAAGAAATGGATAAATGTCTAGAAACACACAACCTATACCCAGACAGAATCAGGAAGAAACAGAAATCTGAACTGACCGTTAATGAGCAGAAGACTGAATAGTAATGAAAAACCTCCCAACACAGAAAACCCCAGGATCAAATGGCTTCACTAGCAAATTTCACCAAACATTCAAAGAGGAATTAACACCAAGTCTTCTCAAACTCAAAAAATTGAGGAGGGAATACTTCCAAACTCACTCTACAAGGGCAGCATTACCCTGACATCAAAGACAGATAAGGACACAAGAAAACTATAGGCCAATATCACAGATAAATACAGATACAAAAATTATCAACAAAATATTAGCAAGTCAAATTCAAGAACATGTGAAAAAGGATTGTACACCATAACCAAGTGGGATTTATCCCCGAGATGCAAGGATGGTTCAACATATGCAAATCAATAAATATAATACATCACATTAATTAAATGAAAAGTAAGAATCACATGATCATCTCAATGCAGAAATGCATTTGACAAAACCAGCAGATTGGGTACAGAAGGAACATAACTCAACATAATAAGTGCCATATATAACAAACCCACAGCTAATGTTATACTCAAAAGAGAAAAATTTGGAGCTTTTCCTTAAGATCAGAAACAGACAAGGAAGCGTTCTCTCACCACTCTTATTCAATATAGTGCTGGAAGTCATAGCTAGAAAGATTAGGAAAAGAAAAAGAAAAAGAAATAAATGTCATCCAAAACAGGAAAGAAGTAAAACTGTCATTATCTGTATAATATGATCTGTATATAGAACCCCAATGATGTAACCAAAAACTGTTGGAACTAATCAATAATTTCCATGAAATTGCAGGATACAGAAATCAGTTCCATTTTTATACATCTAAAACAGAAATAAAACTATCCCATTGACAATAGCATCAAAAACAATAAAATACTTGGAATACATTTAACCAAGGAAGTGAAAGATCTGTATGATGAAAACTACAAGACTTTGCTGAAAGAAACTGAAGAGGACGCAAACAAATAGATACCTGTGTTCATGAATTAGAGAATGAATACTATTATATCCACACTGCCCAAAACAATCTATAGATTCAGTGTAATCCCTGTCAAAACACCAATGGCATTCTTCAAAAAATGGAAAACAATCCTAAAAATTGTATGGAACCACACAAGACCCCAAATAGTCAAAGCAATCCTGATAAAAAATAAAAATAAAAACAAAGTTTGAGGGATCATACTTCCTGATTTCAAGCTATATTACAAAGCTACAGTAATAAAACAGTATGGTACTGGCACAAAAATAAACATGTAGACCAATGGAACAGCAAAGAGGGCCCAGAATTAAATCCCTGTTTATGCAGTCAGCTAATATTTGACAAGGATGCCTAGGTCACCTAATGAGGAAATATAGTCTCTTCAACAAATGATTTTGGGAATACTAGAAAAATACATGAAGAATAATGAAACTGGACATTTATCTTACACCACTCACAAAAATTAACTCAAAATGGACCAAAAAGTTAAATGTAAGACCTGATACTATAAAACTCCTGAAAATAAAAAACGTAAGGAAGAAGCTTATTGATACTGCTCTCGGCAATTACCTTTTTGAATATGACGCCAAAAGCAAAAACAATAGTAAAAATCAACAAATGATACATTAAACTTAAAAGCTTTTGCAAAGGAGAAGAAACAACAAAATGATAAAGGCAACCTACAGAATGGGAGAAAATTTTTGCAAACTGTATATCATATAAGGAGTTAATACCAAAATATTGATATACAAAAAACTCATAAATCCCTAACAAAAAATTACAATTAAAAAATGGACAGAAGAATTAAACAGACATTTTTCCAGAGAAGACATACAGATGCCCAACAGGTACATGAAAATGTGCTCATTAGCACCATCATCAGGAAAATGCAAATGAAAACCACAATGAAATATCACCTCACACCTGTTAGAATGGCTGTCATCAAGAAGACAAGTTGTAAGTGCTGATGAAGATGTAGAAAAAAGGGAAGAAAAATAGAACTATCATATGATCCAGCAATTCCACTTCTGGGTATTGACCTGAAGAAAACAAAGACACTAACTCAAAAATATAATACACCACCATGTTCACTGCAGCATTATCTACAATAGCCAAGATATGCAACAACCTAAGTGTCTACTGATGGATGAATGGATAAAGAAAATGTAGTACACATATATAATGGACTATTATTCAGCTATAAAAAAGAATGAAATCTTCCTATTTGTAACAACATGGATGGACCTTGAGCACATTATGCTAAGGGAGATAAGTCAGAGAACAACAAATACTTACTGTATCACTTATATATAGAATTTTAAAAAACCAAACTTGTAAAATCAGAGAAAAAAATTATGGTTACCAGGCAATGGGGGCAGTAGTGGAGAACAGGATAGGTATTAAGGCTACAAATTCAGAAGTGGTAAATAAGCCTTGGAGATACAATGCACAGTACAGAGATTATAGATAACAATGTTGTATTAAAATCATCAAACTTGCTAAGACTAGAATTATTCCAACTACTAAAAAGGATAATTATGTAACATGATAGAGGTATTAATTATAGCTACAATGGCAAATCATACAACTATCGAATTAAAATGTTGTACACCTTAAAATTTACATAATGTTACGTGTCAAATATATTTCAATTTTTTAAAAAAGTCAAAATTGGAAACCACCTGCTGTCCCTATAATTAAAATCACTGAAAATTAGATAACTAGACTCCAGTTTAGAAGATGGGATAAAATTCCTACTTTTACCAAAAGAGTCTATTTGTTTTCAATGGTTTGTGGTAAAAGCACTTATAAATGAACTATGCTATCTCATATTACAGTATTCTGAGTCACTGCTTTCATACCTTAAACCTGACAAAGGTTTAGGTCTGCCAAGTTTAGGTCTCCTGCTCCACAATCTCCAAGGTTTTGTCTCCATCCACCTATTGCTCGGGAATGGTGTATTCTGCCAGTGAGCCACTCCTATTTGATATGATTAACAAAAACTAATTGTTGTTTGCACATGCTCATTTGATATTTAACTTGTTATTTTCTATTCAGGGTAAAATAACTGTCATGAAAATAGTTTTTAATGCTCAGCCACAATGAACAGATTACACCAATCATGTGTAATACTCCTGATATTGTAACTGATTTGCTATTCATTGCTGCTTTATTAACACACTTCATTTTATTTTCCCTGTAGGAAATAAATACACTGAAAGCAGACAATGATGCTCTAAAGAACCAACTGAAATATGCACAGAAGAAAATAGAAAGCCTCCAACTTGCAAAAAGCAATCATGTTTTCGCTCAGATGGAACAAGGTGACTGTTCTTAGCCCTGAAAGTCAAGGAGCACAATCTGTGGAAGAGTGTGTCAAGAGACCTCATCTCACAACCGATTAACAGACAGACACACCAGGGAACCGCAGTGACCAGCTTTAAAAGGGGTACTTTAAAAAGAAAACCTGTTCTTTTTTCCCCAATATGTGGTATTGTTTTTTCTTCCACTCAGTTCAAAGGGGAAGAAAACTGAAGAATGCAGTATTTTTGCCATTCATACCACAAACTTTTTTCCCTGAGACTAACAGAAAATGTGTGACAAAAACATCTCTCTAGTTTTTTGACAAGCTATCTATCTTCTATGTGGCCTCCCTGGCTGCTTCTTCCTTAGAACTAAAATCCTTGGACAGTAAATTTGCCTAGAGTTTTCTGTGAACTGAGGGATTTACTCTGTTCCATCCAAAGCTTGCTTAGGAGATTCACTTCCTCTCCATTTCCAGCATTCTTTATGAATCTGGTTCCCAATTCACTACCTCAAATCTAATTAGTTAGCCTTTCCCTGCTCCTTCCTTACTACGCTCTTACACCTGAGGACATCTACCTGGAACTGAACTTCTAGAGAAGTAGGCAAAAACTGTGGGGGGCCTGTTAAACAACATGACATTATCCTGTTGCAGATCAACTCATAGTTTTAGTCTCACAGTCATAATAAAATCAGTAAGCAAATTAAATACCTGAAAACATGGCCAATATCTCATAGATGACTGGCTAATTAGCTAAACATAACACAAACATATTTGTCCTCATATAATCTAGAGTAGACAGAATTAGGACTTTATGGCTGTTGTTTTTAAACAGAGTCTATTTAGCTCTTTATGTGCCATCTTTACCTTTTTTTTTTTTGAAGTATTGTAACTATTTTTGAGCTGAATATGTGCTTATACTGCCTTCACTATTAATATTACTTAGAAATAAGCTAATTGGATCAGAGCCTTCAAAAACAGCTAACAGAATGTACATATGTATATTTATTATGTATATACAATATCAGGCATGCATGTGACTTGGAATTTTGTTTCCTCAAAATGTAGAAGTGAATTAAACAACTTTTAGTCATTTACACAAAATCACAGGTATAAAGTTCAGCTTGTTACAAGGAGAAGAATTTGCTCACAGTATAAACTGTATTGTTTGGCAAAATCACAAGAGACCTAGCCATGGGTTATCTATTAATTAAGGTAAATGATAGATGAGCTAATTTAGTTGTCCAGGCAACTGTTCATAAATTCCTTTGTCAGGCTTTTTTTTTCTGTAAAAAGTTCATACTATCATTTTTTCTTTTTTGGGGGGTGGGGACAAAAGGGGACTTACCTTCCATGCTTGGAAAATCTGGTACCAAACTGACTTGAAATTAATAAACAAGTTGACCAACATGCCAAGAACATAGTCTCATTAGAAGTTCCAAACCTAAAGCCAGCAACACCAAGTCTTAATCAGAATACAAAGTACATAATATACAGTGTAGCTTCCTTGGAGAATTCAGACCATTTAAGAAGTTTCCTTGAGGAATAACTCGTTCCCATTTGCATATCTCCTTATATTGAGCTTTAGTGACAAAGTTAGTGATTAGCTTTCAGTTGTGTTTTAAAGAATCACTTGACACCCAAACTAACCCTTTCCTAAATCCAAACTGAAAAACCCCACCACTTGGTATGTAAATTTATATAAACACTTTGCTATTTACCTTATATGGAACAATATGTGTTTATGATAATCTTTAAAATTCATATTCTTCACTATTATTCCTCTGATAAAGACCAAAAACAGTACAGCTCAATTTTCTTTAAACATAGTCATGTAACAAATTTTTTCATCCCCTCTACCCCAAATACAGATTCCAGGTTAGTTTCTATGTAAATAATCTATAATTCATAGGAACTCAAAAGGTCACAGTCCCTTTAGTCACATTAACAAGGCTAGAGGATCTCAAACACTGCAGAACTCATCAGTAAAATGGATAGGAAGCAAGAATTTCATCACAGATTTTTACAACCCCGAGGGCCAAGAAGTACAATGTGTAAATTAATATTATTGGCGTGAATCTACAGAAATAATCTGGAATAGATTTTTGGTTAAGCCTAGGATACAAAATTTTGTGTCTTGTACCGACTTGAAATAAGTTTGGGCATATGTTTATTTGCCAAAACAATGACAAATCTTGCCTTGTTAATAGCAATGTCACTTCTCATTTACTTTGGTAATTCACTTTCCTTTTTACTATTTGTGAATTTCTGTCTAAAGATGTATTATGTAAAAGGACTACAAGGAAAAAACATGTACAGATTGTAAAGTTTTTTTTATACTTAATGTAAGTTTTCTTTGTGTAATATTTATATGATAAAAAGACATTAGAATCCCTACAACATAGATGTCTTGTATTTCTTCTAGTTCATGAATATGTAGAAGCTTCACCTGAATTTTTACTATAATCCACAGCATAGACCATTCCCCTATTTTATTAACCAAACAATTCTCCTGGAAGGAAAAGCAAAGCACCTAATTATTCAGTATAATTTTTTCTAAATCTCTTTATAACACAAAGAAGTAACAGTACAGAAATATTCAACCTTCTCCATCTTACTGTATAATGACTTACAGTGATCCCCAAATATTAAGTCTGTAAATACTTAACACTGAAGGAGAAAAATTTGAGGTTGTCATTTCTCTGTGGCTTTGGACTTTAATTCTACAATTCTATCTAAGAAAACAAGTAAGGAAAGAAACGTTGAAGCTGTGGGTGAAATTGGTAGAGGATGGTTCAATTTAGTGTACAGACCAACCAGAGCAATTCATTTGTGCTCATGATTATTTAGTAATTAGAGAGTGCCACGATTCCCTTTATTCCCCAGCCAACTTCTGTTTAACCGACCAATGAAGAAGAGAGGAAAATTCCAGTCACTCAAATTCCAGCATTGAATGCATTCTGATACACTTGGATGTGGGTGTATATATCATTTTGTCAATTCATGATACTTCATACAAAGTAATGAAGTCACTCTGATAACCTGAACCTAAAGAAGAGATTAAACCTCCTCTCCTCCAGCCCTGATTCCCATCCCAGTTATGTGTATCCTGTGCTTCTTACAAGATAATAGTATCATGGCTCAGAACATTCTCTGGTCACAGATCTTTCCTGGATTTTCAAAACTTAACACAAATATGGGCAATTCAATGTTTTTGGTTTAAAAATTTTTTTTTCTGTTTAGTGAGGCAAGATTTCCCTGATCTGCAAAACACAAAGAAATAGGTTCAAAGAAAACACCCGACCCCTTCTTTTGCTGAGAGCTGACGTGTAATGGTGTGGTAGGTTATATGTTGACAGGACTTATGTTTGTTTTTTAATCCTTATCCAAGGACATGCTTGTTGATTTTAAAGAGAGGGGAAGGGAGGGAGGGAGAGAGAGACGGAAGGAAAAATCAAAGTGAGAAACATCAATCAGTTGCCCCTTGTACACACCCCAGAAGGAACCAAACGCACAACCTAGGCATGTACTCTGACAGGGAATCAAACCCGCAACCTTTCGGTTTATGGGATGGTGCTTCAACCAACTGGGCCCCAACAGCCAGGGTGGGCTTATGTTCTTTTTATGGTCCAGATGTGAGAGTAGTTATCATCTTTAATCCAGAAACTCCCAGTCAAGATATATCTAGAGATGCCATTAGATCCCAGAGGCTATAACAAGGCAAGAAAAAGAGAAAAAAAAAAAAAGGAGGGAAAATGAGGTAATAGGTAAAAATGAAGATGAGAACTGGGCAAAAAGGAATGAAGATGAGGCACAAAGGTGCTGGACCTTAGGGAGCAGAAGGACTGTTTATCATACTCTACATGTTTTGCATTCAATTTATAAAACATTTTCACATCATGGCCTTTCACATTAAGGCCCCAGATTATCTTACTACTATTTTAGTTATTGCTTAGCGCACACTTCTACAACTGAAAGTTTTACTGAACAAAGGTTTTCATGCAAATCTTAGAAGAAAGGGTAAGATATCTGAGTCTAGACTACGCAGCTTTTTAATCAAGTGAAGTTTATAGTAATGTGTAAATATGTGTGGTTCCAGCTCCAACATGATTCCAGCAGCAAATACTAAACTTGGATAAGATTTACAATGAGTCCTGTGGATAATCCAACAGTACCCCTATGAAGGTACAAAGAAATCTTACAGAAATTGATAATGTTTCTGTCATTATTCATAAATCTCCATCGATAAAAATTGGAGAAGTTGTAAAGCCCTCCTGTGTCAGCAACTAAAGCTCCCGAAAGGAAATGAAACAGAAATGTAAAAGTTTTAAATGAACGTTTTCTGTTTTAACTAATAACTCTCTTGAAATATTTTACTCCACTGGTCTCTGCTTACATATTTTTAAAAATTCTTTTTCAGAGTTCACAGATACTGATAAAAGTGTTTTCTTAATTATGGAAAACATTCTCTGCCAATCACAAATAAAATTAAGTCTCTTCATTAACTATAAACACATTAAAAAATAAGTTTAAAAATAACAAAAAAAAAATTGTCTTCTTATCCTGAGCAAATTTCTTTGAAGGGTTATCTTGAAAAACACATGGCCAAGACTGAAGTACACACAATATTTACTGTTAAAGTTTTAGCATTATTTTAGATTTCACCACAGGGTTTTCTATAAAACAAAACAAAACAACAAAACTGCCAAATATCAAATACCATCGTCCACTGGTAGTCAGCTTTCTACCTACTGAGTTGGTTAGAGCACAGAAAGTTGTTGCGCACAAGTGTTGACCAGAAGCCTACACTGGGACACAGACTTTACAGTGGGAATTAAAAAAAATTTGCGTGGCTATCTCTTTTTCTCTCTCTTCTCACTAAGAGAAAAATGCATTACTTGGCCCACCTCTTAAACCATTCACAATAGGCCCGCTATAAATTCTCAACAAATTTCTCAAAAAATACTCAAGTGTTTATGAAACAACCTGAGTAGGACTCATGCATTACAAGTGAGGAAATATCAACCCTTGAGACCTTTTGATCATCTTAGCCCATAGCACCCCAGCACTAGTGCCATGATTCAAATTCACAGCTCCTGTTCACCAAGCCTTTGACTGCTTCAACGACCGAACCACATATAAGCCTTCACTAACCCTGTGTTTTTCAAATCTAGCTGTCAGTCGGAATTGTCAAGGGATGCCTTGGTCCTACTTATGATCTATTAAAACTGGAAATCAGTGCTCTAATCCTACATAATACAGTTCATCCTGCTTTTTAATACTCTGATATGTAAACTAATGGCCCAGAGGATGAAGAAACAATTTATAGGAATATTTTTTACACCATCATGTAAAACTAGTTTATGTCTCTGTCCCTTTCGAGTAATTCTAAACTCAATCTAACTTTGCTTTGCCAAACAAAATCACAAATTTCAAATGTAGTTGGAGAATAAATCAAATATGCATACCAAAAAGTAGACTCAGTCTTCAGTTAATGGAACTTTAACAGAAACCTGGGCAGAGGAATCATTTCCAATAAAAGAAAAAAACAAGTCGTGACAACTACCTATTGAACAAAACTATTAGTCCCTTTCCCTATTTTGTAAAGTAAAATTAACAAATACAAAACACAGGAATACAGATGAGGCAACAGTCTAATAACAAGTGGGCTCATTTATGTGTCTCAGACCTGAATAAAATACAGGTAACAATCTCAATTCAATCATGACAATAAAATACTTTCCATTTCCCAAGTCTGATGGTAATAAATATTTACATTTTTAAAAATAGTTTTTGCTCATTTTTTGATTTTGTTTTTTTAAAAAGACATTAACATGCTCAAGAGTACACAAAATGATGGAAAAAAAATCATCATTCTGTCCAAGAGATGAAATGGTAGTATAAAACAATACTCTTACATAATAACCCAATTCGAGAATGTTATCGAGGAATTTAACATGGTGTTTACTTCAAAGGTGACATTCAAGTATGTTATTTAAAACACTATACCTAATGTATCTATCAACAAGTAAGCACTGCTATCTATTTTTGTAGTTATTAATATCTTCTATATCCACCACCACCTCCTCCATACGGATCTCCATAACCTCTCCCGCCGTAGCCCCCTCTCCCACCGTAGCCCCCTCTTCCACCATAATCTCCCCTGCCTTGGAAACCTCCTCCTCTGCCGCCCCCTCCCCCACCCCCTCCCCACCCTCCACCCCCTCCCCCACCCCCTCCCCACCCTCCGCCCCCTCTTCCACCCCCGCCACCTCCTCTACCACCACCTCCACCACCCCAACCACCCCTGCCGCCGCCTTCTTGTCTCTTTTGCCAAGGGGGCATTTCAGGAGGTGGTGGTTCGATTTCATTCGGCCGTCCTCCCCTGTCAGGCACCCTTCCCATCAGCACCTGTTTGAAGAAACATTTTCTTTCAGTTTCTAGTATTTTAAAATTTAAAATTTACTTAAAGGAGTCAAGTAATATTGAAATTATGGTTGTAATAAAGAAGTCAAATACTTAAGGACATGAAAATATCTGACAGGGCAGTATGAATTAATAATGAAAATATAAATGTGTTATATGACAAATTCCTCACAATGTGGCATTATTTTTAAACAATCTAGAGAAATATTTCTGAAACTTAAAGCCTTGTCATTTTCTCTTGTTTAAATTTGTTTAGTAAATTTTGCAACCAATGTAGTACTCAGCACACTAAGAAAGTTTTTTATTTGTGCAACTCTGGACTTTCCATTGCCACTGATTTGATAATAGACTATCCAATGACAGATTATATTTCTAAGCACGTTTTATTTCAACAAAGTATGAAGTATTTGTGGTAACATATGGATATCATGAGGTCAGAGATGAATATGATTATAATCCAAAGTAGCACCACAAAGAGATACTAGGATTCTCAATGAAGTATTCCTTCCTTGTGAGAAACTGATGGTCAAGTTCGATGATGGTCTAGTTAGTGTATTTTAGGGAAAATAAAGACTTGATATCCTTCCTTAACCATGCATTACAATACTTTGAAGGATAAACCAAGAACCTGTTTTAAGATCCCAGACTTCTGCCGGAAGGCTCTACTCTATACGCCATGAACAAAGAAAGACAGCAGTGAAGAGGGTGCCCTCCCACCCACCACAGGCCAAGAGTTTCCTGCTAGTCTCTTTCAGGAAAGAAGGTAAAGCAGTAACTTCCTCAACCAAACTGACCTATGAATCAGTTAGGATCTACTTCCATCGATCCTCACCAAAACTGTTTTAGTAATTTACAGGTCATAAATAAGAGACAAAAAGTACAATACTCTCAACTTTGGGGCAAGTTTCAAAGTATGTAAACATTCTTTGAAAGTCAGCAATAATGTCCTAATTACCAAATCCAAAAATAGCTTTTCTTGGTTGTTACTCTCATTGATCTCTCCACCAGACATGCTATGTTGGTGGGTATACAGGGACGCTGCTCCAAGAACTGACCATAAGACTGCCCTCAAACGGATGTTCTAACAATTCCTCTGTTCATCTGTGTGGCCCCCAAAAGTCTCAGAAAGAACCCATCAACGTTTCTCCCCAATGCTTAGGTTTCTGAGATACAGTTCTGTTCTATATCACTTTATTAGCCTCTGAGAAGTATTTAGAAAATCTGGAGTTTAAAATTGCATTCTGCCATGTTGCTATTTTAGTATAATAAATTAGGAAGACTGACGTAGCTACAGGGCCACATAACAGGTAACGCATATGATAGCATCACAGATTTGATTAAAGTTGCTACCATGTGCCTTGATACCACACAATATGTGCTGGGTTGGATATGTGCACACTTTCTACCCTGGAATAAGATTTATAAACTTTCTCTTAGCTTTGCATTATGTCCAAAGGGGTACATTTGGGTTGGTTTATATCTGCAACAGAGAAGGAAAAGCCATTGGGAAGGAAAGGGATGGGAGACACCTGCTGGTGAGGGGTCAGAAGATACCCATGCTGAATGCTGTCATTCTTTTGTTTATCCCAAACCAGTCATGGGCTTCTACATACACTGGCTTTGTTCGACCCTCTTATTTCCCTTGAAGGTATAAGTTCAGCCATATTCTGTCAACCGTTTCAGTTTCAGTTTCTGGTTTATTATAACAATAAATCATTCTCTTAAATGCAAAAAAAAATTGTCCTCAAATAATTAGACTATAAATTATAAATTCAGAAAAGGGATGGGCAATTTCACTTAAAGAAGCAGAACTCTTGATGTAGCAAGAGTAAATAATATGATGCAAGATATTAAGTAACATACAGGGTGGGGCAAAAATAGGTTTACAGTTGTTCATATAGAAAATAATACAATAAATAATACAAGAATAAACTGTGTTTTGTGTATTCACAACTGTGAACCTACTTTTTGCCCCAGCGCTGTATTTAAAGAAGAGGTTGATCTAAAATAGAAGTAGGAGGCATGAACACTTGTGCCTAACTAAGCAATAATTAGGCAAACTGACTTTTTAAACAACCATCCCTCTGGCAAAGGTATCCTACATCAAGAATACCTTTCTCACTACACTGAGTGAAAAATGATGTTTTAAAATTACCTAAATTGCTTACTTCTGATTTTTTCACTTCTTTGTAATTAAGTCTGTCACAGAGTGTTTTGTCTAAATGAAGAGTACATTCTAGTTGCGCTAACAAACATTCCAGATTAGTTTATTGTTGTTGTTGCTGTTAAAGTAAAAAATTCAGACTCTGAGCTTAAGATTACTTCTAGATAAATGGATCTATACTCTGAATCAGGAAACCTCTGTGAGATTCAGTAACTTGCCCATGGTGATTCTTTTACATAAATGACAGAGCTAGGATGTGTACCCAGATTTGTATGACTCCAAAACATGTACTCTTCCCTCTATAACAAGGATATAGGCATCTGTCAGTACCTGAAACAATTTCTAAAGATTTTCAATGACAAAGAATGATTACTTTCTTGGAAAGATAAATAACTCTTCTTAAAGCTATTAATAAAAACAATTATTAATTCCTCTAATTCAGATAAAACTTTGGTTTAATTTACAAATACAGAAATTCAAATGAACATGCACACACAAAACTAAGCCTAGATGAACTGAAGCCCTTCTACCACTCTCTCTTCTAGTTCACCAGAACATAAAAGAAAAATGGATTAAAACCTGTCAAAACATCAAATGAGGATATTAAAGATTCATTCTCCACTGTACTGAAAGGAAAACCAACCTTATTAATGGCACATGCTGTCTTCTCCCGGCTGGAACCACTACTTGTCCTAATGATCTTGGATAGATCTTCACGAGCAGCGAGTAAATGTGCCAAAGTAATCGTTGTCTTGGGTGACAAAGCATAACGCTTAGGCTGATAAATTCTTGCTATGTCATCTGTTTTCACCTACATGACAAAAGTTAGGGGGAAAAGGAAGCAAAGAACATTTCAATAAAAGAGCAATGGCAATCATAAATATCTAACACTTTGTATACAGAATGAAAAAAGTAAACCAACAGATGTTAAAGAATATACAACTACCAGTATCAACTCATTAAAACCTAACATAGATTTTTAAAGTGAGAATCCAAGATGGTGGAGGAGTAAGTGGAAGCTACACTAACCTCCTCCCAGGACCAATCTGGAATTACAACTAAATTGTAGAGAAATCATCAAGAATAACCAACTGAACACTAGCTGGAGAAAAGCCTTATAACCACAGACAGAAGAAAACACTTCACCACTATGTGACTGGTAGATACTGAGGGAGAGAAGCAAGAGTGCTGGCCGGGCTCGCACTGGCAGCAGCTGAGGTGCCAGAGGGATATTTCAGCAGCCACGGGGATCCCCCTGAGAAGTGTGGGGTCTAAACCCCAAGGTGGGCTCCCCGGCCTAAAGCACCAGAGCCAGAAAGGAACCCAGGTAACATCCAGCTGTGAAAAGCAGCAGGGTCTCTGTCTGCCAGGGAGAAACCACTGGAAACCCTTTTAAGGCAGAGAGCCTCTTAAAGGGCCAATGCATAAAATTTCATTTGTAGCCACTTACCCTGGGCTCCAGCAAAGGGAGGGCAGAGAGCACTAGAGACACTTGAGGAGAGTCTGGGGTTGAATGCTCTGGGGAGAGAACTAAAGGAACAACCACTAGGATCCCTGTGCTGAATCATTCCCCATACTGGAGGAGCCATCTCTCTCAGAGCACCCCCCTCCAAGTGCCATCCACCTCAGGGGAAGCAACACCCTCTCCCACAAAATTACTCTGCTCACCTGCATCCTTAAGACCAGCTGCTGGTTACAGCTTGATTAGATTAATGACTGATTGGCTTGGTGTCTGATTAGTTTAACAGCTAAGGCCAAAACTACAAAGAGGAGTCAAAATGGGAAGACAAAGAAACAGACCCCAAATGAAAGAACAAGTAAATTCTCCAGAAGCACTAGATGAAATGGAGACAAGCAATTTATCAGATAGAGCTTAGAGTAATGATTATAAGGATACTCACCAGCATGAAAAAAGACATAAAAACCATAAAAAAGAACTAGTCAGAAATAAAGAATGCAATATCTGAAATACATAATTCATTGGAAGGTATAAACAGTGTGTTAGATGAAGCAGAGGACCGAATCAGTGCTTTGGAATACAAGAAAGAAAAAAATACCCAGGCAGAGCAGCAAAAGGGAAAAAGAATTAAAAAAAATGGGGAGACTTTAACATTTTAGACAACATGAAGCATAACAACATTCACATCATAGGTATACCTAAAGGAGAAGAGAGCAAACAAGGGATTGAGAACTTATTTGAAGAAATAATGACTGAAAACTTCCCTAATCTGGTGAAGGAAAAAGTCACACAAGTCTAGGAAGCTCAGAGAGTCCCAAACAAAGTGGACCCAAAGAGGCCTACAACAAGACACATCATAATTAAAATGACAAGGCTTAAACACAGGGAGAGAATCCTAAAAGCTGCAAGAGAAAAGCAGGTAGTTACTAACAAGGGAGCACCAATTAGACTGTCAACCGATTTCTCAACAGAAATATTTCAGGCTAGAAGGGAGTGCCATGAAATACGGTGATGAAAAGCAAGGACCTACAACCAAGGCTATTTTACTCAGCAAAGCTATCATTTAAAATTGAAGGAGGAGTTTCCCAGACAAGAAACAGCTAAAGCAATTTGTTAACACCAAACTAAAGTGCCTGCCTGAAGAAGAAGAAAAAGAAAAAGAAAAAAACCAGAGGAAAACAGTCTAACAATAAAATAGCACTACAGTATGTATCTATCAATAATTACCTTATATGTAAATGGCTTAAATGCTCCCATCAAAAGACAGAGGGTAGCTAAAGGGATAAGAAAACAAGACCCATATATATGCTACCTCCAAGAGATCCATCTCAGATTGAAAGATGCACACAGACTAAAAGTAAAGTGGTGGAAAAGATATTTCATGCATATGGAAAAGGAAAAAAAGCTGGGGTAGCAGTACTTATATCTGACAAAATATACTTTAAAACCAAGGCTACAGTAAAAGACAAAGGATACTACAGAATGATAAATGGAACAAACCAACAACAGGATATAATCCTAGTAAACATCTACACACCAAGCATAAGAACACCTAAATATGTAAATCTTCATGGACATAAAGGGAGAGACCAAGAGAAATACAGTCATAGTTAGGGATTTTAACATCCCATTGACTTCAATAGATAGAGCTCCCAGATAGAAAATCAACAAGGAGACTGTGGCCTTAAATGACACACCAGATCAAATGAATTTAATTGATATCTTCAGAGCATTTCACCCCAAAGCAGCAGAATATCTGTATTTTTCAAGTGCACATGGAATGTTTTCTAGGATAGGACACATGTTAGGATGCAGAACAAGTCTCAATAAATTAGAGGAGATTGAAATCATATAAAGCATCTTTCTGACCATAATGCTATGAAACTAGAAATCAATCGCAAGAAGAACACTGAAAAACAGCAAAGACATGAAAGCTAAATAACGTTATTAAACAATGAATGGGTCAACAACAAGAAAAAGGAAGAAAACAAAAGACAGCATGAAACAAATGAAAATGAGAACACAACAATCCAAAATCAGTGGGGCACTGGGAAAGCAATCCAAAGAGGGAAATTTATAGCACTATAGCCCTAGCTGAAGAAACAAGAAAAAGCTCAAATAATCTAACTTTATACTTAAAGGAACTTGAAAAAGAAAAACAAAAACAAAAAACCCCCACAGTGAGTAGAAGGAAGGAAATAATAAAGATCAGAGCAGAAACAAACAAAAGAGTCTTAAAAAAATGATAAAAAAGATCAATGAATCCAATAGATGGTTCTTTGAAAAGATAAACAAGATTGACAAACGTTTAACCAGACTCATCAAGGAAAAACAAGAGAGGCTCTCAATGTCAATCAATAGAATATATTTTTATGTGATAAAATTTTCTGTAAAGTTTTAAAATGCTGTAGAACAATATTTGATGAGTCATTCAATAATATCAGACATACTGTATAGGGGGATAGTGATAAAGAAAGATTAAATTTACAGGATATTTAACAAGAAAACTCAGGGTATAAATGTATACGCTGATATAATCAAGTGAAAAGGATCAAATGAAAGGCCTAAATTGACCTGTAAATAGCTTAAAGAAAAAAAATTAAAAATTTTTTTCACACTAAGGAGAAAAAAACAACAACAAAAACCCTCCTGTTCTAAAACATGATAAAAAAGAAAAAGACCATGAGAAGATAAACTACCAAGATATTTCCTACAGGCCTATTTCCTCAAAGTCCCCAAGTCTAAGGCCAGTAAAGAATCAACATGCCCATAATTCCATGCCACTAGGAAGGTTCAAAGAAAGGAACATGTCAAAACTCTTTTGTTTGGGATTCCTCTGTAAACTTAAGGTAAACACTGACAACATCCTCTCAGCTCCTATGTTAAGATACTTTTAATGTACTGCCTTTCACTGCTGTCCTTGTATACCTAGATTTCTTTTTCTCACTAAAATTCCATCAGGTTAAACTGAAGACCCAACATGTACACAACCTCTATTAAGTTTTCAGAGGTCAGCATGATGAGTCCCTCCCATACATCGCAACTCGATGGTCAGCAATCATGTCTCCTCCTTCTTTGGTAACTTACAGCTCTTAGAGCAACTGGGCTTGCATACAACAGTCACTTCAATGACATGGACACACACTCTCCCATCTCTGGGGTTTATCCTGGTATACATGCAGAAGAGAAACAGGATTTAAGCATGTGACCATCTGATTAGGTATTACAAATACAGAAATCTGCTAAGAATATTCCTCACCTAACCATACAGGGTACGGAAATGCTCATCCAGAACCGGGGACATCATACTGCTTGACACATGAGATGATGGAACAAGTGTTTATTAAAAGAAAATACATAAATGACAGTCTTCAACTTTGACTTGTAACTACTCTATTAATATACTAAAAAAAAGTTCCCTGAAATAATAATAGTGTTCATTTTACCAGCAACTCTGTTCTAATCATTCTTCAATTTTCTGTATCTGTCAGGTGTTTGGAAGGAGACTCTATGTACAAATACATGAAGGAGTTTTTCTAGGTAAATGAGTCAGATTGGCCATATTAAATTATAACAAGGTATACATATACTACAAAGAGGATGGAAAAGAGGGATACAGATAAGAAAGGAACCAACATCTCAGAAAATGAAATCTGGAGCCAAAAATAGGAGTTAACTCAGTTTATTTGTAGAACAGTATACTCCTCCAGCCCCTGGTGCCGCCCTCCATTCCTGCTCCCCTGGCCAAAGAAAAAGAACTGTATTAAAAAAAAAAAAAAAATGAGGTTTCCCTTATTAAAAAAACTGAACAGCTACTGAGAAAAGACTTCTGCAAGTCAGCATTAGGAATTCCCACAGCACAACAGCCAACTCCAAAGCCTCATGTCAACAATTCTAATCCAATCAATGACTGGAGTTTACCATCAGTTTTTCACTGTCTTGCTCTTTAAAATGAACAACGAGTAACCATCCTGCATTTGAAGGAAAACACCACAAGAGAGAAAAACAAACAAAAAATTAAATGTAGAGAACGAAAATAACTGAAGGCAAAAAAAAGGGAGGTTTTGTTGTTGTTGTTGTTGTTGTTGTTGGGGGAAGGGTTTGACATTTTTTATCCTCATTCAAGAGGACAGCATATCCCCCTGGCTGGGAAGCTCAGTTGATTAGAGCATCATGCCCACACACCAAGGTTGCGGGTTCAATCCCTGGTCAGGGCACATACACGAAGCAACCAAATGAATGCATAAACAAGTGGAACAACAAATCGATGTCTGTCTGTCTGTCAGGCTCTCTCTTCCTTGCTAAAATAAAAATAAAAACTTAAAAAAAGATAGTATATCCATAAAATAAGAAAAAATATAAAAAAGAAAAACTCAAGAATCAAAAAGAATTTATGGAAATTAAAAAATGAGAGCAGAAACAAAAATTCAACACCAAGGACATTTCTGAGAAAATTAATCTAAGTGGGAAAGAGAAAGAATATGAGCGAGTAAACAAAGCAATTTAAGTGGATCTACCATGGATGTCCAATATCTGACTAACAAGAGTTTCAGAAAGAGAAAACGCAGAAAACAAAAGGCAGGAAATTGATAAAGAAAAACAAAAGCTAAGGTCTACAGATTTAAAGATCCACCTAGTGAATGAACAAAGTCTCAAACTGACATCTAATGTGAACTTTCAGAACTCTTAAGGATAAAGAAGAGAATCCAAAAGCTCCCAGAGGAAAAATAAAAGGTCATCCAAAAACACAGGAAGTGGAATCAGGTTTCTCAAAAGCAGCACTAAATGCTAAAAAAAAACCACCTTCAATAGTCTTATAGAAAAAATGTTTTCGACCTAGAATTTTATATTTACCCAAACTATCAACCAAATATGACAACAGATATATGTATATTCAGAATTCAAGGATTCAGAAAAATCACTCAAATATACCCTTTGTTAGGAGTTTTTGTGGATTTACAGAATGAGAGAATAAACAATGAAAGAGGGGGTCACTGGATCCAGAAATAGTGGTGTAGCCAAGAAGAGACGTGTAAGCAGCAGGGTTGCAATAGCAGGACAGAAGCTTTGGGGGGGAGGCATACAGAAAATGGAGAACTCTAACATTGGTTAGGCAACCTGATTTTTAAAAAACATATTTTAAAAAAAGAAAACAAAAAAAGCAGCAGCATATGGTAGTGAAATATAATACAAGAAAAAATAAAATAATTAGGAGGAAGATGGGACACCTGGTAAATTAAATAATGACCCCGCAAAGATGTCTACAGTCTAACCCCTGGAACCTGTGAATGTGTGATCAAGTTAAGGATCTTGAAATGGGAAGATTATCCTGGGTTATCTGGGTGGGCCAGTGTAATCACAAGGATCTTTATAGGAAAGACAGGCCCAGCCTGGGTTTGATCCCTGGCCGGGGTGCATTCGAGAGTTAACCAATCAATGCTTCTCTCTCCCCCCACCCCACTTCCCATCTCTCTAAAATCAGTAAGCGTGTCTTTGGGTGAGGATGAAAAAAAGAGAGAGAGTAGGAGTATCCAAAACAGGAGTAGGCAAAGTGACAATGAAAGCAGAGAAAGAAAGTTCAGAAGATCCTACACTACTGGTTTTGAAGATAGAGGATGAGGTAAAGAGCCAAGGTACACAGTTGTCATCCGGAAGCTAGGAAACAATGAGGAAACAGGTTCTCCTCTGAGGCCTCCAGAAGGAATGCAACCCTGCCAATATTTTCATTTTGGGACATCTGATCCCTGGAACTGTAAGTGAATAAATGTATATTATATAAGCCACTAAGTTTGTGGTAATTTGTTTCTGCAGCCATAGGAAACCCATACAAAGCACCACATGGGGGGACCACACCAGAGCCAAGAAGACAACAGAAGCAGAGCCCACATATGTGAGACAAGCAGCTTGGATATTCTAGCCCAGCCCAGGCACCAGCTGGATGAAGCTGCATAAATGACCCCAGCTGATACAACATGGGGCAGAAGAACTGCCCAGTTAATACAAAGAATGTAATAATACTATCAGAGAGTAAGATGCACCAGAATTATTCTGCCACCTGAAACAACCTTAAAACTGGACAGCCCATGTAAAACGGTGATTTTTCAGGCACTGGACATGATGGAGCACAGGACAATATTCCCTGAAACAGAGGAAGCAAATGATTTCCTACAGCTGTCCCAGCTTATTGTCTGGAGAGTTTCCAGGCTATGTTGCAAGGCAGGACAGGGGATCCCCGGCAAAGCCTGGGCACAGGTTAAAGGCATAAAATGGGAGTGACAGGAGATAGCTCCCTAGAAAGCTACCTGAAGAGATTCTATTTGTGGATGACCCCAGCCTCCAGCCCCCTTTTTAAACGGATCACACTCCACCGCCTTAAGACACTTTTAAGAAGACTTGTTCATACATCCGTACTACCTGTATCTACTCCTATATCCTGCTTTCTTGACCAGATGCTCATTATATTTCTCTCACTTCTCATAAGATACCTTCTTCTTTGCAATCCTAGCATAAATCACAACAGCCATGAGTTTAAAATAAATGTGAACGATTTGGTAGAAACTGAGATACCTCCAAACAGGGATATACATAGGGCCAGGAACACTACAGAAGGCCAGTAGTTGGCCTAGGCATGTGCTTCAGATAGAGTGATAAAGTGCAAATGTGTGGCACAGTTACATAACAGACAAGAGAGCCTGAAAAGCTGTCACAGAGTACCACCTACAGGACACAAATGGGAAAACAGCCTCACCTTTGCTCTATCAGACCATCCAAAAGACTGCACTGTTACATCCAGTCGTTTCATCAGCATCCGCCGGCGGCACTCATATTCACAGGAAAGAGCATCATTGATTCTTTCCAGTTGTTCCTAAAGAATTTGGAAACAAGTATCAAAAATTTTAGGCTCTTTTATTATGCACAAAAAAGAAATTTGAAAATTATGGTAAATCCTTCCTACTGATTCAAAAGATATCGTACTTGATGACCATTTTCTGATGCTATGAGACTTTATAGTAAATTATTTAAATAATAAAGAGTATTTGATAGAACATTTATGATATTCAGAAGATATTAAACAACGAAACTTCACAACTGGTAAATTTACCTCATCTTCAATCAAATATATTAAGTAAAACAACTTCATGCTAAGTAGTAGGGACCATACTCTGGTTTCTCTTCAGATCATATAAATCTTGCACCTTTTACTAAGTAGTAGGGATCAATATGGAAAGAAAATACCAATAACTTCCCATCTTGCTGGCTTTGATCACTATCCTTTTCAAATCACAACCATGCTAATATATTGGTCACGATAAAAACAGCCAGATATTTTTGCAATTAATAATCTGATTGAAAAAATGTTTGGACCTATTACTCTAGAACATCAATTCATTTTAACTCTCCAAAATAATAAATGCATGCTACACACTGTAAAATCTAGATGTCCATTTATAAAATTAAGTCATATTCACTAACTGAATTACATAAAACTAATAAAAGGCAGTGGTGGGGTGGACACTTACCGCCTGTTCCCGATTTAAATCGATTTTTAGCAGTGGTTTTCCCACATGATTTTTCTGGACTTTTGAGAGAACAGCTTTCACCTAAAAGCAAATATAAAAGATTGTGAAAATGTACTATCACTAATTTAAAACAATCTTATTCTTGCTTAAAATGTTATTGTTTAATGCTAGAGAATAAATAAAATGTTAGGGTGAAATAATTAAAATACACCTTTATATACTGGGAAAGAATATTACTACAGGGCGGAATATCTTTTTTCAAAGAGCATTAGTTATATTAATTCAAGCTACAGCACACCTTTTTTCTAGAATAAGAAATAATGTACATAGACAACTAAAGTAGCCACTAAAAGGTTTTGTTATGAAGATTGTGTGGTTTTTTAAAAATAATTTTGGAGTTTGTTCTTAAGATGGCACTCTCTTATATCCTGATAAATTCTCATTAAGGATACTGACACCTCTGATGAACACATTGATTTTTCTCAATTAAGTACTATGTACACTTTCCAATTGTAAATATCCTGGCTTCATTGTTCAGCAAAACAACACAGGAGAGAGAACCTTCTCAATTATAGTCACCATATACATAATGAAAATATGTATGGTGAAATTATTTTCATTATTTTGCAAAGCCACTGATTTAAATTACTTAAAACATTTTTATTTTCATGAACAAGATATTATGTATTTGCTTTTGCTTTAGCAATATCAAGGATCATTCCAATAACAGTCATTTATCCTGAAGAAAATGACCAAGAAATGACAGCCTAAGTTGGACTTACCCTTCTAGCTGGTGAATCCTTTCTGATCTAAAGAAAGTGTTTCAAAACAAAATGAACTATTTACAGTTTCTTAGTTACAGGTAAGTAGGGAAACCAATCAGGAGCAGTTCAGATTGTCAGGGGTATGAAGCTTATTTAATGTTGGGAGTTATTTTTTAAGAAAAAGAATTAAAAATTGTCAACATAAAATTAGCTTGCAGATTGGTGGTGGTGAGGGGGAGTGACTATAAACGGGCACAAGGTTTCTTCTGAGGGTGACAGAAATACTCTGAAGTTTGATTTTGATGATGGTTGTACTCTAAAACTACACTAAAATTCATTGAATTGTATACTTAAAATGGGTGAATTTTTAAAACGGTTTTATTTATTTTCAGAGAGGGGAAGGGAGGAAGAGAAACACTGACGTGCGACAGAAACATTAATTGGTTGCCCCTTGCAGGGGCCCCAGCTGGGGACCTGGCCCAGGACCCAGGCATGTGCCCTGACCAGGATCAAACTGGCAACCTTTCGTTTTGGAGGATGATGCCCAACCCACTGAGCCAAGCTGGTGAATTTTATGACACGTAAATTATATCTTGAGAAGGCTGTTTTTAAAAACTTAGCTTCAAAAGAAGTGTAAATGAGGGGTCCCAAAGCTTAAGCTTTATTAGCATCACAGCAAATCTACCTCTGCAATAATAATTCAATTACTGATACAATTCTTACATATTGTAAAGAATTAACTTATTTTCTTGAAACATACTTTTTTGTAGATTCCACAATTATTGTAAATATCTCCAATTTGATTATTTCATATATTCCTAAACATTTTAGTTGTAATTCCTCACTCAAGAGGGATTCTAAATGCATATTTGCAGTTTCTTACATGTAATCACATTCCCAGGATTTCAACATTAGATAACAGTTTCAGTAAGTCTGAGAGTGACTTGTGATGTAGTCAGAGAGTGAAGAGTATGGACTGTGAAGGACTGCTTAGGTTCCGATCTCAGGTCTACCATTACTAGTTTGTCTAATTTATAAAATCTTTAGTACCTCAGTTGCCACTTGTAGCTGTTACAGACAGTAACAAAATACCTACCCCATTACAGGTGATCTAAGAATTCAATGAATGTTACATATAAACAGTTAGGACAGTAAATGCTATGTATCTGCTATCGGTACTACTATCATTACTTTAGATTCACATTTAAACGGCTTTAAGTTACCAAATAATAATTTTCCTCCCAACGGTGACAAAGTCTCTTCTGCATACATCACACATAAAAGAAAAAAATAAAGGGAAATATTTGCTTTGATAGGAACTAAATGGAGAAGGAAGTCCTTTAGGACCTATTTAGTCACAATGGCCATGGTAACAACTCCCTTACAATGAGCCCACCAGCATTTGAACATGGGCTGCTTTAAGTCAGAAAAAGAGAGGTTTGGGGATATTATTAATACTAACTGAAACCCACAAAAGAAAAAGCCTTTTTGGATTAAATATGTAAAAGCATTATTAAAAAGAGCCCAGAAATCTTCTCATTCTGAAATAGTCCCTGATATTTTAGCCAACACCAGACCATTCTTAATCCAGGGGAAAAGAGAAGAAAACTCTGAAGGGTAATATAATTCCAGAACAATGTTTTTGAGCTGAGATTCACCAACTTAATCTTTGGTTTGCAAGTTCTATTGCCCCTGCCCTGAAAAAAAATTTTTTAATATTGTGTTTTCATCTTAATGCTACTAAAATCCTCTCATGAAGACAAATCTTTCTTATTTTTCAGTTCATAAATTAGCAATGCAAAAAACAGTACTCAAGAATTTAGTTTAAAGTAATGTGTCTAAAAAGAGAGTTTAAGTACCTATTCTTGAGGGTGAGAATTTTCTTTTCCTTTAAAATGAACCCTGTTATTATTCCCTTACAGGGCTCCTACATAACCTAGGAATTAGGCCAGAATTTGGTCTGTGTGAGTAGCAGTCTCTCTAAGATACAGCTCCACTAGGATAAAGGATAGTTTAATAACAGAAAAAACTCAGAAAGCTTGAGCACATAGTTTGTGGTTGTTTTTACTCAATCAGGATACTCATTCATTCACTCTACAACAAACACTAAACACTTATCCACCAGAAATTGTGCTTGTTCAGTGTCAAAGACAACACATTCCAATTCAATTAACAATATCTGTTAAAAAAATTTAGTTTGCCTTTGACTTTATAGGATAACTCTACTTGTTTCATTAAACTGTATTTCAACCTTGTTTAGGAAAGCAATCTTTACATTTGCAAAATGATTTCTATTATGTAACTCTCACAAGGCCTGAGTATTAACTATAGGCAGACTAGGTCACATGCATATTCATTCCAAATCCAAAGTGTTGCTTTCATGAAGATAAACTTTTCTTGAAATGGAATGTATATCTTATACTTAAAGGAATTATTTTAATTTTTAATACAACATTTACATGTCAGCACTGAGTTGAATTTTGGGGGAAAAAAAAATAAATACAATACCTTTGACTCCACTTGGTTTAACAGAAGTGGAATGTCAGAAGTTGTTGACTTGGGAACGCCAAGGGTATCACAGATAGCTTGAACTTCCTGATAAATTTCACTATTTTTATCTAATTGAGAAGTTTTACATTTCTTGTTCTGTAATATCTGTAAAGCTTGAAGCTCTGTACTTAAAAATACTGTAAGAAAAGGGAAAAACAAATAATTTTAAAATGTACACAAACTCCTTAAAAATCCCACTTTTGGGAGTATATATCCAAAGAAATTGCAGTCAGGATCTCAAAGAGACCTGCACTACCATGTTCTTCGTCATGCTGTTCACAATAACCAAGACATAGGTAAGTTTTCTTTGACAGATAAGTGGATAAAGAAAATGTAGAACAGACATATAATGGAATCTTATTCAGCCTGTAAAAAGGAAATCCAGCCATTTGCAACACCACGGATGAACCTGGAGGACGCTGTGCAAAGCGAAATAAGCCAGACACAGGAGCACAAATACTATATATCATTTTGATGAGAATATCAAAGTCAAACAAGTCATCTAAAACAGTCATCTAAAACAGTCAAACCTATAACGCAGAAAGTAAAATGGTGGTTGCCAAAGGAGGAGGGAGAAACAGGGAGTTATTAGTCAAATATAAATTTTCAAGAACTGGTGAACTGTTTAAATGAAGTTTTGCAATCAGAGGGACCTTGGCATAGTCCCCATAAGCCAAGTTGGATACATACTGATCAGTTACACAAAAGAAGTCCTAGTGATCTACTACTTTATAGCACAGTGCCTACAGGTAACAATACAGTACCGTAATTTTTAGATACTTAAAAGTTTGCTAAGAGGAGAGATCTAATGCTGTTATCATAAAATACTACTACTAATAATAAAGAGGGCAGGAGGAAATTTAAAAAAACAACAGTGCCTACCCACAGAGTTTAAAGTCCAGTAGGAGAGACACACCAGTAAATTAATAATTTAAGAATAAATAAAAACGTGTAAGGCTCTGATAAAGTATTCTCTCTTCCACATGCAGAGTGCTCAAGCCAGGGGAAAACATACAGCTCTAACTAATTTATAAGCAGATAATCAGAGTAATTATTTGCCTTCAGGATAGACCACCCCTTTACTGTCACCATTTCATTTAGTCTTTTCAACTGCCTTATTAAGGAAAATTACTCAAAATCTTGTATGGTTATAGTCTTATTTTAAATTAACTTTCACTACAGCAGTTTTTATTTGCTTGAAGTTACACACACACACACACACACACACAATTTAATACAGTAATTTAAACTTCAGCTGAGCAGAAGAAATATCTAAGAAACCTTTGAAGTACAGGTGTCAGGGTCTCACCCTCAGAGATTCTGAACCAGGTGTGAAGTAGGAGTAGGGCATCTGTGTGGTTTATTTTATACCCAAGGTGATTTTCACGGGCAGGCAGAATTGACATTCACTAATTTAAAGACTTTTCCATGCAATCTATATGTGTCAGACAGTCTAAAAAGCCCACAAAAAGTTAAGACCAGTAAATACTAAAGTTGGCTTATGAGGAATATGCCAAGGTCCCTCTAATTTCAAAACTTCATTAAAACAGATCACCAGTTCTTCATAATTTGTATTCTGGATAGAAACTTGGCTGAAGCCCACCTTTGTTCTATGGAAACATGCTCTATGTAATAGCACAAACAAGGGTTCAGTCTAGCCTATAAAATGCTAGTCCATGCATGTGGTAAACAGTACAGTGAAAACTCTTCTTACTCCCACAGATCCTCAGATTCCCCTTCCCCTGAGGCAATCACCATTATTAGTTTCCTGGCTATCTTTTTAGGCACATATTTGTATGTATATTTAGTATACATATCTACTATCTATGCACTTTTCTACAAGACACACTACACATATTCTGTATATTCATTTTCTATTTACCAATATATCAGTGATCATTCCATATCAACATAGTTGATCAGTTTTCATTTTAATGGCTATAAAACGGTATCATTGCAAAGATGAATCATTCCTAGCTAACTATTACAAACACCACCATAGTGAACATCCTTTTCATGTATCTTTGTACACTTGGGGAAACAAATATCTTTTCCTAGCCATGATATTGCCAAACCAAAAGGCAGGTGAATTTCAATTGTTATATTAATAATTTTGCCCTTTCAAAGGTTATACCAGTTACTCTCCCACCACACACTAATACCTATAGTATATGAAAATGCTTATTCCCCCAAACTTTGTAAGAACTTAAAAAAAAATTTTTTTTATGTATTTGCTAGCCTGGTAAAGGAAAAACATTAGTATCCTATCATTTTATTTTTTTATAACATTTTAACTTTGAAGGATACTGTGCATCTTTTCACATTTAAAAGTAATTAAAATTTTTTTTTCTATAGAAGACCTTTTTCTTGTCTTACATGCTTTATGTATTTTTCCAGTGAGTTTTTCTTTTTCTTCTTGATTTACAAAAGCTCTCCACATAGTAAGGAATTTCGCCCTTTTAATTTTATACATGTTGCAAACACTTCCAAGAAGATGAAGAAGCTTCTAAACATGTTTTCAAGACAGTCAAACTAAAGATAAAGATGGAATAGATGCTGGTAAAATCGAGATCTGGTATAACCTTTCCGGAGCAAAAAAGGGCAATATATACCTATATCAAAGATTTTTTTTTTTTTAATGTTCAAATCTTTGTCTAAGTAAAAGTAATCCAAAATTATAAACAAAGAAATTAATATAAAATAAAAAACAACGAAGTACCCTTAAATATGAAATTTATTAAACATAACATAGAATGTTAGGTAGCCAATTTAACTTTTTTAAATATTAAGTGATGGGGACATGCTCACAATATATTAAATGAAGAGAAAGAGGAAGAGGAACTTAATCTGTAACAAGATTTCAGTCATGTTTAAATATGTGTGTGTAAAGTAAAAACAAAAGGAACAAGAAACACACCAGAAAGTTATTCATGATTTTCTCTGGGGAATGAAATTATAAATGATTTTGTTATTTATAATTTTACCTATTTTGTAAGATTTCTATAATAAACATGCAATTCTTAACATGTAAGATAACATAAAATTTACTATTCTTTTTTTGAGATTTTCTTTATTTATTTTTAGAGAGAGAGGGGAAGGGAGCAAGAAAGAGAGGGAGAGAAACACCAATGTGTGAGAGAAACATCAATCAGTTGCCTCTCTCATAACGCTCCCCACCCCCCAACCAGCGACCTGGGTCACAACCCAGGCACATGCCCCGACTGGGAATCGAACTGGCGACCTTTCAGTTTGCAAGACGATGCCCAACCCACTGACCCACACCAGTCAGGGCTAAAATTTACCATCTATTTTTAAGTGTACATTGGCATTAAGTATGTCCACGCTGTTGTGCAATCATCACCACCATCCACCTCCAGAAATTCTGCGTCTTTCCCAGCTAAAACTCTGTACCCATTTACCATGAACTCCCCATCTTCACCTCCCGAGCATGTATATTCATAATCAGAAAAAACTATACCAACTTCTCTTACATTTTCTCTTTACTTTTACTTGTACCAGAAACCTTTCTTACTACTACTGCTGAGCTTCTTAGCAAGTAAGGCAAACAGGGAACAATGATGAATCACATAGCTCTCACCGACTGACAAAGGATGGGCAAGCTCCTGTGGGCCATGCCGCTTGCTTCCTTTCTGTCCCAATATGCCTAAGGGTTACTACGACCTCCCATTAATAACAGTGGTTCATTAAATCAATGACCCACACTGAATGGAAGGAAGATGAGGAAAGAGTATAAGAAATGAAGGGGGAGACGTAATTCTACCCCCCCAAACACATACCATGCAATTTAAATGCCAACACTTCTATCATCATCACTAGTTAAACACATCCATACTATTTCTGCTCTAGTGCAACAAACATTACTAACACTAGAGCCTAGAAGGAGTGTATCACATGGATCTTTTTGTAAATGGTACAACCTAAAATAACAGAAATCTTCAATAATAGATGTTAGAAAATGCATTCATATGGTCATTGTTTGCAGAACTTTCAAAAGAGTATGAAATTTAACTGAACTAAAAAAACTTTTGAAGGGACCCAATACAAATAAATGAATTTTTATTTATGGTAATTGTTTGGATACAGGATAATTTTACTCCAAATTAACCCCTGATGAAAATAAGCCATACTCACTAGAACTCCAGTGGCCCAAGGATGCAATTTTTTTTTTTTTAAATGGTATCCCTAATGCCTAGAGTAGTTTCTGGTACAATTTTAAGTGATCAAAATGTATTTTTGAACTCACTATCACTCAGTGCCTATTACTAAAACAAGATCTAATAAACTGCTTAGTAGCCTAGTTTCAAAGAGTTTTAAGATTAAACAGGAGTTTAGAGATCACCAGCTTTAGCCATCTAGTCATAAATGCTAAGAGATGAATTAGGTGAAGGAAAAATTACTAAAATACTATATAAATCACAAGCACAGGAAATTCTAGATTGGCCAAATAAATCATTAAGTGTTAGAAATCTTGGAGAGTACATTAGTAGAATTTATACTACATTTATATAAATATTTGAGTCAGCTTCAAATTTTAAGTCAAATATCAAAGCCTTTTATATACACAAGATACCTAACGTTTAATGAAATTTCATAAATTTTGACTTGAAAAGTAACAAAAACCACACCAAACACATGCATTTAAATGTTCAAAGAAAGGCAACTTACAAAGAAGTTTCAAGCAGTCATCCTTCTTTTTTAAACGGTCTTTAACATCTCCTGATATGAGTACAGAATATGGACATGCCATTTCTTTTAAAAAACCACTTATCTCAAGCTGGAAGCTTTCTAGATCATCTCTCCCTTTAAAAAAGAAAAATCATAAAACATTTACTGAATATTTATCATATAATCTGATATTATAAAATCTACCACTTGTTCACTTCAATTTTGCATTCAATTCTAAATTTTTTCTTGACATTAAATCCTTACATGTGTGACCCCAGAGCTTACATAAAGGTAACCAAACAATTTCTATATTCAAACACTTAACTCAGAAATATAAGTATCAATTTAAGAATACAAATACGTAATCATGAGATTATAAGTATTTTTACATTTAAATCCAATAAGTATTTTCCAAAGTATGTCCCATAAAAGTAGATAAAATGAATAATTTTGTGTTAGTAACTAAAATATTAAAAGTATTATTACAACTATAATTATTAACTGGCTTCAGAGCAAATGATCCATTTCTATGACATGTCTATGGATTCAGATAATAAATGCAATCATCTAATGAAGCCTCACTGCTTTTCTTTCTTTTATAATCTAATTATATGGGAGCCTGTGTCGTATGTTTTGAATTTAGCTTATTTTATTTTGTATCAAGTGAATTCTATTAGATTTGGCATGGGGAAAAACAATTTGAAAGGGCAGCTTCAAAAGAGAAGGCTACTTTGTCTCCTAGCAAATGACCAATACTTTTTATTTTTCATTTTATTACACTATCTGAAATTCTACCAAAGACCTACAACAACTCCAGTTACCGAGATAGTAATGAATTAAACTTTATGAAGTAGTACAGGAATTTTTTATAAAAGCATTCCTATGTGAATACATGTCCTGGGTCATAGGCTTGGTAATATAACTTAAAACAAAAAAAAAAACCTTAATTCAAAACAAGCAGTATTCAAAAGTTAAACTTTTTAAATAACCAAATTCAGGCTCTTTTTCTAAAAAATACTAAGGTTGGGACAGCAGATAAGCAGTAATTGTTTATAATCTTATGCAAAGTTAAGAACAAATTTTGGATTAAGTTAACATTTAATCCAAAGATATTTAATATAACATACTGAAGTTCTTCATATTAATGATTTTTCTTTGTACATTGCACACATTGTAGGTAAATCATAAGCTATCATTTCACTTTCCTATTAAACAAACAAGTAGATAAACATAATGGCAATACCAGCTGAAGTGATACTTTCTTCCAAGTTGCACAGTGATTTTATTTGAGAGCCTAACCAAACACAGAGCTCTGAAAACTCAGGTGAAGACAGTCCACCCTCAGCTGCCTTGGTAAGGGCTTGCTCTTCTAACAGTGGTCCCTTATACCTAGAAAGAAAGACATGAAAGGTTAAAAATAAGAAAGAAAACAAGAAAGCCTCATACTCTTTATCATAGCCTGCTGTCCGTTTTTGCAAATAGTTTTATTGGAACACAGCTGATAAATGTGTCCATTTACAGTCTGTCTCTGGTGCTTCCACACTGGAAGGGCAGCGAGCTGAGTAGGTTCGGGAAGAGACAGTATGGCCAGCAAAGCCAAAAATTGTTCCTATCTGGCCTGTTACAGAAATGGTATGCTGATTTCTGCTCTATAAATTAACATTTGGCTTTTTTCTATATTCTAAAATTTTTTAGTAAAATTATTAACCAATTTTAAGAGAAAAATTACACATAACAAAGTCAAATAGAACTAAGTCTAGTACTACTTACAAGAATAAGAAAAAAGTACTGAAAAAACAGATGAAAATTTTAAGTTTAAAAAAATTAAAGCTGAAAAACACCTGTGAAATAATTTAACCTAACCATTTATTTTATAATTTTATATTTTCAAACACTGCTACAGTGTATTTGAATAGAACCTTAAATCTTGTCATCATTTTATATATTACCTTAATTGAATTAGATACCAGTTTCCTACTTTTATTGGTCTTTCTGAAACTGAGCTTCTTTTCCACATTATAAACTTATAGATTTTAACATATTTGATGAGTTTTAATCCATTGCAGCTATTTTGCTTTTCAAACAGTCCTATCTTTGGTTAATGGGAAGCCATTCATGTTGCCTTATCTTCAGTATTCTCTGAACACTTTCCTTGATTTCTTTGACAAGATGTTCCTGTTCTTTAGGTGTAACTGGCCATTTCTCCAAGAAGCTCTGGTTTTTTTCCATGGTATTTGGAATACCCAACCTGGTACTAAAAGTTAGTCACTGCATCTGTGTCTTTTTAAGATAAATTACATCAGGAGATCACACTGCTATTTTCAATTCAAACTCAGAATTGTGGAGTTTTTACTTACTTCTTTTTACATATTTACCTATTTTCTCTAAAATTCTTGTTTTCATCTATTTTGATCTATTTTCAATAAAAATCTGGTTTCTAACGATATTTACATAATCCTAGTAAAAATAAATATAAATTACATATAGTTTCAAAGCAAGAAAACCAGCATTATTACTAACAATAAAATCACTGAAAACAATTTATATTTTTATCTTTAGAATATATTCCAGAAAGGATGCATTTCTAAAAATTCCTTTCCATGTGATTAAACCACCTACTCAATATATTAGCAGAACTTTGTTTCATTTTGCTTTTAATTTTCAGGATATGTCTCTCTTTTTTGGTTCTGATTTCATTCCTAATTTTGCTTTATAATTATGTAAAACATTTATGTAGTTTCAAAGTCTAATTTACAAAGCAAGGTACCTTCAGACAAATCTCATTTACAATCTTAATCTTGTTCGTCCTACTCTGTTCCCTCATTCCCCCATCAACACCATATTTATTAGTTTGGGGTTGTCATTCCATAATGTTTTAAAATACAAACATATATACACTTTTCCTTTTTTAAATAAAAGGTAACCAACTGTATACTGACCTATTCCTTGGTTTAAACACATACACACTCACACACACATATTTACATATACTAGAGATCAGTAGAAATACTACTCAATCATTTTTATTGTTACTATACAATAAAGTTATCCTAATTCTGGATAAGAAAACAGGGCACTCCTCTGTCTGAATGCACCATATTTTATTCACTATGCCCCAACTGAAGAGCACTTGAGTTAATACAGTATTTTGCTATTATAATAAAGTTGGCAGATTTTTGCACATCAGGGATAGATTCCTAGAGTTGGGGCTGTTAGGTCAAAGAGTAAGTGAATAAGTAACTTTGCTAGATACTATTCTATTTTTTTCTACAGGGGTTGTACCATCAGGTATAAGGGTACCCATTCCCCCACAATGCACCAAAGTTATCAAACATTTGGATTTCTGACCATCTGGTATCTCATATACTTTTAATTTACATTTCTCTTATGAGCAAGGCTGTACATCTTTTCATATGTTTACAGGCCATTTGCATGTCTTTTTCTCTGAATTCTCTGGTTATAGCTCATGAAGGATATTTTCAAATCCCCATTTTGCAGATAAGAAATTAAGGGTTAATGAGGTTAGGATACCTGCTTTAAGTAGCAGGCCAGGCACAGTGTTAGTCAATAAATTGTTTATTTACAATTCATTTAATCTTTATAGCAATTCTTTGAGGTTGGTATTATCCAGTTTTGGATCAGAAAATAACTACATGACGATACGCGGATTTAAGCCCAGATTTGACCCCAAATGCTCCATGTGAACTGTTAAACTTCTGTCTACACTAATAAGGAAGCTAAGCAAATAACCCGGCCAGGCTGTACAGCCAGGTAAAGGCAGAGCTGGGACGAGACCAGTGTCTTTGCTCCTCTATCCAAGACTGGTTTCTCTATGCAGTTACCTTTCCTCCCTGTCTTACAGTGCCTCTGGTGATAAGTTATTATCACTCAAGTGCCCACCATAATTCAACAAAAATTGATTTAGTCACCAGAAATAAGGAATTTAGAGGGAGAAAACCCCACAATCCTTAATGCCTCACTTCATGAAAGCAGATAAAGATCAAAAGAAAAAAATAAATGCATTTAACAAACTTAACATCTAAGAAAAATCACAATCATAATACAACTAAAATTTATAAACTGCTTTTATGGTAGGCCAGTGCTACATGCTTTATGTATATTACCCCACTTAATTGCCATAATGTCCTCAAAAGTATTATTATGATGCTCTTAGTTTGTTCTATAAATTCTTACTTAATTAGGAAAGTGCTCCTCTTATTTCAAACATCGGTGATATCTCCCCTAGGCCCCGACTCTCCCAGGAGCTCCATACACTGGAACCACAGCAGCTCGGCTGACACTTCCAAGTGGGTAAGCCAGTCTTCCGTCTGTTAGTGCCACTGGCAAACTTCCACAAAGACAGAGCCAGGGCCTAATTTACTTGTTTTCTGTTTTTATTACCCAACATATAAAATATGAGACCCTTTCTCCTGTCATTTGCCCGCCCTATTGGTTTGCCTCTGATCCGGCACCGCACTTCTCCCTGCTTCCCAAATTCTCCCACTGTGTTCCATTCATAAACAACAACTCTCTTATATTGTCCATCTCTTTTCAGAAAGACTATCCCTACCACCTCTAGCTTTGGCTAGTTTACTCGCTCCACGAGATGGCAGCAATTGTTCTCCTTGCTTCCTAATATAAGATCTGTACCCTTGCTCCCTCATTTTCTTGTAAATATCTCCTGCTCTCTCCAGGCTCAAGCCAGTCTGATTTGCCACCCTTTCTCTTGGGATTTTCATCTACCAATCTCTTCGGCACTCCCCAACATTCACTGTGCTCACTTTTCCTTCCCATCCCCATGTTTGCAATTATGTTAAGTTTCTTCAAAGTTGTATGTATAGCCTATCCAGTGCCCTGAGATCTTAGTTCCCTAACTTCCTCTTTTCCAGCCTCTGCCACTACATGTCAGTGAACTACCCTCTTGCTATCATCACCTGGAACTACTCCAACCTGGAATCACCAATTCAGATATGATACTCGCAGTCCACAACCTACTACCTTTTCTTTCAGCTTGCTTTTTAAACCAGTCACCTACAACTATTCTTTAATATCATCTCTACCTCCGTTTCATTGGTCCATCCGCATTCTCTGTATTGACTAGCTCCCTGCTGTTTTCACTTTCTCCCCTATTCATTTTAGATTCCAGGGTACATCATTTCATTTTGGAGCTAAATAAATACCTACTGCAGAAATGAATCTTTAATACCATCATCTCCTTCAGCTCTAATATGCAGTCAGCCACTAAGTCCCCTAATGCACTTCTTTCCATGTTCACAGCCAAAAAGCAACCATCGCTTCTTGCCTAAATTCTCCAATCCACTCTCCATCTCACTGACAAAGGTAACTTTTCAAACTAGACATTTAATCCGTCCCTTTTTTATTTAAAATCCTTCAATTAGCCCTGGCTGGTGTGGCTCAGTGGACTGAGTGCCAGCCTGAGAACATAAGGGCTGCCAGTCAGATTCTCAGTCAGGACACAGGCCTGGGTTGTGGGCCAGGTCCCCAGTAGGGGGCACATGAGAGGCAACCATACGTTGATGTTTCTCTCCCTCTTTCTTCCTTCGTTCCCCTATAAAATAAAATTAAATTAAAATAAATTAAAATAAAATAAAATCCTTCAATCATGCCCCACTGCTGTTATGACAAAGAAAAAAATTTACTGGGTTGGCCAAAAAGTTCGTTTGTTTCTTTTCCATAAGATTTGCTTATTTTCCAACTAGCTCTTAGTTGTCTTTGACTTCATTTGAAACAATTTTGTTAGATTGTATTGTGACAACTGTTATATCAGTGTGCATTCTTTAAAAAACATCAAAATTGGTGATTTTTATGTAGCCATTTTAACATAAAAATGGAAGAAAATATGCAACATTTTCAGCATATTATGCTTTATTATTTCAAGAAAGGTAAAAATGCAGCTGAAACGCAATGAAAGATTTGTGCAGTGTGTGGAGAAGGTGCTGTGACTGATAGAAGGTGTCAAAAGTGGTTTGCGAAGTTTTGTGCCGGAAATTTCTAGCTAGATGATGCTCCACGGTTGGGCAGACCACGTGAAGTCGACAGCCATCAAATAGAGACATAAACTGAGGACAATCAACGTTATACCACATGGCAGATAGAGGACATACTCAAAATATCCAAATCAATAAAGTTATTGGTGAAAATGAAAAATGTGTCTTTTATTTGGTGGTGAAAAAAACTAAACAGACTTTTTGGCCAACCCAATACAGTATAGCCAGAAAAGTGCTGCATGCCCTGACCTTACCGTAACTCTCCAATCCAATCTTCCAATACTCTGGCCTTTGCTCTGTGCCCGCCACTCACTTAGCCGACTTCTAGTTCTTCTAACACAGCATTCTCCTTTCAACCGTAAGGACACCTTTGTCCTCCTTTCCCACTCAGCCTCACCTAGTTAACGCCTACTGACGGTTCCTATATCAACTCAAATGCCACTTCCTCAGAAATCTATCACTAACCCCTAAAAGACTATAGGTCCTACTATTATCTTATGTCATCCAGTTCTTGTCCTTTAAAGCACTTGTAGTTAATAAATATCCGCGTGATCATGTCTTCCTGCACTAGACTGTAGCTCCATAGGGACGGGGAATAATTCTATTTTGGTCACTTCTGACTTCTCAGACAGTGTCTAATATAGAGTTATACTCAATAAATATTTGAAATAAACTTCTCTCCATAATGGTGGTTCTTAATCTAGGCTGTGAAGCTTTCTAAAAAATGCATGCTTATACTGCGTCCCCCAAAAAGATCATGATCCAGTCAGTTTGCAATGTATACTAGACTGGAACTTTTTTTTCCAAGCTCCATACATGATTTTGATCCACAATCAGGGTTGAGATTCACTGTTCTACAAAATCAGACTATCATAACTGAGAGAAACTTCTGAAATAATCTGCTCCAGCCTGCTCCTTTCATAGATAAGTAAACTAAGTTATATCTAGCCTGTTTTCATTTATAACAGACCATATCACTAAACTGTTCTTTTACATAGATGTTCACTTCTAATTCCTCCCTTTAATTTCTTAGTTTATCTGATTCATGACAGCTCATATTTTTATCACAATAGAAATGTATTATTCACAATCTACATAGATGGCATTTTAAAACAGTGTTCAATTATAACACCTATTTTAAATAAACAATTACTTTTTTTCCTACATTTCATTATCCTTATAGGAAAATTTAAACTTCAAAATTTTTTGCTCTCAGGTATTCCCGGAAAAATCAACTCTAACGTGTAAAATTTTACTTTACATATTGAACACCCTGAAACTAATCTTCCTTAATAAAAGTCAATTAGAGCAAACTTCATTTTTTAAATACCTATAATACAAACAAATGCAAGGAATAAAGGGAGGGGGAAAAAAGGACTAACTTTCCCTTTTTTATAAACTATTTACAGAATCCCACCATTCTTTTTTTTTTTTTTAATCCTCACCCAAAGACATGCTTATGGATTTTTAGAGAGAGGAGAAAGGAGGGAGAGAGAAAGGGAAAGAAATATCAACTGGTTGCCTCTTGTATATGCCCCAACCAGGGACTAAACCTACAACCTGGGCAAGTGCCCTGAGCAGGAATCGAACTCTCAACATTTTGGTTTGTGGGAGAATCCTCCAACAAACTGAACTGTACCACCAAGACCAAAATCCCACCATTCTTATCTGGAGTACTTGGGAGCTTAAATTGTTTGAGGGCTAAACATTTCAACTAAGTATTTTAACTTCCTGTTTTCGTTCCTCCCTTAACCAAGTAAAGTGAAAATTTCCAAGGGATTTCACAGACCTAAAAAAATGCCCCCTAATTAATCACTACTCTTTCCTTCATTTGGCAAACATTCAGGAGCTAAGTGCAAGGCTCTGTAACAGTGGGTCATTGCAAGGTAGGTATTATCAGGATCCAAAGTTGCAGTTGATGGAGAAGCAAGTGCAGCTTCAGGAAAAGATAGAGGGAGCTGCGGGTTTCATGCTTCATAATAACCCTCCAAAGGCACAGGCTAATCCATTCAAGCAACTCCAGCATGTGGCAAGGCAAACAATTGTACAGATGACTCCAATGTCTTTAACGTGTATTTTTTGACTCTCAACTATGTGGCCCTATGCTTACCTCTGTGCCTGCTCGTCTTTGATCTTTTCTTCATTCATTCAAACACGATTTATTGTACCAGACACCATGGTAGTATGATGCTGGGAACAAGAGAGGAAAGGCACCTGTTTTCCTGGAGCTGACTAGGGATAGGGGCAGGGACATTCAAGAGATAATGTGCAGGTCAAGATCGTTTGGGAAAGGAATATGGCTGTGAAGAAAAACAGGAAAAGGCTGTAGGAAAGCTATGTTGCACGTATTGCTCCCCATGCCTGGAAGTATTCGCATCATCCCAGTATTCTCATAACAATTATCACTCTGAATTGTATATACTATGTAGCCCCCAGGACTATGTAAACTGCTAGTAATCTGAAACTGACTTTTCCTAGGTATAGCACATAAATATGCACTAATGAACACATATTAACACCATGTAAACATGTTGCTTAAGAACAGATGGAATGGTTGAATGAATGGACTGAACTAAAACATTTTCAGTCAAGGAAGCAGGAGAGATTTGCTCCCGCGGCCTAATTAAGCCATGGTTGTACACAGTAGGAGACAACAGTCCACAGCAGCACCCTGGGTTCCAGCAGCTCCCCCGCCAGGGCGCGGCAACGACAGAAACAAAAATAACACCCGCGGGGTAGGGACATGCTTCCCGGGAGGGCTGACGCCGGCCGGGTCACTTCGCGCCAGTACTGCGAGTCCTGGCCGCGGAGTTCGCAGGCAAAGAGTTTGGAAGAGGGGGCCACGCGCCCCAGCTCTCCGGCCTTACTCCACCCCCAACCCTCCAAACGGATTTTTTTCCCGCCTCCCCTCTTAACTCCGTAGGCGCCGGAGGGAGCGACGCAGGGAAGGAGGCCTGCACCCAGCTGCCTGAGCCCCGTAGAGGCCCGCAGGATGCAGACTGCAGCAGCCAGGCCGAGGGACAGCTTAGGTTTTCGAGGGAAAGACGTCCCTAGGAATACTCACCCCAGCGCCTCCAGTGTATCCAGCACGTCCCCCTCCATCGTAGGTTCGGGACCCGGCTCCGGCCCTTTCATGGTCCTTGGGCCCAACGCTGTTCACCACTCTAAGGAGCCCGCCGGAAACTAGCGTTAACGCGCCAAGGTTCCGGTCGGGATCTTGACCAGGACTGCTTAGGAGAGCCTCTGACTGGGGACCCTAAGGTTCCGGCTAAGAGACAATCAATACTCGGTGCCTTAAACGGTTTTATGTAACAATAATAACTTTTTTAAATAATAGAAATAATAGTAATAAAAAGCATTCTTTGTGTTAGGTCTTATCTGTGTTGAAATCAATATTGGCAAACATAGTGATTCTACACACATTGTTCTCAACCTATCAGACTACCAGACCTCTCAATTTACAAAAATCTTGAAATGGAATAATAATTATCTTGAGCTAAAATTAGTACGTAATATCATGTACCTACACAAATAATTTTTACACAAATATACACAACAATGCTCCAACTTTAAAAAATAAAGTGCAGCTAATTTATAATTATATTGTTTCATTATGAAATGTAGAAGATTGATGAAGTGATCAGATGTTTGCATTTGTGATCTTATACATAAATACTATGTGCTGTATTGCTGATAAAATATAAATGAGTTGTATATGAAACAATAAGAGTTGCATGTCGCCATCATTAGTGTATTCACTAAAGGAATAATCAAATGTTGTAAAACATAACTAATAACTAAGAAAAGGTGAAAATAGAATAATCAAAGAACATTAGATTAAATTTAAAAATAGGCAAAAGAGAAAATAAACCATAACATAGGTAGGTAGAAATATTAACATCAGAAAAAAACAGCTGCTAATGAAAGAAGTATCAGAGAGATATAAATAGGGACATTTCATAATGATAAAAGTATCAGAACCTCAGGGAGCTATAACAATTGTAAATGTTTATTTGCTTAGTCACCAACCTCAAAATATATAAATAAAAAAAACCAAATGAACTTAAAGGAGAAATAGGTCCAGAATTACAGAGGAAGATTTTAAACATATATCTCTAATTGATATAACAGTCAAAACATCGGTGAACATATATAAATCTTGAAAACCATGATTTAAATTTTTGACCTAATTGATATACATAGTTCACTGCTCCCCAAAGCTTCAGAATATATATATTTCAAGTGCATATGTGTCATTAAAACTTAGCCATAGACCACCAAGAACAAACTCGTAGTCTGACAAAATCAGATGTATTGATTTGCAATGAGGGAACACACTGCAGAGAAACTTTATTAGTCAAGATTCTTCAGAGAAATAGAACCAGTAGGATATATATAAGATTTATTATAGGAATTGGTTCCTGTGGTTATGGAGGCCAAATCTCACAATCTGCTGCTTGTAAACTGAGAACCAGGGAAGTTGGTGGTATAATTCAGTCAGAGTTCAAGAATAGGAGCTCAGTGTCTGAGGGTAGGAGATGGGTAACCAGCTCAAGAGAGAGAATTTTCCCTTCTTCCACCTTTTTGTTCTATTTGGGCTCTCACCAGATTAAATGATGCCTGTCTACATTGTTGAGGTCTATCTTCTTCACTCAGTCTACTGAATCAAATGGTAATCTCTTCTGGAAATATCCCTCAAACACTCAGAAATAATAATTTACCAGCTATCTGGACATTCATTAGCACAGTCAAGATGACACATAAAATTAAAAATCACAGGAACTGCGGCATGCCACTCAATGAAAAAAAGAAGGAAATGTTTTGAGTAAGGTTTGCATCCCACTGAAGGATTCTAGAAAGTGGTCATCAATTCTGGAATGCATGCTTATGTGCATGGGGGAGGAGAGGGTGCATTTCATAGTACCTGCAATGCTTTGCTTTGGTGTTGAAGACTTACCATTCAAATCCACATACTCCTGACATTTATATGACATTATAATTTGAAGAAACTAATAAATAAGCATCAGACATTCAACAAATTGACTCTGTTTATTGAGCACGCATTTTGTATTGGGTTGACCAAACACTGTTAAGTTTTTTTCCATATGATGGCTCTAGTACTGCTTAGTTGTCTTTAACTTCATTTAAAACAATTTTGTTAGGTTGTATTGTGACAGCTGTCACATCAGCATGCATTTTTAAAAACTTATCAAGATTGGTGAATTTTTGTGCAGCCATTTTAATATTGAAGATGGAAGAAAACACACATTTTCAGTGTATTATGCTTTATTATTTCAAGAAAGCTAAAAATGCAATTGAAACACCAAAAAAGACATGTGCATTGTATAGAGAAGATGCTGTGACTGATTGAAAGTGTCAAAGTGGTTTGCAAAGCTTCTTGATAGTACTGATATTTTGGCCAAGTAATTCTTTGCTGTGGGGCTGCATTATGCATTGGAAGATGTTTAGCAGCACCCCTGGTTCTACCCACTAGAAGTTGACAGTGGGAGATAGACCACATACTCAAAATATCTGAATCAATAAAGTTATTGGTGAGAATGAAAAATGTGTCTTTTATTTTATGGAAAAATAGTAAGGACTTTTTGGCCAACCCAATACCACAGCAAGAAATCATCTCAGCTGCATTCTGGTTTCTAGCTTTTCGGTGTTATTTGACTAAAAGTACAAAACCATGGATTTCAATTAGTTCACCTGCACTGGCCCAGAAAGAAGAGGTGTCTGCCACTGAGAACCGCCTTGAGAGCTTTCTACACAAAGATTCACCTAGGATCCATCCTCAGAGATTCTGACCCAGTAAAAGAGGTGGGGCCTAGGAATCCGTACACAATTGGCCTTTCAACAATGCAGATTTGAACTGCATGGGCTGCTATATGCAAATATTTTAAATAAATACATACAGTACTCTAAATGTATTTTCTATTCTTTATGATATTCCTTTTTTACTGCCTAGTACTCATATCACTTTTTATTGTATTATTTTGCATTACCATTTAGCTCCCTTATATCCCACCCCCCACAATAACCATCCTGTTGTCCGTGTCTTTGAGTCCTTTTTTCTGTTTGCTCAATCCCTCCACACCCCACTCATACCACCCTTACCTGTCATCCTGCTCTCTATCTATGAGTCTGTCTCTATTTTGCTTGTTAATTCAGTTTGTTCATTAGATTCCACATATGAGGGAAATCATATGGCATATGTCTTTCTCTAACTGGCTTATTTCACTTAGCATAATGTTCTCCAGGTCCACCCATTCTGTCCAAAAGCCAACATTTTCTTCTTTTTTATAGCAGAGTAGTACTCCATTCTGTAAATGTCCCATAGTTGTTTTATATACTCATCTACTAATGGACACTGGGGCTGCTTTCATATCTTAGTGGTTGTAAATAATGCTTCAGTGAACACAGGGGTGCTTACAGTCTTTCGTATTAGTGTTTCAGCTACCTTCAGTATATTCCCAGAAGTGGTATCACTGGGTCAAAAGGCAGATCAATCTTTAATTTTCTGAGGCATCTCCATACTGCTTTTTACAGTGGCTGCACCAATCTGCATTGTCACCAACAGTACTAAAGGGTTCCCCTTTCTCCACATGCTGGCCAGCACTTGTTGCTTGTTGATTTATTGATGATAGCCATTCTGTCCGATGTAAGATGATATCTCACTGTGGTTTTAATTTGCATTTTTCTGATGATTAGTGACATTGAGCATCTTCTCATATGTCTATTGGCCATCTGTATGTCCTCTTTGGGGAAATATCTACTCAGGTCCTTTGCCCATTTTTTAATGTGTTGTTTTTTGTTTTTGTTTTTGTTTTCATGGTGTTGAGTTTTGTAAGTACTTTATAAATTTTGGATATTAACTGCTTATCAGGTGTATTGGCAAATACGTTCTCCCATTCTATGTATTGTTTTTCTATTTTGTTAGTGTTTTCCATTGCTGTGCAAAAACTTTTTAGTTTGATGAAGTCCCATTTGTTTATTTTTTCTTTTGTTTCCCTTGCCTGGGGTGATATACCTGATAAAATATTGCTAAGAGCTTTGCCCAAGATTTTGCTGCATATGTTTTCTTCTAGGATTTTTATGGGTTTGGGTCTAATATTTGTCTCTAATCTATTTTGAATGTATTCTGTGTGATGTTAGAAGGTGGTCTGGTCTGCACATATCTATCCATTTTCTCCCAACACCAATAGAGAGTTTACTATTGAATAAACTATCTTTAGCCCACATTATGTGCTTGCTTCTTCTGTCAAATGTTAATTGACTATGAAGGTGTGGATTTATTTCTGGGCTCTCTAATGTGTTCCATTGATCTACATGTCTGTTTTTATGCCAGTACTATGCTGTTTTGATTTCGGTGGACTTATAATATAGTTTAATATTAGGTAGCATGATTCCTCCTACCTTGTTAGTTCTCAGAATCGCTGTTGGTATGTGGGGCCTTTTGTGTTTCCATATAAATTTTTGAAATATTTGTTTTGGTCCTGTGTAATACGTCACTGAAATCTTGATAGGAATTGCATTGAATCTATGGATTGCTTTGGGTAGTATGGACATTTTAATGATGTTTATTCTTCTTACCAATGAACCACAAGTAAGTGGTATATGCTTTCACTTACTTGTATCTTCTTCAATTTCTTTCTTCAGTGTCTCATAATTTTCTGAGTACTGGTCTTTTACATCCTTGGTTAAGTTTATTCCTAGGTATTTTGTTCTTTTTGAAGCAATTGTGAATTGGATTGTTTTGTTGATTTCCACTTCTGTTAGATTGTTATTGGCATACAAAAATGCAACTGATTTCTGGATGTTAATTTTGTATCCTGCCACTTTGCTGAATTTGTTTATCAGTTTTAGTAGTTCCTTGGTGGAATCTTTGAGATTCTCTATGTACGATATCACGTCACCTGCAAATAAAGACAGTTTTACTTCTTCTTTTCCAATTTGGATGCTTTTTATTTCTTCTTCTTGTCCGATTGCTGTGGCTAGGACTTCCAGAACGATGCTGAATAAGAGAGGTGAAAGCAGACATTCCTGTCTTGTTACCCATCTTAATATTTTCCTGTTGTGTTCATAATATTTTCTTACAATCTTTTGTATTTCTTTGGTATCAGTTATTATTTCTCCTGTTTCATTTCTGATTTTTTAAAAAAGATTTTTCTTTATTTATTTTTAGACAGAGAGAAAGGTAGGGAGAAAGAGAGGGAGAGAAACATCATTGTGTGGTTGCCTCTCATGCACCCCCTACTGGGGACCTGGCCACCATACAGCTGTGCCCTGACTGGGAATCAAACCGGCAACTCTTTGGTTCTTAGGCAAGCACTCAATCCACAGAGCCATATCGGCCATGGTCATTTCTGATTTTATTTATTGGGGCCCTCTCCCTTTTTCTCTTGATGTGTGTAATTAAAAGTTTGTTAGTCTTGTTTATCTTTTCAAAAAAACAGCTCTTAGATTCATTGATTTTTTTGTATCACTTTTTTAGACTGTCTTTTGTTTGTTTCTGCTCTGATCTTTATTATTTCCTTCCTTCTACTCACTTTGGGATGTGTTTGTTGTTCCCTTTCAAATTCCTTTAAGTGTAAAGTTAGATTTTTTTTAGCTTTCTCTTGTTTTTTGAGACAGGCCTGTAATGCTATGAATTTCCCTCATAGGATTGCTTTCCCAGTATCCCACAGATTTTGGATGATTGTGTCCTCATTTTCATTTGTTTCAGGTATCTTTTGATTTCTTCCATGATCTCATTGTTGGCCCATTAATCATTTAATAACATGTTATTTAGCTTCCATGTCTTTATGTATTTTTCAGTGTTTTTCTTGCAATTGATTTCTAGTTACATAGCATTGTGGTCAGAAAAGATGCTTGATATGATCTCAGTCTTCTTGAATTTATTGAGACTTGTTCTATGTCCTAACATGTGGTATATCCTAGAAAACATGTGCACTTGAAAGGTACTGCTGCTTTGGGGTGAAATACTCTGAAGATATCAATTAAATTCATTGATCTAGTGTATCATTTAAGGCTGCTGTCTCCTTGTTGATTTTTCTGCCTGGAAGATCTATCCATTGAAGTCAGCTATGACTATATTTCTGTGGGTCCCTCCCTTTATGTCCATCAATATTTGCTTTACATATTTAGATGCTCCTATGTTGGGTACCTAAATGTCTACTAGGGTTATATCCTCTTGTAGGATTGTTCCCTTTATCTTTATGTAGTGTCCTTTGTTTTTTACTGTAGCCTTGGTTTTAAAGTGTATTTTTCCAGATATAAGTTCTGCTACCCCAGCTTATTTCCCCTTTCCATTTGCATGAAATATCTTTTCCAATGCTTTACTTTTAGTCTGTGTGAATCTTTAGATTTGAAGTGGGCCCCTCGAAGGCAGCATATGTATTGTTTTCTTATCCATTCAGCTACTCTGTCTTTTGGTTGGAGCATTTAAGCCATTTACATCTAAGGTGATTATTAGTAGGTACTTATTAGTGCCTATTATTGTTAGACTGTTTTCCTCTTTTTTTTTCTTTCTCCTCTTTTCCTCCTCCTTCTTCCTCTTCTTCTTTTTCAAGCAAGTCCCTTAACATTTGTTGCAGTACTGGTTTGGTGTTAACAAACTCCTTTAGCTTTTTCTTGTCTGCAAAGCTCATTCTTCTCCTTCAGTTTTAAATTATAGCCTTTCTGAGTAAAGTAGCCTTGGTTGTAGGTCCTTGCTTTTCATCACCTTGAATATTTCAGGTCCCTCCCTTGTAGCCTGAAATGTTTCTGTTGAGAAATCAGATGACAGATAATTGGTGCTCCCTTGTAAGTAACTACCTGCTTTTCTCTTGCAGCTTTTAGGATTCTCTCCTTGTGTTTAAGCCTTGTCATTTTAATTATGATGTGTCTTGTTGTAGGCTTCTTTGGGTCGAACTTGTTTGGGATTCTCTAAGCTTCCTGGACTTTTGTGTTTTTTTCTTTACCAGATTGGGGAAGTTTTGGGTCATTATTTCTTCAAGTAGGTTCTCAGGCCCTTGCTCACTTTCTTCTCCTTGTGGTATTCTAATTTTGTGGATGTGGTTATACTTCATGTTGTCCAAAATGTTTCTTAGGCTCTTCTCAGCTTTTAAAATTCTTTTTTCTTTTTGCTGCTCTGTTTGCATATGTTTTTTCTACCTTGTCTTCCAAATCACTGATTTGATCCTCTAGTAGGTTTCTTCTAACCTACTGTTTATTCCTTCCAGTGTATTATTTACTTCAGATATTGCATTCTTTATTTCTGACTGGTATGATTTTTTATGGCTTTTATATCTTTTTTCACACTGTTGAGTATCCTTATAATCATGACTCTAAATTCTCTGTCTTATAAATTGCTTGCTTCTCTTTCATCTCTTTCTTCTTCTGGAGAACTCTCTTCTCTCATTTGGGGATTGTTTCTTTGTTTTCCCATTTTGGCTGCCTCTTTGTGTTTTGTTCTATGCAATTGGTAGATCTGCAAGACTCCAGTACAGACCTAAGATAAACCCAGACTGTGACTGGCCCTGAACAACCTGTTTGGAGCTATCAGCATTCTACAGCTTGTGGCTCCCTCTGCTGGTCCTGGCTTTGTGCAGAAAGAACCAGGCTACTCAACAAGGCTGGCTTTTATCTGCACCAGGCCTGGGTGATCTGCCTCTGCCGGCAGGCTTTCTGTAGGGTTAATCTGTGAACATCTTGCAGCTGTATTCCTCAGCAGCAGGGCTTGTGTACCACAGGGTGGGCAGAATAATTCCTGAGGGTGAGGCTATTGCTTCCCTCAGGCTGATGCCACTTGGAGCACAGTGCTCTTCCTGAGAAAGATGGCCCTTGCGGATGGGGGATGACTCAGGATGGGGATCCTGGTGGCTGTTCCTTCAGAACCCTCCCCAGAGACACCAGCCCCAGATTCTCCTCAAGCGTCTCTAGTCCACACTGCCCTCCCTCTGCCAGAGCCCAGGGTAAGTGTCTACAAATGGAATTTTGTATGCTGGCCCTTGAAGAGGTCCTCTGCAACTCCAGCCATCTCTCCCTGGTGGATAGCAATTCTGATGTTTTTTACAGTGGTATGCTATTTGAGTTCATCTCCCGGTTCTGGTGCTGTAGGGTAGGGAGCCCAGCTTGGGTTTAGTCCCCACGCTTCCTAAGGGGAATTCCCCCAGCTACTGAAATATTCTTCTAGCACTTCAGCTGCTGCCAGTGGGAGCCCAACTAGTTCTCTCTTGCCTCCTCCATATTCCCTACTGGTCTTGTTGGGGTGATGTGGTTTCTGTCTGTCCGTGGATATAAGCCTTCTCTCCAGGTAGTGTTTGGTTGGTTATTCAGGATGGTTTTTCTATAATTTAATTGTAATTCCAGGTTGGTACTGCGAAGAGGTTAGTGTAACTTCAACTTACTCTTCCTCCATCTTCTATGCCCCGATTTTCTTAATAACATTTTCTTTTCTCTAACTTATTGTAAGAATATAGTATATAATACATACAACAAACAAAATATGTGTTAACTGTTTATGTTATCAATGAGGCTTCCAGTCAGCAGGCTGTTAGTAGTTAAGTTTTGGGGAAGTCAAAAGTTACACAAGGAGTTTTGGCTGCCTGGGGGTCAACACCCCTAATCTCTGCATTGGTTAAGGGTCAACTATATTTTAAACTTCTTCAGAGAATTCTAATGAAGAGTCAGCGTTGGAAACTACTAATGTACTAAATGTTTACATATATTTTGAATTTAAACAGTAGCATAAATATATGAGCTAACTTCCCCCCCTTTAAGTTGTACATATTAAAATATTAAAAAATAAAATTTAAAAATGTTTTGAACATGTTGGGCGGGAAAGGAAGGTAAAAATACTTAATGGGGTGCCTTTCCTTATGCTTCAGCCTTTCCAGTTCTCCTCAAAACATGCACACAGATATCCTTCTCTCTGCCAACTGGTCACCACATGCAACTTTCATGTCTGTGTTTTTTAGTCTGTAATACTTAATTTTTTCTGTTTCTGTTTTTGTTTTCTTTCTTTTTTTTCCAATCTGAGCTCCAATGGCTACTGAGCCTTTGTTGTTAACGAGGCCAGCAACTCTCCTGCCCCTGCCAGGCTCTTATAGGCTACTCAGGTGACTCAAATGGCCAGCCAGATTTGGGAACTGCAGTCTTAGTGCTATTTTCAACAGCCTTCCTATCTTAACACTGGAAACAGTATTGTGTCCTTTCCAGGTGAATGATACTACAAGAGATAAACCCTGTTCCTTTGGAAGATGTTGAAACAAATCGATAAAACAAAACACATTTCTTCACACAGATAGCAAGAGCCATGCAAAATCTAAACCCTAAATAAGTGCATTAATTGAAATCTATATTCCCTTCACTGGTCAGTGTGGATCAGTGGACTGAGTGCCGGACTGTGAACCAAAGGGTATCCAGTTCGATTCCCAGTCAGAACACATGTCTGGGTTGTGGGCCAGGTTCAAGTAGGTGGCACTTGAGAGGCAACCACACATTGATGTTTGTCTCCCTCTTTTTCCCTTCCTTCCTCTTTCTAAAAATTAATAAATAAAATCTTAAAGAAAAAGAAACCTATTTTCCCACACATTAAAGAAGATATAAGACCTTCCTATGGGTAGGTTTGTGAGGAAAGTGGGATTTCAGTTATGAAGTTTTCTACACTAAATTATGAATATGAATAATGTGAACTTAATTCCAATTGATTAAAAGCAGTTCTTTCACATTTCACTGGGTAGTTCTGATATGATTGGATATGTAACTGGAAGGCAGCAAGTCTTGAATTCAAAGTATTTCTTAAAGACAAAACAAACAAATGCTTACATGCATCAATTTAAATTTTGCTCAGCCAGCAGCTATTTCTGAAAATATCTATTAGAAAGATGAATGTTTCACACTTTTTAGAGCAAAGTGAAATTTCTGATTACAAAGGTTTTGTTAAGGGGATTTTTGTGTTCTTGGAGGCTTAATATGTCTAAATAAACATTTATTTTTCAATTTCTAGGATGTAGAAGAAAAGATTAACATTAGCGATAAATATACAATTTGATTCCCTCAATTGAAATAACCATTGAATTCAGGAAGAAAAAGTGCAAGGATATTTTAAACATTTCATGCTAGATAAAAACTATTTCGAGCTTGTGTTAGTAGTGATGGAAAAGGTCTGAGAATTTAATGCAAGTTAAAAAGATTTGTACATATTAAACTCTGTAATTAAAACATGGGTCAGATTAAAGTGTAACTGGTAATAGGCCATGATTATTAAGAAAAATAATACAGCATACATTTCCTTAATTATAATGTAACATTGCTTGGAAGATGCATTATAGATCTAACAGCAATTTTTATCAAGGTGCAGAATGTATATGAAGATTGCAAGATTTTCAAATAGCAAGACATCCAAATAGTGTACATAATAAAGCCCAGGAAGTAGGATAATTTGTTCATAAATAGTCTTTAAAAATGGCATAAGGACTAAAAGGTGTCAAAATGGACAAGTTCAAAAACTGTTTTAAGCAGTAGAAAAAGTTCTCGATAGATGTATTGCGTTACATGGAGAGTATTTTGAAGGTGACTGAAGTTTAAACATGTAAGAATAAATACACATTTTTTATAAATAAATTCTGGGTTTTTGGGGTTGCCCCTCATAGTTGACATTTAATATTATATTAGTTTCAGGCCTACAATGTAGTGATTAGCCATCCAAATAACTTTAGAAGTGGTGACACCGATAAGTCTAGTACCCATCGAACAGCACACACGGTTATTGCAATGTTATTGACTATATTCTTTATACTGTACATTACATCCCCATAACTGTTTTTATAACTGGCAATTTGAACATCTTAATCCCTTCCTCTCTTTCACCCATCCCCCCATTCCCCTTCCACCGGGTCACCATCAAAATGTTCTCTGTATCTATGAGTTTGTTTCTGTTTTGTTTGTTCATATATTTTGTTTTTTAGATTTCACCTGTAAGTAAAATTATATAGTATTTGTCTTTGTTTGACTTATTTCACTTAGCATAATACCCTCTAGGTCCATCCATGTTGTCACAAATAGCAAGATTTCATTCTTTTTATGGCTGAATAATATTCCATTGTATATATGTACCATGTTTTTTTAAATCCACTTGTCTATCAATGGACACTTAGGTGCCTCCATATTTTGACTGTTGTAAATAATGCTGCAATGAACATAGGGATGCATATGTCTTTTTGAATTAGTGTTTTGGGTTTCTTTGGATAAATATCCAGAAGTGAAATTGCTGTGTCCTTTCTTGCCTTTTGTTATAGACTTTATTTTAAAGTCTGTTTTGTCTGGTATAAGTATTGCTACCCAGTTTTTTTCTTTTTCATTTGCATGAAATATCTTTTTCCATCCCTTTCCTTCCAATCTGTGTGTGTCTTTCATTCTGAAGTGGGCCTCTCGCAGGCAGCGTATGGGTCTTGTTTTCTCATCTATTAAGCAACCCTATGTCTTTCGATTGGAGCACTATAATCTTTTACATTTAAAGTAATTATTGATAAGTTAGTAATTATTGCCATTTTATCAGTCATATTTTTTTCTTTTTATTCCTTTTTCTTCTTAAAGAAGTCCCTTTAACATTTCTTGTAATACTGGTTTAGTGGTGATGAACTCCTTTAGCTTTTTCTTATCCAGGAAGCTCTTTATCGCTCTTTCTCTCCTTCAGTTGTACATGATAGCTTTGCTGGATAGAATAATCTCGGTTGTAGGCCGTCATGTTTATCATGTTGAAAATTTCATGCCAATCCATTCTTGCTTGATAAAGGAGAGTGAGAAAGGGGTGTTACATACTGACCCTGAAAACTCAAGCATAGAATTTCAGCTTTTTCTTCAATTCCATGAGCTATCTCCAATTTTTCAAAACTTTATTTTTAGCTTAAGGTAGTTTCTGCTGCTTGCAACCTTCCAAAGCAAATGGAAATATTACTCAATAAATATTTAACTGAAACTAAAATTTATAATAAAATAACATTAAACTCATTGGTATATGTCATAGGATAATACTTAGATGCATTTAAAAGCAAAGAGTGCCTTTACCAAGAGTCCTTCAGCTGATACCTATAACTTCAAAACACCCTGGAGCCCAGGTCCTTTGTATGTAAACCACACTATCCATAGCAGGGCTAATTTTTCATTCCTTCTTATAAATCCTATTATTAACTTGAGATACTGGTTTTTCTTAAATTATAACCAGTTTTACTCACAACTGTTTTGTTGTTTATATCAAACTGATCACAAAACAAATGTAATGATCATTAAATTAGAAGGGAGCATAATTGAGGTTTCTGAAAGTAGGTTAATTTTACCTGGAGTCTGTGTGAGATATATTTAAAATAGAAAAAAAAATTTTTCTCCCTCAAAAGAAATTGTACCAAATTATTCCTTGCTCTAATAAGTCATTATGTAAAGCTATTTTTTAAGAACCAAGTAATTTTCATTTTATTTCAAAGTACATGGTAAAAACTAATTATATTAAGTAAGATTTAGCACTGTTGGAAATGAAGTAATCTCACAACAGCATTAGTATCTATATATCTGAAATGAGCAAAAGCAAAAGGATGTCACAGGTGTTTCCTTAGTCCATTCTTTGTGTACAATTTGTGACAAACGTTGAATGCTTATGTTTTCTTGAAGTGCTAACATAGACGTTGGCCTTATAATGTAAAGTGAGGTCACGTGGCACTGTTTGCTGCCAACCAGCAGTGAGACGTAACATAGAGAAGCATTGAAAGGACCTGGCTATGAGATCACAGAAGAGTTTTGGAGGGAAGTTTCAGTCCTCTCATATGCAGCCTCTGTCAAGCTCAATTATCCACAGAGGATGTTAAATTGCTGATTATCCATGTGGATTTTGGAAGCATTCAGCAGGCCCCATTATTCCAGCCCCCAAATCATCCTCACTCATTTACTCATTTCTAGAATGCCACCAGACATCCTGTGTCAGCTCTTTGGCTTGAAATTGTGGCATTTGTTTGTTTTTGTTTTGTTTTTTTAAAAAAGAGTCACTCAGCTCTGGGATTAATAATAGTTTAGTGACTTGGCATAATGGAAAGAACCTCTATTTTAATCCTACTTCAATCCCATGCTAGGCTACAGAAACACCTGCAGCAAATATAGGTTTCTGCTTAAATACTGACTATTTCATAAGAACTCTTTGAAAGAAGAGCTCATAAAATAATCTGCCACAGTACTGATTATTTTATAGGAACTCTTCAAAAGAAGACAATCTTCCCAACATCCTGCCCCCCAAAGCAAGCTTCAGATCGCGTTGAGATCAGCCCTTTCATATCGCAACTTGGCCACTCCCAGGAGGGCTGGCCCCCATCCTCCCCGAGCCAGCGCAAGACTTGTCCACTAATCTCATCTCCTTGCTGCTTTAGGGCAATTTTTGTTTCAAAGGACACTCAGCCACCCCGGTAGTTCATCTTACCAGGACTCCCTAACATTGACTCTCAGGATGAAGGGCTTGGGATATTAGTTCTTTCTAACCCAGGAAACCCTGGTTTCCTAAAGCCAATTGGCCCACCTTCTTCTCAGGGTCTTTGCTTTCTGGTTCAGATTGCTTCTCGGTTTCCAAAGAGCAACAACAAACTGCTCTATCTTGCCAAATGAAAACTGTATCAAGAGATGCAGAGTATTGTGACCTGGTGACAGAGTTTACTAGATAGCAGAGGGTACTCTTTCTGTTCTCATCACTCTTGTCTACTTTAGTAAGGTAACAGTAAATGTAGAGCAAAAAAACAGGGGCATGCAAAAGGCGGGTCTTGGGGAGTCATGTCAAACCAGGGTAGAGAATCTTATTTAGGAAAAGCAATGCCTGGCAATGACTTGAGATTCAGGTGATAGAACAGACGATGGAAGGATATCAAAGGGGTTGAAAAAGCACACGTGAGATATTCCAGTGTGAGAAGGGAACAATTTCCTTGATGTAGACTAGGCCAGAGGCTATGGTATAGTTGTGCTGATTCATACTCATTCATTTAAATTTTTTATTTTTAAAACAAAAACTAAGATAATTGGCCCATAAGACCAAAATATTTCAAAATGTAGAGTAAGAATCACACTCCTATAACAGAGTTGGCAGGGACCTTAGAGTTTATCTAATTCTCTGCTAACTCTCTGTTGAACTTTTCTCTGCACCACCCCTGCCAGAGGCCACCATAGTGGCTCCTTGGACATCACTCCCTCAAATGGCAGCACATTCTGATTGTTCGATCAGATTAGCAGACTCCTTGTAAGACCCCAGTGGGGATGGACTCGATGTGCCCACATCACCACTATTCCAAGGTCTGCATTGTAGATTAAAGCGAACAAAGAAAGGATGTCACAGTCTATGAGCAGCCATAGTCTATGCCAATAGTTTTCAGTGTGTCTCCAAAGGAGGGATGAAAAACAGGAATACTTTGTTACCACAGTGTTTATCTTATCGGGGACTATTTTCAAATATTCAAATGATTGTGAAGGAGGAGTATGCCAAGGGAAATAATGCATTTTCCCTATGAAACCAGAATTGAGATGGGATGTCATATACACACAAGTACCAATTCATTATTTTATTCTGTCAACACATATTAATCTTATACTATGTGCAAGACTTTACACTCAGAGGCACTCACTGGGCTAGTCTACAGTTCAACAGAAGAAATTTCTAGGGCCCCAGGGTCTCTAAGGTAAATGCAACTCACTTTAAGAGGTTGAAAGAACTATTTACTTCTCTTGCAGTTTAAAATGTCTCTGGAGCACAGATGAACAGAGGTGTGCTCAGAGAGAGCTGGGTCACCCAGGAGTCCACCTTTGGAGGTACTGTGTCCAGAACCTGCACCTAGCATCTCTCTACGGCTGACCTCACCTGTGTTCTCGGCAGAACAGAGGAAAATTTATGTGAAGAGAGCAGGAATTAACAACAAGAGGAAAGGAAGAACTTCAATCACCTACTCTTTCCATGCTTCAAGGACCTTTTTTCAGTTAAAGCTATGAGATGTGGAACAAAAAGCCCTAAATACCACTGATTTCAAAGAGACACAGAGCTTGCTATGATTCTCTAATGCAAACACGCTGGAGCCACCAGCTGGCAGTCGGTGCAGCCCAATCGAACAAGCCAGAGGCTCTGGGAGGAAATACCTCCTCGGAGCCACTAGGGGGGGACCGCAGCTCCTCCGAGCAGAGGAATGGAAACTCCCGCCACCCGAGGAAGACACACGGGGCTGCCGGCTGCATTAATTTTGTCCTTTAAAATTCTTAACCCATGGATTTCTGCCGATTCTCTCCCACATCCACTAACAGGAGAGCACGCAGTGCTGCATTTATACATTAAGAGCAATCATTATATATAAAAGGACAGTAAGTGAAAAGAGCCGAGGGCTCCATGAAGAGGCGGGGCATTGAGGGTCTCATCGCAATCTGTCCTTTTGATTCCGTCATAATTTTATCATGAACATAAAATAAGAGATAAATGGGCCATAAAACTACTCTGCATGTTGTTAGGGGGGCGCAGAATCTCAGATGGGCTATTGGGATCAAGATGAATGGTAGAGTCATAGCCCAGCCCTGCCTCTCCGGGTAAAAAGCCTTAAACGCAGCTGACTTTGCTACAGACTGGCCAAGGGAATGTTTTAGAGGTGAGAGGCATTTCCATTAGTTGCATCTTTATTTATTACCTGCATCCAAGAATGAGGCCTGCCTTTCTCTGTAGGACAAGTGCTTGGCCAGTAACGCCCAATATACAATGGGCCCAACTTCCAGAAAACTCAAAATGAATGTGACATCAGCCAGAACCTATAAAACAACAAAATACAGACCCCTGTTCACATTACGAAAGAGCTAGCATTACAAAAACATCATTAATTTTTTAAAGGATGTATCTGTTGTGGAATTTCATTTGAAATAAATTTTCCTAGTGTATTTAAAATAATTACCGAAATTTTAAAAAGGTTAAAATTACCAAAATTTCATACATACGTATTTGACAATGTACTTATGGCACGTTGCATTATACTAATAACAGGGGGGGAAAGTGTCATCTTTATAAGAAATCAGTGCCATTACCATTAACTTTCATTCTAAGGTTAGTTTTATGTGCTATGTAATGATCTCATAATGGTGGTATTAAAATACTAGATGTAAAACATTACAACTTAAATTTGAGAAGGAAAATGCAATCCTAAACAATCGGTTTTTTAAAAAATTTGATGGATACATTAAAGTCAAGCTTAAAGTGATGGGAACAGAATTTCTACTCCAACTGTTTTTTCCTTTGTTCCTAAATATTTAATACTTCTGCTACTTAAATGCAAAGATTTCCATCATATTACTGATCTGGAAATTGCTGATATTTTAAAAAAATTCATTTCTGAAAGAAAGAAAGAATGTGCATGAACCCTACCCATTTTTCAAGGAATGTCTGAGCCCCAGGTTAATAATCTCTGCTTTAGACTGCGGGTAACATAGGTTTGGAGAGAAGATGAAATAAATGAAAGCTGAAAGGCCCATCGACCCCAAAACAGCGCGTGTTCCTCCTACCTCACAAGCAACCAGAGTGTCAAGCCAAGAATGCCTTCGCAATGAATCTGTAGGGTCTAAGCTTTGCCTAGAAATGACCTAGAGCAGTGGTCTTCACACAGGCCTGTGGAGGCTGAGCGGCCAGCAGATGGCCCTGCGGGTCTGTTGTGGGCCACGAGGGTTCAACACAGCAGCGGGCCCCCAAGTCTCCTGCCTTCAGTCCAACCCACAGAGCTTCATCTGTTTATAGACTGGGCTTCTGAGTACAACTTTATTTGAAGGAAAGTTTTGGCTGTTAAAAAAATATGAAATAGAGAACATAAAAGTGCTGAAAAGGTTATATCTGTGTGGTTTTTATATTTTGGAATATCAGTGCTGTTTTCCTGTTATTGTTTTCTGCATCTTCTAAATTTTCAAATGAAAAAGTATTAGTTTTGTAATCAACATACACAAAGTTATATTAAAAGAAAAGAATAAGCTTTGCCTACTTCTCCAAAAAAAAGTGCTGAAAACAGGCTTTCCACTGGGATCCTAGCATTTTGAATGTGAGTTGCAGTTTTCAAACACAAAGCACAGCTGTTTTGTCTCTTACTCTGAAGCTGTGAAAAAGGGGAAAGATTTTGAAAGCAAGAACAGGAAAAGACTGAGAAAAGTGGCTGCTATTTCTAGGCTAAAGTCTCCCTGGCAACAGTGGTCTCAGAAACTTTTTCTTCCTAGATGGCCTTATCAGAGTTTATGAGTGATGATTCCCGAGGATTCATGGGACCCACAGTCAGCAGAGACTGGAAGAGGCTGGAGGAAAAGCAGAGAGTCAAAAACAGGCCAGAGAGATGTAACAGACGGACAGTGTGTGGTAGCCAGTGCTATCTAGTTGTCAGTGCAGCCACACGGTCCACAGAGATCTGCAAGAAGATAGGAACAGAGAGACTGCTGAATCTGCAGCCATGGGGGTTAAAAGGATGTTTGTGATGTGCAAGAGGGCCAAAGACCTTGGAGACTGTAGCTGAAGAAAAGTGCAACCTCAAGAAACAATTACAAAGAGCAGAAGGTGAGTTTAGTCAGCAACTGGCCAGTACAGGAAAACCGTAGCATTATAGAAAATGGGTAGTGGAAATTGGGGTTAAGGAATAAAACTCTAAAACCACCACTATCACAAAAACACTAAGCCCAGCAAACCAAGTGCAATAGACAAAAGGAATAGTCATAGTTTTTCAGACTAGATCACAGACATTCTCGGCCCAATTAGGTAAAACAACTCATGAATGTACGAATGAAAAAGGAAGCTATTGATTTAAAAAACAAAAACAAGAAACTTGCATCAGAAAAGCCATAAAAACATACAAAATGGAAACTGGACTGAAGCCAGTACCGAGAGAGCCTGAATGTGCTTCCCAGTCGTCATACATCTAAAGCCATGATTCTCAAAACGTGGTCCCCAGCCCAGCCGCAGCAGCAGCAGCCCCCGGGAACTCGTTGGAGATGAGAATTCCCAAGCTCCGCCTCGGCTCTACTGAATCACAGCAGCGAGGCCCAATGCCTGCCAGGTGATTCCGACACACACTGAAGTGGGAGAACCATTGAGCCGGAGGCATGAATGTTCCAGGAAAACCTTCCTATCAAACTCAGTAAGGCAAAGTGAGGAACATCAAAGGAGGACATTGCCTGCCCTGACTGGTGTGACTCAGGTGGATGGGCATCGTACAGCAAAACGAAAGGCCACCAGTTTGATTCCTGGTCAGGGCTTGTGCCTGGGTTGCGGGTTTGATCCCTCGTAGGGGCATGTACAGACAGCAGCCAATCAATGCTTCTCCCTCCCATCAAACTTTCTCTCTCTTTTTCTTTCTCCCTCCTTTTATCTCTCTCCAAAAATAAATAAATCTTAAAAAAAAAAAAAGTGGATAATACAGCCAACCAGTCAAGAACTGAGATTCTGCCTTAAGCCATTGTTGACTCGAATGCTTACCAATCTCCCCTTCCTGGCTCAAGTCACCATTTTTTGTTTCCTGGACACTAACAGCTCAGTGACCGTCTGTCCTGGTTATGTCAGGGAAGCCCTGTCTTGAACCTCTGGTCCTAGTGTAATGATTAAAGTTCTCCTTTCACTCTCAAAATTGTCCAGATTTTGAATATAATTAATGGCTCCCCTGGTAACAGCTTCCTACCCATTTTTCCTGCTGCCACGCTTGCTCACCTCCAATATGTTCTCTTCCCAGAAGCTAAAAATATAAATCCAATTATTACTCCCCTTCAACAAAACCCTTCAATGACTTTCCATTGCTCTTGGATAAAACTGACATGCCTCACCATAGTCTGCAGTACCTGTCCTTCCATTTTCACTCCATTGCTTATTCTGACTTTCTTTGTTCCAAGTACATTAACCTCCTGTTAGTACCTTCATGAGTCAAGTTCATCAGACCTCAAGCCCTCTTCACAGGCTGGCTCTTCTCTCTGTATTGTACCCAATCTCCATCCCTCTTCCAAGACCAGGGAATCACCTGTTTTCATTCAGTAATATTCCAAATGATTTCTCAAATATTCTTTGAAAGTATTATTTTAATGATTGTATAATTTCCCATCAGATAGATTTGACATAATTTATCCGTTCCCTAATATTACTGATTAATATTGATCTCTATTTTTTTGCTCTTATTAGTAAAGCTGTTATATGAATTAATCATGGGTCTTGGTTGCAACGAACTCAAACAACCTCAGGCAAAAACAGAAATTTATTAGAATGATACTAGGGTTTCTCCATAAATGAAGTAAGTGTTAATGACGAATTTGCAGAAAAGGCAAGAATAGAGAAATAGCTAGGACCAAGGAAATAAATGTTACCCTAGACACACAGACAGAAAGGTAGATAAACAAAACGTACATGTATATTCACACAGATACATACACACACACGTATATATACACATATATTAAAACTCTCATTCAGCTCATCTCTGTGTGCAGAATTACCCTTTTTCACAAGAAAAGTCTCACCCATTTGGTGGGTAACGTGGCTGCCAACCCTCTCAAACCATGGCTCCCACTACCAGAGAGCGATACTTATTCATACTCTCTAGTCCTAAATTCAAAATTCCCCAAGAAAGAATTTTAATTGTGTCAGCTGAGGTCAAGTGCCCTCCCTTGTGTCAATCAGCCATAACAGCATTTGTGTTTTACGAACCCCAAAGTTAATGAAGATAAAGCCCAGCAGAAGGGGGCTGTTTTTCCCAGAAAAGGAGGAGAGAGATACTGAGCAAACACAATCACAGACACTACTACAAATGAAGATGTTTGTTTGGAAGGATATGGGGAAGGGGATTTTTAAAATCACATGCATATTTTTAATTATATAATAAAGATAGGAAATGGCTTTTTTAAAAAAAATTTTTAATCCTCACCCAAGGATATGTTTTTTATTGATTTGAGGGGTGGGGAGAGAAACATCAATGGGTTGCCTACCCAATGTGCCCCAACCAGGGATCGATCCCAAAACCTAGGTATGTGCTCTGACTGGGGATCAAACCTGCAAACTTTTGGTGTATGGACGATGTTCCAGCCAACTGAGCCACCTGGCCAGGGTGGAAAGGAAATAGTTTTTAAAGCCCATATTTTTGATCTCTCAAAAGTTTTTCATTTTTTATATTCCTTTAAAATATTTTTCCACATGTACACCTAGTTTTAAATAATTGCATTTGAATTAAATGTAAAATCATATATTAAGGCTTTAACCACAACATTTTATCAAATTTTTTTCTTACTTCTGCACTGTCTTTCCTGTGTTTTCTTTTTATCTCATTATAAGAATAATATTTGCTCACTGTATCACTACTATTATTAATGACTAAAACTCCTATGGAACTTTCTGTGTGCCAGACACTGTCCAACACACATTAAGTATTTCAATGCACTTAATTTTGGCCCATCTGTCTGAGTCCTGACCTTATGAAGTAGGTGCTATTATTATCACCATTGGAAGAGGAAACTGAGGTACAGAGGGATTAAGTCACATGTGCTAGTAAGTGGCAGAGCCAGGATTCAATTTCAGGGAGGCCAGCTGTGGATCCACAGGAGCACAACACTTAGAGGAAGCAGGAAAAACACCTCATGTGATCTGGACTCCCTGAGGCCATGTCTACCTACATTTCAGTTTATCTTCCTCTCATCTTTTTTTCTTTTTTTCAAATTTGCACTCTTCTCCTTACACAGTTGAATTTATACCATAAGATGGACGGCAAATATTTGGCAGGTATCACAGCATTCCTTACCTGACCTCCATCCCACCCCAAATAATGACATCCCATGTCCACTTTTGTTCATAGCATTCTCTCACACTGAGCCCAGTGTGGCCTCAAAAGCTATCTAGAAAAAAGAAGCAGCCACTCACAATCAATTCTAGTTGACATATAAGATAAAACCATACATGATTTCTGAACTATATATCATTATGATTTGTGCATTTCCCCATGTTGTCAAAAACTTTTTAAAAACATCACTTTTAAGGCGGAATGACTTTTCCATTTCCTAAAGACAATAATTTAAGTCATCCACAATACTTTACCAGAATATTATAAATAGTACAGAGCTATTTATATTATTTAATGTTATAATCAACAATATAAATGTCTTTATTCCTAATGTTTTTCCTTAGTATAGGTTCCATCCAATTGGGAGCATAAATGTCAGACCTTTTATGTCACAACCTTTCCAATATTCAGTTTTTCATTTTCATGTGTTTCTCTTGGGGAGTGCATGAAGGGGAGAAAAAGGGGAGACATGGACTGATGCACGGGGGAGCTTCCTCCTGACTCTGGATGTCCTCAGTAAAACACTCCTGACCCTTTTCCATCCTCTCATTCACTGTTTTCAGAGTGGGAGTAGGGCAGTAACTTACCTGAGCTGCAAGTTTGGGATATACCCCAGACCTACTGGGAACTGCCCCATCCTTTCGGAACCAAGCCTGCCTTCAGGGAGCATGTCTTCTGCTCAGCCCCGACGTACCGGATGTTTCCTAGAACAGACATCCACGTGGAGGAGACATTTGTGAGTGCAGCTTCTAGTCCTGGGGTTCAGTTAGGAAATCCATTAGTTCATAGAAAGGCACGCCCTCCAGTATGAACTTTATCAACAACATAAGGGGATTATTTTGACCCATCTACCCGACTATTTCTAAATCGGTTCAGACGTTGGGCAGAGAAGATGGGTATACTGTACCTCAACCCCTCAATGAGCTGGAATTCTTATTGTCATTTTCATGATATTTTCTAAAATCTAACATATTTCAAATTATATTTGCATTTTTATACACAGTTGTACTTACCTCTTTTCAAACATTTAGCCGGACAACTTCGGCAATTTTTCCACATTTTCATCTGGCATTTTGTTTTACAAATGAAAAGGCCTGGGACCAGCCTGAATGCTGTTTCTTCGTAGGTAATTTTTACCCTGCATGGCTGTTTTCAAAATCGTTGTTCATTTTTTTTTAATTTTAGGTTATGCCTGAAGATTTTTTTTTCTGGAATGTGGTAAACAAGCTCTATTTACCTATTCATATTTATTTATTTTTACTTTTTAAGCTTATGAAAATGTCCTTTGGTCATGGTTTGTATTCCAGTTGTTCCTTATTTTTTAATCACCGGAAGCATTTCTCATGGCTGGGTTAGACCTCCGGTTTCTGTGCTCCATGTCGATCATCTCTGACTTTCATCCGTGTCCTCCCTACATTTCTAAGAATCTTCTCAAGTTTGCCTTCCACATCTCTGATTCCATTTTTACCATTTAACTCTGCTCCTTACTATTTCTATTTCTGTTCTTGGTTCATGTGTGACCATTAAATATTTCCTGAATAAATAACAAATGAATGATTACTATGGGATTTAGTTGTTCGGTTTCTTTTCTTTTCCCCGCTCCTCTTCCTCTTTTCATTTGATGCCATTGTTTTTCACATCTCTTTTTTTCTTTCTAGTTTATTGTACCCATATTATAGACTCATGTTTTCTTGCATCTTAGAAGCGCGCCTGGTTCTTATGTTAAACCATTTTTCAAAGGTCTGCCCTTTCTGTGAGTTTTCAGAGTGATACTTTCTTTCTTTTACTTGGCAGTACTTCCCTTCCCCTGCCCGGGGACCCATATTTCACACTATCTTCTCTTGGCGGGATGAGGCGAGCTCCATTCAGACCTGCGCTGGCTAATACCTTTGCACAAGGCATGCTTTTCACTGGGTCTTGCTGCAAACGGGGCGGATTAAGTCATCCTATCAGATCTATGTCTGATGTCTGTGTGTGATGAGTTGATAAACACAGTTTTTAGCTACTTCCCAATTTCTAGCAGGAGGTCATCTAATAGGAATATGCTGGGATGAAATAGAACCTTGCCCTGCCTCACTGTGTGAGTCTCAGATGCTCCGAACACATGGAGTTCATAAAGCGCAATGGTCCCCATGTGACGACAACGCTTCCTGAATGCTCCCACCGCAGCGCTTCACTTGTGGGAATCAAACCTCCCAGGATGAAATTCCTTCCTCTCTTACTTCCTGCCCAGTTGTTTCCTGAAAGTGTTTTATTCTGCTGAATACAGAAAAAATAAAAAGAGGTACAGATGGGAACCAGGGACAACACTGGCGGCTTCAAGAGAAAGCTCCAGTGCGGCGGAGGGAAGGCTGCCCATTTTTCATTTGGTGCAGACCTTCCGTTTTTGAAAGACAGATAAATACGGGCCGTCCCGTCTTTGTTCTGGTTGGCACAGCAAAGAACAGATCACCAACTGTGTTTTCCAAATCAGCTTCTTGGGCTTCAGAATTGCTGTAAAAATCTTCCACTGGCACTGGGTAAACCAGTTGTCAATTAACAGTTGGTGATGGTTTTCGAAGTAGAGAATTCTGGAGTCAGAAAGGCTTCCATTTGCATCCTGGCTCCTCCACTCGCCAGCTTTTTGGCTTTGGGAAGGTTATTTTATATTTCCAAGCCTAGTTTTGTGTTTACTCTATCAGTATGTTATAAGAAATAATTGGGTTAAGCGTCTCTCGTAGAGCAAATGCAGATATTCAGTACTGTTCTAAGTTTTTTGGTGCTATTGTTATAAAGTTTGCATCTTCATCTGACTCCATGGTATTATCAACTAATTTTTATTTTTCTTATATAATTAATGAATGCTCAATTTATAAAATTTGGAAAATATCATTAAGCAAAAAGAAAAAAATCAAATCACGTAGAATCCTACCATTCAGAGGAACCACTCGGACATGTTTTTTCAGTTTTCTTCTCACGAGTGTGTTATGTGTGTGGTGTGGGGCGGGGGTGGTGTATAAACAGAAGCTAATACTCTTCAATATTTTCTAACCTATTTTTCCCACTGTTTTCCAAAAACAATTTCCATGTTACTATTTTTTGACATACTTCTAATGGCCGCATGCTATGCCACAATATGGATATGTAATAGTTTATTTTATTTAACCTATCATTGAACATCTAGAATTCAAAAAACATATTTTACTACTAACAACACAGAGATGGGTATTCTTATAAATAAATTTTTTCATCGATATTCATTTTCTTACATATTGCCAAATCACCCTCTACAAAGTTCATAGCAGTTGCCAATTTGTATCACTTTTCAATAATACAAAAATAACTTTTTTAGTGTAATTATTGGTAAGAATGAACATTTTAATAAGCTTATTGATAATTTAAGTTTCTTTTCCCTTTTTCTGTAAATTACCTGTTGGTCTTATTTTTGTTGTTAATGAGGTATTTTTTCATTGACTTTTAAGAAAGCTCTCTGTTTAATAAGCATTTTAATCCCTTATCAGTAATAGAGATTTATTAAGTGTTTGATATAATTCACTGGTGATGTTATATTGACTTGTAGTTTTCATTGTGAGAAGGTTTCTAATTATAGATTAAATTTCTTCAATAGATATAGAACTTTTCGGATTTTCTAATTCTTTCTTAATGAGTTTTGGCAAATTATGTTTTTCTAGCAATTTGGACAGCTCATCTAAAATTCAAAATTACAATAAATTTTGTTTTATTCTTTTAGAAATAAAATTCCTAATTATTTGCCAGAATTTAGTATAATACCCTCTTTTTCTCTTTCTCGCTTTTAAGATGTACCCCTATGCCTCCTTTTCATTCCCGTTGTTAGTAGTTTGCGACCTCTCTTCCTCCCTTGATGAGCCGTGCCCGGAGACCGTCCATTTTCTTAGCCACTTTGTTTTTACATGTATTTGTTTTTCATCAGAAGTATGTTGACTTACAAAAGTTTAAGATAGAAATCTATCCTTTCCTTTCCTTGTGATTTCTTTCTTCTCATGTTTTCTCCTCTCAAAATCAGATAAATATTTATCTGTATGATCTTTGAGCTTTTAAACTTTCTTTTGCAATCGCTCTGAAGTTAAAATTTTAGAATAAAAGGGATACATGTGCATATTTAAAGAAAATATACCAAAGAGTTCAGAAAGATGTAATATGAAAAGTAAAATTCTCTCTCTCTTCCCTCCCACACCCAGTTTCACTTCGCAGAACTCTTGCAACAAGTTTTTGCATTTACCTCTAGAATGTACTTATACATGGGGCCAGCACGTGTGTGTGCGCGTGTGTACTACCTATAGCATATATATTATTTTAACACATTTTGGGACAGACAGTTCTAAATACTATACACGTATTCATATACAGTTACATGTTAGACATTTGCTTGCAAGAACAATAATTTCATTCTACTTTAGTGATTCTCAAACTTTAACATGTATCAGAGTCACCCGCGCAGTTTACAGATTGCTGGGCGCCACCCCAGAGTCTCTGATTGAGTAGATCTGGGAAGGGGCTCAAGCATTTGGGATTTTAACAAGTTCCTTGGTGTTGCTGATCCTGCTAGCCTGAGACCACTCTTCAAGGACCACTGCTCTAACTGATTGTTTCAAAGTCCTCGAGGAAAGACCCCCCTTCGAGTGTATTTAATGAAGACGAGCGGAACCTGGGATGAGAGTGGTCACTGTCGGGATGTGACCTACTCAGGGATCCCCTCTGCAGGGCTGCAGGCCAGCCCCTTCACACAGACGCCGCTTTCACAATTGCCATTCACGCAGGGAGGGTCCTACATTATTTCCTGATAATACAACCCTGTTGTAGAATCAAGTGCTAACATATTACTGGAGAGACAGGCATTTAAGCCGTTACTATATGTGACCACACGTGCATGGCTCAGGGGACACCCCTTTTCTGACGGTTGTGGGAGAAGGTCCAGAGGACAACTGTGTGCCAAGTGCCGGCCTCAGCCCTGGGTAAGTGTCACCGGAGATGCTTGTGTGAAGTGCAGAGTCCCACTCCAGCCCTAAGAATCTGGCAATGGGACCCAAGGAGGCTCATTTTTTAAAAGCACCCGAGGTGATTTGTACGCACCTTCACATTTTACGGCTCTGGTCTGAGGGACAGAGCAGATGGCAAGACCCCAAGGGCAAAGGGTAAAGAAGCCTCCAGACGCCAGGAGCAGCACAACAAAAGGGGAAAAGAAAACCGCAACAGGGGGCTGCCTCCCACCACATCTGCCATTTATTAAGCACCTCCTATTCACCCAGCACTTCATACATGTTACTGCTTTTTATCCTCAAAAACTGTGATAAAAATGAGGCTGCAGAGTTGAAGGAACAACCGGTGAACGGTGGCGCCAAGATCTGAACCCGCGTTTCCCTCTGGCGCCCGTGTCCTTTCACAGTCCCACGTGGCCTCCCTCTGCAGGTCACCCGGGGAAGCAGGGGGCGGCCGAGCACGCTCCCAAGCATGGGCTGTCCTTCCCGTGGGGAGGTCATGATGGTGGCAGAATTGCGGGTGCTCATGATGGGGATGTGCCGAGTGATAAAGTGGACAAGAATGGCTGAGTCACTGGCGAATCTGGCGATATGGAGATCCAACCTGAATGACGAGAGCTCAAGGAGAGTTTTCGGTCTGAATTGCTCAATTTGGCTACTGGCAATGCCTCATTTCTCAGACAGCTATTCAGTCAACCATCCTGTGAGTCACCATCACAAAAAAACCAAGTGTGATTATGCCATCAGGCACCAAGAACAGCAAAGCATGTGGAGCCTGAGAAGGCCCCAAACTAACGTTGCCAAGAACTCCTTCCTTCTGATTTTCAAATCCATGTGTGCTTCTTGGAAAATTTAATCCACATGTTTTCAGATCACTTACATTTAACCCATCAAAATGCAGTTTTGTAAGAGCCATTTGATGTCTGAGAAGCCTGAGGTGCTGTCTCTTTCTTTCTTTTCTAAACATAAGCCTCTCAAAGCACATTCTTCGCCACCCTCCTCATTATCCCCAATTTCTGAAGCTGGAAGTTATATTTTGTCAATAAAAAACTAAGCCTAGAACCCAAAAACAAGCAACATCACGTCTAACCCAGCCTACGAAAAGTGACAAGTGTGACGCTGGACAAATAGATTGCCTCATTTCCCAGAAGAGCACCGCTCAGGCCGCGGGGAGGAAGACCCCCGCGCTGAGGGTTTACCCGCCTCCACAGACCGCCCTCCGCCTGGTAGGGGAGCGCAAGATGCATCCCAGACCCTTGTTTTTAATTCAAAGAGAGCTCTGCCAACTTTTCTCAGGGTTGTATTCTGGAAGCCTAACTTACTGATTCACTCCAGTGAAATCCACAGGATACCAAACCCTGATGAATAGGCTCCAAATTGTTTCCATCTCACTCCCATGGAAGTGCTGGTCTGGGAAGAGCATCCCCACCTCCTCAGGGACACCTGAAATAGAAGGGAAATGGTGAGCATTATCCACAGCACAGTTCCAAGCAGGGAAAGAGTAAGTATAGACAAGTCTATCGTTTGTTATTTATTTCATATGCTCAATTTCCCGTTTGCTTTGCTAGGTTGGTTGTAATTGCTATATAGCTTTCCCAATTTGGGGCTACCATGAAAATTACTAGCAGTCCTTCAAAAGCAAACCCAAACCCAGGGGGAACTGTTTCCTCGCATGGGATTCCATTTTAATTTAAAAGGAATATGTTGATTGAAAACAATATGGTAATTCCTCAAGAAATTAAAAATAGAATTACCGTATGATCCAGCAGTTCCATTTTTGCGTGTATATTAAAAACAGAGTCTCAAAGAGATATTTTACAGCAATGTTCACAGCAACATTATTCACGAAAACAGTCCAAGTAACCCCAAGTGTCCTTTGATAGATAAATGGATAAAGAAAAAACAAAATGTGGTCACACACACACACACACACACACACACACACACACACTGGAATATTATTTAGCTTTAAAAGGAAGGAAATTCTGACACATGCTACAACATGGATGAATCTTGAGGAAATTATACTAAGTGAAATAAGTCTACCACAAAAGGAACAATGCCGTCTGATTTCACTGATATGAGGGCCCCAGAGCAGGACAATTTATAGAGACAGAAAGAACGGTGGTTGTTGAGGGATGGGAGAGGGAGAATGGGGAGTTACTGTTCAGTGGGTTCGGAGTTTCAGTTTGGCAAGATGAGAAGAGTCCTGGAGACTGAGAGTAGTGACAGAGGCATAACGACGCGAATGCACTTCATGCCACTACACTTTTTACTTTAAAATGGCGAGAACGGGAAATTTTATGTTATGTAGACTTTACCACCATTTGGGGGGAGGGCGGAAGGAGTGAGCAGAACCCAAGTAGGTAAAGAGCTGCGAGATTTGAGGTTATTTTTGTAACTCATCAGCATCGGTCTCGGGAAGTTTAATGTCGTTTTGTCCTCCACCTTGGAAATCAGTTTTGACTGGATAAGGGTATAATGTGCGCCATGGTTTTATTGTATCTTCATTGCTATCATTACTGCTTCTTAGCCTTAATATTAATGCCGGACTGGTAAGGCCATATTGAAAAACTGATTTTGACAAGTGATCAGTCAAATAGTTCATTTCCCCCCTAAAGCGTGAGGGATCATATAGTCTTCCAGAACAGGAGGGCAGAGTGAAGCCAGATTTTAAATTTTATGCCTCAAGATCCAAGAGAAATGATCTCAAAATAATCCAAATCGAGTAATAAATAGAGGAGCACAACTCATGTTATAATCTTTAAAAAGGGGTGACCAAAAAAAAGACAAATTCGGAAGCTGACTTCATACCCCTGCCTTACCCCTCCAACATACCCCTCTAAAACAGCAGTGGGGGAAAAAAGACTGGAAAAGATCCCCTGAATCAACAGGTTTAGAAGTGGGTTGTGCTTTTATTTTATGTGTGTTACCCTTTAACGTATAGTTACACTCTATGGGAAAGAATGATAATCAACCTCTTGATTCCCTTTGACTTGGACTTTTGACCTACATCAATGAAGTTTTGAATGAGGCAAGAATTTAGACAGCCCTTGTGGAAATGGAGAGAGACGTCACGTAGATATAGAGCATCCGGTTGCTCCAGACCAAGGCAACTGCAAACCAAGAGCCATTGCTCACATATCAGAAATTGGGGGTGGGCTGGAGTACAAATTTAACAATGATTTTAAAAAGAAGGTAAAGTAAGGTACAGCAAAGGGAATGTAGTCAATAATATTACAATGACTATATATGGTATCAGATGGGTACTGGACTTATGAGGGGAATCACTTCATAAATTATATAAATGTCTAATCACTATGTTGTACTAATATAATATTATATGTCAACTATAATTGAAAAATACAAATATATTAAGAGAAAATTTTAAAAAAAATAAAGATAGAGGTTCGAAGGGAAAAAAATGTGTAAAAATATATTAGGGCCTCTAGAAGACTGACCTGTGGAAGGGGAAGGAAGCAGCCCAAAGAAAATGTGGGAGAAAGTTTTTGATCACAGATGAAATCCAGGGGACAAACATGTGAATTGTTACACTCACCTCTAGATTGCATGTCTGGAAAGGCAAGGTACAAACCAGGACTTGAAAGCCGATCAGGGGAAAGCTTTTAGTGAGAATAAGAGAATTTGGATCTTTGCCATGGAAAAGGTTCGGAGATGACTGATGAGAGGATCCCCGAGCCGTTCTCTGTCATGCAACCAGAATAACACCTAAGCTCTCCCACAGCCAGGCCCTTCTTGAATACTGTATCCAGAAACCACAACCTCCATTTGTTTCTTAGCCACTGCTTGACAGAACAGGAAGTTTGCCCCACTGTGTACAGCATCCAAACTGTGTGTGGAAGGTGGAAGTCTTGCCAGCACACAGTGAGTCAGCTGCCGTCCACAAGAGGCATGAGTTAGAGCAACCACTTTGGACAGTATGTTATTTTGGAAGTGAGGATTTCTTTTATAATATTTGAGCCTGGGAACACGGTGTGCTTTATATAAAGCAGAAAATAAATAAAAGATTTCAAGGAATTCCTCTCCCACATGACCAATTCAAAAACCCAAGCTGACAAACCCAAGTACTAAAAGATTCAATGAGCATGCATTGACTCCAACTTTAAAAATACAATACACATGAAACTATTTTAGAAGTTTTTCTCCTAAAAAAGGAAGTCACTAAAATAGAAACAACTGGCCACAGTAATTTGTTTTTTATGATGTATATGCACTACTTCTGACATATTCCCTTCATATACAGAAAAGTTACTGAGTGTAGATCATAAGCCCTCTGATCACAAGGAGAAATGTTTTTCTTTTCTTTTTATTGCATCTACTAAATGAGATGATGGATGATAACTAAATCTGTGATAGTAATCATATAGTAATCATTTCACAGTATATATAAATCAAACCATCATGTGGTACACCTTAAACTTAAAATGATGTACGTCAATTATTTCTCAATAAAACTGGAAAGAAACAAAAGAATTTACAGTAGACACTATGTAAAGAAATGAGCATGCTTGTGTTCCAATAAAACTCGATTTACACACTGCATTATTATTGTATGTATGTAAGTATGTATGTATATATGCGTTTTACGAGTAGTGAGTGGGGTGGATTTATTTGATTCACCAGCTATAGTTAGCCGCCCTGTGGTCTAGATGGACTGAAATCTCCAGACTCTAAATCCTGTTCTCTTTTCTCTGGGCTAAGTTACAAATAAATAAATAAAACATAAACTCTGGAATAAGTCTTCATACTAACGGGATTGTGCTCACAAATGTGGACTCCAAAGGAAGCAAAACACCATCCTCGAATCGGAGCCTCCCTTTCCTACCCATTCTTCACGTCTCCACTGATAAGGGTATGGAGTCTTTAAATCACCCTGCTCTGTGACATAGAGACCATTAAAAATAGCACATTGCAAATGTAAATAAGCATGACCTCTAAATCAGGTTGAAAAATGGGAGGGAGAGGGGGAAGGATAGATGTTTCTCAGAAACTCTTCAAAAGAAGACATTTATCATACATGGTCCTGGGCAGAACTGCTTTTTAAGTCAGTCTTTTGGTTTTAAATCTATCAGAAGAAAGCTGATGTTTCTAATTAATATTGGTTAATAGATTCATTGACCAAAAATAAATAAAAGTTAGTAGAGATAGTAATATATAATATTTAATGAGCCTTTAATCCGTGTCAGGCATTTTGATACAACATACAATATCACATTGAATTCTTGCAAAAACCCAGAGAGTCTCCCAGAAAACAACCCTATAAATTCTGGAGAGAATCTATGGGGAAGCTGTTTGAGGGCTCTGGAAGACAAATGGTAGCAAGTGAACTGAGGAAGAAGACCAGAATTCAAAGCAAGCTGGTGATGTTTACCATTTTCTTATTCTCAGAGACCTGAACTTAGCGCATCCTGGAACCCGGAAGTGGGCCTTGGTCTGAAGAGTTCCAAGAAAAAACCTCTAGATCTGGCTCAGGAGCAGAAAAGGGAACTCCTAAAGCTCAGAGGGGATGTAGAGGCTTCCCCCTGCCCCCACCCATTTTCTTGCACCCTGCAATGGCAGTGGTTGCAGAGGCTGCAATTCAACAGGAGCCAGAACTCTGAGAAAAGGGAGTCTTCCTCTCTAGTTGGTAAAGCTGTGATCTCAAGAGGGTGGGGAGAACCCAGATACCTCCCCCCCTCCCCCGCCCCTTTCCAACCTTCCACCTCTTGGCCCCATAGAGGGCAAGTGGGGTAACTAAGCCACAGCATTCTGGCCAGAGGAACAAAGAGGGAGCCTAGGGAACCAGGAGTTACAAGAAAATTGTGGAGAGGAAAAAGCTCTGCAAAGTGAACCCATAAAGTTATTTTGTGAACTACCGGGCTCATAGCCTAGTTGTGCTCACCTGGGTCTGCCTGATCCTAATGGGCATATCAAAGACTTTGAGAACTGGACAAATGGTGGACCACTACCCAGGTTGCACACCAACCACTGGGTGGCGCACATGCAAAGAAGCCATAAGGTGAGACTATAAAGAATTAGCAGATGTTGCCCTGTGTTAAACTGTTCTGTATCCTTATGGTGGTGGTGGTGACATGTATATATACGGGTATTAAAATTCATAACTGCACACCAAAAAACTTACTTGGTATGATAATTTTAAAAATAGAATTGACAACAAAATCACAGTGACGTAGTGTCTCTCTCACAGTTCTCCGATGCAAGTGTCAGAACTAACCCCATCTAACTGAAGCAGATAGGGTTTTCTTCAAAGACTACTGATTGGCTCACAGAATTGACAAATGGGGCAAAGAGCTAAGACTGGGAAGGTGAAGCTATAGAAGCCTTTGGCTAGCACTGGGCGCTCACCTCCACCAAAGCCACTCCTGTCTAGGCTGCCCCTTTGGCTTCCGTGCAGATTCCCAGATGGGTAGGGGGACAGCTGCAAACAGGAGGGGTTCTCAGAAGTCAGGTGGCAATAAGTAAATAAAATACTATTATTAGCCCCACCTAAAGATGAGAACACTGAGGTGTGCAGACTTTCTGTAACTTCCTTGAGTTCACACAATTTTACCCAGACTCAAAGCTTATACTCCTAACCACTGCAGCGATGGCTGAAAATATTTCTGGCCTCAGGAGAGCTCTGTGGAAACCATGCTGCCTGTCTGAAAACAAAGAGAAGTAATTTAGAGCTGAAACTCCAACTTCCTCCTGGCTCTGCAATTCAAGGGAATGCTAACCCAGCTGTTTGATTTTTCTTTTTTTAACAGTTTGTTTTGTCTTTGAAATGTAAACACTGACGCTGCCTCTGATACATTTCCCTAGAGCAGTAGCATCTGAACATTTTATGATCACATTACCCATCAGCAAACATTTTTGAGTATTACCCCTAAAATATGTTTATTTATAAGTTATATGGTGTGCATTCTAATTAACATCTAAAAAAGGGAAAAACAATGAAATAACATTTCATAGTAGCATTAAAACAGTACAAGGTTATTTTTATTAAAAAATTACTAATGTGAGCAGTATTACTGAATATGCTTCAAATACTTGATTTTAAATGCCGTTTTAATACTTGATCTTAATGGAAGTTATACTTAGGAAAAAATTCACAAAGATATGTAAATCTAAATGAAAAAAGTACATCATTGGCTATGTTTATTAAACTGTGGTGTTTACTATTTAAACCTCATTTCCCAATTATACAAAAGAGTTTGTGTGGGGGGGGGGCGGTGTTTAAGGGGAAGAATCTGGTTAGTAAATTTCCATTTGCAGCTGTTGAGCAAACAACTGGAAGATGTTGCAATTTTTTATTTTTTGTATTTTCAACAAATGACTTCAAGACTCAGTGAAATATTTTAGCTAATAAAAGTCAAACAGGTTAGAAAAACTATGGTTCTTAGTTTCCGTTATGCAGATGAGAGGTTTGATAAGTGCCAACCTGTTGTTGTCATTTGCAACAACAAAATCTTGAGATGATAGAAATGCTTTTCAAACATTCCTTTTAAAACTTCTCCAGAGCACAAGTTTCTTTTGAAAAGTGGTTCCTTGTTTACTGTTAACATCACCTTTACTTTGAAGGAATAGATCAAGAATATTCATTGTTTTTATTTGTTTGTTTCTTTGTGTTTGTTTGTTTTTAGAAAACTGCGGGGAGTGTCCAACTATGTGGCATCAGAGAAAATATCAGCAAATTTGGTATACTTCATCTTTCACAAAACACATCTCATGCTTCATTTTTCCCTTTTCGTGGAATTCTGCTTCCAGCTTGGGTTGTTTCAAAAGTACTTTCTCATTTAAAACAAATAGAAAATTAAACAAAAAAATTTAAAAAGCTGTCTGAAGGTATTTGAGAATGATTAAGGAGGTGAGTCATTATGGACCAAGGCCCAAGAGAGAGGTGAGCCCAGTATTTAGAGCTGTTTCTTCCTTTTAGGTAATTAGCAAACAGTCTAAAAAGTTATGGCTGAAAGACTAAAACAAGCTTTCAACAGCTTCACAAGGCTGGAGGAAACAAAAATCAGAGGAGGAGCCATGGTAAGTATTAAAGGGGCTAAACCTGGAAGTAACGTAAACTAGAGCTAAATCCTCTCTCTCCAGGATTGAAGCCTAACCTCAAAGCGTGTAATTCCTGTTTGAGTTTAGATGCTCTGCAGTTGCTAGTCTAAACAAAAGGAAATCTTGGAGGAAGATAACAATCCAGGGCTTTAGAACATTTCTTCGATGACAAGATCTTAATTAGAAAAATAACCATACATACAAGAAAACAAAGCATAAAAGAAAATTAACAGAAAAAAACACACGATAGATATAAATGCACAAGGGACATCATGTTGGACCTCATTCACAGCCGTCCTGGGCTGCATGCAGTCCATGGGCCACGGGTTTGACACCATAGACAATATGCAATAAATATGTGAAAAAAAATCTATAATTAGAAAAGAGAAAATTGGGGCAAAAGAAACATTTGAAGAGATAATGACTGAGAATTTTCCATTACTGATGATAGACATTAAACTACAGATTTAAATATGTTGACATAGGTAACAAGCAAAACTTCTGTGAGGTACAAAAGGTTTTTAAACAGTTTTGTTTGTATAAAGTTAACCTCATTGATGACCTCTTATGACTCCATGAATTTCTGACTTTACCCATTTTTGGAGCATTACCTTGCCTATGAACCCTGTGGAGAATGAATTGCATATATCGTGCCATATTTGTAATTCCAGAATCCTTTATTTATTTATTCTGGTCAAAGCAGCCACTCAATTTAATAGTTACATGTATGCAAACTTTTGATAAATACCGGTGTTTGTGAGTAATTATTAAAGAAAATGTAGGTTTTTATATCGGAACATTCTAAGAAATATAACATATTTTGATTATTGGGACCATCTTACTTTTTCATCTAATTCAGGTATCAGCAAACTCTTTCTGTAAAGGGCAAAAGAGTAAATATTTTGTGCCTTGAGGGCCACTTACAGTCTTTATCGTAACTACTCAACTCTGTCATTGTAGCATGAAAGTAGCCATAGATAATACATAACAAATAAGCGGGGCTGTGTTCCAATAACAACACTGTATTTACAAAAATAAGCAAAGGGCTAGTTTAACAAGCAGGCCATAATGTGCCCACTCCCTGATTTGACTGGATAACAAACTTCTCATTCTACATGTTTTCTTAAACTTGAATTTACCAGCAATGATTTCTGTCTTCCAACAGTGTCTCTGGAATGCAATTTATACCCTGTCATGTTGATTTCCATGCCACTTTTAATAGCAAGGGTTTCCCAAAGACATTTTTAAAAGTCTTATATTAATAGCAAAGAAAATAGTCTTCTGAACATTTGTTATTGAGTTTAGAGAAACTGCATATGGTACTGGATTGACTAATAAATGTAAACATTGCGGAAAACTGTAGAGATTTGTATTCACATTTGCAGAATCAGTTTTTATCTTCCTAATCATGATGGCTTCCTACTGTAACTGACTAATATCTCTTTCCCCCAATCTTTTTTATTGTAGTAAAATGCGCATATAAAATTTACCATCTTAACCATTTGTCAGTTTACAGTTCCATGGTGGTGAATATATTCATGATGTTGTGCAGCCCTCACCGTCATCCACCTGCGTAGCGCTTGTCACCTTCTAAAACTGAAACTCTATACCCATTACACAATAACTCTTCATTCCCTCCCTCGTCTCAGCCTCCAGCAACCACAATTCCACTTTCTGTCTCCATGAGTTTGAGTACTCCAAGTATCTCATATAAGAAGAAAGAGACACACGGGGATACAGAGACTAGAACAGAACCTGTGGAACCCCCAGAAAATGCTATAGATGGCCAGCAACCACCAGAAGCTAAGATGAAACATGGAACAAATTCTGTCCCAGAGCCTTCTGAAGAACCAACCTTGCTGACATCATGTTTTTGGACTTCTGGACCCCAGAACTCTGGCAGCAGAAAATAGGAAAAAAACAAACAAACAAACAGACAAAAAACCTCATTGAGATAAAAACAGCACAAAAAAATAGAAGAACTGATAAGAAAAGTGGTAGAGGGAGAACTGGGGAAAAGGAAGGATGAAACTGAGTGAGATGTTCTCCAAAGGGTGGAGAAACCACACGCATCCTTGTACAGCATGGTACAAGCTTGAAGAACTTGAGTGACAGAGACAAACTGAGCTTATGGCATAAAAAGCCAGAGAGAAAGAAGAACGTGCAAACATGAGGAGCTGGAGCAAAGACTGGAAGAAAATAACTGAAAGTTATAGAAGGGCAAGCCAAACTGGCTGATGAACAGGTGAGAATGGTTGAAGAACAAAGATTCATGAGGAAAGAATGAAACGAGAACAAGAGTGACAATGTCACAAAGAGAACAAAAAATTACCCTGGGCAAGAGGAAGTCCAGGGCCAAACTGTCCTTCTCATTAAAAACCCAAGATTAAGTTGAAAAAAAGTTTTAAAAAGTAATCATCCAGTATTTGCCTTTTTGTGACTGGCTTATTTCACCTAGCATATTGTCCTCAAGGTTCATTCACATTACAGCACGTAGCAGAATTACCTTACTTTTTAAGGCCCAATAACATCCCATTGTATGTATATACCATATGTTTGCCTTTCTGTGCATCTGTCAATGGACACTTGGGTTGCTTTTATGGTTTAGCTATTGTGAATAATACTATTAACACTGGTGCACATAGTGTCAAATAACCACACAGTGGGAGGGTCATTACTGAGGGTAGTGGATAGAACTTCATATTTTGAAGGATCTCCTGACAGTCTCTAATTCGTAGGGTTAACTTCAACCCTCCGTTGTTAGAGTCTCATGTGCTGTTGAGGAGCTTGCACTGTCTGCCCCAGTGTTAGGTCTACCAGTTCCCGAATATAAATATATGCTGACACTATTAGTTTTACCTTCAATCTTAAGTTTCTTTGCAGGAATCTTTTAGAGCCATTTGCCCATGTCATCATGGTTTATTTGTTAAAATTAAATAATATCACCTGTTCGCCCCCATAACTGAGTGTATGCAAATAGCACAGAGTTACCAAAAGATAGGCAGGCCTATGAAATGACGAGTTTCTAATCTTGCCTCAGGACACCTTCCTTAACATCTGTGTAAGGTGACTAACCTACAGACCGAGCTGTTTTAGTACATTTTCGTAAAGCTTAACTTCTTTTTAAATTCTTAAATAAAGTAAAGATACATAGAAGTTCTATTATTTTCTTCCCATACCCTAGGGAGTCATTACTGATTACTTGGGTGATTTATCCATATTTTAACCATGGCTCTAAACATTAAAAAAATTTCTGAGACAATGGTATCCTGTTATTTTAAAATACTCTTCTCACTTAAAATCCCAGAACATTTAACTATGTTCCTACAAGCTTTATCAGTAGTAGCTCTCAGCCTTTTAAAGTACAGACTCTGGAAACTTTAATTCTATGGAATCCATCTTTTAAATAATGAACATAATTCTGTCCTTCCTTTCTACTTCCCAGTTACTCTCTCTCTCCATTCCTCTTTTGCGCTCTCTCTTCCATCTTAGTTCAGTCCAAATATCTTCGGCACCAGGGGCTTGGATGAAGAAGTTGTGTGTGGTATCCCCGGGGGCTGCCAGAGACCCACATAAGGAAATTATGCCAATGTGGGCGGTGGCTGCACAGAGGCAGGCAGACGGCCCACACAAGGCATGTATGTTAAGTGGAGCAGAGGAAGCGTGAGCAGGTGGGTAAGTACATATATTGAGGATAATGGGATTTAGGCTTTGTACTGTTGAAGGGACTTACAAACAGGAGAAGGGGAAAAAAGGAACCTTGTTGCGTTGGACTGGAATCAGAGATATCACGATGAACTCGTGTTTTTAAAATATATATACAGATAAATATATAGATAAATATAGATGTTTGTACATCTGTGCATGCATATACATACATATATTTCTGGGTCTGTTCACTGAGAAGGCCTGGGAGCAACAACACCTCAATAAAATGAAGCACCTAGTGCCTAGATCTTGATTTCTAAATACTATCCTCCAGTCATAGGTACAAGAGCTCATTCAAGAAATGACGAGTTCAGTGGCTGGCACAGGGAAAGAACATGATTAGCCCAGAACACCTGTCGTGCCAGAAAGTTAGAAAGTGCTCAGACAATGATAGGGACCTGTCAAAGGCACAGAAGTTAGTTTGAAGGGCCTCACACTGGCCATATAGCCTCTCCTGATACAAGTATTCCCTACCGCATATGAAGTAATTTCACCATGAAAAAACAAACCTACATCTGGCCAAGACTCTTTTTGTTTTTGTTTTTGAAGATTTTATTTATTTATTTATTTATTTATTTATTTATTTAGAGGGGAAGGAAGGGAAAAAGAGAGGGAGAGAGATGCTGATCAGCTGCCTCTTACACACCCCCAACTGGGGACCTGGCCTGCAACCCAGGCATGTGCCCTGACTGGGAGTCAAACTGGCGACCTTTCCATCTGCAGGCCAGCGCTCAACCTAATGAGCCACACTACCCAGGGCTTCTGGCCAAGACTCTTGATCCAATTTCCAGTTTACAGAAAATACCAAGTATACACAGTAGTCCCTGTTATCCACAGGGGATATGCTCCAGGCCCCCCAGTGGATGCCTGAAACTATGGGTAGAACCAAACCCCATATATACTATGTTTTTTCTTGTACATACAATGCCTATACTGAAGTTTAATTGATAAATTAGGCACATTAAGAGATTAATAATAGCTGATAGTAAAATAAAAGAATGATGACAATATACTATATATGTGATAAGTTATATGAATGTGGCATTAAGTAAAATAAGGGTTATTTGAATACAAGCAGTGCGATACCTTGACAGCGGACCCGATAACCAAGATGGCTGCTGAGTGACAGGGCCATGCAGCGCATAGAGCATGGAGACAGGGACAGAGGGGTGAGTCACCTCCCTGGGAGGATGGAGCAGGCTCTGCTCAAAATGACATGCAATTTAAAACTTGTGAATTGTTTAGTTCTGGAGTTTTTCATTTAACATTTTGGACCAGGGTTGACCAGGAGCAACTGAAACCATGGAAAGCAAAACCTCAACTAAGGGGAGACTACTGTACTGAGGGAAGTTAAATCACCTCAGAGATGCGACCCGTAAAATCCAGACTGTGGGGAACTATACAACAAATGACCCCGTTTCTTCAACAAAAATTTGAAAGGCAGGCAAGAAAAAAGAAATTAAGAGAGGCTTAAGAGACATACCAACTAACCACAATATATAGACCTTATTTGGGTTTTGATTTAAACAAGCACATTGTAAAAAAAAAAAAAAAATGAGACAAACAAGGAGATATGAACATCAACTGGGATTATTTGTTGCTATCAGGAATTACTATTAACTATTTGTAATTGTTTTTTAAATGAATTTATTGGTGTGACATTGGTTAATAAAATTATATAGGTTTCAGGTGTTTTGTAACTGTTTTTCAATAATGGTATGCTTATATTTTTTATAGGAGCCCTTATCATTTAAAGATACATACTGAAATATTTACAGATGAAATGATATAGATTAAATGCAATCCCTTTAGAATTTTCTATAGAATATTTTAGGCGTGCGAGAAAGTTAAGGTATCTATAAATAAGATTAGCCATGAACTGATAATTGTTGAAGATGGGTAATTTCAGTACTGTGTGTCTTATCCTTTCCTTCTTATTCCATCTATTCTGTATAGGTCTGAAATGTTTCATAGTAAAACATTATTTTTCTAAACTAGCGTGCTGTCTCAAACACAAAACCTCCACACATGGCGTTCATAGGGCAACGACCAGGCTAAGAGGCAAGTGAGGACAGGAGTCCCGCCCCGGCCTCTCTTGCCAAGCCATTGGCCTTGGAAGACAGTGGTGTCAGCAGGTAGAAGAAAGACTTTTTTTAATGGTTTCCTTACAGGGCTTATCTTTTTGCTATTCATAGTGGGACATCGTCCTTTAAAAATTTGCCAAAAGGTGACTATCAGGGGGCTTAGAGAGGGCTGGCGTTCAAGAGCTGGTATCACCAAGGACAACCTCTTCTAGAATTTGGATAACCGCAACGGAGCCTGCAGCAGAAGCCAGTCAAGGCGCCATGGGGTCAGCACCTGCCACATTATCCAAGCAGCAGCAGCAGCAGCCCCAGAAGGGGACCTGATTCACACAAGCTTGTGGCCACTAGGAGGTGCATTAGACTCACTGTAGCCTCCGTGGTAGGCGGGGATAAAAGGCATTCCCAGTTTCCAGTAAGTGCTTTGGATGAGATTCAAAGCATCCACCTTGCAATTATACTCAAGCCGCCCTTCCCGAGGTGGGGATAGCCCCAGGAAACACAGGCGTACCTAATGCTTGCACGCACACCGCCCTGCCCCAGAGCACTCATAAATTCTTGATACCCCAGGATGCTGGCTAATATCTCACAGGTGGCGAACCACTGACTCCAGCCAGCTGTGTGAACCGGTATACCCCCATCCTAAATCCATGCTTATTGGGTAACTAAACATTAGCACCCTAGCTTTCAATAGGTGCGTTTAAAATCGGTGGTTGAGTCTGCCTCCGTTTGCTATTATTTCAGATGTATTGAAATTGCAGGTGGTCAGTTGATTGCAAGTCAGCCTCCTCACACACAGCAGCACACTCTGCATCGTTCTGGAAGCCCCGGCTTGCACTCAAGCACGGCTGCCGGGCGGCCAACCACATATTCCCAGGCCGCGTGTGTACAGACAGAAGAAAACGCGGGTTCTCAGACTTGCTGCATGGGGAGTCTGACTCCTCGGTTTCCTCCCTGGTGACTTCCCGACTTGGCTTCTACAGGAAGCAGATCTGCTTTTCTCCCAGAGGAGGCCAAATGTCATAATAGAGGAAAAGGCTGCTAGCAACAAAGGGGCTCTGAATAAGAGAGCAGGGGAAAGGTTGGACCTAAGATCCTGAACAGATCATTTTACTGGAATGGAGAGAGAAAAATGAAGGTTTCTCTAAAGCTGATTCATTTACTCCGGACAGTTCTTGTCCCAACGTCTCTGCTTTCCTTCCTGGATTCTGTCCCCCGCCCCCGGATAGCCCCTTCATCGCTAGTGCTGGCAATCAGTGAGTGATAGGTTAGCATGGTGCTCATCCCATGGTGTCACCTAGCAACATGATGTTCATAAATAGTCACAATCATCTCTTCTCCAAAAATGGCTAAAACTTCTTTTAAAGACATTAGGAAAAGAGCTTAGCGATTTCAGTGCTAGTGTGAAATATTCCCATGTTTCCCATTCCCAGCCTTCCTTTTCCCCTTCTCAATTTGACCTCCCAACATGTTTATTGTTTATACTCTGCCTTTTTTAAAATGCACATTTCCTTCTACAGGGTCACATAACAGCTGTCCATGTAAAAGTCTCCCAGTACTTTTGTGAACTTCATTCAGCTCAAAAACAACTCAAAAGCCAAAAACATCCCTACTTAATTCTCATCGCTTGCACTTTGGAAGACCTCAAACTACAAGTTGTAAATACTAAGGCTGAGACAGATTCACTAGGTAAGTTAAGACCATACTAGTCAGATAAAAGTCTTACAGTGTAATTAAGAGATCAAATACGGAAGAACAAAAAAAGCGCCTTTAACTAGACCAATATCTAGCAAACCTTAATTAACTCATAAATCCAACATACAAATTTTGGGAATCATTTTTATTTCATATACTGTGCTAGGTAATGATACAAAGATGGATAAGATTATGCCATTGAAGGGCTCATAGTGCAATGAAATATGTTAGGAAATTGTCATTGCAGGTGGACTAAACAGTATTCAGGAGGAACCTCAGTTTTCTAATTCTGTAGTTGTTATAGATGGGGACTCACAGATGAATAACCTTCATGTAAAAACCATGAAGACTCAGCAAAGTATCGAAATTCTATTATAGAATCAAGTCTTACGTTCTTGGCTTGAGCAAGGGGATGCATTCTGGTGCCACATACTGTGATGGGGGAATTGGGAGGTTTAGGACAAACAGGAGTCCTATTTGGGCCGTGTTAAAGCCACAGCACAGAATGGTGACCAGCTCTAGGCCCAAAGGGACGAGGGAGGAAGGGTAGTCATACCAGAAGCCAGAGAGAAGAGCTGTGGCCATTAGGAAGGGTTGACCTCAGAAGGAGACAACATCTGAGCAAAGAAGAAGACAAAGGGATGCATACGCTGACCTCACTCTCCTGCTTTCCCATCGACGGCCAGGGTGTCCGATCGGACAAACCCAGCTAGAGGCCGGAGACAAGACAGCCTGGTGCTGTAGCACATAGCGGCCAGCCTCACAGGGCGCAGGGCAGGGAGGAGACCGAGGAGGGCAGATCTGGAGGGCAAAATAAAAAATATCCAGCAGCTCATCCAAATGGAGATGTTAAGAAGGTTTTTTTTTCTTTTTTTGGTTATTCAAGTCTCGGAGTCAGGGGAAAGGTCAAAATCAGACAAATAAATTTGGGAGCTCTTCAGTGAATAGATGGTAATTAAAGCTGCATTTCTGGATGAGATCACTCAGAGAAGATAGAAGGGCCCAGGCCCGAGGCACAGTTTAGCCTCTTTGCAGAGGAGGAGCCTAGCAAAGGGGCCTGAAAAGGAAATGCCCCAGTGTTTAAGGAAAACCAGCAAGTGGTATCCCCAGAACTAAAAGAAGGACATTTCAAGGAAGAAGGAAGGGTTGGTGCACTGTTCTGAAAGAAACAAAGGTTGAGCAGGAGTGTGGACATACTGCGCAAGGAGAAGAAGAAACGCCATGCACGAATCAACCATTCTGTTGAACAAGCAGGCTTTTAAGGTACAACAAAAACCACTTTACTCCTTTTCTCACAATTGCCTTTGTAGTCTTGCTGAGTGGGTTAATTTTGCCTCACCCACACAGATAAAATTTAGGCCAGACTCATGGTTTTCTTTCTTTCTTTCTTTTTTTAATTACGCTCAGCTATAGTCACTTTAATTATTCATGGATACCTCAATTTTTTTCCTTTTGGTTTTCAGAACTGGAAAGGTCCTCTGAGCTCAGAGACCAGTGGGTAGATACCCTCTGTCCATGCAGGATCTCCAAGCAGACAAACCAACGTGGAGAACCAACCCCAGCCTCGGTACCAGGGGAAGCAGGGGAGCCTTACCTGGTCTTCAGCACTTCTCACAGCCCCTCTCCGTGTTAACGTTGCCCTCTGAGTCACCTGCAGCACAAAATATAAAGTGCTCTTAGTGCTCTGAAGGTAGTTACTGTCACCCAGGAAAGCAGATCTGATACCTTGGAGTGTTCCAGTCTCAGGGCGCTTGGGCCTCAAGGGAGGATTGGGGGGAGACGGCAATGTTTAATACTATTCATTTATTTTAAAACATATTTATCGAGCTCCTACTCTGCTAGGTGCAACGTATTCAAATGATGAACAAAAATACGGTCCCTGGTCTCAGAGGACAGGGTGGGTCCAGAAGAAATGCCGGGTTTCTAGCTTGCAGGCTGGTCAGGTGGTGACGACAGTCACTGATTCATTGAGCAAGGCAAGGGCAGAAGGCCATTAATAATGTGAGGAATGTTCTGTTCTTTATACCATCTCTCAACAGAACCTGCTCTCAGCCACTTCTTTCCTTTGTAGGCCACTGTTAGTACAAAATAATCACCAATTTGGTTAAGGAGATAACAAGCTACCAAACGCTGTGTTTCTCTCTTCACGACGGGCAGGACTTCACATTAAATGCATAAACATTTCCACATCCAGCTTTTCATAAAGCATGTTCACATCCGGCATTTTATTTTACCCTCAGCAAAACGTCATCAGTTCCCCTGCTCATCCTTATTTAAAGATCGGCGTGTTCACAATCTCGATCGAATTGTGGTGTGTATTTCTGGGCACATCATCAAAAGCCTGCAGCTGCTAAATCCATTATGAAATCTTAGAATCTCAGAGGTTTAAGGGAACATTAGTTCTCAGTTACTTCCAAACCATTCATTTCGCTGAGGCCCAATGAGCTAGCTAGAGGCCAAACCCTGGCTAGCCTTGTAGTCAAATAAAACAAGTACATATCCAATTAATACTCACGATCTCTGATAGTTACTATATTAATTTCACAAAGGGTTTTTGAAGAAATGCACGAACAACTTAAGACTCGCCTAAGCATGTCCCCATCATGCTAACATGACAACCCAGGTCACCTGACAAGCGGTCCACGTCAATCAGCAAATAGCATGTGGCTCCATGCCACGTGTTGTGAGCACTAAAAGAACATGCTCATCAGCCCCCTTGCCTCCGCGCCTTCTGGAAGGGGATTGATCCACACTAGGCATTCTCAGCTGCCCTCTCTCCGAACGCTGCCCCTAGGACTCAGACAGAGACCCCTAAGAAGTGAGAAGGGAAATCAGAACCGTCTGCTCTGGCAGGGACTCAGGAGTGTTCTTTGAAGGTGCGCTAAGGTATTGTAATTTGGGTGGCTGCCTGGAACTTACTGGTTAGGGAATTTGAGGACAAATCACTAAAGGGAGAGGAGGAAATGATGGGTGGTGTGGTGATACTAAAATAAACCAACACACCAAGCTTTATAAATATAACATCAGCCCAGAACTCATAAGACCACAACAGTCTTCAGAGTGAATTTTTGTGACTCCTTTACTCTTCAAACTTGCCCTTAAAGTTTATTTAAATCTGACTTGTTCTGCAGAAAAATAATGGTGGAAATAAATGAGAGAATTCCAAACAGAGAATTTGCCTGAAATTTAAAACTTATCACTCGCCCTCCGGTCTCCCTTGGCCTCGGGTCACTAGTTCAACAACATTCCATGAATACTCATCAGTGCAAGGCTTTGTACTAAGGTCTGGGGAACTTGATACATGGAAAAATCACTCTCCCTGTCTTCGAGGGGACTACAGTCTAGCAGGGGGCTTAGACTAGTAAACAAATTTCATACAGAGAGTTCATTATTACATGAACAAGTGCTGGAGAAGGTATTGAGAGAAATTTGGGGGACGTTTCATAAAGGAGATGGCATTTCAGTGATTTTTGAAGGGCTCATATAATTTGGTAGGCAGCCGGGGCAGAGAGTACAGTGTGTACAAAGGGCACAGGAACACGGAACCACTGAGAAGAGATCACCAGGTAATGGCAGAAGATGAGAGATCAGGTCACAAAGACACCCCCCCACCAAGGGGTGTCCAACCCATGGCCTGCAGGCCACATGAGGCCCAGGATGGCTATGAGTGCAGCCCAAGACAAAATTGTATATTTCCTTAAGACCTTGTTATTGCTCATCAGTCTTCATTAGTGTTTATATATGTGTAATGTGTGGCCCAAGACAAGTTTTCTTCCAGTGTGACCCAGAGATGCCAAAAGATTGGACACCCCTGTTAGGCCACGCTAAAGAATAGAAGCAATCCACTGTGATGTGTTCTCTACATGCTCAGGGTCTTGGCACATAGCAGATGCTCATTTTGCTACAGTCGTGCTAAAAAAGAACTTGAAAATCTTAGTGATTTGCAAGAACCAAAGCTATGTGGCATTCATGTCACAGCCGAGGTTCAGCAGCTCTGCGACTCAGGTTCTGCTCCAGGTTGCAGGGGGACTGCGTGCCAACCCCCTATCCTCCCATTCAGGCTTTCATCCTACAATGGCAGCGCTGAGTAGTCGTGACGGAGACTGCATGACCCACAAAGCCTAAATCATTTACTTTCTGGGCCTTTATAGAAAAAGGTCCTCTATCGCTGCTTTGGAGTTTGACCGAACAGATCTTATTTAACTCCCCGGGTTAGATCATAAAAGGTGATGCAGCTTCTGCCCTGTTGACAGCGAGACACAACTTTGAAGGCTTCAGCCACCTCATCAGCAGCCTGAGTGCTCTGCAGGCACGATGCTGTAAGCGCGCAAGCCAGCTGCCCTGGACAAGCCCCCCGTCCCAGCACTCCCGAACCTCCGCTCCAAGTGCTTCACGCATTCCCAAGCCAGGACTGCCTGGCTGAACCCTTCCTGAATCGTAGCCCCACAGAAACCCTGAGCAAATGATAAGATGATTGTTGTTGCTTAAGCCACTACATTTTGGGGTGATTAGTTGCACGTCACTCATTAAGCGGAGCACTGCCATTCCCTTTCCACCACAACCGGCTCGTCCCTGCCTCCTCTCAGTCTACTGGTAGTACGTCGTGCGGTCATTTTTAAGTGGCTGACAAAAACCCAAACAATAATATTTCATGGCATGTGAAAATGATGTGAAATTCAAATTTCACTGTCTGTAATTTGTGTTCCTGGAACACAGCTACACTTAGAATGTAAAAACCCTTCTTAGCTTGCAGGTTGTATAAGAAGTGATGTTGGGCCAGACATGGGCCAAAGACTACAGTTTGCCAATCCCTGCTCCACTGGTAAGATATCCAATAGTGGTTCTCTACTGGCAATTGGAAATTTTATACTCACGAGCAATATATGGGCCATAACACAGAGTGGAGTGTCATATGCATATGGGTGGCAGCTGAAGTCCCTCAGACCAATAAGATTTCCCCAGCAAGTGTGCACTGAGTGGGAAGCAAGGCTATCCTGGGGCGGAGAGTTTATGATCCCAGCATTCAAGGCGTAATTAGAGAGGAGGAGCCAATGGAGGACGGTCAGAGGACCCCAGCTCAATGCGCCTCCATCCGCTTCACTTTTTTCTCAGCTCTAAATTTTAATCTTTCCATCTTGCTTTCCTTCCCTGTCCCCAACCTCAACCTCCCACCTCCAGGCACTATTTTCAAAGTTAGAGGTAGAGAGCAAGGCCTATAAACACCTGAAATTTGGAGATGTTGTTCACATTCCTTCCTAGTCCATGATACCTATATTTGTGAAATCATGTTATTTAAATAGGAGGTGGCATTCTTGTATGTGAAAGGTTTTCTTAAAGAAAGCTGTCATGTGCCAGCTGCTGTGGCTCAGTGGATTGAGAGCTGGCCTGTGAACCAAAGATTTGCCAGTTCAATTCCTAGTCAGGACACATGCCCAGGTTGTGGGCCAGGTCCCCAGGAGTGGGCATGTGAGAGGCAACCACACATTAATGTTTCTCTCCTTCCCTTCCCCTCTCTCTAAAAATAAATAAATAAAATCTTTTAAAAAATCTGTCATGATATCGATAAACCATAATGATTTACCAGATACAGAAATAGACTAAAAAAATTTAACCATACAAATTAGTATTTGAAAACATTATCATTTGCACCTTACTAAGAAGGAAAATAAATTTCTCTAAAGGAGCCATTAAACTGAAGACTTTTGGTGAGAGAATGAAAGTTGCTTAACTATATTTTCCCCACTTCTCTAGTCCTTTAAAAATGTGTTCAGAACTTCTTCAGAGGCGGGACCCTAACAGTGAGTAAATAATGGAAGTAACGAATGTACTTTTTATTCATTCATTAGGGGGTGGGGAATAAGAGGCAATAACATGGTGTCAAGTCATTCATGTATTCAGGAAATGTTTAGTGAACTTCTAAGTTGAGATACAAATCAAAATCAAGAGTACGCTGTGGGGCTGAGGGATAAACAACATTTAAAGAACAATTCAGTTCCTGTCCAAGTGAAATTACACTTTGTTAGGGAAGATTCATATGTACTTCAAAGGACTGCTCTTCACTGGGAACATAAAGTTTGCTATTGACCTCCATCCATCCTTTTAGTCTATTGACTAAAATTAGTGGAGGTAGAAGCCCTGACTAAGGAAATTGTAATTTCAAAATCCAGTTTGCTTGTGGTGCTGAGAGCCAAGGATTGGGATTGGCACCTTTAAAAAACACCTTAATGAGTGTTTTTGTGTTACGCAAGTTAGGTGCTGGGGGCCTAGTCTGGAGAACTACAGCTTTCCAATCTAGTTGTGCAAGGGGCTATCTATTGCTTTTATGGACAGTGGAAATCTTCCTGTAAACCTGTTTGCTATTTTAGAGGTTACTTTGGAATTTATAGTGTAAATATTTACCAGTCTGCCTTCAAGTGATAACATTTCACTTATATTCTAAGAACCTTATAATTCCATGTCTCCCCACCCAGTTTTTGTGCTATTGTCATAAATTTTATTTCTACATCTGCTTTAAACCACATACTACATTGCTTTTATCATTGGTTAAACAGTCAGTATTCTTTTAAAAAGCACCAAATATGAGTAAAGCATTTATTTAATCATGTAGTTACTACTCCTGGTGCTCTTCATTTCTGTATTTAGATCCAAATTTCCATCTGGTATCATTTTAATTTCGGCTGAAAGACTTCTTTTTACATTTATTGCAGTGTGGGTCTGTTGGTAATGAATTCTTTCAGCTTTCATATGTCTGAACAAGTCTTTTCATTTCACTATTGTTTTTGAAATATATTTCTGTTGGCTAGAGAACCCAAAGCTTCTTTAATTGTCCATTGTTTATTTGATCCAATCTTGTTGTTGGTTTACTAATTTTATTATTTTTTCAAGACCAACTGTTGGCTCTGTTGGTCTTCTATGTTGTATGTTTTCTAGTTTATTAAAGCTCAATCTTTTATTTTCTCCCTTTATACATTTTCTTCAACTTTATTATTCTTTATCTAACTTTTCATACTGTCTCTTTAGTAGCTCATTAGTTTTAAGACTTCCTTCTTTTCCAAATATTAGGATTTAAAGCTATAAAGTGTTCTCCAAGTACTGCTTTAGCTGTATCTTACATGTTTTGATATTTAATACGTTATTTTTATTATTCCCCTGGTCTAAAAAAATCTTAAATCTTATTAAGTCTCTCTTTGAACCAGTTATTTAGCACTGTGATTCTAATGTTTCTAATGTATATTTTTTCCTGTTTGTTTCCTAGCTTCATTGAAATCAGAGATGTGGCTATAACCAATCTTTTAAAATGGATTAAAATGTTTTATGGCCCAACATATAGTCAATTTTTAGAAAATTCCTAAGTGTGTTTGAAAATAAAGTATATTCTACAATGCTGGGGTACAATGTTTTCATAGACCAAGCTTATTAATTATGAAATTACTAATCTATGAGTCCCACAAAATGAAATTTGAAAGTCAAGGCAAAAACATTTATATCCCAACTTTACATCTTTAAACCTGGTTGCTCCTCAAAACTATATTCACATATTCAAGTTCCTATTCAACTTCCCCACTTGGATGTCTAACAGTCACCTCAAATGCGATATGGCCTTTCTTCACACCCCTACCAAGACCTGCTCCTTCTTCAAGCTCACCCAGGCTTAACATCTCTCCAGACTTAAGTCCAAAGATTATTCTCTTTTACTGGTTCCCTCCCCCTGTCCACCCCATTTAATCCACTATTAAGTCCTGTTGGGACTTTCTCCAAAACTTACGTAGGATCTGTCTGCTTCTTTCCACCCTCATACCACCACCTTGATCCAAACTGTAATTCACCAGGACCACTATAAAAGCATCCTAAGTGGCCTTCCTGCTTTGTTTTGCCCCCCTCCTCTCTAACTGGTTTTCTACATAACTGCAAGAATCATTTTTTAGAATTGTTCACTATAAAATGTCATACTCCACTTGAAACACTTATTTTCCCTCCAAATAAAAACTCCTTCCCTGGGCTTACAAAGCCAGAGTGCTCTGACTCCCGTCTTCCCATGCTCACGACGCTCCCATTCTGGTCTTCTGGCCTGCCCTGTAGCCACAAAAATTGTTCCACCTCAGGGCCTACACTAGATAGGACAGGGTAGGTGATGCTACAGTAATATGCAATCCCCAAATCACACAAGTGTCCACTAGGGCTAGGATATTCTCTAGGGCATCTGTGTTCTCTAAGGGGACTCGGTAGTTCAGGCTGCCTCAATCTGGAGGTCCCACCATTTCAGTAAGTTGGGTCATTCATACTTGTTGGGGTAAGAGAATACTAGAGGATTTTATATAAGCCTGGAAATCATGTCTATCGCATCTTCTTAAAGTCCACTTTCCAGAACTATCCATAATCCCATCTACCTGCAAGTTGCTGGGGAAGTATAACCCTCCTATATGCCAAGGAGATTTGAGTACCGAAAGTCTTTATGACAGAACCTTTCCCTATTTCTGGAATGCACTTTGCTCTAATTTTCACAAGACTGGCTCCCTGTTGACATTTGGGTTTTTCTTAGGTTGTCATTGGCCACTCAGGTACTCTGTATGGCAACTACATATTCATTTCCTGTATGTAACTTTTAACCAGCTGATTCCGTTGTTTATTGAACATCCTCTCCCCTATAACCTCTTGAAAGCAAGTGACTTGTTTTAATCACCCTGGAATCTTCTTGATAAGTAGCTGTTGAAAAATGAAATAATCACTGAACAATGCAAATCTGCTTATGACATCCTCCTCTCATTAATAGATTTTTATAATCTATTATAAAAATAGAGCCTCTTCAAGGAGGCTCTAGGTGGGAGAGAATCTTTTCTTTCCACTTTTAGCTTCCAGTTGGCCACGAGCATTCCTTGGCTTCAGGCTACATGCTTCCAGTCTTCAGATTTCTCCCTGCTCCTTGTCTTTTCCTGTGTGAACTCTCTTTCTTATAAAAGCATTTGTAACTGTATTTAGAGTCCACTAGAATAATCAAGGATAATCAATCTCAAGATCCTTAAACTAGTCATTCCTGGAGAACATTTTTTTTTTTTTTTAATATATAAAGTTTAACATTTACAGGTTCCAGGGATTAGGATCTGTTATCTTTGGGACCATTATTTGGCCTAATACAGGAAGTTATTACTTTCTCATTATAATGCATCTGAAGTGGGACTTTGGAGGCTGCAGTTTTCTCAGCCTGCTTCTTGCTGGTGAAAGCCTAAGAAAAATATCATTAATATAGAAGAAAATGATAGTTATGCTGAAGAAGAGAAACTCTCAAGATATGCACAGATTAAACCTACATTGTCATCAGAAGTAGGGATTTTAATCAATTGCAGATCAAACTACAGAAAGTAATAGATGGGTGCCAGCATTTACTAACCACGATGGATTTAATGGTGTCCCATTACCAGGAAGCAAATAAAAACCTCTTAGTCAGAATGCAAGGCATGTTACAAAGGCTCAGCCTGACTGTCCAGTTAGTCATTTGCTTTGTAAATCTTCAAAGCCTAACTTAAGTGGCTTTGATATTGGTGGCAGCCATGAAGCTTATCCTACAGACTGTCCCTGGAAAACTATTACTTGAGTGCCATTAGTGGGTAAGAACAGGTCAGTGAGTACAGTAAGAGAAAATGCAGAGTAATGACACAAAATTTAAAGGCAGGAATTAGAGTGGGGAAAAAAAAGAGATTGAGCAAAAGCAATAAAACAGTAGAAATCAAAGCCAAAAATTGGCCAGAGACATAGAAGGACACAATAGAAGAAAACCCCACAAAGGCAGAACGGCAGCCAGGGAAGAGTGGGAGTCAGAAAGAATGGAGTTGGAATTTCAGTTCCCACACTTAATTAAGAATGTAGGCCAATTTTCGAATTTCTGCATGCCCTTAGTTTCCTCATCTGTGAAGCAGAAGTAATCATACCTACTTCACAAAGTTATCGAGGAATTAAATAATGTCTATAAATATGTCCAACCCAGGGCCTGGAAGTAATGGCCATACAAATATTTTCTCATTCCTCATTACCTGTTCACAAAGTATTATTCAAGTGGGAAGGAAAGGAAGAGTAAGATAAATGTGTCAAATTAAGAAAAATATTAAAACAATCCTGAAACAATGATAATGAAAAAGACAAATATTCAATGGCCATAAGGGAATAAATTCTAAAAATAAGAGACCTTAGAGTGGAAGCAGGAAGCTGTTAGATGAGGCTTGGACTGAGATGGCAGCGATGCACATGGTGAGAATTGTGTAGTTTTGCAATCAATATTTGAGTCTCTCGATGAGGAAAGACAGTAAGTAGTTCTTCAAGCAACTTTGTAAATTATCTTTTTTAAAAAAAGATTTTTTAAATTTATTTTTAGAGAGAGAGGAAGGGAGGGAGAAAGAGAGGGAGAGAAACATCAATGAGTGATTGCCTCTCATGTGCCCCTCACCAGGAACCTGGCCAACAATCTACGCATGTGCCTTGACCCCAACCAGCGAGCCCTTGGTTTATAGGCCAGCACTCAATCCACTGAGCCATATCAGCCAGGGCAATTATGATAATTTCTTAAAGTAATGTGACTCGGGGTGCAGCAGGTTTGGATGGGGAAAATCAAGAGTTCTGTTTTGGCTTTATCACAATTGAAATGTGAGACAACCAAGAAGAGGTCAAGTAGATCTAAATGAGCTTACCCCCACTTATTTATGACAGGTAACTAGGGTTGGATGAGACCCCCTAAAAGGGGGGTATTGCTAGATTAGAGAGATTTGAGTACTGTGTCCTGAGAAAAGAGAAGGATCTGGCAGAGGAGAAACTGTGAAATAGGAGAAAACCAGAAAACTGTAGTACCAAGGAAGTAAAGAAATGTGTCAAAATTTGCTCAGTGAAGTGATGTCTATGAAACATCCATCAGATTTAGAAACATGGAAGTAGTGGGGGAGAGCATATCAGTAGAAAAGTCAGGACAAATCTTGAGGTAATACAGTACCAACCCAACATCTGAAACCAGAATTGGGTATTCTATTAAGAAAAAAAAAGTCTAGGTGGTAGCTTGAGCATGAATTGTCCCTGTTTAAAAGCTTTCAGTCGATTTCTGTTACCCTCAGAATAAAATCTAAACTCCTTTCCAAGACCTACAAGTCCCCACAAGGACTGTAATCTGAATCCCTGTGACTTTCCCTTCTTTTCATGAGCTGCCTCACTCTGTCCTCTGCTCGTACTAGCCTTCTTGTTACTCCTTAACAATCCAAGCTTCTGTCTCTTCACAGCCTTTGCATTCTTTTGCTCTTCCTTTAACCTGGATGATTCTTTTCCCACTTATTTGCATGGCCTTCCTTGACCACTATATCTAAAATGGCACCTGCCCGACATCTTTGAGGTAGTCAGCCTTGCTTGGAGCTGCGACCTTCAAAAGGGGAAATCTATACGAAGTAGTCAATTTTCGATGTTGCTTTAGGGAAAATGATTTGTAAAAAGCAAAGAAAATCTTTTAAATATGGGTTCAACTGCTTATGGAGCTATTGATTTGCTTAAAATGCTATCAGTAGTAAGATTTCAAAGGTTTCCAGTAAGGTTTGCACTCTTTTCTTCACCCAAGCTCTCAGAACACCACCACCACCACGAAAGCAACAGACAAGTTTGTATCACGTAAAAAAGGGAATGGGTTTGAGGGAAGGTGAACATACGTATAAACAAAGTTTATCAGTTCTGTAATTTTGTACTTTATAGTTTTTTACTCTTAATTCTCTAGATCAGTGGTTCCCAACCTTTTTGGCACCAGGGACTAGTTTTGTGGAAGAAAACTTTTCCACTGACAGTTTGGGTGGGGGATGGTTTCGGGATGATTCAAGCACATCACATTCAGGCTCACCTCCTGCTGTGTGGCCTGGTTCCTAACAGGCCCTGCCTGACTGGTCCTTGGTCCTTGGCCCAGAGGTGGGAGACTCCTGCTCTAGATGGTTCTACATATAGAACCAGTTTTTAAAGTGACCATCATTTGATTCCTCAATTGGACCACAAATCATTTTTGTCTAAATCTGGGCATATCTCAACTATTTATCATTTTGTTGCAGCCTTATGTTTTGTTTTGTTTTTTCATTTTCCAATCATTTAAAATAGACATGTTTAAAACAAGGTGTTCAAGTGATTCAATGCCAAACTGCCAATGTCAGGAGTGTGAGATAACTTCTACCAGGGTGGTGGCACTGAGGACAGAGAGGAACACGGACAGGTTAGATGGGCACCTAGGAAGAGGAACTAATAAAAATAAAGAGTTGATTGTGATAACTGAGGGAAAATGAGAAATTAAGGATGATGACCAGGTTTCTGGCTCAGTCTACTGGAAGGCCAGTGGTGTCATCATACATCAAGACATAGAAGAGGAAAAAAAAAAGTTTAAATAGGGAAAAGCAGCCCTGACTGGCGTGGCTCAGCGAACTGAGTGCTGGCTTGCAAACTAATGGGTCGTTGGTTTGATTCCCAGTCAGGGCACATGCCTGGGTTGTGGGCCAGGTTGCCAGTTGGGGGCGCACAAAATGCATCCACATGTTGATGTTTCTTTCCCTCTCTTCTCCTCTTTCAGAAATAAATTTTTTCAAAAATTTTAAAATAAGGATAGGGAAAATGAGTTTGGGGCATATTGTATTAAGCAGGTGAATGACCCTTCACTAATATCTTAGCCTCCTTGGGCCTGTTTCTACATTTGTAAAATGAGAATATTGTATCTTTTAATCTTTAAGATGTCTCCCAACCCTAAAACATCAACGAACTCAACTTTATCACTAACTTAAAGTAATTCGGGCTGCTGCGTGGATTTTACTTTGACAATTTAACAAGCATTATTAAACTACCTGGAACCTGATGAAGTCATAAAATTTTTTCTCTTGTTTTAAGATAGTGCAACTCTGGCTTCCCCTACTGATGAGACAAATTTAAACTTGCTGGCCTTTCTTGAGGAGAATACAAGAATTTTAAAAATAATTATAATAAATTGTTGAAATTTCTTCTCCATGAATTCTTCCCCTCAGAGTTTTGGAAAAGTTGGAGACATTATTGCGATTAACAAGGGAAAGGAGGGAGGAAAATATAGAGGGCACAGAGAGGGGGTTACGTTTGACAAGTAATAGCCCTAAGATCTTTTTTTATCACAATTCAAAAATTAAAAAAAAATTTGAGTACCTCTGCAATTTTAAAATACAAAATTAAGCAGAAACGGGAACACTAGCTGCATAGGTCTCCTGAAGTTTTACCATCCAGAAGGAATGATTTCAATGTTAGAAATTCTGGGATTCTTTCTGTCCAACTTCTTCCCTTACTGCACATAGCCTCTAGGTTATGGTGAACCACTTCCAGGTTAAAATTAAATTTGAGGGAAGAGGGGACACTGACCTAGTCATTCTGACACATGTGCTGGTAGCCCTGATACTAAGTGCAACGCTGGTTCAAAGACAGCCTTTGTGGAATAACTGACATGCAAATGGCCGACTGTTTGAAAAAGAGTACAGAATAGAGAAGACTCATCTGAGAACTTTTGTTTTTCCTGCTGCCTCCAGAGGAAGTATCATTGCTTGGGTGAAAAAGAATCCCTCTGACTCAAAATATTCAGGAAAAGTACCAATTGGGCAAAATGAACAATACCACACATTGGACTGTTATGTACGTCTTTAGTACTTTTTGTTGGATCAGCACACAATTGATACATATTGAAGCATTACCCCAATTTTATTCTCCAATTTTAAGGATCTCCCCATGCCATATGAATAGTGCCCCACCTAGTAAGAGAGATAAAAAGTGGGCCCAGAACTGCAACAGATACAAGTGCAAATTAAGAAATTATTCCCTTTAAAAATATTTTTCATTTAAAAAAAACTGCATTTTAACATTTATTCTATGAAGTACACCTGTAGCCTTAATAACAAAAGGCAAAACTACATTGTGACTAAAAACATGAGCTTTGGAGTAGACAGACTATGGCTCAAATCCTGGTGCCTCTTAAGTGTTTTTGGGAATATTTTTAACCTCTTGAAGCCTAAATCTCCTCTTCAGTAACATGAGGATAATACATCACAGGGTTACTTGAGGATTGACAGTGATAATTTAAAATACATTAAGATACAAAAATTGCTAGATGAAACATTTCAACTATGACTCTCCTATGAATTTGAGCATTTTAAGGGTCTAAAACTGCAAATCTTAGAGCAGTTAATTTTAAATGAGTTGACTCCAGTTCTTAAATTAATCAAATTGACTTTTTAAAGGACCATTGTGTGAATGGACTATATTGATGACCAAGCAGGAGCCCTGGTTTCAATTTCTCTGATGTGAAACCTATCCTATCTACTTGTGGTTATTAACTTGGCGCGAAGAATATAAAGCAAATTTCTGAAACCCTGTAAATAAACATGAGATTATATTTCATAATTCATAGTTAAGGTATAAATTCTTGATTTTCAAACAAATGTAACTGTACTATAGTAATCCGAAGGTTATTCTGTTGTTGAAATACACTATGGCTTGTGAGTACTGTCCCAGTGATTTTTTGTTTAGATTATTGCTTATCTTTGTTTACAAGTTAAACCACACTTTGAAACTTCCTAGAGACACATACACATACGTGCACACGTACACACCCACACAAATGAGTAGCAGTGTTAGGTTAAAATATTTCCCACCTATCTTATAAATTGGTTAATCTAGACTTAGTTGTAACCTATTCCCAAACAGATAAATATATTAGGCAAAAGACTATTAAAAAAAATCTGGATATAATCAAGGATATATAAGTCACTATACTTGAACTTTCAGTTAAAAATATACCTTAAAAATTATGATCAAAAGCTTCCATTTCTACCATTGCTTTCTCCTCTGGCAAATATTATTTCTTAGGTGATAGTTTGTTATCTTCTAGAAGAGTCAGAGAAAGTCCTTTTATATTTCATGATAGGTTTAATCAGGTAATTAAAACAAATTCTTTGATATCATCTGATATGTCCAATTACATGGGTATGATGTAACAAAAACAGTTACAAACTTATATATGCATATTTACATTATATACCCAAAACTATCAAGCTAGTCAACTATATTTAAGGAGATACATTATGGCATGAGTTAAACAATACTTCATTGCTTATTAGAGAGAATGCAGTCAAGCTTTTAATGGAAGCAATATACAAGTGAGGCACTTTTGAGGTCAAGGATAGAAAGCAAATGACACTACACACTGGCAATGTTCACAAAAATCTATGTGTATCTTTAATACAAAAGCTTTTCAACTAGATTACTTCTGAAAAATTTCAAAACTAGCAATTTATGCAATTTAAGGAGCTTTCAAAAACAATGGCTAACATCATCAGTAAATCAAAGCATACGAAAGTTTTATAACCACCTGGCTGCTAGGCAAACAGTACCTTAATACCTTAAAGCCCTTTTTTTTGGTTTATAAAAATCACTTCAGGTTGTGATTTTTTTTTTTTTTATGTTTTGACTTACTGCAAAACATCTTATAGTGCCATTATTATTGTGGTTTACAGACCAATTTTTTTTTAAGTGCAACAAAAATGCAAGTTCCTAGTGCTTTCTTTTATATTTAGAAATGTGATTCTGGAGATCAAATTAAGAATGAGAATATTTAGTCAAGAATTTGTGTTTTTCATATAACTAAAGTTTCACGAAACTTTATGTAGAAACTTCATAAAGTATTATGCAGAAAAATGTTACTTGCTTAATGTATTTCTGGGCTAAAATTAAAAACCCAATCTTAAACACACATACTTTAAAGTGCAATCACAAGACTGAAAACCAATTTCAACATAACATCTTAAGATTCTTTAAATCTGGAGGAAAGTACTGTTTCCTGGACTTTGGTGACTTACACGGATATTAAGAAACATCTTTGTGGTGTTCAATTAAATGGTGATGGGAGTTGAATGGGGGATAAAAATAAAAGAAAAAGCAAGACTTACCTAACATATCAGATGGCACTAACACAAGAACTGAAAGTGCATTTGTGTTACTTCAAAAGTTCATTTAGGCACTGCTGAATAGCCAATGCAAATAGGTAGTTTCAAGTTTCCCCTTTATATTTTAACCCCTGCCCCAGCGTCCCAGAGACACAAACACACACTCCCTCTGAAGTTGTCTTGATGTAATACAGGTGATGTTTATTTTTTTAAAAAATTCTCCCTGACTAGCAATGGGAGGAAAAATAAGAATACCATTTTGGTAATGGCTCTAGCAAGTTTAAAAGAATTGGTTCTATAAATGCTTCGGCATATCCATCACTTGTTTGATTGCCAGTTCCAAATTGTCAATAAATATTTTAATACAGAATATGTAAGAAAAAAGTGCTTAAATCTTTCAGCAACCAACAAGACACATTAGAGAGGATTCCTTTTACAGTTTCTTTATTTCCCACTCCTGCTTTCTCCATTTGGCAGAGGCCACCACTTAAATTGCCCTTTACTGGTAAGAGTGATGAACCCTGTCAGACCCCAATTGCCACCTCATGTCTGGCCTATAAATCACCCAGTAGGTGGTGCTGAAATCCCATACTTCATATTTCTTCAGACATCAAATAATTCCCTCACCTCAGCGCCCCCCCCCCCGCCCCCCACCTTCAAGGCAGGAGAAAAATCATTTACAAATTTTCAGGTCTGAACACAACAAGCCATCAGACCGAAGTGTTTCTTGTCATGCCATCAACATGATTTCATTTTCAATATTTATTACTTAGGCAGTTTTGTTTAGCCATTTGCTTATACTACCAAATTAAAAACAGAGAAATGTTTTAAAGGAAAAGCCAACTAGCAGTGCCAAATCTGTATGCAGATGAGAAAATGTCCCTGAACATACCTATATACATTTAAAACAAGAAATTTAAACCACCCATTAGTTTTCACATTAGAATTCTAATTTACTCAGGAGAAAACTTTCCGCACAGGGATTCAGATAACATTATATTACTAGTTAGTCTTCTAGACCAATTTGGAAACTGGGTGTGTTAACTGTAAAGATCTGAGGTGAAATAAAAACCATTTTATCACCATAAGTTTTAATGAAGAAACTTGTTTAAAATTGTAAAGGAAAAAATGGGGATAGGACGGCAAAGTCTTAGCAGCAAAGTGGTTAAAACAATTTGAAAATATTAATGCACAAACATTAAAATATTAAAGCATATATGTTGCATATAAAATACAGTACAGAACCAGGAGTTGCACTATACCGATTAGTGCTTAACAAAGAAATGATTATTATATTTGTTCTTCCTAGAAGTATATACACAGTTCATTTCCACAGCATTTTCCTATAGAGCCAGCAAGTTATTTTCTTCAGTTATTCACACCTTGCTCAAACCTGAATTATAAACTCCACACTTACAAATATGAAAATTTATTCACAAGGAAAACCAATTATTTCCATTCCACCAATAAAAATTAATTTTGAAAGTTAACAGTCTATCCTAGGTAACCAAGTTTAGCTGAAAACTTCAGGGATGGAGATCATCTGGTGTAGCAGTGTCCAAATATATAAACAGTAAAAATAAGACTTAAAACTGCTGCTACAGTGTCATGTTTGGATTTAGGTCATCCAATTGATTTTTAGTACAAAACTAGAAATAACCTCTTCTTCATAACATCTATAGTTATCAATATATTTTTCTTCTTTTCAATGTGAAATAATACTTCAAGATGATCTATATACACAATGTTGTCAGTTCAAGCTGTCATATAAATATAAATGCTTTCTTAAAAAAAGTATTTTACAGACAGTGTTATATACATTGTTCAGTTTGATCAGGGGCAAAAGACGACAGGAAACACAAGCTTTACTGTGAAGGTAAAACGAATGATACATAAATGACATTTAAAAATTTGTGTAGAACAGGAGCTTAAAATGGTAGTGTGATTTTAATGCTTATCACTCTTGAAACTTCAAGCCATTACAAAAAACAAAACGCATGCTTCTCATCTTTATCCCTCTAAGGGAATGTTCTTAAAGAACGCCTTACCTGATTAGAGTTTAAATGTTAACACTAGAGAGAGAGAGAGAGAGAGAGAGAGAAAGAGAGAGAGAGAGAGAGAGAGAGAATTTGATCCCAAAGTACTTTAAACAATTAGTTGGAACATTTATCCAACTACTTTGTAAATAAAACATCCATTAATACAATGCTCTGAAAAAGAAAGAAATTTGTATGCACAGGATATTTCATTCACAAAGTTGGATTATCCGGGGATAGATCAGCACACACTTTAACATAAAAGCTATTATTATGATGTGAATAATAAGCACTGAGGATTAAGCTAAAAAATCAGTAACACAATTGAACAAATTCTGGTTTACCGGAATGATAAATAGATATCTCAGGAGAAAACTCTTACACTAACTATCCAGTTACATTTTTTTGCCTTGTAAAATATTTGTAAATGCAATATGATTTTTTTTAAGGAGGAAAATCTGAGAGAAAACAACTTGCTGGTTGAATACCACAAAAAACAAAACAACAACCCCAAAACCTCATTTTTTCTATGTTTACTCAGTCTCTTTTTATATAAAAATAAGTGTTATGTTCCCATCAGAACATTAGACAATTACATCTGTGCTTTAAAAAAAAGTTGGTCACTCAAGGCTATTAGAATATTTTTAAGAATTTTAGATTACCAGAATGTACAGACATAACTCAATATAAACCGTAGCCAAAGGGAAATGAGGGTGAAAATATCAAATCATTCACATGGAATAAAAACATTATTAACTAGATGAGTAAAATATTCAAAATATAATGGAATGTGACAGTAGATATATGTACATCTACTTTCAAACTAGGAAGGGGAAGAAAAGTTTAATATGTCATAATTCGTACCTTATATTTAGTTAAATATAAACATTTGTTATTTATACATAAAACTGCTTTCAAAAAACAATAAATGATTTTAGTTGCACTTGTTTAACTTCTTATAATTTCCAAATGTTAACTTTTCTTAGACAGAAATCAGCTGTCCCCTAGTGCACTTTTAGTTCATGTCTTAATGAATTCAAACCTTTAATAGTCCCGTCACCTAATGCATAAATATACAAAAATGCCAAAAATTAATCCCTTTTAGTTGGATCGTATTTTATGCTCACTTTTTATAGCCAATAACCAGAAATGGTTTCCCTTCGCAAATACTTTTTACAACCTGTAACAAAACATGCCATGCACTCAAGGGAAAAGTTAGGCATGGCTAGCATTTGTGAAATGCCAAGAACTGATGAGTTCTGCTTCTTCCACGTGTGGCCCCTATGACACCAGGCAAGATTTCATATTGCTTGCCAAAAGCTTCCACCAATCCAAGTTAGCTAATTCCTGGAAACAAAGATTTTAAGCTCATTTTGGCACTGGATCCTTTCATCCAGCAGCTTTATGTTTCCCACCACAACACCCACATGCCTCACCACAACGATGGCACATTCTCAAAGGGACGTAGCAGCACATACATGGTACAATGAAAGACAAAGCTACTAGGGCTAACCATCGTAAGCAGAACTTGTCATCGCTAGTGTCACATGAACAGGGATCAGAAAAATCTCCCTCTGAGTCTGACATACAATGATACAACATGCTCTCAGCACAGAGCATGCAACTAACTTGATATATGCATCTTTTAATAGGGTCTGGAGCATCCTGACATTTTCCCCTGCCATTTTCTTCATGATTAAACCTTTCCTGGCAGTATATGCAGCGAGAACGTTCACCATCTTCTTTTCTTCGTTTTGACTTCTTACATTTTAATAAGGTAGGCTGTGTCTTAAGTGCCACAGAGTCTTTGAGTGAACTTAACTTAGTCTCATCCCCACAAGAGTATAGATAGTCTGATTTTTTACTGTCTGGTTTAGAAAACTGAATATTGGAGTCAGTATCATCTCTCTCCAAGTCATTTTTCCACATGTCAGGATGTCGGTAGTCTGCATAGCGTCGTATTAAGATATCTCGAGGGTTTATTCTGACAATCTCATCCTCATCTTGAAAGCTGACATGTCGGATTGGTTTCAAAGGGACCTGAAAAGGAAAGACATGGAAAATGCAATAAGTACTGGAAACTCGAATTTTATGTATCAACTTGGCTGGGTCACAGTGTCCACATATTTGGTCAAATATTCTGAATGTTTTAAGTAAAGATATTTCTTGGACGAGATTAACATTTAAATTGGTGGACTATGATGAGTGAAAATTATCTTCCATGGCATAGGTGAACCTCATCCAAATTTACAGAACAAAGGGCAATTGCAACTTTTCTCTGCATCTTAAGCCTGACAGCTTACCCTCTGCACATTCTGGGTATGTACCTTCAGTATCACATGAGCCAATTGCCGCACAACAAATCTGTGTATATACACATCTTATTAGTTCTGTTTCTCTGGAGAACTCTGACTCATATTTTGGTATCAAAAAAATGGGTTGCTGTAACAAATACCTAGAAATGTGGAAATGGCTTTGGAACTGGGGAAGCTGAAAGTTTTGAGGTGTATGTTATAAAAAGCCTTGAAAGCCTTAAAGAGACTGTTGGTATAAATATGGATGTTAAAGGTGCTTCTGGGTGAGACCCCAAATGGAAATGAGGAACATAATACTGGACAGAGAAGGAAAGGTGATTTTTTTAATAAAGTAGAAAAAGATGTAAATGAATTATATTCTAGTGTTTTGTGGAAGGTAGAACTTGTAAGTATGTTCTGAAGAGAATACCAAAGGCGTGGCTAGACAATCATGGATCCTATCAACTGTCTCAGCTCAAATGCTGCCAGGTTGGATCTAAAAAGGACCAGAGTTGAGAGGAAGTGAATCAAGGCTGTCAAAACTGTAAGTTGTATAAGAACTGGCAAATAGGACTATCTGATGCATTTTTTTTAAAGCCTTGACTGAAGACTTTTTTTTCATAGCTTTTAAAGGGAGAAAAAGGGAGAGAGAAACATTGATGCAAGGGAGAAGTATTGATTGGTTGCCTCCTGTATGTGCCTCGATGGGGGATCAAACCTGCAATCTTTTGGTCACAGGACAATGTTCCAACCAAATGAGCCACCCCAGCCAAGACTAACATGCATTATCTCTTAAAGGAAGAACTAGGAATGTTGGGTCTGCCTCCTCAGTTCAGTGGGATGGGGCCATTTCTTACTGGCCAGGAAGTCCTGGGCCAAGGGTGTGGGGACATCTCCCTGGAGGACAAACTATCTAGCCAAAGAGGGTTAGTCTCGAGCCATAAAAGCTAATGAAATTTGCTTTGCTAGGTTTTGGACTTGCTTGAGACACCCATGACTCCTTTCTTCTTTCCAGTTCCTCCCTTTTGGAATGGGAATGTCTATTCTATGCCTTTCCCATCATTATATTTTGAAAGCAAATAACTTCTTTGGTTTCACAGGTTCCCAGCTAGAGAGCTATTTTGTCTCAGGATGAATCACACACGAGTCTCACTTACTCTTTGGGACTGAATGTTGATGCTGGTATGGGTTAAATTTTGGAGCTGCTGTGATGGAGTGAATTTTGCATGTGAGAAAGTTATGAATTAAGGGGGACCAGAGGGTAAAACATTATGAGTTGAATTGTGTCCTCCCTAAATTCACATGTTGAGATCCCAACTTCCACTGCTCAAAAAATGACTACATTTAGACACAGGGCTTTTAAAAAGGTGATTCAGTTCAAATGCGGCCCTTAACTTGACTGAGAAGACGAAACTGGGCACAGAGAGACACTAGGAATGTGCATGAAAAAACCAAGGCAATGTGGGGATCCAAGAAGGAGGTCACATGCAAGCCAAGAAGAGAGAGGTCTCAGAAGAAACCAAACTGCTAACACCTTGGTCATGGACTTCCAGTTTCCACATCATAAGAAAATAAATTTCTGTTGTTCTAGCCACCCAGTCTGTTGTACTGTTATGGGCAGCCCTAGCAAACTAATAAAAAGACATATACTTTTTAAAGCTTGGCTATGTAGTTTCTGAAAACCACTTAAAATGCACCACATCACATACAAATACATGTACACAACAAACTTACACAAACCCCTTCATCCCTCCTTCTGGACAGACTCTCTCACTGAGGCCAAGAAGCAAAGTAAAATCTTCGGGAGGTAAATCATATGGCTCTCTAGAAGTCACATGTACATCTCCTAGCCCCAGCTGCTCGATACAATGAGTACTCTACAGGTAAGTACCTGACCCAGGTTGGAGCAAACTTCTATTCCCCAGACATTTGGTATCGGGGCTAAACAATTCCAGGTCTAGTCTACAGGTGAAGAGATTAATGCAGTCATTTAAATTAACAATATATAATTCTTATTGGTTCTATCTGGTGAAAAATCAGGACTAAAAAATTTCACTTATATGTTTGTTAGTTATATTCCTTATCAGATGATAAACTAAGATTACTTACCCTATTTTGGGACTTTAGGTTTCCACATTCCTTGGATATTTGTCGCTGTACATATTCTATACTTCTGCCCTGAATATCTAGGCTTGGATGACTGAATGTTATCTAAAATACAAACAATTTCTACTTAAGTGACAAAAGAATGCATCTCATGTTTAATAAAACTATATACAGTGTATATTCCAAAATTATCTATTAGTTTTTCAAAATGTTGAATCATGCTCTTTATTACATAAACTTAGGTCTTTCCTTATACATTTAAAATTTAATTTAAAAAGTAATACAGAATTCTGGTTTCTGGTTCTGCATGTTAGGAACTTGAAAGTTGCCACTCTGTCCTAACAAGTTTAAAAAAAACCCAAAAACCTGAACAGGAAAAACAAAGCAACTTTTCTAGGGTCCATAGGCAGGGGTAACCATTGCCTCTAAGACTGTTAAGACAGACAGGGGAATAGGGGAGTAACGGGTTAACATAGCAGAATTATGAATCATAAATGCCATTGAAACCAGTGCTGGGGTAGGAAAAGCTGAACTGTAATTGATGAGTTGCTGGAGGCTCAATGTGGACAACTTTGAGAGTTAAATACTCAATGGGGAAGTGAGCCACCCAACTTTTGTGAGTTTACCTGCAGAAGCTCAACCACATTCCCACAGTAAATATCAAAAAAATTTGAAATTCTTCTAGCAGAGGGAAGGAAAAAAACTCATTTTAAAATTAGAGAGCACTCTGTTTTTAACAAAGTCTGTCCTCAGGAGAAATGAGTTAACAGAGCCTGACTTGCTGGGACATCATCAGAACCTATCTGACCTGGAGAAAAATAAATACACAACTCCAATCAACTCTAACCATCCTACCCACCTAAACAGAGGAGGAAAAGTTGAGAAATATTTGTGAAGTTCCCAGTCCCAGGAATGGCTCAGTCTAAAAGACAGACCTAATCACAGGACTGCAAGAATGCTTCCTTTCCCTACACACGCTACCACTACATTACTAAAGGCCTATTTACAAGAGTTCCTTTTATCCAGTACATCATGTCAAACTATTAAAAAAAAGAACAAACAAACATTATTTGAAGTAACAGAATAAGCATCAAAACCAGACATGACAGGGATGTTGTAATTGGCAGACCAGGAATTTAAAACTATGATTAATATGCTAAGGGCTCTAATCAATAAAGTAAACAGCATGCAAGAAAGAATGAACAACCCTGGCCAGCTAGCTCAGTTGGTTAGAGTGTTGTCCCAACACACCAAGGTTGTGGGTTTGATCCCCAGTCAGGGCACAGATAAGACTCAACCAATAAATGCATAAATGGGTGAAAGAGCAAATCGATGTTTCCCTCTCAAGTCAATAAATAAATTTTTTTAAAGAAGGATTAATGAGCAAAGAAAGCAGAGATGGAAATCCTCACAAGGAACCAAAGAGAAACGCTTGAGATCAAAAACACTAAGAGAAATGAAGAATGCCCTCTTATGAGCTTAGTAGAGTGGCCATTGCTGAGGAAAGAATCTCTAAGCTTGAGACTATATCAATACAAACCTCCAAAGCCTCCTGAAGGCAAAGAAAACAAAGATCGAAAGAAATGAACAAAATATTAAAGAACTGTGGGACAACTACAGAGGCGTAATGTGAAACAGAAATAGAAGAAGAAGAATGGAACAGGAGAAATATTTGAAATAATAATGTCTGATAATTTACCCTAGTTAATGTTAACCACAGGTCTAGGAAACTTAGGGAAGACCAAGCAGATAAATGCCCTCAAAAGTGCACCTAAGCAAAATATTTTCAAACTATAAAAGAAAAAACAAAAACACACAAAAAAAAACCAAACAAAAAACCCAAAGATAAAGGAAAAATCTTGAAAGAAGCCAGAAAAAAAAAACCCTTATTCATAAAGGAGCAAAGATGAGAATTACATATGACTTCTCCTCAGACACCATGCAAGGAAGAAGACAGTGGAGTGAAACATTTATAAAGTGTTGAGAGAAAAAGCCCACCAACCTAGAATTCTATAACCCATGAAATTATACTTTAAAAGCAAAGGAGAGAGTATCATGGTTGGTGTTGCTCAGTGGAGTAAGCACTGGCCTGAGAATGTAGGGGTCACTGGTTCAATTCCTAGCCAGGGCACATGCCAGGGCTGTAGACCAGGTCTCTGGTTTGCGGTGTGCGAGAGACAAGTAATCAATATATCTCTTTCACACTGCTGTTTCTCTCCCTCTTTTTCTCCCTCCCTTCCCCTCTCTCTAAAAAATTAGTAAATACAATCTTTACGAGAAAGACTTTCTCAGGCAAACAAAAATTGACGAAATTTGTTGCCAACAGACCTGCCATACAAGAAATCTCAATAGAAGTCCTAAATTTAAAGAGAAGGAAAATAATAATAATGGTCAGAAACTCAAATCTACGTAAGAAAGGAGGAGCATCAAAAAACTAGTAAGTGAAAATAAAACCCTTTATTTTTATTTTAATTGATCTAACAAAAAGTTTTTTTCTAAAATACAGCCAATGATATATTTGATGACATATGATTATATACATATGTGCTTATATATCAGTAAAATGAATGACAGGAATGATACAAGAGATGGGAATGAAGAATTAGGATAATTTTGTTATTATAAGATACTTGCACCACCTGTAAAGTGGTCTGTTGTTTTTTGAAAAGGACTTGAGTTAATTGTAAATGTATATTGTATATTGTTGAGCAACCACTAGAAAGTTTTAAAAAGTATAACTGGTATGTGAAAAAAGAAAAGAAAACGGAATCATATAAAGTGTTTAATAAATCCACAAGACTGGGAAAAGTGGAATACAAAAGTAGAAACAAAGAATAAAGGCAACAAATAGAAAAGTGTAGAAAATTTGATAGATATTAATCCAATTATATCAATAATCACTTTGAACATTAATGTCTCTATATATTATATAAAAGACAGACTGTCAGAGTGAATAAAAAAATAATACTCAACTATATGTTGCCTATAAGAAACACACTGTAAATAAAGAAATATATAAAGTAGAAATAAATGGATGGAGAATATATCATACTAACAGTAATCAAAAGAAAGCGGGAGTAGCTGTATTAATTTCTGAATATAACAGCGATAATAAAGAAGGACATTGCATAATGATAAAGGGGTCAATTCTCCAAGAAGACATAACAATCCTTATTAAGCCTATGTTTAACAAAAGAGAATCAAAAGACATGAGGCAAAAACTGATTACAAGGGGACACAGATGCAGCCATTATCACACCGGAGACTTCAACACCCTGTATCAGAAATTCGACATATCCAACAGGCAGAAAAATCACTGAGGACAAAACTGAACTCAGTAACATCATCAATGAAGTGGACATAATTGACATCTACAGACTACTTCATCCAGCAACAGGAGAATATACACATAATTCTCAAGTTCACATGGAACATTAACGCAGATCAACCACATTCTGGGCCAAAAAACAGACTTTAATTTTTTAAAAAAAGTGAATTTGTACAGTGTTGCTCTCAGACTACAAAACAATTGAACTAGGAATGACTAAAACAGAAAGGGATTTTAAAATCCCAATATACATGTAGATTAAGTAACATACTTCTGGATAACACATGGGTCAAAAAGAAATCTGAAAAGGAAATAAAAGGTACTTTTAACTAAATGGAATAAAAAGTTATCAAACTTTGTGGGATATGGAGAAATAAATGCTTAAAGAGAAATTGATAGTACTGAATGCATATAATTAGAAAAGAAGAAAAATCTAAAATTAGTAACGTTAAGTTCCCACCTTAACAAAGCAGAAAAAGATTAAACCCAAAACAAGACAAAAAGAATAAGAATTAGAATAGAAATCAGTAGAGTAGTAATCAACTCAAAAACTAGTTCTTTGAAAAGGTGAACAAAACTGACAAGCCTTTATCTAGTCACGCTAAGAAAAAGAGGACACAAATTACTTATATCAGTAATGAAAGAGGGAATATCATGACAGATCCCATAGAAATTAAAAAGAATATGATGAACAACCCTATGCCCACAAATTTGATAGTCTAGATGAAAATGATTCCCTGAAAGGCACTATCTGCCAAAACTCAACAGACAATATGAATAGGCCCATATCTATTAAAGTTGAATCAATAATCTTCCAAAATAGAAAGCACCAGATCCAGATGGATTCACTGGTGAGTTCTACCAAACATTTAAGGAATAAATTATACCAATTTTCTACAATCTCCTACAGAAGATCCAAAAAGGAAGTACTTCCTCACTTACTTTATGGGGCCAACATTACCATAATACTAAAACCAGACAAAAACATTGTAAGGAAAAAACAAAAACAAAAACAAAATCCAAACATCAGAGACTAGTACCTTAAATAAGCATTGATGCAAAAATCTTCAACAAAATTTTAGCAAGTTGAATCCAACACTGTATAAAAAGAATTATACACTATGACCACAGGGGATTTATCCTAGTATGTGCAAGGCTGGTTCAACATTAAAAATCAATTAATGTAAGCTATCAATAAAGTGAAAGAAATAAATTGCATCATCTTATCAACAGACGGAGAAAAAGAACTGGACAAAATCCAACACATTCATGATAACAACTCTCAGTAATCTAGGGATAGCAGAGAACATCCTTGTCTTATAAAGAGTAACAAAAAACTTACTAAATCAAAATGGTGAGAAATCTGAATATCCCCTCTCATCACTCCTTTCTAATATCACAGTAAATTTCTAGCTAATACAATAAGAAAATAAAGGTATAGCTTTAGGAAAAAATAAAACTGCTTTTATTCACAAATAACATGATTATTTATGTAAAAAATACAAAAGATTTGACAAAATAACTCCTGCAACTAGTAAGTTATTATAGCAAAATTGTGGGATACAAGGTCAGTAAAGAAATACATGATAAAATGGATAAGCCAGTAAGAGAAAGACAAATCCATGATTTCACTCATATGTGGAATCTAATGAACAAACTGAACAGGCAAAACAGAGATAGACTCATAGGTAGAGAGCAGATGACAGCTAGGAGGGAAGGGGGGATTAAGGGGTAGAGGGACTGAGCAAACAGCAGAAAGGACTCACGGACAACAGTGTGGTGACTGCTGGGGGGAGGAGGGTATAAAGGGACTAAATGATTATGGGAAAAAATACAATAAAGATTAAATAAAAAATAAAGTGTATAATTCAGTGAAAAAAATAAAATGGATTTCATTAAAATTAAAAATTTCTGTTCTGCAAAATATGTCAAGAGAATGAGAAGACAAACCACAGACTGGGAGAAAATATTTGCAAAAGATATCCGATAAAGGGTTTTTATCCAAAAACTACAAAAGACTCTAGAAAAACAACAAGAAACCAAACAACCTGATTAAAAAGTGGGCCAAAGACCTCAGTAGACACATCACCAGGGAAGATATACAGATGGTAAATAAGCACATGAAGATGCTCCACATGATAAGTCATTAGGGAAATACAATGTAAAACAATGAGATACCATTACACAGCTACTGTAAGTCCTCGCTTGACATCGTTGATAGATTCTTGAGCTGCAGCTATATGACATAACAAAACCAACTTTACCACAGGCTAACATACAAACAAGAATTAAGTTCCTACGCATCTCATCCAGGTTATACTGAAACAATCTTGAGGACCTATGGTGTTGCAATGGCCAATATCCAAAACAGTGACAATACCAAATGCTGGTGAGAATTTGGAGCAACAAATCCTTATTCATTGCTGGTGGAAATGCAAAATGGTACAGCCACTTTGGGAGACAATTCAGCAATTTCTTACAAAATGAAACTTTTCATATGATCCAGCAACTGTACTACCTGGGATTTACCAAGAATTAGAATACTTATGTCTGCACAAAAAGCTGTACACAAATGTCTGTATCAGGTTTATTCATAACTGACGAAACTTGGAAGCAACCAACATTCATGGGGTGAATGAATAAAAACTGTGCTGTATCCAAACAATAGAATATTATTCAGCGTTAGAAAGAAAAGACACAGAAGAACCTCATATATTACTAAGTAAAAGGAACCAATCTGAAAGGTTACATACTGTTGAATTCCAAACTGCATTAACATACTGGTAAAAGCAAAATTATGGAAACAGTAAAAAATACTAGTGGTTACCAGGGGTTATAAGAGCGTGTGTGGGGAGAAGATAAATAGGTGGAGCACGGAAGATTTTTAGGGTAGTAAAAAAATTTTTTATGATGCTATAATGATAGATACATGTCATTATACATTTATCTAAATCCAGAGCATGCACAATACCAAGAGTGAACCATAATGTAAATTTTAACTGTGAATGATTATGATGTGTCAATGTATGTAATTATAACATGTACTGCCCTGGTGTTAACTTCCACTTTTTAGCTATGTAGTAATTTACACACACAAACGCATGCGTGCATATATGTGGATCTTTAAAATTTTAAATAGGACCCTTTGTACACTTTTTTTTTTTTACACTTAATGATAACAGCACGGACACTTGTGTTTATTATTATAACCTAATTTTTTTAAGTAAAATTTTCTTTTTCATTTTTTGGTTTTGTCTTCTTTTTTCTAACCTTATTCTTTTGATAGCAGCTCAATATTTCATTGAATGAACGGCTTTTAATTAATTTATCTGATTAATGTACACATACTTTTCCCAGTATTCAGATGTTTTAAACAGTATTGCAACAAATATTCTTATACATTTACATTTAGTACACATGTCCAAGTATATCTGTATCACAAATTCCTAAAAATAGATTTCTGGATTAACAAGTTTGTATACTTCAAAACAAAAAGGAATTTAAATGGATATATCTAACTTGAACCACCTACTTAGTGTCTTAATTATAGATGGAAGTTTAATACAATTAGTTAAAAACTAAAGAGGTTATCTTATTCCCAACCTTGTTTCCTATAGTTTTGAAATTTTACTCTCATTAGTACTTTAATTATATAAGATATAAAGAGAAACAAAAGCATTTCAATTTTAATTATGCTGAAGAACTAAAGGGTTTACATGGGATGAAGTGGATAATGGAGGTTATTGTCTCTAACCTGCTTTTATTATCCATTCTTCTATGTCCAGTTACCTCTACCCAGTATGGAAAATTATGAGCTACCAATTCCCATTCAGTTTTCCTTTTAGTTTCAATGTTCAACTATATTTTGATTTTCTAATAAGTACATAGTACTAGTCTCTAAGGAAGGCACAATGAAGTAGAAAAATGGTTTTTCTCCTCACATGTAGGATGATAAGGATTAAACTTGCAAAGTAATGAAACTGTAACTTAAGGTGAAATATGTAAGAATACAGAAATTAATGGAGGAAAAAAATCACTATGATTAAATAGTCTGAGAAAGCTTCATGAAGAAAAAGAAACTTAAACCCCAAATAAAGCAAGCATTTGTTCAGACTATTTTTTTTAAAATGGAAGGACATTATACAAAAGAAATAGAAGGACATTTTTTTTGTTTTCCCCTGATAGATATATTTCTCATAATAAATACAATATCAAGTTATGTATTATATCCTTCTGAACTTCATTTTTAAAAGTAAAAATGTCCACTTTTTGACTTATTACCCCAATTTCACTGTCTCAGACAAAAAGTCACAAACAGCACCAAAACACATACTTTGAAACTGAGTTAATAGTCTAATAGTATTAATTCTCTCACACAACCTTTATGTGAAAAGAAAAAAGACAATGCTGACTTTTTATACTTATTAAGCACCAATATTGTAAGATTAACCCCAATTCACCACTGCTTTTAATACCCTGAGAATGTGATTTTATTGCTCTAGGTCTTTAGAAGAATTTTTATCAGAAAAAATATGGGAGATGCTTCTTCAAAGTTGGTCATATGAAATTTTAAAGTTATATTTACAGTGGTAACAACAAAATGGTACAAAGAATAAATCTCATGAAAGATTTTTTTCCATTAAGGAAATGCAAGGCTTTATTGAGAGCTAAAGCAGAGCTAAACAGAGGGATAGCTCATACTCATGAAAAGGCTAAATTTCCCCCCAAACTAATATAGAGTTTCAGTGCAATTAAAATGTAGGCTGCAAACAGACTTCATCAAATTTGATAAGCTGATTCTAAATTTTCTCTAAGAGCAAATAGCCAAATTAAAAAAAAAAAAATTCTAGAGGAACAAGAAGGTAGGAGCATTTACCCTACAAATATTAAGACTTCTTATAGAGCTAAAATAATTAAAAAAAAAAAAAAAAAAGACAAGGTGACACTGGTGGCAGGAAAAACAGACCAACAGATAAGAGTAGAGAAACCAGAAACAAACCTCAACAAATATAGAAACTTGATATATGACAGATACAGTACTCCATGTCAGTGGTGGAAAGATTCCAATAAATGGTACTGAAGCAATTAATTATACACAAGGTAAAAATAAAATTGGATTCCTATCACAGAAGAGAAATGAGTTTAAACTGGGTTATTGGCAAAACTCAAACTTTTAGACCAAAACAGAGAGAAAAATCTTTGAAATAAGGATAAGGAGGCATTTGTAAAACATCACCAGGAAAAGAACCATAAATTCAATTGCATTAAAATTTAGACTATTTGCCAAATCCCTACAGAGAGTGAAAAACAACTGTGAACTAGGAGACACTGGCCACAAATAAAACTGAAAAAGGAGAAGTGACACTGAAAATTTTATTACTCAATAACAAGGTTATTATAATATATAAGAACACGTAGTTAAAATTAGTTTGTAAAGGAACAACCATGGCTATTTCTATTGTCTTTCAAATGCTTAGTATGTATCTCCTATACTCATAGCACACATGAATCCTATAGATGAGGGGTCCCCAACCTCCGGGTCATGGGCCAGTACCAGTGTGGGCCTGTTAGGAACTGGGCCACACAGCAGGTGAGCATGAATCATCCTAAAACCATCCCCTCTGCCCCTGTGGAAAAATGTCCTCCACAAAACCGGTACCTGATGCCAAAAAGGTTGGGGACCGCTGGTATAGACTAATTTACCCCAGAGCCTTTTGTTTGTAGCACATCAACCTCCAAAGCCCATTCCTATAGACCCTTATAGAAACTCTTGCTCATGAATAGCTGGGGACAAGAAAGTTTGTACTAGCAGTATGCCTAATAACAACAAAATTATGCAAACAACTGAAATATCCACTGGCAGAAAAAAAATAACTTACGTGGCAAACTATCAAAAAAGCAGAGGAAATCTATACAAACAAAATCCAAAGTAATGGTAACCTCTAGGGATGAAGTCAAGTTGATAGGAATGGGGGTGTTCCTTTATAAGTCGCTTGACGTTTTCTCAAGTGTTCATTATGTGTACTGCTTTCTGCATATTAAATATGTCATAAATCTTTGATCATAAGCTCATTGATACATGTGTTCTTATTTCTCTATAGTGAAATGATCTTCAGGAACTTGAAAGTAAGCAAAATTTAGTAAAGGAGCCATAATGGCTTCTAGGCCTATTAGACTTAACTAAAACCTGAATGAGAGCATTAGCGTTTTGAAAGAATGTATCTATCCAACAAAAGGATTTAAATAGCCCATGGAAGCATATAAAACTGGTCAAAAACAAACACTGGAGGGGAAAAAAACCCGAAAAGCCAGTCTTAGTGACCACTGTCCCTAAGGGTCGGACAGTTGTCTTCTGCAGATCTTGTGAGCAGAGGCACAGCCTGCCTTTGTTTCAGACTCTTTCCAAATATGTGTGTGTAGTGAAACCCTTGAAAAGAGTGTCTCTCCTATGAAGATAGATTGTTTAGTATCTAGTATAACAAAAACAGTCTCCCTCCATGACAAAAGTCAGGCAGGCTTATTGCTCATTAGGAAAGACTTGGGTTCCATAGGCTCAGGGGTTCCCACTGTGTGTGTAACATCCACCTGAGCAGCTCAGCAGCATCCCCATGAGGCTTGGGAGGCAAAAGGAACCAACGCAAACATGAAGCCCATACTACTTTATTGTGCAGTGAGTAATTAAGTCCTTTGTCTCTGATCTACTAGTCTTCTGGCAAGCATCCATACAATTGGCAAGTTAACTTCATAGCTTTTAAGTAAAATCTTAGACTCGTCATATTTCTTGACATTGAGGTAGTCTAGTTCTTTTGGCAAGGCTGTTCCTCTCTTACAGAGAAGGGTCTATTAAATTATCCCAGTCAAATGCAATTAAAAATTCAAAGCATTTAATTACTCTGCTGAGCATATACACATACAAAGCTACCTTTAGGGACTGATACAAGTATCTCATGAAGATCTACTTTATGCAGACAATGTACCAAACAAGATGCTGAGTACTACAGTCCACATGATGGCTTAGATTACAATTTTAAAAATATCTTATTTATTTATTTTTAGAGAGAAGGGAAGGAAGGGAGAAAGAATAGGGAAGGGAGGGAGAAGGAGAAGGAAAGACACATCGATGTAAGAGAACTATCAATTGGTTGCCTCTCATACACGCCCCCACTGGGGACTGAATCTGCAATCTTTTGTTTTGTGGGAGGACACCCAAACAACTGAACCACACTGGTCAGGGCTTAAATTAAATATTACATTATGATTTTTACATATTATTTTCTTAAACTTGGTTGTTTTAATATTTGAAAGATGACTCCAGTCTTGATATCATGACAAAATAAGGTTTCTAACCTGCAAGTTGAGGGCCAGATTCTGTACTAAGGAAAATTCATCCTGTGAGATCTTTCAGGTGACATTCAAATGGACAACTGGTACACAATCCTAACAATACTGTTACTTACTAATACTGCTAAATGCAACCGTGTATTATTCCTGTTAAGAAACTCCTGCAATATTTACTTATTAAATCTATAGCTAATATCTCTTGTAGCTTTAAAAGAGAAAACCTATTCCAGTCTAATTCCTATAAAACTAAGTTCACTTATTTCAGCATCAAGCAAATGTTTACACATCTAGTTATGCAACTCATACAATGTAACCCTTGTTTCTCTGTCTCATCAATCTTGGAGATAAGGAAAAGTATCAGTAGTAAGGAAACTAGAATTCAGATTCAAATAGCCTGGTTGGCTCATAGGAATTCTGAAGCCATGTTCAAAATCCCCATGCTAAGAGCTACCTGCCAAACCCTGGTCACTTCCTTCTGTGCGGTTATCTAGCATTATCATGTACTTTTCTGAATGGTGACTATCTCAACCAGCACACCACTACCATTCACTGCCATTTTGGAAGAAGAGATCAGTTCTTTTATCCCTCCCATCAAACAAACAAACAAACAAACAAACAAAGTTACAAGTTTATAGTTCCCTCAGCCAAACAAGGTAGGACATGCAAATTCCCAGGATCTGGATGATGAGTATTAGTCTATTATAAGTTTGTGTTACGTTCACCAGGTTTTCTTTTCTTACCCAACTATATCAATCAGTGACTTAGTTTAGGATGCGCATATCTCAAATCTCTCCTAGGGGATGAGATTTTCTGCCCATTACTCAAGATGTTAAAACATATTTTGTACAGTATTTAAAAGTGTTCAAGTGGGTATCTGAAGACTTAAAATGCCTATGTCCTAAGAATCCTTGAAGCTTATGATGTTCTGATGTCCCCGATTCCTGAAAAGGATATGCAGATTACTTTTTGCTTTTATTCTTGCTATTATATTGCTCAAAGTAAAACAGGTTTAGATTATTTTTTTTTCCTTCTGGTGCCAATATTTTAATATAAATTTTTCTTGCATTTCTTGTAATATTTCATAGTAAGCTTATACAGAAATGCATAAACTATAGATAATTTTTATCCCCAAAATGAGGCAGTTTGTCATAGTGGATGTTGTGAGGATCAAAATGAATTACGTAAGTGCTTTAAACAGTACTCAGCACAGAGTAGGCACCAGCTATGATAAAGATTTAAAAAACTGTAATTTTCAGATTTAATGAAGTATAAAGCTGCCTATATACTAATCTGCGCTAGAATAAAAATAAGGAGGGAGAGGAAGAAGTTTACTTATCATTTCTAAATAACATTACAATTTCAGTAATTCAACAATTACTAACCTAGTGACTTTGTTCAGGTACTTAATGATTCTATGCATGAATTTCTTCACTGATAAAAACTAAAGATTTTGGCTCTGCTCAAATAAAATATTGGACTCAAAAGCATTTAGTGAAGCACCAAAGGACAATAAAATTTCATTCTTATTTTTAACAGTCTTCTTGATTTCCTAAGACAATTATAAAGGCAGAATAAATTAGTAAACATAAAAACACACAGAACACATTAACAGCTATTCTGAAAATGAGAGTCACCCTCCCCAAAGTAAAAGTAGAACGATTCTCAGAAATTTGAGAGTGTTGCTTTCAGTAATATTTTTATTTACTGTAGAAGTTAATAGAAAACAACTGGCAGGAATATTAACAGGTTTCTACTTCCCCAAGTCCATCCCCAGGTCCATCCATGCTGTCGCAAAGGGTAAAATTCTCTTTTTTAAGGCTGAGTAGTATTCCACTATGTAAATGTCCCACAGTTGTTTTATCCACTCAGCTACTGATGGATGCTTGGGCTGATTCCATATCTTGGTGATTGTAAATAATGCTGCAATGAACACAGGGGTGCTTATGTTCTTTCGAATTAGTGTTTTGGGTTCTTTTGGATATATTCCCAGAAGTGGGATCTCTGGGTCAAAAGGCAGATCCATTTTTAATTTTTTGAGAAACCTTCACGCTGCTTTCCACAGTGACTGCACCAAACTGCATTCTCACCAATGGTGCAAAAAGGTTCCCCTTTCTCCACATCCTCACCAGCATTTGTTGATTTACTGACGATAGCCATTATGACAGGTGTGAGATGATATCATACTGTGGTTTTAATTTGCATTTCTTTGATGATTAGTGATGCTGAGCATCTTTTCGTATGTCTACTGGCCACTCCTCTTTGGAGAAGTGTCTATTGAGGTCCTTTGCCAATTTTTTAATTGAATTGTTAGCTTTTTGGTAATGAATTTTGTACATTCTTTATAAATTTGGGTATTAATCCCCATGAATGGACTTTTAAACCCCTAAAATAACACTGTGGAAGATTTATTATTATTGCTATTTAAATGAGGAAATAGGAAGAAGAGAAGATTAGTAGCTTTTTAATTCTGAGTAAGTTAAAAAGCCAGGAACTAAAGTTATCTGCCTGTGACTAAAACCCAAGACCTTACCCACTGTTGCAAAAACTTATATCCAGGGAATTTTTCCCAGTGCATAGGTTGACTCTAGTAAGTAAAAAGACCTTAAAGAAAAATGGTAGAATAATTAAGTCGATGCAGGAAATGTAAAACTCAAAGCTCCTATTTGCACAAAGCAGCAAGAAGTATCTCCTTACTCAAGGGTTGTGATGGTTAGCCAAGTAACTCTCCTCCCAAACAGCCATAACTATGATTAAACTAGGGTTAGGCACTGAACACAAAGGCAAGCCATAAGCTTATTAAGATAGACTGGAACAAGAGCTCTGTCTAAAAGCGGCAATGTTGGATAAAGTGTACATCATTTTATCTAGTCTCTGCCCAATCTGTCCATCCTGTAACCCTGGAATGGACAGCTGTATGCTATAATAGCCTACCCTATGCTGACTCATTCAGCTTTTTTTTTGTAAAAACACACCACTGGCTAGACAATACCAAGGTATAACTGCAGAACCAGCTCAAACCGAACCTAAAAAGAACTTAGAAAACTCAACTGCCCCCCCTAAAGGAAAACAATCTAGTTAAAAAATGGGCAAAGGACTTCCCTTATCCAAAGATAACATTCAGATGACCAACAGACATATGAAAAGATGCCCAACTTCACTAATCATCAACGAAATGCAAATTAAAACCACAATGAGATAGCACCTCACATCTGTCAAAATGGCTATCATCAATATATCAACGAACAACATGTGCTGGCGAGAAATGTGGAGAAGGGGGAACCCTTTTGCATTGTTCGTGGGAATGCAGATCGGTGCAGCCACTGTGGAAAGCAGCAGAGTCACCTCAAAAATTAAAAATGGAGCTACCATATGACCCAGTGGTTCCACTTCTGAGTCTCTACCCAAAGAAATTCAAAACACCAATTCAAAAAAGTATATGCACCCTTATGTTCACTGCAGCATTATTTACAATAGTCAAGATATGGAAGCAGCCCAAGTGTCCATCAGTAGCTGAGTGGATAAAACAACTATGATACATTTCTACAATGGAATACTGCTCGGCTCTAAGAGAATTTTACCCTTTTTGACAGCATGGATGGACCTGGCTAACATTATGCTAAGTGAAATAAGCCAGTCAGAGAAAGAAAAACCATATGATTTTACTCATGTGTGGAATCTAATGAATAAACTGAAATAAAAAAGCAAAATAGAGACAGACTAACAGCTCAGGATGGGAGGATTGAGGGGGGTAGAGCAAAAAAGAAAAAGAACTCATGGCAATTGTGGGGGTGAGAGGGTGGTTGTACATGGAAGCAGGTATAAGGGGGATAAATGGTAATAGAAAAAATACAATAAAGATAAACTACTTAAATAATTAAATTACTGATCATAAATAAGTTAAGAATTTTTATTAAGCAAAAGAAACCATTAAAAGAGTAAAAAGGCAAACCACAAGGTAGAAGTAGATATACCTACAATACATATATCCACCAAAAACCTTGTTTCTAAAATATATAAAATAATGCCTATAAATTGTAAGAAAAAGAAGGATAATTCAAAATAAGATGTAGAAAAATCTCGGAAACTTCATAAAACAATTTCTAAATGGTCAAATGGCATATGAACAAGGTTGTTCTTTAAAATCAGTAGTAGTTAGGAAACTATAAATTAAACTCACAGTAAAATATTACTTTACTTTCACCAAATGACTAACTTGGGGGAAAAATGGGCAATACCAACTGTTCAGGAAAATTCCCACTACTGGTGGAAACGTAACCTGGTACGCTGCTTGGGAATGTTTTCTGTCTATGAGTAAAACTGACACTCTAAAAAACTGCACTACGTTCAATCGGCAGTTCCTTGTGTCTTCTGGCATATGACTGTGTATCCAGGTTTGTGAAGCAACAAACAAGAAAAAGCCCAAAGTGTTTTGCAAACACAAAAACACAACAATCTGGCTCTTATCATATCTGCCTGTCTTTTTTACCCCCATGCTGCTTTCCCTCTAGATCTTGCATGTTTTTGTTTATGTTGTTCCCTATTATGAACTAAATGTTTATGTCCAGACAAAATTCCTATGAAACTCTAATGCCCAAGGTGCTGGTATTTGGAAATGGCACCTGTGGAAAATAGGCCATGAAGGGTGTGGTACTGGTCTGATGAGATTAGTTCCTTTACAGGAAGAGACACCAAAGAGCTTGCTCACTTTAATGTTTTCTCTCGGTCTCTGCCAGGTGAGGACCCAGACAGAAGGCAGTCATCTGTAATCCAGGAAGAGAGCCCTCACTAGGAAATCAACCATGCCGGAACCCTAATCTTGGACTTTCAGCCTTTAGAACCCTTAAAATATTTCTGTAAGACACTTTATTTATGGTAGTTTGTTATGGCAGAACAAGCTAATATACTCGCTCTGTCTAAAACATTCATCCTCTCATTCCTGGTGTCCTTTTCCCTCAACCTTCATCACCAGCCCTACCCTCTTTAATTGGTTAATTGTTCCCATCCTTGAAAAGCTTAGGCATACCTAGAAAAAATTACTCATCTTCCACAATGAGTTCAATGCCCGTATCCTGTGCTCCCATAACAGTATGAGCATGTATCTATTACCTCACCAGAAACACTTAGAACAGAAACCGTGGCTTATTTTCCTTCTCATCCCTCAATTCTAAAGCACAGGGTCTTGCATATAGTGTAAGACAATTAATATTAATAATTTGTTTAAAATTAAATGCTTTATCATGCTGTTCATTGATTAGTCTCATTATCTATAGTGTATGCAAATTTCTTCCCTAACAAATCACACATTTGAAGTCCTCAGGTCAAATGAGAATCACTCAATAAAAATCAGCTGGGCTTTAGGTATAGCCACTATGTCACTGGACACTAATGTGTTATAGCCGTTATCTATCAAGAAGAATTAGGTATTTTAAAACATTCTTTAAAACCACTTTGATTGGCCTTTGATTTTGTAGACAGAATGGATAGGATTTTAACTACATGAATTCACATGGTATAAAAGAATTATAACTGATACATTCCTCCTTTTCACCTATGTCACTGAAAAATTTAAAGTTAAATTTATGGCTCAATTATTACAGCTGTATGGGGCTTTATGGCTCACATATTTATTGTCTCACTCTGGATTTGATTCATTATAAATCATATTCTCCTGGGTTTCTATTGTTATTTGTTAATTTTGTCTGATAAAGGGCAGATGGCCTTAACGTTCTCATCTAACGCATCCAACTTCTATACATGTGAATAACACACTGGAAAATATTTAGTTTCTCACCTGATTGGCTTGGCTTTGCAAGTAGACTCTTCTGGCATTCAAATCTTCAAAGGGAGAAGGTCTTGGGCTTCTATAAGGCTCACTGGTAACAACTGTCTCTTGCTGGAAAAGATGATCTTTCACTAGAGAACTGGGAGTATCCTCTTCAGTTGCCTAATGGGAACAATCCCCAGCTCATTAGTTACCACGATATAAAAACCAACAATAAAAAATTAGATACTTTCACTCTTAACAAGTATTCAGCAGATCAATAAAAATGTACCATTACCATCACTATGAATAGCAATTCCCAAAACTCAAATGTACATGATTAGGGAGCCACATAAAAAAAATAAATAAATAAAAAATCAAACTTCATGAACAAACTAGGCTTTCTTACAGAAAACAACTTAGGAAGAATTTGAAGACTAATCATGCCATGTGAGAGAGATTATCTAGGTACAATGACGCTTTCAGTTATAATTAAAAAAGATCTTGTACATAGAAAATGAAGAAAATACAAATCAACAAGCGGTCTTTTGAAAGTAAAAGAAAGGTATGTATACAAGAACTGTGCTGTACTTTGTAACACAGGGAATCAAAAGAAGAAAGATGGCAGTCATGACCTTGTTGAGTAGCGAATGAATTAAGTAGCCTGAACTTGCTGATTATTTTAAAAGATTAAAATCACGTAAGACTTAAGAGGTAGGGAATGTCCTCAATCAAAAACATGCTTCTAAAATTTTACAAACACTAGTTCCTGTGAAATAAGTGAAACTTACACTACAAAACAAAAATTCCTAAAAGAGTTTTAATTGTTACTTTTTTAAAAAAAGAAATGAGATGACTATTTGCTGTAACTTTTCCCATTACAAATATTTGGGAAGAAACAGTGATAGCCAATTAAAAATGACAAAAATACTTTCATTGGCTAATTTTAAAATAATTTAGAATTAGGGGCTAAAGATCTTAAAGGTACAAACTTTTATAAGCTTTTTTAAAAATTAAAAAACATTTAAAAATTTTGGTATTACTTCTAAAATTAAACCATAAAATTTATTAAATGGCTAAGATATTTTAAATTTACAAATGCAAAGTTCTAATCTTTCTTCTGGAACAAAGTAACCTTGTGATATATAATTTCTTTGGAACCCAAGTGCCTCAATTATCAAATAATTGTAATTGCTATACTGTTTCATGACATGGATTGGCACAGGACTTAGTAAGAGGATAATACATGTGGAAATGTCCTGAAAATTAAGAGCTGTTATTTTATCAGGGAATACAAAATTAAACTTAAAAATATATAAGAATCTGTTATTTAAAACTAAATATGTTGAATGCAGTTACTTGCTATTTAGCTAATTTTCATAACAGTTGCCCAAATGTGTTGCAACAATTAATGCAAAATTACTGGAAAGGAGTTGGCTAAATATTGGTATCCATCAAACATTTTTTCAAAATGCATGATTAAAATTTGAAATAGTAAAAGCACATTTATTTGTTCCAGAGAATTCTTAAAATAAATAACTCAAGTGATTGTCCAAAATTAAGCAAACGGAATAGCAGAAAACACTCAGGGGAGAAAAGGTTTAGGAGTGTCCAACTTTTTGTCATCTCTGTGCCACACTGGAAGAAGAGCTGTCTTGGGCCACACATTAAATACAATGTAACATGTAATCACAAAAAAATCTCATAATGTTTCAAGTAAATTTATGATTTTGTGTTGGGCTGCATTCACAGCCATCTTGAGGCTCATGCAGCCAGCAGTCTGCAAATCAGACACCCCTGGGAGAAACAGCTTAGACTGAAACCTTATCCAATTAGGGTATAAAATTTAAGCAATTCACCTCTTTGAATCACAATTTAAAAAAAAAAAGATTTTATTTATTTATTTTTAGAGAGAGGGGAAGGCAGTGAGAAAGGGAGACAGACATTAATGTGTGGTGGTCTCTTGAGTGCCCCATACTGGGGACCTGGCCCACAATCTTTGCATGTGCCCTGACTGGAAATCAAACCAGTGACCCTTTGGTTCACAGGCCGGTGCTTAATCCACTGAGCCACATCAGCCAGGGCTGAATCACAATTTTTTATTTTAAGTTGGGTATACACTTTGTACTAAAAATCTCAGGGTTAGTTAAGGTACTCAGGAGGGCCCTGGCAGGGTGACTCAGTTAGAGCATCATCCTGGAAACCAAAAGGTTGAGGGCTCAATCCCTGGTCAGGGAGTGTGTAGCAGGCAACTGATGGATGATTCTCTCTCACATCAATGTTTCTTTCTCTCTGTCCTCCTCTAAAAACAAATAAACATATCCTCAGGTGACAGTTAAAAAAAAAAAGATATCCAAGCGATTAAAAACTACAAAAAAAAAGCATGAATTGCCATTCTTGTAATCAGTAATAATTATAAAGTAACTATGCTTTAAATGGTGACAACTATTTGGATCAGGTCGTTTTTACTGAATTCTAATCTAATTGAAGAGTCAATTAAGAATTGTAAACTTAAAATAAAGCTTACTTTAAAATCTGTATCTAAACAAACGTAAAACATATATAATTTAGTTTTACCGTACTGAGTTGGATTAACTCTACTTATACCCCATATATTAAACTGTAGTACATTTCATTTTGACTAAGACTAAACACATTTTTTAAAAGAGAAATATCCCAAGTGTTTCCTGTTTTGTTATTAAACAAAAAAAAAATGAGTATAAAAAGCAGTTTAAAATTTTTCACCAAAATAGCTAAAATTAACCTATTAACTAACTCAAAATATTAATCACACAGTGAATTCAACTATACACCTAAATGGGTCTCAGCTTATAAAATAATGAAAACATCTTTCAGGTATCTGACATAATGAAAACAAAATCCAAAAACCCTCACTGTTTGAAAATGCAGAGCTACAATTGATAAGGCACATGCTATGCATGAATTGTGAGAAACAAATTAACATTTTTCAAGAATCCTAAACTGGAAAAGAGTATTTTTCTACTAGTTAATTATCTCTCTTTCAGAAAGTTATAAATTTAGATGTATGTTAACAAAGTTAAAAAAAAGTGGTGATAAGAAAAATGGCCATTCTCATCCATTGCTAATTCTATATACAGGAGTAAAATCTGCAATAACCATTTCTGAAAAACTGTTTTAATAAAATGTATCAAAAACTTAAAACATTCACACATTTTGACCACTTCTTGAATCTAGTGTACGGAAAAAAAAATGCACAACATGAAAAAAGATTAAGGAATAATATATTTTTCTCAGAATTATTTTTAAGGAAGTTTATAGCTTTAATCAACATCTTGATTATAGAACTATTTCATTTTTCAAACCACAGTGCTTTAATGTACTAGTAACAAACTAATTTAAGGAGCCACTGGGGCTTATGAAATAAATATTTGCCAAGAATCTGTGTTTCTAGACTAGGGGTGAATTAAGTTAATACTTTGTGAGAAGAAACTGAATCACCTCATCATCAACAAATAGTCCTTTTCTTTTACACAGTAACTCAAAATTTGATAACTTATTTCTCTTTACTCGTTCAAAATTAGGCGGGAAAAGAACTAAGCTGGCTGGTCACACCCAGGGCACAATAATTTGGCAAACTGCAGTCACTTTGGCTCATGGGAAGTGTGATAATTTGCAGAAAAGTTGCTTGACTCTAGTACTCCACTCCTTCACATCTGTAGAGGAATTCAATACAACCACTTTTCTTTATCAACTTCAAGCGGTATACAGGCAAAGAGATCACAAACTGCTAGAAGGCCCTAACAGTCCAGGGGAAAGCTATATTCCTCCTATAGGGGTGAATTAAGTAATATTTCCTTGGCCTTCTATGGAAATAGTCACTTATCTTCTCCTGAGGATAACTCGCTGAAGTTTCCTGTCTTCTTTCCTGGCAAGACCCAGTCAGCTGTGTTAAAGGGACACCAGGAAGTGGCCATAGGGCTCATAAGTTTTTGTTTGCCAGTTCTGTCCTCAGTACTAGGCACTTTCTTGGGATATCCTTCTTTGCATGAGAGCATGATGAGCCACTGACAAAGGACTGTTCCTTATCATTACGAAGGAATCTGTTCCTTATCACTTTGAAGGAATCAGCAGTTCTTGAAAGAGCCATTGCCTTTGGTGCCTTAGCTTATTATGTTTCCTCTTTTCTCAAAGGACAGAGCCACATATGTATGCAGGGAATCTATACACTTCTCAGATTCAGGTTTTTGTTCCACAGGCATACCATTTTTATCTTTTGTTTCTTTCTCCAGCAGCCATTTACAAACAGCTTCCCTCTCATAATTTTCATCACATACACACTCTGCAAAGCTTGTACAGGGCTCATTGGCTTTACAGACAGACCTCCTCTACGTTATATTGGGTCCTGATGGTTCTGGACGAGCCAATCCTCAATTATCATGCTGGGAGCGCGTAAGGGTTTCTTAGCCACCATGTGGTCATTCAAGCAGTTCAGATCGCCTAGGTTTTCAATCTCCACACCTTAAGGCTGGTTGTCCCAACAACTGGTATAGGAATTGGGCTTAGCAATCCAATCATTCACTCTATACGATACTAGAACACCTGGAACAAGAGGTTAAAGTTCTCACTGGTTTCACAGCTGCCATTCCCAGGCTTTTCCAGCTTTTGGGATTCCTGGGGAGTTACCAGCCAATCAGAACGGTCCATCTGACTGTGATCAAGAAGCTCTAGATTTTTAACCTTTTCGGTATCTATGGAGTAAGAACTGGTGGTAGAATGGCTGTTACCCTTTTGGTAACTTGGTTTTTCAGAAACTTCTTGTTGCTGCCTCTTGTGGAATCAGTTCTCCAAGCCCTTTAAAGGCTCCCCCAGACATTATTAAAGAAATTGCAGGCTCTGGCAGAAGTCTATTTTCCAAAGTCTGACTATTCTCCAAGGTCTGATTTTGGGTGAGCCAGTCCTGGAGACTGGGGCTGGGTGTGTAAGAAGCCTGATGACTATTGGCAGATTTGCTTCCAAGAAGCCATTCACTAAGAGGGACAGCTGTGGTACCAAATGTTGAGTTCTGCTCCATGAAGGGTCTAATATTTGATGAACTAGTATGAGACATCAAGTGCTGAGGAATGTGGATGGTCTTGAGGGACCCAAACATAGTAATGGTCTGGTGCACAGCAGTTGTGTCTACTTCACAGAGTAGGACAGTTGAATCTTCAGGTTTGTGAGACAAACTGCCCAGTGTCTCCAGGCACACGGAGACTTGATTGGCTAGATCTTTGTTTTAGGTGCACTCCAGTTGAAGAATAAGATAACTGAACTGGCCCGGTAACTGGCAGAGCAGTTGGACCTGCTGCTGAAGTGTCTCCTCTTCAAGCTGATAGATGAGATCTGCCTGTTCATACAACTACACCTCATGGCTTCGAAGGCATTCTAAGTGGTGGGCTTTCTGCAGCTGTGAAATGGACTTCAATCTCTTGCAAGTTATCTTAATTTACCACTCAGTCTGGAGAACTCCGCCCACAGCAAGCTCCAAATCCCTCTGTGCATCACAAACATCAAAGGGGTTCCCTCTTATTGGACCCATTCTGGTCATTCTGCTCACTGTTCCAGTTACAAGTAAATTCCAGATAATCCAAGGGGACCTTTGGTGGAAAGACACCGCCTGACACATACCAAAAGCCAAACAGCTTCTCAGAATTATATTTGATAGTTAAAGAAATAACCTTGATGCCCCCAAATAAGACTTAGTTAAATAAATTGTTAGTCTTATGAATAGTATCTACTATGTGGGGAAATGTTTAGTGTTAAACAGTATATAAAATTTTATTTCATCATAAGCATAAAAATATAAAAGATTGATTTTTCTACTTAGAGTCCTTCTAAGGTTCCCAATCATAAAGCTGTAGTAGGAGACCTCGCACATACTGGCAATAAAAGACAATTAGTATTGCCTGAAGAACACTTTCAAAAAATACATGAAAGGCCCAGAGACACAAAATCTCTCCTTCTGGAAACACTGATGTAAAAGGTGTAAGTCCAATTTTATTTCATAGGGGCAAAAATAGACAATAAATATAAAAAAAGATGTTCAATTTCATTCTGTTAAAGACAAAAATATCATGCCAATTTTTATAAGACTAGAAAGATGGAACAGATAAATAATAATATGCAATGTTGGCAAGAGTATGGAGGAACAGGAATGCTTTTGCACTGTTGGTGGGAATGCAGTTCTACTTTGAGAGGGTGAATATAGAGCTACATGTACAAATAATAACAGTAGCACTATTTTTAACAAAAAAGAAAAAAGGGAAATGTCCTATGGCTATTATGAGCAGGGGATTGGTTTAAAATCTATTTTATGAATATATGACAATTCTATGCACTCATAAGATAAATGAAGAAAAGTTAGGTAGAGAACTGTCAGTATGACATGATCCTGTCTAATTGATGGGACAGGTGAATAAATATTTGTCACACAACTTAAGAAATCTTGAGAATATAACCAATACAACAAATAACTCCTATGTGTTTCTCCATATTAGTAACCCCCCTCTACAAACAGGTAAACATCATCTTGAAGTTTTCTGTTTTTCATTTCTGAATTCTTCATTACAGTTTTACCACACAAGTATTCTCCCCACACAATATTTAGTTATAAATGCTTTTAAATTTTATTTGACTGACAGACACCATGCTATTCGGGGCCTTATGAGACTTACCTTTTTTGCTCAACTTTTTTTGCTGAAACTCATCCATGCTGACATGTGGAGCAATAGCTCATTCATTTTCACTTCTTTTTAGCAATAACAACTAAAATATATCAAGCATTTTCTATGTATCAAGACATTTTACCAGGCAGTTTACAAAGGGTTAACTCATTTAATCCCACCACCCTTGGAGGTATATAGGATATTATTATTACATCTCTGTTCTGTCTGTAGAAACTAAAGTTCAGAGATTAAGTAATTTGCCTAAATTACTTTTCTGCTATTTCAAACAATGCTGCTAAGAACATTCTTGTACAGGCCTCATAGTAGATAGCTACCAGTGTTAACATACCAAAAAGTGGAAATGATGGATTACAGAATATACACTATATTCCAGTTTACATAATAAAAATTATTTTCCCAGGTGATACTTCACATATCCATAAGCAATATTCCATATTTTCACGAAGACTAGAAGTTTTCACAACTTTCACTCTTATATATCTATGTGCTATTTTAATTTCTAAGATAATGAATCAGTCTCGATTTTTACTGAACAAGAAATTTTGAGAATGAACCAAAGAAAAATGATGACTGTTCAAACAAATGAATGCATAGTTTTACTTTTTACCATGGCTCCTACTACTGTTTCATCTTCATCTCTTTTTGTTCCAGAAATACCCATGTACTTGTTTCTCTCTAGTATCATCTGACATTTTACACTTCTGATCCTTGATGTCATTTCCTCTGCCCACAATGACTATCTTCAATTTTCTACCAGCAAAATTCCTTTATAATCTCAGACATAAACTCCTCAAAGTCTTTGTTGCTCCACTCCCAAATTAATCACTCTTTCCTCTGAACTTCCTGAAAAATACCTGTATCTGTCACCTTATATTCTAAGGATTCTCTTATTTATATTTCTCCTATAAAGCAGTACTGGCTCTGTGTTTTATCCTTAGAGCTTAAACTGTGCCTGGCACAGAGTGAATACCCTATAAACAATGTGTGATGTGCAAAAATGCACAAATTAGATCACATTCACATAGACCCTTGAGAACAAATCTGGTATAATAGGAAAAAAAATAGGAAAAAACTCAACAAAAAACCTTCATGCACAGAAGAATTAATTTCAGTAATTGTTAAAAGTTCAAATTACACAAAAATAATACTTCCTGGTTGAACGTGAACTTCTGGTCAAGATGGAAACATAGACATGCTTTGTAACCTCAAAACAAAAAACACCCAGAATCACCAGAAATTCAAACTGTATAGAAGTTTGACAACCAAGGATTTAAAGAAGCCATATTCATCCAGACAAGTAAAAGGGGCAGGAATGATGGGGAGCTGGGACAGAGGACACGATGTGGTGGTGGCAGCAGCCAGCAGAACAGGTGGTCCCACACTCATGTCTGGTGGATAAAACTCTGGAGAAACACCTGGGGAGGGACAGATCCCAGTCCCAGGCCACACCATGCAGCCCAGGGTTCCAGTACCAGAAAAATAAAGCCTCCTAACTTCTGGCTGTAAAAACCAGTGGGGGTTGGGGCAGTGGAAGAAACTGCCAGTCTCTCAGGAGAGTCCATTTAAAGGGCCTGCACAGTCCTACAATGTAGGCAAACCCAATCACTCTGGGAACCACCATCAGGGCAACAGCTAGATGTGCACCAATTGCATACAGGATGTGGGTGAAGTGACAGGAAATGGGGAAAGTATTGAGTAAGCCTCGAGCAGCCAGGCAGTGGCACTGTGCCCTTTCCAACCTTTCCCCTACATATAGAACAACAAAGCTGTGAAGCAGGTCACTGGCCCTGGTGATTACACCTAAGGCTCCGCCCCACACAACATAACAGGTGCGCCAAAGACAGGGAGTCAAAGGAGCTCTACTTAATACACAGAAACAAACAAAGGGGGGCTGCCAAATTGAGGAGATAAAGAAATATGGCTCAAATGAAAGAACAGAATAAGACCCCAGAAAAAGAACTAAACAAAATGGAGATAGCAAGCCTATCATATGCACAGTTCAAAACACTGGTGATAAGAATGCTCAAAGAACTCACTGAATATGGCAAAATATAAAGGATGAAAGCCAGGGTTCAAATCAACGATTTGGAACATAAGGAAGAAATCAACAGTCAACCAGAACATTATGATGAAACAAGAATTCAAAGAAATGAGGAGAGAATAGGAAAACTCTGGGACATCTCCAAAAGCACCAACATTGGAATCACAGGGATGCCAGAAGGAAAAGAGGAAAAGCAAAAAAATCAAAAACTTACTTGAAAAGAATGAAAGAAAATCTCCCTAATTTGGTGAAGGAAATAGACATACAAGTCCAGGAAGCACAGAGAGTCTCAAACAAGTTGTACCCAAAAAGGCCCACACCAAGACACATCATAATCCAAATGTCAAAGGTGAAAGATAAAGAGAATCTTAAAAGCAGAAAGAGAAAAGCAGAGTTACCAACAAAGGAGTTTCCATAAAAATGTCAGCTAATTTCTCAAATGAAACTTTGCAGTCTAGAAGGGAATGGCAAGAAGTATTCAGAGATGAAAAGCAAGGACCTACAACCAAGATTACTCTATCCAGCAAAGCTATAATTTAGAATGGAAGGGCAGATAAAGTGCTTCCCAGACAAGAAAAAGCTAAAGGAGTTCATCATCACCAAACCTTTATTATATGAATGTTAAAGGGATTTATCTAAGAAAAGATCAAAACTATAAACAGTAAAATAACAACAAATTCACAAGTATCATAAATTGAATCTAAAAAAGAAAAACAAACTAAGCAAACAACCAGAATGGGAACAAAATGATAGATATGGAGATCATTTGAAGGGTTATCAGCTGAGAAGGAGAAGGGAAAAATGGTGGAAAAGAGACAGAGATTAGGAAGCATAACTGATAGGTACAAAACAGGGTGAAGAATAGTATAGGGAATGGAGAAGCCAAAGAACTTATATGCACAACCCATGGGCATGAACTAAGGGTGGGCAATCCTGGAGGGAAGGGTTGTACCAAGAGGAGCTGTGGTAAAGGAGGAAAACTGGGACAACTATAATAGCATAACGAATAAAGTATACTTAAAATATTCCCATAATCCAACTCCCTTGAAATAACACCTATTAATATCTGATACATCTTTCTAGACTTCTTAATGCAGGCATATATGGTTACTCCCTATGTATAATTTGATTTCATTTATATTTTAGAGCTACATAGTGCCTTTTTTTACTTCTTTATTTATAGTGGACCTCTCCCTATGTCACTATGTAAAGATGTACATGTGATTTGAAATGGCTGCAAAGAAGTTCAGTATTTTTATGTCATGTATTCTGTAGGCAATAGTCTACATGTGGGCATTAGATAGTTTCCAACATTTTGTTACGTACATAGCAATGCACAACTCCTTTAAATACATGTTGGTGCACTGGTAATATTATTTCTTTAGGATTAATTTCCATACATAAAATTACAGAATAAAGGATATGCATGTATTCCAATTATATTACAAAGCCACCCCCTGGCAAGCTTATGTATCATTTGAAAATCCATCAGTAGTATAGCATAAAGGGACCATTTTTCCACATCTCTTCCCATACTAGGTGTTATCACCAATCATTGCCAGTCTAATTAAGAAAAACATTTTTATTTTTATTTTCTCAAAAGATTACCTCTGCACCATTTCCATAAGTAAAATTAATAATAACTGAAACATCTTCTTAATTTGGATATGAATGAGTAAAAATTGTTCAGGCTTAGTCAAGTTTGAATGGTTTTTACTGGATTTTAACCCTTTAAAAACTACTATAGGAACATGGACATATCAAAGTTAGGTGATGGGAAATGCCGAGTCTTACTCAAGAGCAGAGAATTTAATATATAACATGCATAAAGACTGCACATATATTTGCATGATGTTCAGCTTTTAAAAAATTGTATATCACGGTTATATATACTCACATTCAATGTTTTCTGTAATGTGGTAGCATAAGCTCATATTATCCATAAAGTAACCCATGCCAATTTTAACATACAGCAGAAATCTGTTTCACTCTCAGAGGCTGTTATAATAATTATTATCCCATGGTTGCTAGGAGATTGTTTAGCCTTTTTTTCTTTTTGCAAGACTACTATAGCAATTTTGTGTGTAGAGGCAAAAGGATACTGGGTAAAGCAATAAAATAATTCAGACTGTAGCTCTCTGCCAGAATGTGAGGCTAGATGACAGCTGTGGAGAAAAGAAAAAGACTTTGCTTGTCTCCTCCCTTTGTCCCTTTTTCCTGTATTAATTCTGAAGCACAGAAAAACTTGTGTTGTTCTGCAAACCTTTTTGAATGAATGCTTCCCAATAAATAATCAATCTAGTGTGAAAAAGTGATATCAGAGTCTACTTTTTGTTCAAAAAATTCATTCTTGTAGTTGCATTATCACAAATCAAGGTTTCAAAATGTGTGGATGCATTATATCCAACAATAGTTGTTTTTAATAATTATACTATTAGTTTATTGTAGCATGACTGAAGAATTTTAAAATGTTCTTCAATAAAGAAATGTTATATTTTAGCACTGTGTATGTTGAAAATGCTACCAAAGTTATTTCTGGCATTTAAAATTATATACTCAAATTATGCAAACTTAGCACAGAGAAGAAAGAAAAATGACTAACAATTCCATAAACAATCCAATACCAATTCATTTTAGATTTGACCTGACTGTCTCCTATTAGTTCATTAGATTTCTTTAGTTACTTTTGATTAGTTTAAGATAATTACCCCAGAGTTTTTAATTTCACATTTGTCTATGAGCTTTGTCTGAAAACATTAATAACATACATAGTATTTTGTTTAAGTAATCAGAATACAATAACCAGTGATGAAATAATATAAAAGGAATAGGAGAAATGTAACAAGATATAATGCCCAGCAAAAATAAATAAATAAATAAAACAAGTCTTCTACACCAAGATTAAGCAACAGAAAAACTGAACTACCTTACTAATGAAACTAGTTTGACTTAAAAGCAGTATTTGATTTTCAGGTTGTTTATTGTCTGTAAATCTAAACTAATAGGTAGTAGTTACATAGTTCCTGATAGCTATATAAATTTTTATTCAATCCTTTAACTCGCAAATCTATTTCTAAAATTTTATCCTAAGGTCCCATTCTGAAATACCAATAAAAATTAATGTAAAAAGCTATGGAAAATAAGTGGTGAATGAAATGTGATTGATTAAATAATCTCTAGTTCTATTACACAATACAATGACTAAATTCAAAGACTGTGAAGTCAGACTATGTATGAGTTCAAATTTTATGACTTATGCTATTAAAATTCAACCACCACCACCACCACCACCACCACCACCATTACCAATACAAACAAAAATCCTAACGAAACACAATAAAAATGGAAGAAATTGATCCTGATGGTGCTCTTAAAGAGAAGTATGTATTTAAATAAAACATGCAAGAATTAAAAAAAAAAACCTAGGCTAGAGTATCTAAAATATTAATAGCAGTTATCTCTAGTTGTGAAGAAACAATTCCTGATTTCTTTATAATTGTCTAACTATCCAGATACTCTACATGATGTACTAGTCTAAGAATCAAGGAAAAAATTAAATAATGACAAAACATTTGCAAAAAGGTTATATATTTTTTTCTCCCTTATTAATAACAAATAAAACTCTAAAATATACTAAGATTTGGAGAACTTAACTATAGGATAGTACTTAATGTAGAATGGTAGTAAGTCACTGAAATATAAAACGCATTTTGCTAGCTAAATAAAACCTATCTCCATTAACTTAGTTTTCAGATATAGAGCATCATTAAAATATTACCACCTTTGAAAAATAGCACACAAACAATTTATATCCTCCTATCCCAGAGCAAAATTACTTTAAACCAGCAATTTTCAACCAGTGTGCCGCAGCAATTTTTTAAACATGCAATACCTGACTAGTTAGTCAGGGGCACTGAAATCTTTCCCTTAGACTGTCAAATTAAAAAAATGACAATGGACAATACATTAACTGTCCAGTGGGTATGAATCAAAATTATATGTTTTTTAGGTCAGATTGGCAAAATATGTATTTTCTGGTGTGCCACAGAATTGTAGTAATTAGTTTACATGTGCCATGAGATGAAAAGATTAAAAGTCATTGCTGTAAACAATAAATATAAATCACAAGACTTTTTTTTTTTGGCTCAGAAATGACATTGCCCCATATAAAAAAGGATAAATTAGTCAAGCACTTCTCATCCAAAAGAAAAGATACAAAAACTTTTCACTTCAGATCAATTAGGTGTCATCTTTCTGCTGTCCAAAAGCATGAAACCTGAGATCTTTTCCTCTTTCAACCTCAAGTTTGTCATGAGGTGAACTTTATGGGTTTTGCTGCCAATCTATCATATCTGAACAATTAGAGCTATTGTAACGGAAAATTCCAGTTAAAGAGACAGTATAAAACTAACTTTAAAACAAATATAAGCAAGCATTAAAAAACAAAGTAAAAAACCCTTAACTGGCTCATTAAATTAGTCAAAGAAAGAAACTAAATGAAAACAACATTCCTACCTCATTACTGCTTAGGTTTAAAAAAATCCTAATTTTGAAGTTTTTTCTCCAATAAACCTTTCTTAAGTAACAGCCATGAACATGATCAATGCTGTACTAAACATCAGGGATAAAAGATGGGCAAGATAAAATTCTAAATCCAAAAAACAGTGTGTTATGAAACTCTTCAAAGGCAGATATGAAATAGGAAGGTAAATGTCTTCCGTTGATTTATGATAATTGATAAGGATATTGGTTATACTGAAAGCAGAAAGTTGTCCTCCAGCAAATAATCAATGTCTGGCATAGCTATTGAAACAGGTACTCAAATACTTGCTAAGTGAATTAATAAATACTCAAAATGGATAGAATCTCCAATCTGATGTTTAATGCCTTAATATTTATGATCTAAATATAACATAATCATCACCTCCTTTGGGCTTAAAAAATTAGATAATGGGTTACTCTCTTAAAACTATTTTAGTTGCCTTTGAAAATAATCACCAAAAGTAATAAACCTGGCATAACCGCTTCCATAAATCAGTCAACCTGTACTCAAAATAACTTCAAAATATTTATTCCAAACCCACAGGTGAGTTATGAAATAAGATTTACTTTATCCTAATACAGTAAAGAAATTATAATACTTTATACCTCTAATATATTATTCCAAAATAAGAATGACATGCAAAAACTGCCATATCATGAAATAATATGGTAACTTTATAAGTTTTTTTTTTGGTAGTTTAATTCTGGATGTTGATTCTTATTTTTTTATTTCTCACCTGAGGACATTTTTTTTTTAATTGCTTTTAGAGAGGAAGGGAGAGAAAAAGATCAGTAAGAGAAGCACCGACTGGTTTCCTCCCGTATGTGTGCCGAGACCAGAGACTGGACCTGCAATATAAATTTGTGCACTGACCGGAATCAAACGTGCAACCTTTCGGTTAACAATGCTCCAAACAACTGAGCCACACTGGCAAGAACTGGACACTGATGCTTTTGAAAAATTTTCAAATAGGTTGCCCAGAAAAATTTACCTAACATATTTGCTAGCCTCTTAGTATCTCTCCCCGCCTTTTTTTGGTATGTGTGTTACGTGTATTTAGTTGGCTCCCAACTCCTGGCAACCTTATGAATGAGCAATGTCCACATTTCTTGGTCCACCTTTTAAAGCTGAATTTTAAACAAATTTACTTTCATCATAGGAGGCAATTCAGAACATGTTTCCCCATTTCTAGTCCCATATTTTGATTGATACCAGAACAAAACGGAACCTTGGATAAGCTTAACTAAAAAACAAACAAACAAACAAACAAACAAAACAAAACTAATAGAAATTAAACTTGAAAACATATTTAGAAAAACAGAAAATGTTATTTAAATAAAAAAAACAGATTACAGTATGGTAATACAATAATACATGTATGCACACATTTATGTGTACAGGAAAAATCCCAAAGGCTGTATCTAAAAATATGAATGGTGGTTATCATGGATCTCAATTTATTTTTTACTTTAAACTATTGTATTTCTCAAATAAAATGAAAATATTTCCATATTCTGACTGCAAATGTACATAAAATATTTGTCCATGTCTTTAGGTCACAACTATTTTTACAACATAAATAATTGATCATTAATACAACATATTTATACAAATTTGGGTTCTTTTAGTGTCATTCTAAAAATATTGTTATTGCAGCAAACTTAAAAAATGCAGAGATGTACTAATAAAAAAGGTGTAGCTCAGAGTCCCGAAATCCAAAAGTAACTAATAATATTAACATTTTAGCTGAATAATGATAACACCATATACTTTTTGTCTGTTGTTATTGCTTAACATATTGCAAGTTGATAAATTATAAAATTTTAATAGTTGTATAACAAAATATACCTAAATTCAACCATTCCCATTCTTCTATTTAGCTAGTTTATTTTTATATTTTATACACACACCCTAAAAAATCTGCATATAAAATTTTTTTGTGCATCTCTATTTCCTTAGTATAGATTTCTGGAAATTGATGCACTGGATTAACAGGCATGAATGTTTCTAATTTAAAGGCTTTTTAAAACAAATTACCAAACTGCATTCTAGAAAGAATCTATCAATCTACATTTTCTCCAACAGGGCAACAATCTCTCAATCTCAACGGACAGACACAGTATGGGGTAACATCAGTTTTTAAACCTTTGGTCACTTGGTAACTAAATTATGTCAACTGACACTTATTGCTGATTACCAGTGAGATAAAACAGAAGGATGTCCGTATGCTTATTAAAAATCTGCAATTCCTTTTCTGTAAATTTTTTAGAGAAGTACCTTGCCTAAGGGGTGAGATATACGTGATAGTTAATTTTATGTGTCAACTTGTCTAATCTGTGATGCCAAGGTATTTGGTCAAACATCAGCCTCAACACTGTTGTGAACATAATTTTCAATGTGCCTAACATTTAACCAGTAGAATCGGAGTCAAGATTACCTTCCATAAAGTTGGTGGATCTCATTATAAAAACACTTAAAGACAAGAAGAAAGTCTGCCTCGAGACTGCCTTCTGACTCATGACCAAAACATCAACTAGTACCAGAACTTCCAGCATGCCTGCCTACACTGCTGATTTTGGACTTGACAATCACAAGCCAATTCCTTCAAACCAAAACAAATATACATATCCACATGAAAACAACTTTCTCTATATATGTACATAAATACATATATTGGTTCTGCTTCTTTATATTTCCTGACAAATATAATGTCTTAGAAATTTTCTTTAAAATTTACGAGTCATTTATTTATTAAGCCTCATCATTTCCTCTATATCTTTTATGTTTAAAAAATTTCTTTCAAGCCAACTACTTACTTGTAAGTCATCTTCTGCTCCTTCAGTTTCATTTTTTAATCCTGGGCATCCTAAGAAAACAGGTAAAAGTTTAATTAAACATAGAATTTTTGCCTTAGATTTTAGTGTTATTGACTCATTGATTATATGATTACAATACTACAGGAGACTAATCAGAGACCATTCTGGGCTGTCTGGCAACCAGTCAGATGTTGGCCACTCATACTTGCCCCATTATTAGAAGAATAAAGAATAAAGAGATGTTTTCCTCTTGTGCAGGTCAATTACCAGTTACTTACTAAAAAGATGTTTTATTATTTGTGTGTGTGTATGTATGTGTCTGAGAAAGTGTACTATTTCTAGCAAGCCCTGCTACTGATTTCTTTGAAATACTTAAACTGCTAGTTAGAGTATACACATCACACTCCCCTGGCATTTAGGTGATGCCCATGCATGATTTCTTCAATTTTTTAAAATACTCTGACCCAGGAAACAGTATTTAGTACCTAGAAGTAAGATTTTAGTTGCTATAGTAAGAAAAATAAACAAAAGAGCCTTACTCTACTACTGATAGTCAATGGCCAATTGTACTGACCTTTGTGCATCAATATCTCTGTATGCATTTTCATTATGTTCAAGAGTGCCTTTAGTTCCAACAAATTAATAAAAACGGGATTTGTCCCAGCAATAAATTCTGAGTTTATGTTACCCTTGAGAGATATAGCTAGCATGGAGATGAGCCCTTTGAAAAGCATTGCATAGATTCTCCTTACTGTCACAGAAGGCTAAGGTAGAGAAACTATCAGTTTATATGGTGACTGATAATAATGCTAACCACTATGATTAAAATAATTTTTAAAAATAATAAGACAAGTTGAATACCGCAGCCTATTCTACATGGCTAGGAGTTTGAATAATGATTTTCTCTTTAAAGTACTGGTTCTTTACCACTAGCTAAATAGCAAAATCAATTGGGAAACTTTAAAAAACATACTGATACTAGAGTATAGTACCAAACCACTAATGTCAGAAATCTCTGTGAGGTGAGGCATAGATAATGATGTATTTTTTATTTTTAAGTTTTTTGCAGTATTTAAGAACCACAACCTCTGCTAGAGAATCTGAGGATCCATATTCATTTGTTTTTCTAAAGTCATAATACAATCATTCAGCTAGCATAACAATCCCTCATCACATCTGAAATGTCTAGAACTTAAACAAAAAGTGTCAGCTCCTAGTTTGATTCATAGTTTGAATAAGTTTGAGTCATAGTTTGATTCAAGTGACCAGGAGTGGGAACTAGTTATTATATTTCTCAAAAACCTCCTAGTTAATTCATATATGCAGCCAACATTAAAGGGGCCCAAGATCACATATCACAACACTGACATAAAAAGAATTTATGGGTACTGATAATAAAAATAAATGACTGCTATCATTTCACAGAATTTTTTTGAACTGGAAGTAGATGATTATTTATCAAACTCTACTTTTTTAAAGTACCTAAATAGATTAGTCAACCACAGTTTCATGCACTATCGATACAAATCTATACTAAGTATTTCCATGTTCTTGTGTATGGTCTCATAATTAGTTCATTTCTTCTAATTCTCTGTATAGTATTATATTAAAAATATACAAATCAAAATGTTTCTAATATCTTGATTTGGATATTTTATATAGAAGTCATTGCTATTAATAGAGATAACATTCCTTCTTAATTAGAAAAACAAATCAAATTTTGACCTGTTTTAGAGGAAGAAATGGGTCTGAATGTAGTTTCTTTTTGTTTAATTATGCAGAAGCCAGTCTTATATGTAAATAATGCTCTTCCTCTCTTTACAACATGCAGACTTCAGAATTAATCATCTTAACAGATTAGAAAGATATTAGGAACGGATAGATGGGGTTGTGGTATCCGCCAATGCTCAACAATGAAATCAGGTAAAAAGAAAAGTGTTCTGCCACAAAATAAATGAAGTCTACTTATATGTTATCATTAGAAATTTTATTTTTATCATTACTAAAATAAGAATATGACTGATATAACATACAAACAAGGACTTTGAAAGTTGTACCTGACTGCTCCCCTCTTCTTTAAGCTCTTATCTGAAAACACCTAAATTACCTGAAGGCTGCTGCTGGGCTCTTCAAGGTAGTAAATGTAATTGGTATACATTGTGATGTAACAAATATAAAACAGACTAAGAAGTCCATTATTTTATCTTCACCTACAATGAACTTTCAAAGCCTGATCACATATCACAAAAGCTGACTTGCTTTTGTAACTCCACTATATATAATTGATGAACAAATTAAGAAAATAGTCAAGAAAAGTTACCTTGAGAAATGTCCTCTATAGCTCTTCGAATACCTCTATCAAAAGCCCTAGCATCAGCAGGACTTTGAAAGGTAAGGCCAAATTTCTTGTCATCAATCTTCCAGTGGTGAAATGTTGGAGTGACCTTATTGTAAATGAGGTCCTTTTTAAGCATACATTCCAAAACCACCTGCCAAAAGTTAAATGCCAAAAATTACTATACATGTATCAAATGCATCTAATGCATCTCTTAAATACAAACTGGAGAAAAGAGCTATTATATTTTAATAAGAGTATTTCAACCCTATATTAATACAGAGGTCTTGCTACTGAATCTATTTTACAAAGATGCTCAATGCAGAAATTAAGACGCAACTAAAGAGGATTCTGGAAGATGGCAAAGAACTGCTAGGAATCTGTCCTCCTACCTGGACAATAACTGCATTGGCAAAATCTGTCTGATGTAACTATGTTGTAAGTCTGGAGTCTACTGAAGGCTTGTAACTTCCAGGGGAAAGCATGGACAGTAAATTGTGGTTAATTTCTATCAATTTCTACTATTAGCACAATAGCAGCAACCCATCCAACTGACATGGCTGGGAGCTGGGCATGTGTTCCTAGAGCAGTGTACACAAAATGTGGGAGCCAGGGTGGGTAAAAAGGATCCTCTTCTCCAAATACCAGGTATCCAAGCTGCTCTGATCACTGCTGCTTCTGGACATAGAGGTAAAAAGAAAGAAGAGGGTAGCCACTGCTGTTGTATGTTCTCTCATTGTTGCAAGCCCTTCCCCATCAGAATGAAGTGACATCCAGGATACTTAAAGGGGCAGTGCCATTCTTTTAATCTGTCATTTTCCACTTTTTTCCATTTTGGAACCCAGACATTAAAGATTAAAATGTTCAACAACAACAACATATATGGAAAAAATTAGAAAGTGACTATCTATACTCAGGGAAAGGCTCAGAAAAGACATGAGAAGACATGTTTGTATCTTATTCTTATCCTCAACACAGAGACTGATGATGATCACGATGACGATGTAACAAAATCAGGAAGACCTGTGGAGTGGAGACAATCTGATTTCTGAAGTTACAACATTATTAGATTCAAACACGAGTGTTCAACAAAAAAAATCCCAAAGCATACAAAGTAACAGTAAAGTAAGACTGGCTAAAAAGAGGAAAAATCAACAGAAACTGTTACTGAAAAAGAACCACCCCCCCCAGCAGAATAGACAAAGGCTTTTTAAAAACTGTCTTAAAAAGTACAAATTGGCCGTTACAAAACAGTCACAGGGATGTAAAGTATAGCATAGAGAATATAGTCAATATTGCAATAAATATGTACGGCATCAGGTGTATAGTAGACTTATTGGGGGGTTCACTTTGTAAGTTATACAATACTGAATGTCAACTATAATTCAAAAAATTTTTAAAAACTGTCTTACAGGTGCTCAAAGAACTAAATGAAGATATGGAGAAAAATCAACAAAATAATGTATGCACAAAATAGAAATATCAATAAAAAAAGAAAAAACTTAAAAAGAAAACCAAAAGGAAACTCTGGAGCTGAAAAGTACAATTACTACAATGAAAAATTCACTACAGGAATTAAAAAATCAGATGAGCAGGAAGAAAAAGAAATCAGTGGACTTGAAAACAGAGTAACAGAAATTACTAGGTCTGAGTAACAGAAAAAAGAATGAAGAAAAGTCAGCAGAGCCTAAGGGACCCATGAAACACCATTAAGAGAAGCAACATACCCATTGAGGGAGAAAGGAACAGAGAGAATATTTATAGAAACTATGGTTGGAATTTTCCCAATTTTTAAAAATTTTATTGATTTTGGGGAGTCAGGGAGAGAAAAACATTGGTTTTGTTTTTCCACTTATTGATGCATTCATTGATTGCGTCTTGTATGTGCCCTGATTGTAGATCAAACCTGAAGCTTTGGTGTATGGGGACAATAATGCTCTATCAACTGAGCTACCTGGCCAGGGTGAAAACTATCCAAATTTGATAAAAGACATGAATATACACATGCAAGGAGCTCAACAAACTACAAATCAGATGAACCCAAAGGCATTCAGAGAGAATCCTAAAAGCAGAAGAGAAGGTAATCATTACAAACAAGAGATCCTAAATGAGGATATCCACTGACTTCTCTTCAGTGACTTTGGAGGCCAGAAGACCTTGGGCAGATTAATATCATCAAAGTTCTAAACAAAAAATACTGTCAACCAAGAATCCTATACCTGGGAAAACTGTCATTCAAAAGAGAAGGAAAAATTAAGACATGCCAAGATAAACAAAAGATGAGAGAGTTTGCTCCCACTAGATTTGCTCTGCAAAAAAATGGTCGAGTCATTCTTATGAGATGAGATGACAGTAGATAGTAGATAGTTTAAAGCTATATACAGAAATAAAAATTTCAATAAAGGTAAATGCACGTGCAACCATAACAACAGTATCATTGTAACAATGGTTTATAACTGCAATTTTTGTTTCTGTACAATTTAAGAGACTAATATATTTAAATAAAAGAAAAACAATTACTGAAGTAAAACCTAGTTATTATTAGTATAACTTTAGTTTGTAACTCCAAATATTGTTATTTATAAAATTTAAGAGACTAATATATTTAAAAGAGTTATTTCTTCCTGATTCTGGGCACACAATATATGAAGATATAATTTTGTGACATTAACAACTGAGAGGGGTGAGGATGAAGCTGTAAAGAAGTAGTTTTTGTATGTTATTAAAATTAAACTAGTATAAATTCAATTAGAGTGTTATAACTTTAAAATGTTACTGTAATATCTATAACTACAAAGAAAACAGCTAAAGAATATAAACAAAAGTAAATGAGAAAGGAATTTAAGCATTTCACTACAAACAACTGACTAAACACAAAAAAAGACAGGTATATAGGAAATGAGGAATTACAAAGCTATAAGGCATATAGAAAACAAATAGTTCAACAACAGAAGTCCCTCCTTATTAGTAATTACTTTAAATGTAAATGAATTAAACTTTCTAGCCAAATAAGAGATTATTAGCAGAATGGATCGATGCATGCGATCCAACTGTATGTTGCCATCAATGAACTCCCTTTAGATCAAGAAATGAGCAGGTTCAAAATGAAAGACAGAAAAAAACATTCCAAACAAATAAAAAATAACCAAAATCAAAAAGGTTACAAGAAAGCAAGAGGATATAACAAACATTTATGTATCTAATATATATCATCAAAACACCTGAAGCAAAAATCAGTGTAACTGAAAAGAGAAATAGACAGTTCTAAGATAGTAACTGGAAACTGCAATACCCCACTCACAATAATCAACAGAACAACCAGAAGTAAGGAAATTGAGGACTTAGCACAAGAAACCAACAGAGACAGATAAAGAATACCCTACCTGGCAACATTTAAATGTAAGAATATATACTCTTCTGAAGAGCACATGGATCATTTTTCAGGACAGGTCATATGTTAGGCCACAAATTAAATCTCAATATATTTTAAAAAACAGGTATTACATGAAGTATCTTTGGCCACAAAGAGATGAATTCAGAAATCAATAACAAAAGGAAAAGTGGAAAATTCATAACTGTGCTGTTTAATTTTGGAAATTAAACCTCACACTTTTAAACAACCACCTGGCCAAAGAAGAGATCACAAGGGACATTAGAAACACCTAGAGAATGAAAACAAAAACAGAGCATACCCAAACTTATGGTATGCTGTCCTAATAAAGTATAGCTATAAACACCTTAAAAAAAAAAGAAAAATCTCAAATCAATAATATAATTTTACACCTTAAGTAACTAGAAAAAAAAATAAAACCTAAACCCAAACCTAGCCGAAAAAGGAAACAAAGACAACAGTAGAGATAAAAGAGAGAACAGAAAAACAGAGAAAAATCAGTGAAGCCAAAAGTTGGTTCTATGAGAAAAGCATAAAAAAACAGGCAAACCTTTAGTTACATGTAGCCAAGAGAAAAGACGTAAATTATGAAAAAAAAAATCAGAAATAAAAGTGTAAGCATCACTATTGATTCTACAGAAATAAACTGTATTATAAGAGTACTATGAACAATTGTATGGCAACAAATTGGATAACCTCGATGAAATGTACAAATTACCAGAAACAAAACAGATCAAGCCTTAGTCAGAAATAAATTTAAAAATCTCGGTAGACCTATAACTATTAGACACTGACCAGTAGTCAAAAGTCTCTCAATAAAGAAAAACCCTGAAAACTGATGGCTTCATTGGTAAATTATACTAAACATTTGATGAACTAATACCAACACTCTCAAATTTTCTGGAAAAACTGAAGAGAAGGCAACAATTCCAAAGTCATTCTGTGAGGCCAGGATTACCCTGATACCAAAGTTAGACAAAGACACAAGAAAACTGTAACTCAATATCCCTTCTGAACACTGATGGAAAAATCCTCAAAGAATGCTAGCAAGCCAAATTGAGCAGCATATTAAAAGGATTATATACAAATGGGATTTATTCCTTGAATCCAAAGACTGTTCAACATAACATGTGGCACATATAGGCACATATAATCAATATGCCACATGCACAGGATGAATGAAAAAAACACGTATCATCTCAACTAATGCAGGAAAGGCATTTGACAAAATTCAAAATCTTTTCATAATAAAAACACTCAACAAACGAACTATGACTAGAAGGAAAATATCTCAACATATCTGACAACAATGTCAAGACTACTCAATGGGGTAAAGAGCAGTCTCTCTTTTCTTAAAGAGTTCATTTTTATTGTACTTTTCCCCATCACCATCTATCCTCCTTATATACTCTTCCAACTTCGCCTACCCCTCACCACCCCCCAAAATCACCACACTTGTCCATGTCCATGAGTCCCTTTTGTTTTTAGCTTGATATCTCCACCCCCAATCCTCCCTCCCAGCTGTCAGCCTGCCCTTTTTCTATGAGTCTATTTTGCTTGTTAGTTCAGTTTGTTCATTAGATTCACGTATGAGTGAAATCATAGGGTATTTGTCTTCTTCTGACTGGCTTATTTCACTTAGCATAATGTTCTCCAGGTCAGTCTTTTCAACAAATGGTACTAGGAAAACTGGATATTCGCATGCAAAAGAATGAAGCTGGACTCATACTTAAACCATATACAAAAATTAACTCAAATGGATCAAGGGCCTAAATAAGAATTAAAGAATAAAACTCTTAGAAGAAAACATAGGACAAAAGCTTCAGGACACCGGATTTGGCAATAATTTCTTGGGTATGATGCCAAAGGCACAAGTAACAAAAGAAAAAGAATGGTATACTACTGCTTGCTTCTTCCCAACTCCATATGCAGTTATGTCATATTGATTAAAATCAGCCACGGTAGGAGTATGTAAATGCTATAAACCACTGCCTTTTCCTCCCCCGCCCTGGAGTGCTGATTGTTAAACCTTTACCAACTTATCACTGAATTAATGATTTTTTATAATAAGTCTTAATTCTGAAATATCCAAGAACGTGACTAGATTATGACTTACCTGTTAGAGACAACATAATGAAATTGCCTCAGTTTTCTTTTCTATACTTTGATGATTCTACTTGTATAACAAAAGAATTCACACTTATTAGGACTTTTTATGTGTTAGGACTTTGTTAGGGCATTTGTAGAGATTAACTATTTGTTACAACAATGATTTTGTAATATAACTAACAAAATTCATTAAAAAATTAAATTCTGGAATTAAAGATGTTAAAATTGGTGTATGGATTACTGCAACATTTTTACTGTATTCATAAAGAGAAAGCAATAAATATTTTAGAAAACAATGCTAAATCAAAACTTAAAAAAGAAGACATTTTAAAAAAGTGATTATAGTCTTATAACTATTACATAAAAATATCACTAAATTAACTTCTAAGACACGAAAATATTGCTGAATTAACCCATTTTAAACTTTCCAAAGTTGTTTTCCAACTATTTTCTTTCAGACAAATAAAATTTCAACATGATCTACACTCATCTCTACCACTTGTTTACAAACAGCATCCAGTTTTTAGAGACTCCCAAAATACATGAAAAATGACTTTAAAAAAAAGAGCTTTAAAATACACTGAGGAAATGGGAAGGACAATGAACTAGCTCTTTGATTCGCACAAATACCTATGCAAGAATGTGTTACTCCTAAATGTCATGAAAATACTGAGATCAAACGCCATATCAACTTGTAGAAAAAAAGCATACCAACTAATTATAAACTAGATGTTAATCTGTATTAACTTTTATCTTTAAAATATTAGGAAACAAAAATATTGTACTGTTCATGTTATATATTTAATGTAGCATAAAAATAGTTATTCCATAGGAAAATGCTACTATGGTAGTAACCATTCAGAATTTAGGAACAGGCAATGAGATTAAAAAAAAGCAGATAATCTATTGACACAACCATCCACCATACATAATTTTAAAAATACTCAAATCCTTCCTAAAACATTCTGTATCACTCAAGTCTTACGTAATCTCAAAGCCTAACAATTTCCAAATGTCCAAAGTATAACAATTTCTCATCTAGGTCACATAACAGATTAGAAAATTGTTTTGGTTCTAACTTTAAGTAGCATTAAAAAATAAATGCACTCTCATCACATTAAAGACAACATACAGCACACTTTAAGTAACAAAAAATGTCTTCAAAGTAAAAAAAAGAAAAAGAAAAAGAAAAAAGAAAAATCAATGATGTAACCAAAATTATATTAAAAAGAATAGGTAGAAAAAGGCCTTCAAAAGAATTTTACCCATCATGTGATCAATACAACATCTGCCTTCCTAAAAAACAAAAAAGTTTTAGGGGCTGGAAGGATTCTTAAAAATTAGTGCATTCTGCTGCCTTCCTACTTCCATTGCCCCTAAACTATACCAAAACAATGTATTCTGAGACTTTAATCCACTGCAATATTCACTATATTCATAATGTATGTTAAGGTAACAGTAATATTAATAATAGGCATACAGAAAGCAGAGTTCAATTTTTACCATATTCGTGACTGGCATATAAATTAGTAACCAAACTGTAGAAAATGGCAGTTACATTTTTGCCAAGCAATTATTATCAGCCAATAACATTAGCAGGTGATTTATTTACTCTGCAGGAAAAACAGGTAACCAGGTAAACTGTTTCTGGCCAACAAGGAGTTATATCTATTAATTACCAACACAGAAAAGGTATAGACAGGCCTGAAGCAGTTACAACTCTTCCAGAATACATGATCTACACTTACTCTTAGAGCTTCTTTACATGTATCTGATACAAAAGAAATCATTCTAAATTCTGTTAAGACTATCCTAAAGACAAATGCCATAGTCATTACGAATACAATCTGAAAAATATTCTGTACACAGTTGTTAAATGAAACACATTTCTAGGGTTATAGAGTTCTGGAAATACATAAATTTCATCAAACCTCCATGGTTAACAATGAATAACATTTGTAAGTTACAGAGTAAAGATAAATTAAAGGATCGGTGGCCCTGCCCTAATTTCTACCCAAAAAAGACATTTTATATTGAATTAATATAAAGATATCCACAGTGGAAACAACAATTGTACAGTGAATGTTTAATATAAGACTGAATAAAAAATAACTATGAAAGAATTTATGTTGCCCAAATAATTTGACATCAATAACCTTTAAGATCGATTAAGAATGTGGCTTGTTAACAAATGAGAATAAGAGAGTCACGTTTTATAATCAGGACAATATTAGATCTTTCTAAACTTTTGATCACCTACCAGTGTGTTGGGATTAGAAATGAAGTATTATTTATTATAAACTAAAGAAAAATAATGTATGATGGATTTTAAAACTAGAAAAAAAAGCAGTAACATTCAAATGCACTTAAATGTTAATAATGACTGCATCAAAAAAAATTTTTTTTCCAGATTCTGACATCCTAAGAGACATGACCAGATTTGAGTAGAATATAATTGCTGCAAATAGACTGGCTGGAGCCAGCCTTTGGAAGGTGACTATAATAATGAAGGAGGAAAAACTACAGCTAGGTAGGAGTATTTGATAGAACAGTTTTGAATTTCAATACAAATCTAAACAAATCTAAGTTGGTTAAGACATACAAGCCTAAATACTTCTCTTACTAGATAAATACTTTTGGAACCATGAATATTTTAATGACGTCTTCAAGTCTTTCAATCTACTAGTAACAAAAATAAATTCCCCCCCCTTGGTAAGGTTAAATAGATGTTAATTATGAAAAAAATACACCTGAACAGGTGAAGTCTATATTTAAGAAAAGTGAATTGAATATTAGCATAAATATATTAAAAATCTGATAGAGATGAAAGGAGAGAGGGAGAAGAAGTGCTTTCCCTAAAGTACCAAGCTAGGAGTTCAAAGAGAAAGGGGGATGAAGAAAGGTGGCTACTGAAAATGGATGTTTACCTCAGTGAAAAGTGTAAAAAATAAATTGATTTAAAGTATGAATAATAGAAGGTACAGGAACTAGGAATATTACACTCCTCTTCCCCCTCCCAAAATGTTAGTGCTGTGTAAGAGGAATTTAGAATAGTAACTTATTAAGTTTATGGGCTTTGCAGCTAAGATCAGCTAGGTCCTATACAGTTTCCACCACTCATTATCCATCTGACTTTTAAGAATTAAAAGAAGTAATACAGAGTACTCTAATCTGCCTGACATGTAACAAACCTTCAATAACTATTACAAGGTTGGTCTCTAGGTGGTCTCACTAGCCCATAGTAGAACAGTCACTGTGAGAGGCTGGAAGGTCATTATCTATGAGGGGAGACCTTTTTAGACAATGGGAGGGGAAAGAGTTTGAATGATAAAGGTACTTAGGATCTCAAAGAGGTTGTGAATAGATTCTAAGGAGCTTAAGTTAATGGATTCTAAAAGCAGTAAAAACACTTCAATCTCCCAATATTTTTCCTTCTTCTAAAAGAAATTCTAGGGTGTTTTATTGCGGGGGGGCGGAGGGGGAGGAGGCCGGGGACGGTTGGGGGGAGGCAACACCAAGGTAACCAAATAACTAAAACTTCTAAAGATACATTATTTTGGGAAATATAGAGCAAAACCCTTATCATAAAATTACTACACTTGTTTTCCACAAGCACTTAAAATAGAGCAAGCCAAAAATGGGTATAAATGCATTTTTGTTTCACTAACAAGAATAATTTGTGAGAGCAGAGTAAAATTATATGTACTTTCAAATTGTGTACATTATTATAGTTGCTACCTTACAAGTAGGTAATTATATGTTTACAAATAGTATTATCTAAAAAAAAATATAGTTGGTAACCAAACCTAAACAATTTTGGTAGTAACTTTATGAAATACATTTTAATCCCAGGAAATATCATTTCATTTTTGAAATAAAAATTTCAAATTCAAATTATGTGATAACAAAAAAATAACTGGTATCTCAAATAGTTGCCTCATGAACTTTAGTCTTCTAGGCAATATAAAAACTATCCTTTTTGAAGGACACCAGAGCATCCTATGAAATATAAAGTTACATTACTAAATACATATTTTAATAATTATAAATAAAATTTTATATTTAATAGTGTTCTGAGTTAAGTGGAATTTTAGAAAGTTTTAAAAGAGAAACAATGGCATATTTCTAACATAATAGGGAAGAAAAGATGTCAGTATCCTCTAAATATGTCTATGTCATAAAAAAAAAGACTTTAACTGGTGAGGAAAATTTTGTGAAGAGAACTGACTCTGCGGCCGGTGGAGCCCGGGTGATAACGCACTTCCCACTCTGCAGCTACCATCTCGCTCAGGCATAAGGGAATCAATTAACCTGCCTTTTGTGCGCTCCGCACACAGCTTGTGCGCCTGTGACCTGCGGGGCTGAGTGCAGACTGTCTGGGAGAGCCTTGAGGAGAGACTGGAGACAGTGGCGTTGGGGAAAGAACGGGAGGAGGAACCGGGGAGTCCCGACTCCCTCCCCTTTCGGTAGTCTCCATTGTGGGCTGGAAAGGCGCGACCCCAAAGAGGCAGAAGCGGGGCGCGCATGAACCAGACTGCCTGCGATTGAAACGCAGTCCGCACAGGGGTTGGATCCTCAGCCGAAGGGGTCACAGAACTGCCCAGAGGCCCCTGAGGGGAGACTAGAAACGGAGGCATTGGGGAAAGAACGGGAGGAGGAACCGGGGAGTCCTGACTCCTTCTCCTTGCCGAAGTCTCCATTGCGCGGGAAGAGGCCACACCCACAAAGAGCCAAAAGCCGAAAAGCAAACATAGACACCCCCAAAACACCCAGAGCAGGCGCGCACACTTGCGCCGAGTGACTGGCGAGGGTTGGCGAGCGTGTGTGTGACCCACCCGGGCTGGCGAACGCTTGCACCTGCCGGCAAGGCCTCACACAGACTGGCACCCATACGGCCTGCGAGGGATTGCACAGAGGGGCAAGGGCAGGCATAAATTGACCTACCCGCCGCGATTGCGGAGCAGCCCACAAAATAAGTAGAGCTGCCCAGAGTCCCTGGAGGAGAGACCAGAAACAGGATTAACCGGAGAGCTGATTTCCTCCCATTTCCATAGTCCCCATTTGGCGAGGGCAAGCAACGCACCCAAAGAGCCAAAAGCGGGGAAAACACACAATAGAAGACTCTAAACTGACCAGTGCCGCGAAGCTCGCGTGTCAGATGAGCACGGGAGGTCGCGAATAAGCCCTCTGGTCTGAAAAAAAAGACTTTAAATGTCCCTAAATTACAAAGGAACTGCTCTGGATTAAAGGAGAATAGAGATACATGACAGCTAAATGTCACATGATTTTGTACTGAAGGAACAAAAATGTTGTAAGAGTATTATTTGGACAGTTATAAAACTGGAATATGGAATCTACATTAAAGTACTGTATTTATATTAAATTTCCTAAATAAAATAATTATACTGTGATTGTGTAAGAAAATATTCTTGTTCTTAGGAAAAATCCACTGAAGTAATAAGGAATAGAAGGCGGGATATATGTGACTTCAATTAGTTCAAAAATGTGTGTGTGTGTGTGAGATGTGTGATGTGTGAGCATACCAGGGGAGAGAGAGAATTATTAAACCAATGTGGCAAAATGTTAAAAATTGGTGAATTTGGGTAACGAAGACATAGGAGTTCTTGTACTATTTTTGCTGAAAGGTCACTCTTCGCCCAGACTAGGGAAATGGACAAAGAAAGGCACAAAGTACAAATAAACAGTATTTGAAATGAAAATGGGGACAAAACTGAAGGCATAGCAAAACACTTAGAAAATAATAAATACAATGTAAGGGTTTTATGTCCCCAAATTTGAAAAACTAAGTGAAATGATCAATTTCCTAGGAAAAAAAGTAACAACAAAACTGACTGAAAAGAAAATAGAAAACCATTAGAGGCCTGTAACCATTAAAGAACCTCCATCAGTAGAAAGTGAGAATGAAAAGGGAGGAAGGAATGGGAGGTCAGATACAGTGGATTCCATCAGCACCTCTAAGAAACAGGTCAACCACTGAGGGCCATAACCTAGAAGGTCACTCCCCTGGGAGAACTGTGGAGATTACTAACAGCAAGAAGAGGCGGGAACTGTCACAATAATGAGGACACCACTCTTAATTCTTGGTTGCGACACTTAAGAATGATATGAAATGCTTGGGCACAGGTAATATTTCTTGCTTCTTTATTTGGCTTTTTCCCAAGTTCCCATAACCTATAAGATCTCTAAATTGCCAGAAAAAAAAAACCCTAAGCTTAAACAATTCTCTTCTCCCTCCACTGGGTTTCATAATCTGGAAAAGGGTCCACACAATTCTGATGGAATCAATCTCAATGAATTAATGATTTCACAGCTGTGAACCTCTATTTATCAATTTATACAGCAATATCTATGACACAAAAATTATTTAGAAACTCAAGAATACCCAAAGACATAATGATAGTTGGAGATTTTCAGCCTGTGAATAGAGCAAAAAAGATAAAAAATTTTAAATAATTTAATGAAGTTTAAAAAGGCTGTGGAGGTTGAAATGAAGAAAGGTCTTAAACCAATAACTAAAGTTTCTACCTTAAGAAATTAGAAAAAAGGAGAAGGGGGGGAGGAGGTGCAAGGGGTGGAGGGGGCGGAGGAGAAGGAGGGGAAGAAGAAGGAAGAAGGAGGAGGAGGAGGAGGAGGAGGAAGGAGGAGGAAGGAAGAGGAAGAAGAAGGAGGAGGAAGGAGGAGGAGAAGGAGGAGGAGGAAGGAGGAGGGGGAGGAGGAAGAAAGAAGAGGAAGGAGGAGGAGGAAGGAGGAGGCAGGAGGAGGAGGAGGGGAGGGGGAGGGGGGAGGAGGAAGAGGAGGAGGAGGAGGAGGAGGAGGAGGAAGAGAAATACCACCACCGCCAAAACAAGCAGGAAACAAATGAGTGAAAACCAGAAATAAAATTGAAAATGAACGGGAAAAATAATCAATGAAACAAGAAGCTAGTTTAAAAAACAATGAAATCGATAAATCTCTAACAAAAATATTATCAAATTATTAAGTATTATCAAAAGAAAAATGTTAACCTGAATGTCCCTACAACTGTAAAAAGAAATTGAATTTTTAGTTTAAAAGTTCTCAAGAAGAGAACTTTCTACACTGAGAGGGTTTCACTGGAGAATCTGACCAAATACTTATAGAGGGCCTAACAACAATTTTACATAATCTCTTTCAGAATACAGAAGAGGAGGGAACAGTTCCCAGTTGATTTTATGAAAACTAGTAATACCTGATACCAACAGCTGACAAATACAGTAGCAAAGAAGAAAACTATAGATCAGTATCTCTCATGAACTTAAATACAAAATTCCTCATCAAAATAGCAGCAAGTCAAATCCAGTAACATATGAAAAGATTATATACCATGACCAAGTAGGACTTAGCCAGGTACACAATGCTGGGTCAACATTAAAAAACAAAACAAAACAATCAATGTAATCTATCATGTCACCAAGCTAATGAAATTCTGTTAACAAAGAAAAAGCATCTGACCAATTCATAATAAAAATTATCAGCAATTTAGGAATAAAGAGGAATTATTTCAATTCCAAAAAGGTTACATTTTAAGAACCCTATAGCCAAAATCATACTCTAAGGTAAAAGACTGAATGTGTTTCCACTAACATCCGACCAAGGCAAGGATGTCCACTATTACAATTCTGGCTCAATGTAGAACTGGAAGTTCTAGCCACTGCAAAAAAATAAAAATAAATAAATAAATAAAAAGAAATAAAAGGCATACAGATTGAAAAGGAAGAAACAAAACTGTTCATATTTGTAATGACATGTCTATGTTAAACAACCACAGGGAATCTAACAAAGAAAAAAAACAAACCCCAAAACATGTAGTTCAGCAAGGAAACAGGATAAACAAAAATTAATTCATTTCCATACACATACAATGAGCATGCACTAACCAAAATTATAAACATACTACTGTTACAACTGCTCCAGGAAAAATGAAACACTGAGGTATACACCTAACTAAATGTATATGGAATCCATCTGCTGAAAATCACAAAATGCTAATAGAAGAATTCAAAGGGGAAAAAGAGAATACAAAAATCTAGCTACAGACATTGTATTCATAGACTGGAAGATTCAACACAGTAAAGATATCAATTCTCTCCCAAACTGACCCATAGGTTTAACACAACTCCTATCAAAATCTCAGTAAGGACTTTTATAGACATGGGCAAGATTATTCTAAAATTTATGTGGAAAGCACAGACCCCAGAATAGCTAAAATGATCCTGAGAAATAAGAATAGAGACATCACTCTACCCAGTAGTAGGGCTTACACTATTGCTACAATAATACAGTGTGTCATACCTTTAGAGAAATAGACAAATAGAACAGTTAAACAAAATGGAGAACATATACAAAATGCTCAACTGATTTTTAACAAGAGTACAAAAGTAATTTAATGGAGAAGAGCAATCTTATCAACAAATGGTGCTGGAAAAATTTGACATTCACAGGCAAAAGAAATTAACCTTAACATAGCTATTATTCCTTATATAAAATTAACAACTATACAACTTTTAGGAAAAATACATAGGATGCATCTTCAGGACCCAGGGCTAGGCAAAGGTTTCTTAGATTTGACACCAAAATCATGAACCATGAAAGGCAAAATTGATAAATTGAACTTCACTAAAATTAAAAACCTTGTTTCACAAAACCTGTGAAGGAGATAAAAAGATTGGGAGAAAACACTTGTAAACCACATATCCCAACTACTATCGACGAGAATGTATAAAAAATCCTCAAAACTGAAGAGGAGGAAAACCAAAAAGCAATCCAATGAGAAAAATGGCAAAGGACATTAACAGGTATTTCACCAAAGAAGGTACACACAAACACATGATTAGCCATTAGGGAAATGCAAATTAAAAACACAATGCGCTATCATCACACACCTCTCAGAATGATTAAAATTAAAAATAGTGACTACACAAAATGCCAGTTAGAATGCCTAGAAACTGGATTAGATACACTGCTTATGGAAATATAATATGGTATAGTCACTCCAGAGAAAAGTTTGGCAGTTTCTTACAAAACTAAATATGTAAGTACCGCACAGCCCAACAATTACATTTTGGTCATTTATCTTGGAGAAATAAAACTATGTTTATAGAAAAACTTGTATTGAATGTTCATAGAGGTTACATTTGGAATAGTCCCAAACTGTAAGCAGCCTACGTTTTCCTTCAGTGAGTCAATGGGGTTAAACTTTGGTACACAGTTGTTAAAGAATACTAGTCAACAATAAAAAAGAACTATTGATATACTCGACAACCTGGATAAACCCTCAAGGAACTATGCTGAATGAAAAAGAAAACAATCCTGAAGTTACAAATTTCTGATTCCAATTATATAACATTTTGAAATGACAAAATTATAGAAATGGAGAACAGGTGAGAAGCAGGTAGGTGTGTTTATAAAAGAGTAAGTAATAGGAGAAAGGATTCTTATGGTTATTGAACTACTCTGTATTTTAGCTATAGTAGTGGATACATGTGATAAAACTATATAGACCTAAACACACCCAAATAAACTGGGAAAATCTGAGTATAGTGGGTTGTGTACATGTGACTATTTATTCTGGTTGTGATACACTAGTTTGCAAAATGTTACCATTGGGAAAACTGGGTAAAAGGTAAACAGGGTCTCTTTACATTATTCCTTACAAGAACAATTAATTATCTCAATTATCTATCTATATTATCTCAATTAATTATCTATAACTATCTCAAAAAGATCAATTTAAAAAGTCTATGGAATATCTGCAACACCAAATTTCAGAAAAATTAGTATCAAATTCTGATGGGAGAAACATAAGTGATACCAGGATACTTCCTTATTATGATAAATGGCATCTCAAAACAACAGCTAACATCATACTTTTCTGCAACTAGAAATACCATTAAATTCACATGCGCACACATACACACACAAAGCCAACATTACCACTGGCTAGCTACTATACATAAAGAAGATGAGCTGCACGAATGTCTTTAAAAGATACCAAAAAATCATATACTACAGCCACAGAAACATATCCAAAAAAGAGGGTAAAGTCTCATGAGGGGAAAATTAGTATTAGCAGATATTAAACGCTACCTAAAACTATATTTAAAAGTATAATATTTACATAAGAATCAATAGACAAAAAAGTGAAATTAAATAGGAAGTGGTAGGGATTGAACTGCATCCTTCTGAAATTTAGAAAGAGCTCTCACCAGCAACCACATCAATTAGCATCCAGATCTTAGACTTCCCAGGCTCCAGAAGTGTAAGAAAAAAAATTTCTGTTGTTTCAGCCAACCAGTCTATGGTATCTTTTATGGCAGTCCCAGCAAACTAATACAATAACTGAAGGCACTTAAACAGCTGTTGATTAAAAGAATAGCAGCAATCAACCAATTAAAAGCATGCTACATTCACTTGATAATTTAGATTCTAAAGGGGCAAAAGTAATAATGAAATATTTAGAAGGCTAGAAAGTGAGATTAAAAGTTTGAATTTTAATGTAGCTGTTAGGGAAGCTATTAACTATTATAACAATTTAATGGCAGATGAAATGTAATGGAAGAAATGTGAAATGTATCACAATAAAGTATAAAGGAGAAAGATGAAGCCAAAATAATCCTGATGAACCTGACAGACCAGATCAAGCAGTATAAATCAGTAACTAAAGAATGGAATGACATTAAAGCAAGCCAACTGAATAATAAAGCGGAAGTTTAGTATATACTGTAAAGAGGCCTGAAGGAAATTAAGTGTTAAACTGAAGTTTTCTGGGGAAAAAAAGAAATAAAAGCAACTAGAAGGTAATATGGGAATATGACAAATCTTCATTTTCAAGGAAACAGCTACCACATGACTCCAAAGAAAGATAATGGATATGCTAACAGGCAGGAGGTTTTTTCCCTCTTCCGGGAATACTGGAAATACTAAAGAGTCAACTCTTGAAAAAAACAACAGCCAAAAGAAAGTCACAGAGTTTATGGTTATATAAAAAAATTCATTAATAGTACGATTTATCTATCATCTTTTCAATGGACTGACCCTAAAATGAGTAGGTAATTTTGGATTAGATGAATGTTTTTGTTGTGATTATCACATTAGCATTTCTTCCAATTCTAAATCCTCACAGCAAAACTGATCTGCCCAAGGTGCTTTCTCTAACTCAATTCTCCTAGTTTTCTGCCTATGACTTACCTGTGTCAACAAAAATGAAATTGTTCCTGCCACTGTTGTTTCCTAGGACTAGCAATCTCTGTCTACATTCACTACTCTACATAAACTTTTAATATACTGTCTATAGTTATTTAGTTAATATAAAAGTAGGGAGGGCCTTTCCATCATATCAATGCTTGCTTTTGGTAAACAGTAACTAAGTAAGGCAACATCGTGGAAATGCCTGTCTTTGGAAATAGGTAGACAAATTCAAGACAAAGGAAATAAAGGCCCAATTATAAAAGTTCCTCCCCACAAAAAAACTACCTATTCTTCTTTCCCCTTTACTTCTGATTTGTTTTTCCCTTTATCACTTAGAATTGACTAGCATGTTATTCACCTTAATTATTTATTGTAATATTCCTTTGTCCCTCACCAGAATGTATATTACCTTAAAAACTAGAGTTTCTGTCATTGTTCACTTAGCTATTCCCAGCCCTTTGAACAGTGTCAAACACACAGTAGCTTCTCAATGTGTATTTGTTGCAGGAAAGACTTGTCGTTAAAAAGGGAGCATTCTTGCCCTGGCCAGTGTGGTTCAGTTGGTTGCAGCAAAATCCTGTAAAGCAAAAAGGTTGTGGGTTCGTTTCCATTCAGGGCAGATACCCAGGTTGCGGGTTCAGTCCCTTGTCAGGCACACACAAGAGGCAACCAATTGTTTCTCTTCCTCCCCCTTTCTCTCTCCTTTGCCTTCTCTCTAAAATCAGTAAGCACATCCTTGGGTGAGGAATAGAAATACTAATAATAAATAAAAAGGGATATTCTCTTTTAATAATGGAGAATTCAATGAAACTTTAGTGTAAAATAAAGTAAAAACTCAGCAACATACTGTCTACTGAAACATGAAGAAATAGTTTAAATGACTGAACAAAAAAAAATTAGACTGGATTTAAAAAGAGAATAATAAAAAATACTCAAGCCAGAAGAATCTAGTAAAATTGGGATAAAATCAGAGGCACAAAGTAAGAGAGTAAGCATGAAACTGTAGAGCAAGAGAAGGGGAATAAAAAAGAAATGACAGGAAATTGTAAAATTTCTCAAATGGAACAGTTCTGGATAACAACCAGATCCAGGAAAGCAGCCTGCTGAAATGAAGACCAAAAGGTCAGGACTGTGCAGAGCAAAGTAGCCAAAATAATGATGAGGTTCAGATGTGGAAAAGTTGGCTATGGGAAGGAATAGCTAAGGTCAGTAGATGAAAATGAAAGTTAAGACAGTGGTGATCTGAATGGTACAGTGTCAATAAAAGGATTTGCCTGTGTCTGTGCGTGCATGTGTATGTGTGTCTGTGTGTGTATACATATGGATATACATGGTTGATAGGGTAACACTCTGTAAGGTAAATAAAGCACAGTTAAAATACTGATACCATCTCTACTCTCACTTTTCTCCATCTGTGATATTATGATAAATAGGGGAACCAGTCATCTTTCAAGAGACAGAGCTGCTGAATTTTAAACGAAAAATTAAGTAATGAAATTGGTTTTTAGTGGAAGACTGAGGTCTTACAATGCAATAATTCACAGAAGCACAGTAGGAAAAGCTAAGCAGGAAACTGTTGTATGGTACTTTTATAAAATCCAATCTAAGGCAGAAAGTATTTCTCTGGTCTTTTAAAGTTTCTCATGGTGGAGAGGGGGTCAGTGTCACTGTTAATAAAACTACTCCTATATTTTAACTATTTTCTTCCTAGAAAACAATTACTCTAATTTTGTTTTAAGTTCTAACAACTGGAAAGAAACACCCTTTTTCAGATATGTCAATTTAAATAGTAAAACTATTACCTTATGGACATTTATTTTTATAAGCCACTTTTTTATCTACAACCTAATTATACTTATTAATCCAAAAAACATTATATTAATCTCTTTGGCTACTTCCTAAATTTGAAATGTTTCGTGTTTTCTCTTTTTTCATTTTTTTACATTTATTTATTATTTTACTTTTATCCATTATTATCTTTGTCACTGTAAGTTTAAAATGACAGCTATCTCATAACTTTGCTAACACAGAATTGTGCCTTTTTCTTGTTTTCATAAAATATCTTAAGTAATCCAAATGTTCTGAGTCCTACTGTGTATTTCTACGTAGCCTATTCCATTTCTTGTCATCTCTTAGGACATAACATGCTTTTAACAGCATAGTTTTAATTAAATTTGTAAATTTACAGTATTTTATTGCCTACTACATAAATATAAGAATGCCTAATTTAGATCCGCATGGTAATTTTAAACTCTTTATTACTAAATACTTTAGCAAAATTTTAATGTCATTATGGGCTGTTAATTCTGTTACTTAAAAAGATCCTAAAGCAGAGTGTTTTAAATTTATGTATCACATACAATTCAGCTAAAAAGCCACAAAAAAAATAACCTATACATATGATAGTTAAATTTTAACTAGCATTTAAGAAATGTGATCCAGGATAACACTAACATACTAAAGAATTAAGCGAAAAAATCAAGGTTATAAAAATTTAGAAGGAAATGGAGGATACAATTCATACAGATCAAGAAAAGCGGTTCTGAGACTCTATTCTTACGAAAGACCATTCCGTCCAAGTGTCTAGGAGAAGGGCAGTACTTTGGTTACCTTAGAATATAACACCAAACCCTGGTGTTTCTTTTGAATTCCTTCTCAATCATCAATAAAATATGAAAAAGCAACTATGTAGAGCAGCACTTTCCAACATTTTCTCAGGCTCTTAAAAAAAAATAACATTTATAAAGCAATCAGGAAAGAGGAGTTGCTACTGGTTAAGAGGCAACTAATCTAGAGGCTCCAGCTACTATTTTTCATAACACACAGCCTAGGGAAGCTCTAATTTAGAGTATCAAAAAGGAAACCTATAAAATAAACTACTTTTGTAGGCATCACAAAAACAAGGAAGTTACAGGTAAACATCACAGGAAATACTTTCTAATTACTCTGAATGAACAAACCAATAAATGTATGAGTACTGCTCCAGTTACACACAATGCTGCCTTCCTGAAAAAAATCCTCATTCTGCCTGCTCTTTGTGTGTGCTGTCTTTCTTACTTTAAAAAAAAAAAAGTAAATATAACCCTTTGGGAAGTGTAAAAGACATGTTTTTAGTACAAGTAATTGCAAATCAAAGGCAGGAAAACTCTTCTACCAAAGCGCATTTTTTTCACCCTTGATAAAAGCCATCTTTCTTCTTCACTATTGTTACCAGTATTCTAACCTATAAACACTCTTTAAGCCCTGGCCAGGTAGCTCAGTTGGTTAGAGCAATGTCCCCATATGGCAAGGGTGCGGGGTTGACCCATCCCCACCCTCACCAGGGCACATTCAAGAATCAACCAATGAATGCATAAATAAATGGAACAACAAAATTGATGTCTTTCTCAAATCAATAAATAAAATACTATCAATATTTTTATTAGCTACACAAGTGCTAATTATCAAGTCTTTCTTAAAGAGCACAAGTTTTTCTTGAGGTTTGAGGGGCAGATATCCCACTTCATTTCTAGAATTCATCTAAGGTAGAAGATTCTAAGATATAACTGACAGGCAAAGTAGGTGAAGAACACAGTTTTTAGCAAATATCTTTTATATTATTAAAATGCAGCTTATTCACCAAGAATAATTTTATTTTTTAAAAGGTTTTATTTTTTGGAGAAAGAGAGGGAGAGAAACATCAGCATGTGGTTGCCTATCATGTGCCCCCAACTAGGGGCCTGGCCCACAACCCAGGCATGTGCCCTGACTGGCAACTGAACCAGTGACCCTTTGGATTGCAGGCCGACATTCAATCCACTGAGCCACACTATGTAAGGTTCACTAAGAAGAATTTTAAAGAAAACTACCAACTTTGGAAGAACTTTGTAAATTTATAGACTCAACAGTCATAGAGTATTATTTCTTTCTTAGATAAATCAAAAACCTACGACTTAGAAAACTGGATTAAAATAAAACCAATCAATATAAATATCTATAGAAATGGACATAAAGAATTTCAAAATGCATTTATAATGCATTTAAAAAGAATATACACTTCAATTCTGTATTACTTCAGAAGTATCTTGGAGTAATCTTGGTCAGGAGAGGGGGGCGATTTGTCTGTATATTTCAATATCACTGTGTCACTGTCCCCTTTGCCTTGAGATTCCACAAGACTCAATGTTTTCAATTTATAAACATGAATTATTGTCTTTGATCATACAAGTTCTAATAACCTAAAATGCTTTTCTATATAGCTAATCTCTACATGAATTATGGCAACCCTCCAACTGAATAATTTTTCCTTTATGTCTCCACTGAGATATATTTATTACCCTCTTACACAGATAATAAGCTTTAAGGAGAAATAGGTGAAACAACAGGTGTTCTGATTCCTAGGTCAGTGTTTCTATTAGACAAATGTATTTTCTTGTTAGTCTTTTATGATTCTACACCTAATGGCTCTTTTTAAGTCCTGTCATAGGGAATAATTTGTGTCCTTTCTGAATCCTGTTTATTCTCACTAGTTGTACGTCAAAGCTGCAATGAGCAAGTACCTAATACATCAGTCTGAGCTGTCTTCGACCAGCCACACTCCTAGTTATATAGATTATGTCCCTTATTGAATTACCATGAAGTGTCCCTTAATATAGCAAATATGCTTAGATCTTCACTATTTACTCAGTTTTTAAAATCTACTTCTCCCCCCAAATATTTCCCAGTTGCCATTAGCTCAGATGATAAGCATCATACTCTAGAACAAGTCACCAGAAACTTTCTTAGAGGTCTACAAAGCTTTATTTTAAATTAGCATTAGCAGATGTCAGCCACCATCTTATCCAAAACCAGAATCACCTTTAAATGTTTAAACTTTTAGAGATGACATGTTAAATTTATTATGTACACATCTAAATTCAACAGGGCTTTTCTACAATCCTAAAACTACATTCTGGTTCACTGAGATATACTATTAGGAGTTAATAATAAACTCACAAAAAATTCGAGTTGGAAGACTTCCAAGATGATTTAGGATAACTCTCCCTTTCACTCAGGCACAAGAAAAGTTAGTTGAACAAGACAAGTTAAATTACTGAAATAATTCAATAGTAAAAATTATCCAGAAACCAAAAACCAAAATTAAAAGTAAATTTATTAAAAATGTTCATATATGAATGAATTATTTGGTATTTAAACTACATTTTCAATAGAAATAACATCATAGATACTAAATGAGCTCACAAACCAGTGAACAAGTATATATTTAAAGGAATTATAGTTATTTTCAAGGGTCTTGGAAATTTTTGGCACTTTATTCTCATTATTTTTCTAAGCATATGTTTTCCTTTTGCTTGATGCAGGAATGACACTAACATTACTCAGCTTTTCAGACATGGTTAGAGTTGTTTTCTGGTTCACAAATGAAACAGAGAAGGAGAAAGCTTTCTATACTAATTATATACTAATTTCTATACTATTTTAATTATTCTATAATTAAAAAGTAGTATGTAACATTATCAAAAGTTAAGATTCATATTTTAAAATACATACATGAAAGAAAACATTCTTCTGGGTGGAAGATAGTAGTATTGAAAAACTAGGTTGGCCACCTGGCAGTCTTATGAGGCTAGAATAATTAAATTAATAGGAAATGAAGAGAAAGAACCTGAGAACAGGAAGTCTAGGGTGGGCCTAGCAAAATTTTTCTGTTTAAGGGACCAAATATTTATGGTTCCTTAATTGAATTTTATACATAAACACTGAAATTTGGATTTCATATAATTTTCAAGTGTCACACAATTATTGCTCTACTTTGATTATTTAAAAATGCTAAAACCATTCTGAACTAACAGACCACATGAAAACAGGTAGTTGGTCTGGATTTGGCCTGTGAACTATGGCTTGCCGGCTTCCAACCTAGGAGATAGAAGGGAGAAAGGGAGGCGGGGTATATTTGGTTTAATAACTAGGGGCACTATCCATGAATGTTCTTCCATTAAACCTAACCAGAAACACAGTTCCTTTCTAACACGTGTATATTAATGTTACTTCCAGTTGCAAAAAAACCAATAAACAAACAACAACAAAAAACAGGCATAGTTCACTGTGCTTAATATTAAAAGAGCTCAAGAAACACAACCATTGATCCTGAGCAAAAATAATTCTCATAAATTATGGTACACTAATCATAATTTTCAGTAGGTAATTCATTCTACAGAATCTTAAAATTATAGCAATAAATGCATTATTAATTACCATTTTGTCCCTGAGTCGCTCTCCACGGATAAAAAAGTCAGCACAGCCATTCTCTTCCAGGTGAGGGACTTTGAAGACAGTGACGCAGCTCAGTCCACTCCCTCCAAGTGGTAACCATCCACCACTTGAGTCATCCCGGGTCATCACCACAGCTCGCACTCGTGCATAACTATTACTAAAATAGATGCAAAGATTATAAATTAGTTTTTCCATTTAAAAATAAACAACCAAGCTGTCAGTCTTATTTGAGAAACCAAAGACCATGTAAGTTAATATGTAGTAACTACAATATTCATTACTTTCATGAGAGTTCACAGAAAGTAACCTACTTGAAAGAGGTCAGAAACCACAAACTAACTTAAAAATTTAACCTTTATTTTGAAGACTAACCTCACACTAAAAGGCTACAGAACTCTTACTTCAATCATTTGACTAGTTCAAGCACATTTAGCTGCCAGGCAATGAGTTAAGAAAAACCCCAGGGACAAACACTGTTAGATTACACAGGCCATCATCAAACTTGTCTGTATATATTCACCTGCTGCAACATAACCAGGACAATTTTTGTTGTATTTTGGTACATTTAATAGTGACACCTCTAAGTGTCTAACATTTCTGGAATATATTATAAATAAATGCTGAAACTCAGACACCACATTTTTAACTTCTTCTAACAACTGGGACTCTAAATCACAGAAATCATATATAGACAAACATTCTGTTTCAGTACCTTAGCAAGCAAATTTTTCAAAAGAAACCTTTCATACCTTCTTTCTGGCCAACTCTATTCTTAAAAGACTACATGCTAATTCCATTCAGAATCATTTGCCAATATTAATCGCAACTTTTTTTTACATAAAACCTAATAAAGTGTTTCATCTACTAATGTTCTAGATAACTGACATCTAACCATTTTAGTTCTAATAATATAATAATTACTGACAAAATCCTTTCTAAAAGTAGTACACCTTGCTGACTTCTTAGAAAAATAAATTGAGTATAACTTAAACTTGTCTCCGTTATTATAAATATCAATTAAGGTTCTATGTAACAGTTCTATGCTAGTTAGTGTCTCTGTACGTTCTAAGTCTTAGGTTGAAAGCTGTCATTTCTCTTGTAGTGTCTGTATGAAATCTCCCCTTTCCTTTCTTTTTACTTTACATACATTGATCTTAAATATATAATTCAACAAATTCTGACAAATGTACATGTCTGTATAACCAACATGATAATCATGATATAGAAGATTTTCATGACTCCAGAAAAGTCCTTTAAGCCTCCTTCCCATCAAACAGATAACCATGGCTCTGATTTCTAAAATATGAGATCTGTCCAGGAGGTACCCAGCCATGTCATAGGAAAAATAGAGACATTTATTGAAGAATATACAAGATACAAGAAACATTGTACATTGGACAATGATACCTAGGTCCCCTTCAAAGTAGGCACCTTGGGACCTCACACAGTTCTCCCAATCGCCATCAGCTGCCCCATCATATTTTCCTGAATCTCACTGATGGTCTGAAATCTCTTCCCTTTCAAAGGTGATTTTAGTTTTGGGAAAAGCCAGAAGTCCCAGGGCACCAAATATGTGGTGTAAGGGGGCTGAATCACCTGAGTGATTTGATGTCTTGCCAAAAAACTGCAGGAAATGTGATGTATGAGCGGGCACACAGTCATGATGAAGCTGCCAATCATCAGCTGCCTATAGCTGCAGGCTTCTGAATGATTTGAAGAGCTTTTGCGAAGGAATGTTCAAGCTTAATGCAAAATTTTATGCAGATTCACTGTTCTACCTGCTCAGTCATTTTGAATGTGCCGGCCACAAGGTACATATGCTCACTCAATGGCGTCTATTGCCCCCACTGATTAGTACAGTGAAGTTGGTCATGTTCATGCATGTACATTCCAATCCACTCTCCTTGGCTACTACGTTACATTGATATCACACACACCATTCTTGTATACATTAGTGTTTTCTATTATAGGACATCATATAATGGAATCAAATAAAATCACCACTCATAAACTTTATGACGTCTTTTTTTTTTTAGTGATTATATTGTTGTATTAGTAGTTCATCTCTTTTTACTGCTGGGTAGTCCTCTCACTGAATAACTATATCACATTTTATTTATTAGTTCTTATACTGATGGGCACTTGGATTGATCCTAGTTGTTGACTACTTTGAATAAAGCTGTTAAACATTTTAATACAAGTCTTTTTTGTAGAGACATATTTTCATTTCTCTTAATTACCTAGGAATAGAAGTGATGGGTTACTAGTTAAACTGTTTCCCAAAGTGGTTACACCCTTATACATTCCCATTAAAAATATATGGCAATTTCAGTTGCTCCATATTTTTACCAACATTGGACGTTTTCAGATTTTTGTTTTATTCACTGTAGTGAATATAGAGTAATAATCTATTGTTGTTTTAATATTCATTTTCCTGATGACTCATGATGTTGAGCATCTTTTTATATGCTTACTGGCTATTTGTGTGGCTTCTTTTGAAGTCTTTTGATTTTTTTTTTATTATATTGTCTTCTGTCACTAATTTTTTCAGTTCCTTATATACTCTGGAACAAGTCTCTTGTCAGAGAGCTGTATACTTTTAAAGCTGTACTGTGCTGTGGTTGAGTCAAAACTCTGAAGTCAAACTTTCGTAAGTTAGATGCCTGGCTCAACAACTTACTAGCTGTGTGTCCTCAAGCAATTACAGAACCCACCTTGAATAAATATAAATAATGCCTGACATATAATAAACACTACAGAAGTATTAATTATTACTACATAAAGAATTTTAAACTGATACAGCTGTCATTCTGGTCATTCAAAGATAGGGAAAAATCGAATTTACATGGTCAACCATAATTCTCTATTTTCGGGGTCAAAATAATTCTTTATATAAAAGCTCCAAAAGTCTTTAGCTTTACAGGTGACCATTCTAAGGTTTTTTTTAGTAGTCAGTTATTCAGAGGCTCTAATTCTTGTTTGGGCCCAATTCTTACCAGTCTTCAACTCAGAGACCTGGTCAGAAGAGGTATGGGTGCATAAAGGCTGTATTGACATAAATGTCTAATTTGAATCCTCCCCCTGGGATGGGCTTGGAACAAGGGCCTCTACTATAAATATAACATGCATCCTAAGAACCCAGGGAAACTTATTCTAGTGGGTTCTTAGTGGGTTCTGGTCATCAACAACTCAGCTTTCAACTTCAAGACCTAAAACTAGAATACTTACCAAAAGATTCGAGTTGTTCAATATCATGTTATGTTTTTTTCCTTTCTTCCTTCCTTTTTTTTCTTTTTTTGCCAAAACCTTCATTCTTGGCAAGGTTAATTTTTCACCTGTTTTAAACACCATAACCTTCTCACCTTCAAATGTCCTCTTTTCCCAAATAAAAGCAGTAACTCTGTCTAAAACATGCAACCATTACCAAAGACTACTGGCAGCTCTTACAAACTTTGTCATACTCTTTCTTGAAGCACTATAAAATCTGCACTTACCATTCCCTCCTTAGACAGAAGTGACTTAAGTGTAAGAAACCAAATCATATTCTTCTATTTAAAGTAATAATAAAATTTTTTCTTGATCATGTAAACAACAGAAGCCCATTCTAATAAATTTGGAAAGTAATAATAATATTGACCATCACGGAATTAAAATTCAAAAACCTATTGGATTTCTTACCCTCTGGGTATCATATTTGCAATCTGTTGGTCTCTCACACAACAGCCATTTATGACAACATATCTTTACTGCCAGAAACTCAGAAATTTCACTTGAGATTCTTTAAACTACTTACTTGAAAGGCAGCTATTCCCAGTGATTTATCTAAAAAGTCAAATCTGACAATTATTAATTCTTTAGTATTATTTAAAAAAATACTTCCAACTAAAGCTCTATTCTTCACTTTAACAATGAACTACATAACAACCACTTTTTCATCCTAGCTTTAATTCTAATGAAATGAAGAGGCTTGTATTGTAAAATGTTGCTTGATTTCCTTTATTTTATTCAAAATCTAAATTGTATCTCAACTATTAATCTGTGATCTTATTTGAACAATTATATCAAATATATCCTTTCACCCACAACAGGGGACTTGAACAACTAATGAAGAAGTCCAGGTGAGAAGTAATGTTGGACTGAACTAAGGTGATAACAATGGACACAGAGGAACGGACTGATTTGGGTCTACTTTGGCAGAAGAGCCAAAGGACTTGATGACGAAGTATAACTACATAGTAAGAGTTCTAAATTATCTAAAATTCTTAATAGTAACCGTGAGCTTTATTTTCTAAAATTTCCAACTGGTATTTCAGGAAGTTAAGGCAAAAAGAGGACCAAACACAAAAATATATGGCCTCCTTTTTTTAGTTTCTTTGATCCCTTGTAGAAACCTCCTGCTCTGTTATTACCAAGCCTATAATATCTACCCATCAGCCTTTTTGCTATTTTCATTCTTTCTATAAGATCCCTAATTTTCAGCTGGGTTGTTTGTCTTTATTCTATTGATCTGCATAAATTCTTTGTATTATAGATACTAATTTTTGCCAGTAATGTGAATTATAAATACCTTGTTCCAATCTGTGGCTTCTTTATTTTTTTAATATTGTCTTTTTTTAAAAAGATTTTATTTATTTATTTATTTTTAGAGAGGAGGTAAGGGAGGGAGAAAGAAAGTGAGAGAAATATCCATGTGTGGTTGGTTGCCTCTGGCGTGCCCTGAACTGGGGTCCTGACCAGCAACTCAAGTATGTGCGCAGACTGCGAATCGAACCAGCGACCCTTTGGTTTGCAGCCACACCAGCCAGGCAATATTGTCTTTTAAAGAACTAAGTTTTTATTTTGCCATGGTCAAATGTATATCTTTTCCTTTATGATTTGTACTGTTGACTTTTGTAAGATCTCATATGTATCTATTTTAAACCATTTATATCCTATTGAGAAAGAAAATATTTTTTCTTTCGAAGTCACTTTAGCAAATAGAATACTCTATTCTCTGTGAAAGTAAGAAAGTCTCTCTATCATCTATTCAGGCAGAGCTAGTATTTATGTATTTACTGAATTATAACACACACTAGTCCTTTTCCATTGTCCATAAGTTAAATCTACTTTGGTCTTTCTCAGCTACATATGATTCTGTTTTCCGGGGCATAGAAACCAGGTCTTCATAGCTGTTGTATAGTGTTGTTGAATTAAGAGACCTACCTCCACAATTTCCCCCCCCCCCATATGTAGGGCCCATTCTGGTCTAGCATGAACCTGTACCAGAAAACTTCCCCACCCTATTCCTAAGCTTAACCCAACTTCTAAACCTTTTTACCCTTTCATGCTTTAAAACTCCCAAGTTTTTTAAAACTTCATTGCTATATTTAACATTACTTCAAGTAGTGCTCAATTATATCTTCACAAAGAAACTGGCAAAGTATTATAATGATATGCCAATATATATCAATCATGTCCTTAATATGTTTCCTACCAAAAGAAGGTGTTTAATAAAGATTTACACAGCTTGAAAGCACAGAAAAATCTGAAACATGGAGAGACAGTAGGCAGAGATATTACTAAGAAGTTGTTACAACAGATTTTATGTATCTTAATAAATAGAAGTGTTTATATAGTTACATTGTCACAATACTAAACCTATCTGTACAGGAAGCCAGTCTGTATTTCCAGGCAACCATGTAAAAATTGGAAACTAGAGAAAATGAGAAAAGATATAATAAACAGGTTGTCTGGCATAAAGGTAAAAGAAAAAAAAAAGTATAACTTAATATCTTGGAATCAAACTGCTGTCAGCATGGAGTCCGGAGTTGGAGTGGGCAAAGACAGGAAGAGAGAGAAAAGAAGAGGAAAATAAAGGAAAGAGAAGTGTTTTAGGAATGTTCAATTAAAAAAGTTATTACATTATAAATGACCAACCGGCAATTAGAAATGTACACACATTTAGGAAACATCTGAGACAAGGCTAGATCTATTTAAGTCATTTTGTTTTGTAGAGGGGTGGTTCTTATACTGAGGTACTAGGGTAATGATTGATGCTACTAAAATTGTCATTAAAGCTATGCACTATTTCCCTGAAAAAAAAAATATAGCTAAAAACTCAGAGTTGAATACAATTTTAGGGATTCAGACTATTCCAAGAGGTTCACAAACCTAAGATTAAGAATATTTGGTCTAAAGGTCAATGTTGCTCTGCAATAGATTTTTAGGTTCTATAATTTACAGATTTATCGAGATGACATTTCCCATCAAATGAGTTACCTGAAAGCTGGTTGAGTGAAGTCACATCATCCTCTTTCAAGTAAATCATAAAATTATTACACTTCCAAGGGAACAAAATAAGTTAAATAATATTCAAAAATGACAGCAAAACCAATATAATGTCAATTAAAGTGGAAAAGGGAGGCAGATGGGGAGGTCAGAATAAGAGATCTGAAGATGCTACACTGCTTGGTTTTGAACACAGATAAGGGTCATAAGACAAAGAAGACAGTTCTCTTAGAAGCTGGAAAAGGCAAGAAAGCTACTTCTTCCCAGGATCCCCCATCTAGAAGGAATGCAGCCCCACCAATACCTTGATTTTAGCCCAGTGAGACTATCTGGACTTCTGATGTCCAGACTACAATAGTACCAAAACAGCCCAAAATAACACCCTCAAATAAAAAGGTATTTAGAATCTCTTAAAATTTGTTCAGTACAAAAAGAATTTATAACATTTTTTCCATAGAGGAATATTTACAATAACAAAACATCTCATTCTCTACCATATGTTTTAAGTAAACATTATCATCCAAATATTAACTATTATTAGAGACTGGGTGTAAAAGAAAAAGGAAGCATTTAATAGGAGTAGTTTACAATTTGTAGTTTTCCCCAGACACAAAGACTTGTTCAGATATAGCCTGGCATCCCAGCCTTCTCCACATACTTCTATAGATCATCCCACAGATCACACTGTATGCATATATTTCTTTTAAATATACGTTGGCTCATTTTACTAAACAAAGTGGTTGCTCTGTGAAAAACGAGATAGTAAATAAGGTCCTACCTAAAGAAAACTGGATATTCCACATTGGATATACAAAAATAGGCATGTTCTAAGAGAGGAGATACAAATGCAAGGGGTACACAGGCAAGAAGACTTCTCTTGTACTTTAGATGGGTATTTTGAGAAAGAAAGACATGCTGGATAGGTGGTAGAAGAAAAATGATTTTCATCCTTTGAAAGCAGGCACAGGTTTAACAGAGAGGTATTCTTATAGACCCTACAGTGAAGATGGACAACCTCTAAATTGTAATGCAGTATCTAGTTATATTTCTTACTCTCCAGAAAGTCTTCCCTGATGCCTATCATTGAGTTAGGCATCTCCTATAAACGCTTTCATCATGTAAGGTGTGAGTAGGAGTCTCAAGTAATTGATATTTGATGGTTAGCTGTGGTTAATAATCTTATTCAAAGCAAAAAAACAAACACTGTTGCATTTTTCTGATTTAAAATAGGTACTTGATATCCTTGTGTGTACCACTGTGGGGTTATATAAGAAGTTCCTTTCTACACATTAGGAAGAGGGCACAGTAGTGTATTAATGTTGTTTCTCAGTGTCTTCAGTAAAATTACATTGGGAATTTTACTGAATTCCCTTGGGAATGACAAGGGAATTTCAGTGAGAGACCAATGCTCACTCGGGTCAGAGAGCAGACTCAGGGACATTCAGGTGACACTAAAGGAGGCAATTCTCTCATTGTCAACATTATTAAGACAGCTTTCATTAAGAAAGTCAGCAGAACCTTCCCTCACATTTAGTACCCACAATTTTTTAATATGTTGCCATTTTCTTTTATGGTTCTGCACATGCAACCTTACTTAGTAGAAGTGAAGAGCACTCACTTTTTAAAATGTACCTGTAAGCAATTATTTAGACTACAGCTTAACCATGCTGAGAATGCATATAACGCCTTAGCATTTAACGGCAAAAGACAGAGGAATAACAGGGGTAAGCTGGCAATATCTAAAATGCCAGTTCTTCAGGGATCCGGCAAACAAGTCAAGGATACTCAAAAAATATGGAGTCAAGAGTCAGGGACCCAAATGAATCTGCAAAATAATCACCTGAGAAAAATGCAGTAGTTCCACTTACAGTATTAAAAATCACTAACATTTGAGAGACCTGGATATGGTTGGCACTTAAAAATAAGTCCTAGGAATATTTCTGTTAAATAGGCATTTAATAAATTCTTATATAGTTGAATCCAGAAATAAAGAAAAACAGATGAAGAATGCTCAGCTCTTCTTATGACTACCTATCAAGACTGTTTCTGGAGAGAACTGGACCATACAAAGTGACTTAAATAATTACTTAAATGAGAATCTAGTTGAAATTTAGGAGCTTCATGATACAGGTACATGATTACACAAAGTTAATAACACTTCACCCTATAAAAGGAAGTCTAAAGAGTTCCTCTAAAAATGCCACACTAGTCTGGGAATAAGAAATTCTGGAGCCAATAATAAGTACAGTAACTAAAATAAAAATTTCACTTGAAGGTTTCAATAGTCCATTTGAGCAAGGAGAAGAGTTAGTAAGCTTAAAGATAGGTAAACTGAAATCATCCAGTCTGAGGTACAGAAAGAAAACTGAATGAAGAAAAAGGAACAGGGCCTATGAACTCTGTGAGACACTATAAAATACACCAACGTATGTGTAGTGGGCAGTCTCAGAAGGAGAAATGAGAATAGGAAAGAAAGAATATTAAAAAAGTAAGGGCAAAGAAACTTTCCATCTACACATCTAAGAAGTTAAACTCTGAAAAGGATATAGAGCTAGAAACCAAGACACATAAATAACCAAGGTGTTGAAAGATGCAAGAGAAAAGCTACTCATTATACACAAGGGAATCTCCATAAACTTAAGAGTCTATTTCTCACAGAAAACAGTGGAGGCAAGAGGCAGCAAGATGACATATTTGGAGAGTTGGGGAAAAAACTGTCAACCAAGAACTACATACAGCAAAACTATCCTTCAAAAGTAAAGGATAAATTAAGACATTCTCAGATAACTAAAAAGCTTAGGGAATTTGACACTAGTAGATCAGTTCTACAAGAGCTAAAATGAGTCCTTAAATTTAACATAAAAGGACATTATACGTGAACTCAAAGCCATATAAAAAAATAAAGAACCCTGGTAATTGTTACTACATAGGTAATATAAACCTATTATTATGGTATTTTTGGTCTGAAACTTCTTTTGGTGCCCAATAGTTATAAATCTATATTAATAGTCACAATAATGTATAAAGTGTAATTTATGACAATAACATAAGAGGGAGTAAAGAGCTGTATAGAAGCAGAGTTTTTACAACTTATTAAAGCTAAGCTAGTAAGAATTTAAACTAACCGGTTATAAATTTAGGATGTTAATTGTAATCCCAATGCTAACCACTAAAAAAAACCTAACAAATATACATGGAGTAACAAATTAGAAGGGAATTAAAAATACTACAAAAAAAAAATCAAATGCACAAAATGGGGGAGAAATGGAGGAAATAAAGAACAGAAGAGGTATGAAATATACAAAAACAACCAGCAAAATGACAAAAGTACTTCATTATCAGTAATAACTTTACAGGTAAGTGGACTAAACTCTCCAATCAAATACTGAGACTGGAAGGAAGAATTTAAAACACACACACACAATCCAACTGTATACTGTCTACAGGACTAATTTTATATCCAAAACCACAAACAGGTTGAAAATGAAAGGATGGAAAAGATATCCCATGAAACAATAACTGAAAGAGAGCAGAGGTAGATCTACTAATACCACCCAGTCTTACTTAAAGTAAAAAATTATTAGAGGCAAAGCTCATTATACATTGATAAAAGACTCAATTCATGAAGATGCTAACAATTATAAACATATATGCACCAGACAGCAGAGTCCCAAAATATATGAAGTAAAAAGTGACAAAACTGAAGAGGAAGATAGATCTATACCAGTAATTGAAGACTTTAATACCACACTTTTAATAATAATATGGCATCATATATAAAAAAAGATATGCTACAATGTGCAACCTCAGCAAATACAATGCTAAATGAAAGAAGCCATATACGTAAGATCACATATTACATGGTTCCATTTATATAAAATATCCAGAATAGGTAAATCCACAGACAAAAAGAAGAGATTGGTGATTGCCAGTGAATTAAGGGTGAGGATAAAAGGGAGTAACTGCTTTACAGATACGGTTTTGGTGGGGTTTATTTTCAGTGTAATAAAATGTTTTGGAACTAAATAGAGATGACGGTTGCACAACACTGTGAATGTACTAAATTGTATACTTTAAAATAGTTGTTAAATGGTTAAACTTATTAATTTCACCTCAATTTTTTAAAAAAATAAAAAGAGATGAAATATAATAGTATATTTTATTTAATCCAATATATCCAACATATCATTTTAATAGAACACTAATATAATTAATGAGCTATTTTATATATTTTTTCATACCAAGTCATACCATTTTACATATATAGCACATGTTGAATCTGACTAGTGCCTGACAGTTACATACAGCTAACAGTAACCATATTGGACAGGGAAGCTTATACTGAAAGACATTCTATCTGGAATGCTTACTTTCTAGCATACACTTTTAGCTAATCCCCAATATATTCTCCTTTTTTATAAACTGAAGTACCTACCTAAAAAATAAATATATGTAATTATTACCTTTGATTGTATTTTTTCCCCTGGAATGCTCTTTGCTCCTTTGTATTCAAAGACCCACATTTAACTCTTGTGTTGGCTTCTAGAGACAATAAGGGTTTCTCCTGATGAATTCAATGTATTTATCATGTGTATTTTTCATTAGGCAGTAAACATCACTGATTCCTCTAACATAATCTTCTATTGTTTAACTTTAAACTTCTACTTACCATATCTTAAACTGCCCTGTATCATCCATAGTAATTCATACATAGCAAGAACTTAACATTCAACATTTACCTGTTCCATCACAACTCTCTTTCTATTACAACTAATAAGTAATATTTCACATGCAGATAGTGATAATACCAAAAGGATATCCTCAATGTACACTTTTAATGGATGGTTTTCAGCTGAACTAAATAATCAAAGTTCACAGAACCTGAATAAGGCTACTTAGCATCCTTTACTCAGAACAAAACAAAACAACAATAACAAACTAACAGAAAACAGCCGGGCAACTTCAAGACTTCTCCTCAGCAGGAGTCTTCATAGCAATTTAGGTGTTATTCTTTAGTTCCTTAATTGATAGTTCAGTTATGAAAAAGTAAAACGCCATGGGTAAAAATCACTCCAGGTTTAAAAGACCCATGCTCCATACAGGGACTAAAATATCCCATAACAATTCTGTGGACATATTTCTTTAAGTCCTGGCAAGGTATATATGCAGATAAAGGAATACTTCACACTCAGGGCAGACCAAAGCTCTGGTTTTCCACCAGATACACACAGTAGACCCCTTTATTTATACATGGTTTTGACTTCCAAGGTTTTGGTTACCTGCCATCAACTAGGGTCTGAAAATATTAAATGGAAAAGACCAGAAAAAAAATTTCATAAATTTTAAGTTGTGTGCTGCTGTTAGTGTGATGAAATATCATGCTGCCTCCAGCTCCATCAACGATGCGAATAACCCCTTTGCCCAGTGTATCCACATTGTATGTGCTACCTTCCCTTTTATCACTTAGTAGCCATCTCTGTTATCAGAATAGACAATCATGGTATTACAGTGCTTGTGTTCAAGTAACCCTCATTTTTACTGTCATAATTGTTCTAAATTATTATTAGTGTATTTTCATAATCTCTCACTGTGCTTAATTTATAAATTAAACTTTATCATGGGTGTATGTGTATAGGAAAAAACAGATGACATAGGATTTGGTACTATCTTCAGTTTCACAAATCCACTGGGTAGGGGGGTCTTGGAACATATCCCTCATGGATAGGGGGGTACTACTGTAGTTCATTCACAATCTTCCAGGTCCATGTGATATTTACCAATCTACAACACTGCCCAATACAATTGACAATCTTTCTTCATCAAGATTCCAGAGAACCAGAGCTTAAAAAGTTAACCAAAAGTCATTTTTTCCATAAGGAAGGAGAACAGATTTATAGATTTGGTTAAGTGTTTATTACTATGTAAAGCTGCTAAGTAACTGCTAAGTTTATGGGAACACATTTACATACATACTTATTTAAAAGCCTCTTTTCTTGTAATTCACTTTACTAATATCAGCTAAATATTGATATTGCCTGATTATATGTAGTTTATTCATTAAAATAATTAACTGTGTAAAAATAAAAATTAGTAAGAAATAACTAATCATTTTTTAATAATCTGAGTTGTAAGTCTGAAAAACACTGCTGCTTTTAACATATAAGATATCCTCCAACAAAGCATCACCTAAAATGTCACTGACAGAGGTAGGAAAAATTCTAATAGCATTTTATTTGAAAAGTGGACTGTGACAGAACATTCTAAAAGAATATCAAATATGTATCTGGAGTAGGGGAGGACTGCAGGTGAGAGAGTTTACTGCCAGTCAATTCTGAGCTGGCACAAAGTAGATTTATTTAAAAGTGGAAAGGCAGGACATATACTCCTCTGAATCAAGTCTTCTGAGGAGAAAGTCTTGGCAGATGTCAATTAACCAAAAGAACAGGGATCCGTTTAGGAATCAAAACAAAGACACTCTCTCAATAACATTTCTCCAGTTAAGACTAAAATAACTCAGATTTAGTTTCAGAGCTAGGTTTTCTTAGTGAGATTTCCTTTACCCCTCAATTTTTCCACACTCAATTATGTACATAGTAAGTGAAAGAGCAAGGAATCAAACAAAGGTCTGAATGGAAAGCCTATGCTTTTTATCACCACTACAACCAAGCAAATGAACGGCTGATATAATTCATTGACAAAAAACCAGGATTTACATTGGTATGTACTCTTCTACTCAAAAATAAATTCTTTTATCTCATTCTTCAGGGCTCCAAGAAGCTGTTGGATTCCTGTAGAATAAGTTAAAAAGCCATCTTTCTTGCACACGTACATGCATATACACACCCCTGTCTGCAAGTGGACACAGTATTCAACTGCCAATATAGGATATTTAGCAGGATCCCTGCTTATGAAGTTGTTTCAAGTGTACTAACAATGCTTCAAAACAAAAGGGTTTTAATTTTAAGTAAAAGTGACTTCATTTTAAAGTTAGTTCTGGTTAAGTTTACTTATCTCCCCACCTCATTAGCTCTAGGTACACAAAATCTTTATGGTCCCATTATCTCTTCTCAGAGCTCAAAAGTGCTGGAATTGAGTCTCATTGTCTTTGATTTCTCTGGCTTGGGTTACTGGATAATCCTTGAACCAATCATCCCACAGAGGGTCAACCTCTGAAAATGAAGAAGGGACGATTCACCGAAGAAAAGTAGGACACTCTTAACAGAAGAAGAATCAAGGTACTCTTGGCATAGTAAAACATCAGCGGCCAACACAATATTGAAGGCGAGAACACAGGAGTGGACTTAAGATAAGGTAAAAAATCATTTCAAGTGAGTGGCACATCCTGAAAGTAGACACAGAGTTTGCAATATATACGTCATTCTTTCTTGAGCTGAAAGATTACTGAAGACAACAAAAATTATTTACACTAAATAGGAATCTACTGGTGAATGCATTGTATATTCAAAAGGGAACTAGTGCAGGCTTCTGTGCAGGGGAATATTATTAAATTGGTATCTAAAAATAATTACATTGAAAAATAGGATCAGGAAAGCCTGGAATAGTCAGAACCAGAGATAGATAGGCAGCTAGGAAGAAGCTATTTCAATCCAAATAGTATTTCAGTAATGAAGCCTGTGCATAGAGCAGTGTCTTTTATAGATAGATGTAAGTAGCAGGCAGAATCCTACCTTTATTATTTTCAACAAAACTCAGAACAAGTACTATGAAAGTAAGAAAAGGAAGGTACTAAAAAATACAGGAATCAAAGATAAACTGCAAGACTGTAGCCTTGTAAAGACTGTAGGCTGGACTGATCCAATGGTGCTGTATACAGTGTATAAAGGATGCAGAAAAGAAGTTGTTGTCAATATAGAATAAAAGTTCAGATGTCAAGTGTGATAAGAACACTCAAAGGAAATAACTTAAAAGCCATGGTAAGCATAAATAATTCAACAGAACCTAGCACATATTAGATTTTTGATAAGTGGATGGACGGATTGGATGTCTTTTACAAGCCAAACATTTTAAACGGAAAGTATCCAAAGATAATCCACACAGTCCCTGGACTCACAGAATTCACTATACAAGTAACTTGAATAAATAATAAGAGCAGTAATTTTTTTTAAACTGCCATCAGAGCTCAGAGGAACAAGTGATTAATCCTGGTAAAGAAAGCTTCAAGAGAGAATCGGAAGCCTGTGTAAAGGAAAAGTAGAATATACCACTGAACCTGAACTTTAAAATGATTCTTTTAAGGAAGAAGAGAGGAGTCGGTGATGGGGGTACGAGACTCAAGATAGCCAAGAAAATATGAAGAATAAAATTTAATAAAAGCCATGACAACGGTTTTGTCTTAAAATGCAAAAGAGAACCCTAGTTTATTGGAAGTATGATTTGAATGCAAAAGCACTAATCAATTCATACCAGTAAATATGGAACACTCATTTCTCCAACAATAAAGAATAAACAGTTCACACTGTTAATATCAATTTGTTAAGCCAAATCATTTTAAGCAGGATAGTCTGCCTTTTCTAAAGGATATTAATAGCTATAAATACATGTTTATATTTTCTATTTCTAGTCACTTCACAGAAGATTCAGATTCAGCCTATACTGATACCTTAGTATTACCTTAGGTAGCAGTATAGTATTACCTTATAGTATTCTATAGTATTACCTGAAGTCATAAAGCAGAGACAAAAACAAACATAAATGAGCAAAGATTACTGCTTTCAGTGCTTATGACACTTGCAGTGGTAGGGACTGCGGCCATGTAAAGGGAACACTTAACACTCCAGCAGCTGCCATGTAAGAATGTAGGCTCAGTATTGTAAGAATGTTTTTATCTTTTTAGAGAAGACAGATATCCCGCCTATGTGAAATCTCTTGATTTTTTTAAAATAGTGGCTCATTTATATGTGGACTGGTTTCACTTCTTGCCTTAAAGAAATAATGATTTTTTTTTTTTAGTTCAACAGAAATATAAATTGATTTTATCCATTTTTACCAACGCATTTACCTATTTTTTAACTAGAAAGTTAGACAAATGAACATAGTGTATTTTAGGACCTCCCAAATAATGCAAGCAACAGGAAAGAGCAATTAACCAATTAGTACTTTATCCTGAATTCCTTAAACTAAGTGTCACTTTAATACATTTTTTATTTTGGAATACACTCTGTTCTTAAACATGAAATATAAAACTTGTAAAAATCCCACAAAATTCATTTAATAATGACTACAAAGTGACCAGGAATCAGGGCCAATGTTCTAGATAAAAACTCCACTGGCTCAGAGGTTCCTAAATTCATGTCTGGGGATTAGCTCTATGAGTATTATCTGGAGAACTTTTAAAAAACAGATTCCCAAGGTCCACTCTCTGATTCCTAAGGGATGAGGCTTAGCAGACCTGTATTTTAAGTTTCTGAAGTAGTTCTGATGTGCAGCAGTATTTGGGAATATTAGCAAACTATAAACTAATCTTAATTTTGAGTAAGTTAACAGAAAGGTGGTTGCTATAAAATTCTGTTCAGAATAATTCTTTCCTATCACTTCAGGCAATATAACTAGCTACTCCAGTCTTGGGATTGAAGGTAATCTTAAAAATTAAGTTCCAAAGGAAAGCACTCACATGAGAACTCCACAGTCAAAGCAAAAATATTGATTAAAGACAGCTTGGTAATATAAAATCTTTTAAATTTTACTTATTTATTTTTATAGAGAGGGGAAGGGAGGGAGAGAAACATGTATGTATGGGAGAAACATCAGTTGGTTGCCTCTCACATGAGCCCCCACTGGGAACCAGCCTGCAGCCCTGACATATGCCCTGACCAGGAATCAAACCAGCAGTCCTTCGCTTTGTGGCATGACACTCAACCAATTGAGCCATGAAGGTCAGGGCTATAAAATCTATTAATAGTTCCTTATCATAATTTATAAGACTATCCCTCTTTGATTCTCTCCCAGTTCACTTATACTATCTGCAACAACAATAGCATTCTTTCTATTCCTTCAACAGTTGCATCCACCCCTGGGCCTCTGCACTTCCTATTTCTTTTATGTGGATGCTTCCCTGAGGATTTCCACTGGCTGCCTCCTTAAGTGTCAGCTAACATAAATCCTCCTCAATGTGGACTTACCCAGTCTAAACTAGTCCCAACACCCAGCTTTCCTCCACTCTAATTATATTATAGTCTATTTCTTTTCCTGGTTTTATTTTCCCAATAATGCTTATGACTATCTGAAATCATCTTATTTAATCATTTCTTTAGGCATTTACTATCTGTCTCCTATTAACAGAAGTTATATTCGAGAGGATCTTTTTCCCTTACTCATTATTGTGTTGAATAGAATGTTATATGAGATTTCGTGAATACTAAATATGCATGTTATTGTTGAGTACATGAAAAGAAAAACATACAAACTCCCAACCTTAGTCTCAACTTATTAATGTGCCATACAGATGAGACTCCATAAAAACAATAAACTGCTTTATAAAATTTTAGTCCTAAGATTAAAACAGGAAAATTTCAGTTCCCTAGCTTCACCTTCCTTCCTCCTCTCAGCTCCCTTACTCATTTCCCTGTACCCTTGTGGTTATGTAATTTTTACTTGGGTTAGGTAAACATAAAAGATTCCAGAAGCAACTCTAATGACAGAGAAAGGTGTAAAAGCAAGTATTATACATTCTTAGAATTGAAGCAAAAACCATAGGATACAGAACTTTTCTCAGTTTTGTGCCATTCAGAGAAGACTTCCTCAGATCTCAAAATGATTGGCCTTTCTAGGAACCAGGTATACTCTGAATCCTAAGAGAGCTGAAGGGTGAGTAGAGGTAAATTAGAATGGTAAAAGGGAAGGAAGAGGAAAAATGACTTTCCTGTCAGAAGATTATTTTATTCAAAGGGCTCCTGTTTCCTCAAGAAGTTCACCATCTAAATAGAAGTATTAAATAGCATTACAGACAATACAAGTAACAACAAAACAATGTGCAGTATGAAAAAAATACATAGAAACAGAGAGGAGTAGAACCTTCAATATAAATTTGATAAACTTAATTAAGTAGGACTGTATTACTTTTATATAATTTGCACCAAGATTCAAATGCTGAAAAGGGAAATAAACTGGGAACCAAGAGCCACTATTTCAAAAAAACTTTACTACCTTGAATGATGCTTGAAAAAACCAAAACAAACAAACAAACAAAAAAAAAAAAAACAAAAAAAACTTTAAATTCAGCATTAATTCTTGAAAATATTCTTGGCCGTGCATGTAGTCGTGGCCGAGTGGTTAAGGCGATGGACTAGAAAATATTCTTGGTAAAGAAATATTAGAAAGATACTCCTTAACATGATAAAAGCTTTTACAGTCACAATAAATTATTACCATACCTCAAAGTGAAACACCTGAGGCATTTCTATTATAGTCAGATGTAGGATATTAACAGGAAAGCTTTAAAAAAATTAAAATTATGGTAATATGATTAAAAGACAAGGGAGGAAGAGAAAGAAAAAAATATAAATATCAATTTAAAAGTTACCATATTTGTAGACTGTGTAATTGTTTACCCAAGAAAACACAGGCAAATTATTTATTAGGAAAGTAAGGACTTTCCAATCCAGCCTGTAAGAAGTTTAGAAGCCGTCAATCTGTGCTAATAAGTAAAAAGCTGAACAAAATAAAAAAAATCAGTAACTCTTCTTAGATTCATAAGAGAAGTCAAGTCACAGGACAAACTGCTGCCCCCAAAATTGGAGATACAGGCAAACAAATACAGAGAACCACTGCTTACTGGCGAGAGACCCAAAAGCAGAGAACACAGACCTCTGTGAGAAACAATGCCACAGTAAGAAAGCTTGAGGTAGTAATGAGCTAAAAACTCCAAGGAGACCCAGTCACTGAAGTGCTCCACACTTCGGTGAGTTTTACCTCCTGGAGATCTACCAAGTCCTTACAGCGAATAACAGAGAAAAACCTTTCGTGCTTCCAGAAGGAAAGGGGAAAAGGAAGCATTCTGAAATGTTGGGCTGGCCAAAAAAGTCCATATAGTTTTTTCTGTAAAATAAAAGACACATTTTTCATTTTCACCAATAACTTTACTGATTTGGATATTTTGAGTATGTCAGCTATCTCCCATGTGGTATAACGTTGATTGTTCTCAATTAATGTCTCAATCGCTCTATCAATTTCAACTGGTCTACCTGACTGTGTAGCATCATCCAGTGAGAAATCTCCAGCACACAGCTTTGCAAACCACTTCTGACACGTTTGATCAGTTACATCACCTTCTTCATACACTGCACAAATCTTTTTTTGCATTTCAGTTGATTTTACCTTTCTTGAAATAAAGCATAATATGCCAAAAATGTTGTGTATTTTCTTCCAGCTTCAATGTTAAAATCGCTACACAAAAATTCACCAATTTTGGTATAAAATGGTTTTTAAACGCATGCTGATATGACAGCTATCACAATAAAATCTAACAAAACTGATTCAAATGAAGTTAAAAACAACTAACTCCTACTAGCCGCACCCTATGGAAAAAACCAAACGAACTTTTTGGCCAATCCAATATATCAGAGCACTCTGTTCTTACCAAAGTTTGTCCCCAACAGAATTTATTTAAGCAGAGCCTAACGTCCTGGTGTCTTATCAGCACCTGACTAATCTAGGTAGGGGAAAGGAAATACTCAACTACAGCCCCCTCCGACCATCCTGTCTTACCTAAAAGGAGTTGGGGGGAAATAAAAAGCATTTGAATAATTCACAATCCAGAGACACAAGAGTACAAAAAGACTAAGACCTACAGAAATAAGTTCTGGAGATCAAAGGTACAGTGGTATAATTGTAATTAAAAATACTGTCATTATATAGTTGAAATCTGCTAACAGAATATGTCTTAAACGTTCTTACAACAAAAAAAAAGAAAGAAAGAAAAAGGAAGAAATATGGCAACTATATGCTGTGGTGGATATGTTAATTAGACTGTGTTGATCATTTCATAATGTAAAACATCAAGTTATACACATTTAAGTATAAATAATTTCTGTCAATCATATCTCAATAAAACTGGGGAGGGGGGGGCTGAGACCTAATAATATGACTATAAAGCACTTCCCATACCCCTACACTACCACTACATTAGAGGCCTACTTACACCAGTTCCTGTTACCCAGTTACATCAACCCTGCCTATAAAGAAAAAATTACAAGGCATACTAAACTGGGGGGAAAAAAAAGGGAAGGGAAGGAAGGGAAAGGGAAGAGAAAGAAAAAGGGAAAGGGAAGGGAAAGGGAAAGGGAAGGTAAGGAATGAAAAAGAAAGAAAAGTCCCAACTGGTGTGTGGCTCAGTTGGTTGGGCGTCAGTCCACAAAGCGAAAGGGCATCAGTTCCATTCCGCTGAGGGAATATGACTGAGTTGAGGGTTCGTCTGGTTCTGGAGAATACAGAGAGGCAACCGATCAATGTTTCTCTCCCTCTCTTTCTCTCTCCCTTCCCCTCCCTCTAAAAATAAGTAAGTAAAATTGACAACAAGGAAGGAAGGAAGGAAGGAAGGAAGGAAGGGGTAAATTAGAGAGAAAGGTAAAAGTGAAGGAAGGCAATGGGAAAATAAAAACAATCACCAGACAAATTTTAATCACAAGACAAATTATATACTTTCATTTTGAAAGTTGTAATGAATAAAAGATTACAGTAAAGATGTATAGAATTCATTTCCCATTCATATTAAGAAATAGGCATAGATAAGAATTTTCAATTTTCCAAAGTCTGAAAACACAAGCTATGTGAACACGACTTATCCGCATTAAGTCAGTAGCTTTTATATGGGACATGGCTGGAATGAATCAGACAGTATCCATGGCTTCTTGAGCAGAAAAAGGAATGTGGAATGCATATAGAGTAAATCCACATGCATTCTGCACTCCCAAAATGTATTATGGAACCCGTATGGAATATTATGGACCATGTATAATCTCAGTAATGCTGGCATCCATTGGAATCTGACAATTCAGAAAGCAGAATCAACGGTCAATCACTTAAAAGAAGAAGTGAAAGCTTTTTCATACCATAGGTAAATTTCATAGAGATATTCCATAAATTTAAAACAGCCACAAAAATACTCTTTTTGCTCTCTAAGAGCTCATGGGATCTAGTAAAGAAGAAAATATGTGGAACTAAGTATCAACTTTACATTTAAAGTTTTCAGGAATTACGTGAACATAAACTGAATATGTGTGTTTTCCTTTACCAAAAACTAATGGATATTGCCAATTTTTTCTTCATCCACAAATCTCAATCTATAAGGTATTTCTCTAAAGCTATGCATTTTAATTTTATACAAAAATGTATATTTTTAACAAAGTGCATACTTCAAAAACAAATGTAGTATATTATGGGCATAAAAGTTAAAAGCATGTAACTTAGACAGTTATAAGGAACCTGAAAGAACACAGCACTCACTTTGAAAAGATCTACACACAGATGCTCAATCCTTTCTGTCTCAGGGTGAAAATCACTAAGAAGTTTGAGAAACTCCCAGCTTCACTTGACAGTCCATTCCATTATCAGTCAAATCACACCATTAGGAAACTGTCTTTTGTTGTGTTTTTTTAAAGATCATTTATTTATTGATTTTTAGAGAGGGGGGAAGGCAGGGAGAAAGAGTGCAACAGAAACATCAATGTGTGGTTGCCTCTCACGCACCCCCCACCAGAGACCTGGCCTGCAACCCAGGCATGTGCCCTGACTGGAATCAAACCGGCAACCCTTTGGTTTGCAGGCTGGCACTCAATCCACTGAGCCATACCAGCCAGGGTAGGTAACTGTCTTTTGTGTGAAACAAATATTTACATCCCTTCCCTTTTTAAACTTGCATTTATTGATTCCAGTTTTATTCTCAGGGACAAGGTAAGTTTCCTCCTAATATTTTATGATGCTTTCAATTATTTGGAGACAGTTAATATTTTTCATTACTCAACTGTTCTCCAAGCTTAATTTGACAAGTTCCTGCGACTTTTCCTAGTCTTACCGTACTTTCTAAATATCTCATCATACTGGTATATTATGAATTTATCACAATGGTTATATATGTATGGGGAAAAAATAACCTTTTAGATACAGATGTCAGGTGATGAACTAAGCTTACTCATGGCAAAGCTAGTCACTGCTTTCCCTTTAATGTGTTACCCATTCTACAATTACATTCCTGAATGATGTTCAAAAGAGTTCACAATATAACTATTTCCTTTAGTCATAAGAGATGCTAAATAATTTGCACTTATTCATTCTAATTTATTTGCTTTTGCAAACAATATTCTTGCTTATAAAAGTAAATGTAGCTTGTAGGTTCAAATACAGACTCATTAACTTAACAAGTATAGTGCCCAACCAAATGTCCTAAATAACCGAGAATAAAATATCACAATATTTTCATTTTTTATCTATCTTCAGGTAAAATAGATTTAATAGCCTAATTCAGTTATTGATGTAATTACCACCAAAAAAACATTTTTTTTTTTTTAGAAACCTGAGACTAAGATAATTAATTTTGGATAATAAGGATATAGATGACTGATATCTTCTTTGTACTTTTCTGTCTCTTTCACATTTCTAAAAAAAATAAACCAATAAGCACCTCACCCCAAAGCTAAAAAAACTATTTAATGCCAAGACCCTAGTGGCTAGCATGAGAATCTGAATGACATACTTTTAGAGAAGCTTTTTCACTGACCTATAGCTCACATTATTGAAGGGATTCCGATTAAAAGCATTATTATGCTTATCATACTCCCTTAAAAATGCACATATATTTCTCTTCCAACTTATACTGGCTACACTTTAAAAATTAGTGTGATACTGGTACCAATTATTCCTAAAAATAAAGATGACATTCCCAAATAAACTGCTTCTCTTAAAAGAGATTGGGGTTTCCAAGGACATATGGAAGGAAAAAAAATCAACAGTGGAGAGAACACTGAAGTAACAGTCATGAAGTAAAAGTTTTCCGAGGCTGACATATGCAACTGTAATACTTTAGGCCAGTTATTTTGTCATTCTAGGCTTAGTACCCTCGTCCAAAAAATTAGAGACAGTATGTCTCTAATCTACTTAATCAAAATCCCTTCTCATTCTAAATTTGATTCCATGAAATATCAAGACTTGTAAAATTATCTCAGGTGGTCCACCATAACACTTGTCACATTACTATTTAGTATTTATTCTATAGTAATGAACTTTTAATGTTTCTTTTCAATCAATTAATTAGGACTTCTACTGACAGTAAGAAGTACCTAACACTTCAGCATTTGCTATAAGCAGACACAGTTCAGCGCTTCACATGGATTACATTTAATCATCACAATAACCTTCCAAAGCAAGTATAATTATTATCCTCATTTTACAGATGCAGTTTTTCACAAGCTCAAGATCACAAAGCTATTTAAGTTACAGAGCTGGGCCTTCAACCCTAGCAGAATGAAACTCAAAAGCCCCCACAAAGGTGTACATAATAGACTTGTTGACCAAATCCTCAATGTCAGAACTAAATAATACTCTAAAAGCCTAAACATAATATATAACAGAAACAGTACTTCACATAGTAGGGAGTGCAAAAATTGATTCAAATCCACCTTATGATCTTAGGCACATCACTTAATTTAAGTTTCTTTGCTCATGTGGAATACGGGACAAATACTGTAATTTCAAGAAGTTACTATAAGAATTAAGAGCAAAAACAAAGTGTTTAATTAAGCATGTTTAGTCAACATATATCATTTAATGGTTATATAATATTACTGAAATTATGAAATGACAGTGTACTTAAAAGCAGCACATTAACATATGTAAATCTAAATACCATATATTTATGTAGCATATATTTAAATATATAAACCACTAAGCCATGTGGATTCATCAATAATGAATTAATTTACAATAGCCATACCACTTACCCTTCCCCTTAACTATATAGAGGGGAAAAGAATTCACAGTAAACAAAACTTCTTAGCACAATGTCCCCCGTCCAAAAATTATATATTTTCATATATCACCAATGTCTAGCACACTGCATTACCCATAGCATGCATATAATAAATGCTTTAGGAATTGCTATTACTTTTCTGTTTTGAAATAGCTACACCTATTATTAGCAAATGATCTTCTTGAATATTAGAATTAGATTATGCCTGTCCTTGCCAGAAAAGACAAATAACAAAATTGATGGAAAAGGCAAATGTAAGGAAGGAATACTATGGAGGATAAGTAGAAAACATGGACTTGGGACTGAGAGGGTCAGAGTGTATGTACCAACTCTATCACTTTTATCTGGGTGTTATAAAAAAAAGATTTAAACCTTCAGTTTAGTTTCATTCATCTGTAAAATAGGGTTGGTACCACCAACCTCATCCTAATGCCAATGAGCACACGTAGCACTGGATGATGGTTTCTAAACGTAACTTCCAATAAATGGAAACAGAGTTCCTTGGATAAATGGGATGACTCTATAGCTGGGGCAGGGAAAATATGAGATGAGCCTGAAACATCTTGTGAAGCCAAAACAGAAATGCTGAAAAAATCAAGGAACATGTCAAAAGGTCACAGAAGTCAACTTGATGGGCTCCCAATGGCCAAATCTGGAACAAGAATATCAAAATGATGATAGCAAAGGATTATAATCCATACCAACAAAAATAAATAAATAAATGTGGGAAGAAGAGAAACCTTGTCTATAGAATTCCAATCAATAAAAGTGGAAGGAATGGTGAAAGCTGAAAATCACCATTTGGCAAATATCACAATTGCTGCAGGCAAGAATCATCAACAAATGTTAACAATAGCGGGCAAGTGTATAACAGGAAATAGCATGTTTATATAGTCTCAAAGTATCTCTCCTCAGAAGATGCTTATTACAAAGAAAATTTACCAGCTGAGAAACCATCTTATCCAAATGATCAAAATTCGTATCATCAGTATGGGATAAATCAACATCATGGGCCTCCTGATTTGAAAAATGACGATACCATCACTCTAGGCAGGGGTGTCCAACCTTTTGGCATCTCTGGGCCACACATTAAATACATCGTGACACATAATCACATGCCCAAAAAAATCTCATAATATTTTAAGTAAATTTAAGATTTTGCACTGGGTTGCATTCATAGCCATTCTGGGCCACATGTGACTCACGGGCCATGGGTTGGACACCCCTGCTACAGTATTGCTTAACTTGAATTTAATCAAGAGTGAGCATCAGGCAAACCCAAACTGAGGAACTTTCTATAAAACACCCAGCCATCTTCAAAAGTTTTCATAGTTATGAAACAAAGACTGTTCTAGATTAAAGGAGACTAAGGAGACATGGATACTTAATATAGTATGTGATACTCGTTTGTATCCTGAACTAGAAAAAGAACACTAGTGGAATAACTGACAAAACTTAAATAAGATCAATGCATAATAATATTATATCAATGTTAACTGACTGATTTGGCTATATTGTTTAGAGATGAACGTTTTAGAAAGTCGGCTGAAGAAAATTTGGATATTCTTTGTATACTTTTCCTACTTTTATATAGTTCTGAAATTATTTCAAAGTGAAAATGAACACATGTACACATACACATATGAATTTCCTGGAGGAATACTAGTCTATACTTATTTTACCAATAACTGCCACTTATCTTTGAATGACAGCCCTTCTCAGGCATCTCCCATCTCATGCAATCTGGTTCTCGGCCAAGTTGTTCACTGAAAAAATATCTTGGTTGTCAAAAAAAGCTTGGGTTCTCAACCCGACAATCCTTTCATGTTGGTACCTGTATGAGATTTCTCAGGTCACAAAGGAGATTCTGTTTTCGAACAAATCGTGTTTCAAACAGCCTTCCGGAATGAATTAAGATTGGGAACCAAGGTTCTACTGTAATGGTGAAAAGACTCAAGATTGCCTAGGCTGGTAAGAGACTATGATAGACCACAGGTTTCCATAACCCTTCGCTACTCCTACCTTGACCTCTCACCCATAAAAATGTCCAAGTTTTAGTAAAAATAACAGAGGAAAAGGAGAAAAGTTATAGTTCAGTAAGTTTATGATAATGTATATGTGAAGTCTGGAGCCACAACAGTGTCCTTCATCTAAAATGCCCCCTTAGTCTTCCAATCAGAAATGTAGGCTGTTTGGACCATTTACGTGACTTAGAATAAAACATCTCATGCTCTTACATTATAGCCTAACCCAACTGGGCTAATTAGTTACTCATTTCAAAGCTCTTGCTTAGTGAAAAAGAAATAATAAAAAAAAGATTAAAGACATATAGCCCATAAATAATAAAATATCATTCATATATAAATTTTTAGTTACAATACATAATAGGTAAAGTTATCAAAAGATTAGGTTCACAATATTCACCTGATCCTTAGCTCTAAGTTGTTGACACTAAACCTGTCACCCCTCTTACACAATTTATCCTGCCATACAAACTTCAAAGTAAATCGGTTAAGACTGTATCTACTGTGTCAGATCACAAGACTACTGAACTGTTTATAAAGTTAAGCATAATTCATAAAGCTGCCTCTTCAAAATGTAATAATTTTTTGCCCTGACCAGGTGGCTCAGTTGGTTGGCGCACTGTCCCATACAGCAAAAGGGCCGGCTCAATTCCTGGTCAGGGCACATACTTACGTTGCAGGTTTGGTCCTGGTCAGGGTGTACAGGAGGCAACCAATTGATGTTTCACTCTCACATCAACGTTTCTCTCTCTCACCTTCCCTTTCTCCCTCCCCACCCCCGTCCTTCCCCCTCTTTTACTCTTGGGTGATTTTTGTTTTAGAAAGTAGTAATTTTTATTTTCAATAGATTTTCTCCTCTTCTGGGAAAACATTTTCCCTAGCAGGAAATCAATGTTTCCAAGTCCTTCATTACTGAAAAACATATCATTTGGTTCTAATATCAGATTGAGAACTCCTAGAGGGCAAAGACGCAGATTTTATTCGTCTACATCGCCAAAGCCTCTTAACCCCTGGAACACAGTAAACCTCAAAAATGTTAGTTCCAATCCTTTCTCTCGCATATAATAAATGCTTAATAAATGTTTGTTATAGCTATTTCATTAACTATCAATATTAATGGCTGCCAAACCTACGGGCAATGTAAAATCCAGGAAATGGACTAAATCTGACTAATAATAAATGATGCAACATCCTGATCTCCATCTGTTTGGCTGCTTGTATCAGCCAACCTTTCCAACACACGTGTGTGACTGATCCTTTGTGGCCAGTGCTCTGAAACATGTAACTACCACTAAACCATGCAGCATATACATCACAAATATGAATCAGAAAACTTCTGCCTACAGAAAAGGCCTAAACACAGTATTTAGAGAATCTAAACACTTTTACATCTGAGTTTAGCTAATACCCTACTGAGTCTAGCACTTTGTCACTCCACAATTATTAAGCAAATAGTTCTCATCTACACTAGAATTATAATTTTATTTTTTATTTAATCTTCACCGAATGTTTTTCCCAATACCATTTAGTCCTCTTATACGCACCCCCCCCGCCAGCAATCAACACACTGTTGTCCATGTCCATGAGTCCTTTTTCCTTTTTGCTCAATCCCTTCGTCCCCTAACCAACCCATCCAAAAACTATAATTTTAAAGTAGTATGCTATGTTAAAACACTCAGTACCTACAAGGTAAAACACAAAACATCTACTGAGCATCTAGCAGTTGATAAACAAAGATGACTGGCCTAATAATGCCCTACTTCAAGCACATTACCTAGAAATATTAAAGGAAAAAATTTCATTCAGTTCACAATGTATGTACAAAAGCTTATGTGAGGACCAGTATACAATAAAATCCACTCCAGAATTTTTTAACTACTTAATATTTAAAATACTATATTAAAAATAAAAAATTAAATTCAAATAGAATAAAGCATACTAAATTGTTTCATATTTTAATACAAGAAAATTCAAATAACAGATTATTCTGAATATAGTGGACTGTATAGGAGAGTAGGTCAAATTACAAAGCACTGGGAGCCAAAAAATGCCATCTTAAGCCATTTTACTCATTCTAGCACAGAGGAAAACTGAGGTTCAGTAAGAGACTGCTTTTTAAAGGAAGACTACACGATGGACAATCCTAATACACAATAAGATAAGGATAAAATAACCAACACTCACCATCGCAAGTACATAGAGGCCAAGAGATGGGTGGGAGAAAAGGAAGGGGATCATAAAGAGGCCAGACTGCAGTGTAATCTGACCAAGGATAAATGCCAATTCTGTCATTTACTTGCTTAACCTCACAGAGCCTCGCTTTCTTCACCTATGAATGGATATAAAAGTATCTTCTCAAAACAATTGTTGTGGCATTAAAAAAATTTATTAATTCACATAAAGTATTTAGAATACTGTCTGGCACATAGTAAACACTCAAGAAAATTTGCCAAACATCATTACCTGTATTAGAAAATGCAAATCAAGAAGAACTCCATTAAGTAAAATTTTATATACATTCTTTTAGATTGCTAGTAAAAGCGCAAATTGGAACTATATTAGGACACAATTTGGCATTATTGTATAAACTTGAAAATTCACAACATATCTTGCAATCCAACTATTTTACTCCTAAATATATACTCCAGAGAACATTTAGCAGGTATGTATCAGAAGCATGTTATAAAAATGTTTACATAATGTAATAATGTTTATGACAGCAAATACCTAGAAACAGTTCAAATACCCTTACACAAGAGAGTGGTAACTTCACAAAATTGATTATTATGTGGCAGTGCAAATAGATTAAAAAAAAAGTATACGAAAAATGGATATATCTTAGTAATGTACTGAGAAAAAGAAATCAAGTTCCGAGTGTTCACATATAAACAAATATATTCCTTTTAGAGAGTTCAAATATATAAACAATGAGACACTGTTTAGGCATACATCTATGTGACAGAACTTTTTTTTTAATAGGAAAGAAATGGTAAACACACAACTCAGGTTACAGTGACCTCTGAGAAGACAAGGGAATACGAGAGATGTACATTAGGTAGATGTATGTTATCATTAAGGTCCTGATTCTTAGACTGTACTGTGACTGGGTATTTGTCAAGTAAATAAAACATTAAAATAGATTTCAGAAGCTCATGCATAGACCAATGATGACAGCATGAACCAAGATAAAGGTTAATCCAATTCTGTACACCTAAGGGTTTTTTGTGTGTTTTTTTTTAATCCTCACCTGAGGACATGTTCCCACTGATTTTTAGAGAGAAAGGAAGGGTAGGGAGGAAGAAGAAAGGGAGTAGGGAGAGGGAGAGAGAGGAACATCTATGAGAGGAACATTCATCAGTGGCCCCACACCCCACTCCACTCCCACCCCTGCCCATGCATCCCTACCAGGGAACGAACCTGCAACACTTCCGTGCACATATGGATGCTCCAATCAACTGAACCAATTTTATTTTATATAATTATAGTTGACATACAGTATTATATTAGTTTTATATGTGCATCACGCTAATTCAACATTATATACTTAAGAAGTGATGACAATAATTCTGCCACCATAGTTATTACATTACTGACTATATTCCAATATTGTGCATTCTGTGACTTATTTTATAACTGGTGCACCAGAGGTTTTTAAAAAAGGATTGAGGGTTAAGTATAATCTATTTTGGAGTGAAGGAATAAATGTCATTCATGTTTGACATAGAGCAAAATCCTCAATATGTGTTAGCTACCATACAAAATATTATGATCTTGCCCATAATATTTTGGTTGCTCAGTTGGCTGGAGTGTCTTCCTGCACACGAAAAGGTTGCAGTACGATTTTCAGTCAGGGTGGGTACGGAAGGCAACCGATTGACGTTTCTCTCTCACCTTTATATCTATCTATCTGCCTATGTATCCATCCATCCATCCCCCCACCTCTGCCAAAAAAATAAATAAATAAATCAATAAACATATTGGCAGGTGAAAATTAAAAAAAAAGATCAGAAGTTATTACAGAATAAAACACATTTTAAAATTTAAAATTGCTTCTCACTCTCAACCAACCTCTTCCCTTTTTGCCAAAGCAGAAACCTTACCTAAAATAAACAGACTGCCTCAGCAAACTAGTGGACCCGCAGGGCTCCTGATTCCTTACCAATCCAATTCTCCTCCTACTAAGTAGGTATGTAACAAGCTTGTTTTTGTTTTGACATTTACTACCTTCATCAACACTCTGCCTTATATGTGTACCATGTATTTTATCCAAAAAAATGTTGTTCCTAAAAGATTTTATTCACTACAGCCAATTAAAACAAAACTATCACAAGCCATAAATACATAGTATCAAAAATTTTAATATAGTAAAAGTCGAACAGTATTGGCTTGTCTACCGGAGATTGAGATTGATATTACTCCTTCCTTATTATAATCGCATGTACCCAAACAGCTTTAGTTAATTAAAATGCAAAAAGTCCTGAGAAAGAAATAACTTATCAATTTAATTTAATGCCATGCTAGTGATAAAACTAAAATTATCTTACATAGCAGGGCTAGTTCCACACTTTGGAAAATGCTCCACTACCTCAAGCTAACTCCCTGTGAAATTTTTTTTTTTAACTTTCTTCAAAAACTGGCTAAGACTGACTAAAAAACAAGTCATTTGTTGTTTTCAAAAATTTGCTGGGATTTAAGAATTAGAAACACACAGGATCCATACTATCTAAACAGAAACCACTAGTTGTATGTGGCTATTTAAATTAAATAAAATTACAATTTTAGTTCTTCATTCCCTAAAGCTACATTTCAAGTACTCATTAGCCAAATAGCCACACGTTAAGTACCATATTGGACAGCACAAACAGAATATTTCCATCATCACAGAAAGTTCTAATGGAAGTGCTGCTTTAGACTGCCAAAGGCCCAAATAGTAGCAAATGGAAATAGAAAAAATTTTAACAGAAAAAAAAGTATCTTTCAGTAAAGTAACGAAAACATGTGAAAGAACTGTGAGAGAATGATAAGCTAGTAGTAAAAAATTAGTTTTCTTTTTCTATAACCCCTTTATAGTTTGATCATTTCAAAGGCTGGAGATGTACTAACACAGGCTGGAATACCTCCTCAACTAAGATAATAAGATTATTATTGCAATTGAGGAACAGACTTAAAAACTTAGAAAATAAGGTTAAGATACCGAGGCCACATCTGAATGCATACTGCGAAACATTTAGTGCTTGCTGTATATCAAAAACTGTTTCAACATTACAGCCTATAAAAACTCTTATAATTACCTTACTTTCATTAATAAAGCAACAATGAGAGCATGACCAAATAATGGACAGAATATCAATAATAAATAGCTTTTAAAAGTAAAGGGTCTAGTAAAACAAACTCTAATTTTCCATTCCCTAATCACTTAAAAATATTTAGGGTCTCCCCCTCTTCATTACATGATCTCAACATCCTTGTGAATTTGTTTCGTTACAACCAATATATTTAAAAAAGCCTTTTCTAGTTCATTTGATACACCACCACCCAAATTTTCTCACTGATTTTAACTATATAGGTATTTTATATAACTTCCCAATATGTAGGTAATGTACCTTTAACTTACCTATTCCTTATATAGAGCTCATTTATCTCTCAAAACAGCCCTACACATTTCATATCTAAGGTCTAGGTTCACTTTCCTCAGCCTTCTTTCTCTCACTAAGGTTTTGCTAAAACCTTTTCTATACCTATCCACCTTTTTTATTCCAATCCTCTAGAAAACCCCTTTTTTTCCCTAAAAGTAAATCAAAACTCATAGATAAATCCATTTATATATGTAATTTTCAAGAAAAAGTGATTTATAAATGTGAAAAAATTACTGTCTTCATTAGCATAGACACTCTCACATATGAAAAGATCTGCTCTAAGTCACAGAGGTAAATGGCAAAATTGAGAAGAGAATCTGAGTTTCCTTTTCTACACAATATTGCAGATTTCTTATAGCGTGCCAATTAGCATAAATGTATGTTTTCCAAAACAGGTAATTCACTGTCTATAAAAACTACATGACCTACCTGAAGTTTTTATAGAAACAACACATTTTAAATTTAAGACCGCTTCTTTATATTTCTACCTTTATAATACTTTTAATATAAGTAAATAAAAGAAAATCTACATAGGTATTTCTCTTCATCTTCCAAATTTCCTACAGTGTGATTATATTGTTATTATACTTCAAAAATTTTATATTAACCTTTGCTGAATCTATATGTCCCTACTTTTTGTTTGAAAATGGCAACCACTATAATTAGAGTGCACAGTCATTCCCTAGTCTCGGGAGCACACTCTGGATATATCCTAAATGCTGCCTCTCTCAAGAGAGTGTATCTCCATTAAAGCACCACATGGACTAGGGACACATAATGCCATAGGATATAAATGCACAAAAGATTTTTGTAGATAAGAGCTTTCCGATTTTTCCTAACAAAAATAATGTAAAACATTTCAAATTGGAAATAAAACTACATTATTGATTAGAATGTCATATTCACATTAATGTTTGAGATTACTAGATTTCAAAATAATTCTATACTTTTTATTTTTAAAGGCTGCTTTTAGAATGCATTCCCTTATCTCTCCAGGCATTTCAGTGAAGAAATCTGAGAAGCAATGATGTAACACTTATCTTTACTCTGGCTATAGCAGTTCATATCTGAATTCCCCTGCAATTCTCTCACAATTCAACCTTGAAATGTACTCTCCTGAGGATCCTATAACTTTGAGTATTATCTCTTATTTCAGGAAATAATAAGCTGAACACAAATGTACTCTTTGGTATCAATAAGGAGATACATTCTTAGAAGGCAACATCCCATACACTGCATTGCAGTTTAGGACGGGATTTTTTACTTTTAAGTATCTTGACCAGCATTATGTTTTTATTGAAAACAAACAAAGTACAAAAGTCAGCCTATGTCATCACACTGTAAATCTAAGTTGTTTTAGGAAAGGTTTTGTGTGTGCAAGCATACACACATGCACACACACACACACACACACACACACACACACACAGTGTCAAAAGGTATAATGTATTTGTCATTGTCAGGGCCAAAAGTTTAAAGTGTAACTGTAAAGTTTAAATGTAGGGTAAGGTTTTAGCGTCTTCACCAGCTATGTAGTGTTTGCCAAATTATTTAACTTTACAAAGCCTCAGTTTCCTCATCTTTGTAAATGAGGGTAATAACAGCAGTAATATATGGGTGGGCAAAAGTAGGTTAATAATAATAAGTAATATAAGAATAAACTCTGTGTTTCGTGGACTCACAACTGTGAACATACTTTTTCCCGCCCCTGTATTTAAAATGATTGTTAGCTATCATTTAATTGTATACTAGGAGCTATATTTTAAAAAAGCAAGCTAGTAAAGAACAAAAATGGAATGTAAGAAATATGAAAATGAATTTCATTTATAAATAATCCACAATATAAAAAAGTTAAGTTTTAGAACAAGTTATATCAAGAATAAAAAAATACATACTTTTTGACTATTATTTCACTCCTGTAACTCATCCTAAGAATTTAATTGAGCAGAAAAAAATTATATGCAAATGATGCTCATTGCAATGTTATTTACAATAGGAAAGAGCTGAAAACCTGAAGTATTTACCCAGAAGATAATAGCTATGCAAACTTGTGGTACAACTTGATGAAATACTGGCATTAAAATAATGATTATTAAAAATCTATGTATAAGCACAGAAATTATTTATATTAAGTATATTAGGTAAAAAAATGAATAAATATTTGTACATACCCTTACTAAAACAAGTAAAATACATACATATGGACCTAGAAGCAAAAATTGTGTTGGGTTTTTAATTACTTTCTTTCTTTCTTTCATGTAATTAGTGCTCCTTGTCTTCTCCAAAACATAAAAAAGAAGTCAGTGTCTTAGTCCATTCAGGCTGCTACAACAAAGTAGTGATGAGTAGCTTATAAACAACAGCAATGCATCTCTTACAGGTCTGGAAGCAGGGAAGTTCAAGATCAGGATGCCAGCATGATCAGATTAAGGCCTTCTTCCTGGTTCACAACCAAAGCCTTCTCATTTCCCTTATAGTATAGAAAGGGCTAGGGACCTACCTGGAGCCTCTCTCTTTTATTATAATTTATAGATTGAGAGAGAGAGAGAGAGAGAGAGAGACAGGCAAAAAACAAACAAATGAACAAACAACACACACACATCAATTTGTGGTTCTACCTATCTATGCATTCACTGGTTGCTTCTTGTACATGCCCCAAATGGAATTCAAACTCACAAACTTGGCATATTGGGGAAAATACTCTAACGAACTAACTAAGCTACCTGGCTATGGCTACTTGGAGCCTCTTTTTTATACATAAGACACTAAATTACATTCCAGAGGGCTCCACCCTCATGATTTAAACACCTCCCAAAGTCCCCAGCTCCTAATATCATCATCTTTGGGGGATTAGGATTTCAATAAAGAAATTTGGGATGGGTCTAGGGGCACAAACATTCAGACCATATCAGTCAGTTAACCCAAACATTCAGACTTTAACAATCAGTTAAAAGGATTTAACTCAGTTTCATTCTCTTCCCACTACATAGCTAAATCTATTTGAGAAGGTGTATATACACAAATGATATGACCAGAAGTTAGCCAGTAATAAGTAATTATAAGTCAAACTAGTATTTTTATGTATGCTGAGGCCTGTGGATAGGTAGTACACATTATACAAGTTCAGACTCATATGCCAATAGGGTCTATATAACATAAGGTACATACATTTCTTTTTCTTTTTGGCTCACCCTGAAGCTAAGTTTGTTCTCTTAAAGTATCAAGACCAAGAAAAATTGCTAAAGAAAACTAAGGTGGTTAGAAGTTAGCTTGTCTCATTCATCTATCTCTCCCCTTTCTTTAAAAAATGATCATAATACAGAGTTAAAGAATATCTTAATTTGACATAATTAAAGTTATTTGTTGTATGTTCATTTTTACTAAGTTAATTAAGTTTGCTTTTTGGCTCAAATAACCCTCACAAAAAAAAGTACATACAATTTTTAATCATATTTTATAAGTTCCCCATTTATGTTCATTTAAGAATCTTGAGTTAACTTCAAATTCATTTCTAATCCAAGTTTCAGTAATTATGTATCTGAGGCAGTTATTTTTAAATTAACAAATTATACCGTTTTAGAATAATAAGGCTAAACAATAGCCTAAATTAAAATATAAACAAGTTTTAGCTCTGTTGATGATTATAAAATAAACTAAAACATAAGCTAATACACCTTTAGCTGTCCTAATTAAACAGATTAAATCAAGAACAATGAATTTCTAACTAGCAGATTGAGCCTATCTCACTTATCACTAGGATCCCTATTGATATTGATAGATATAATCTATTAATAAGAATCCAAGTTTGATTACAGTTGCATAAAAGTATCTAAAGCTTTAATAAGCTGGAAAAAATCTGTTTCCCCTTCTCTCCCACAGAAGTAGACTTTTGCCCTCCATACAATATTTGAAAGCTCCTACAATTGAGAAAGATGGATTTTTTTCCTACTGAAAATGACAGAAGTCGAATTTATTTATACTTCCAAAATGTGCCCAGGTACTTAAATTGCTTTCATTAACAAGGTCTAGAAATATACTCCTTTTATAACTAGCTATAATATTTGTATTAAATACCAAACAAACAAAAAGACTAGCTAGAGCTAGGTCTTTACCCAACATGTTATATCCTTTTTACTCAATCTTTGCTCAGAACATGGAAGAAAATGTTCACAATATGGATTTATATTATTTTCTGCTTACTGGAGTTTTTAGATATTTAAGTTTTTCTAAAATGCTATGTTTCAGCATTTAAACTGAAATATAAATTTTCCAGCAGGTCAAATCCTTTTAAAAAAGTAACCTGTCCTGCCCTGGCCAGTGCGGCTCAGTTGGTTGTAGCATCATCCTGTAAACAGAAAGGTCACAGGTTCAATTCCCTTGTTCAGGGCATGTGCCTAGGCTGTAGGTCTGGTCCCGGGGGGGGGGGGGGGGGCGGGGGGGGGGGCACACAGAGGCAACTGTTTCTCACAACGTTTCTCTCTTTCCCTTCCACTCTCTCTCTCAAAAAAAAAAAAAAAAGAAAAGTAACCCTGCTGCCCTGACCAGATAGCTCAGTTGATTAGAGCATCCTCTCAAGATGCCAAGGTTATGGGTTCAATCCCTGGTCAGAGCACATACAAGAATCAACCAATGAATGTACTAGTAAGTGGAACAATAAATTGATGTTTCTCTGTCTCTCTCCCTAAAATCAATTTTTAAAAAATTTAAAAAGTAACCCTACCAGGAGGAGAGTGGACCCCAGAGAGCACCAAGTAGCCGTACCGCTACCTCTGGCCTAGTTACTATCACATTCCAGAAGGAGCCACAGTTGCAGCAGCCAGCCCCAGTCACCATTACCACAACCCTAAGCAATGAGGCCTAGGCCCAGAAGCCGCCCACCATCCATCATCACTGTCACCACCCCCACCCCCTGCCCCACAGCTTTGCTGACACCAAGCCTGGCACCACCCTGGTGGTACCTGCCGGCAGGGGCAAGAAAATCATCCCAATGAAGGTTTTAGGAACAGTAAAATGGTTCAATGTAAGAAACTGATACGGTCTCATCAACAGGAATGACACCAAGGACAATATATTTATCCACTGGACTGACATAAAGTAGAATAACCCCAGGAAGTGCCTTCATAATGTAGGAGATGGAAAGACTATGGAGTCTGATGTTGTTGAAGGACATAAGGGTACAGAGGCAGCAAATGTTGCAGGCCCTGGTAGAGTTCCGGTGCAAGGCAGTAGGCAGCCTTGTAGCAGACTGGAATGATTATAGACACTATCCACATTGCAGAGGTTCTCCACACAAGTACCAGCAGAACTACCGAAATAGCAAGAGTGGGGAAAAGAATGAAGGATTGGAGAGTTCTCCCAAAGTCCTGGTCCAACAGTCCTAGTTCCCACCTCACTACGTGTGAAACTCTGTGGGCATCAACCACAGTACTCCAACCCTCCTGCACAGGGAGAAATAATGAAGGGTGCGAACAATCAGGATGCCAGAAACCAAGGTAGACCAGTGAGACAGAATGTGTGTCAGGGCTATAGACCTGGATTCCACAGGAGCCCTCCTTGCCAAAGTCAGCCTAGAGAGGACGGCAGTAAAGAAGGTAAGGAAAATCAAGGAAACGAGACCCCAGGTCAGCAGCCACCTCAATGTCAGTACGGCTGCAACTTAAATTACTGACTCAGATGCCCAGAAATCCCTAAATCACAAGATGGCAAAGATGGCAAAGATAGCAGATCTACCTGCTGATGCTGAGCAGGACAGGACTGAGTAAATGCCTGCCTACGACCTCTACCAACATCAGCTTTAGTCACTCAACAAAAAGAAATAAATATGAAATCCCAGCAATAAGAAAAGAACCAAAGTTGGAGCTCACGACCATAAGTGCTTGCTTTCTGCCTACTGATCAGATAAGTAGAAATATCTGCATTATCTATGCGGCATGGGGTTTTTATTATATTTACTTAGACATCTGTTTTGGTAATGACAAACGAGTTGTTTTCTTTTAAAGTCTGATTTTTATCAATACACCTTTAAATATTTTTAAGTTGTTTCATATCTGGTCGAGTTGAGATTTTTAAGAACGTCACTTCTAATTGGTAATAAAAATTTACTTGATCCTTTCAAAAAAGTCAACAAACTGCAAGCATAAAGATCTTAAATAATTTTTTCAAAAAGTAAACCTACCTAAGTGAAAGTAAGCACTGATTATTTCATGAACATAGTACCTTCCTTTACAAGAATTAAGTTCTTTTTTTTAATATTCTCTTACCTCTAATCAAAAAATGTTTTTGAGGGAGGGGCAGTTAAATTTATCTTAACATTCCTCTGAAGTAGGGACACATTATCCTGATTGTACAGATGGAGAATCAAGCACAAAGACAGTTTATGTCAAAATCTTAATATGACAGTCAGCAGTAACCACTGGATCACGTTAATTAATTGTGAACACCAAATTGTAGAAATTTGATTAGAGAATTTAGTTTTGAAAAGGGCTTTACAACCATTAAGACTGGAGTACCCGGAGAATAAAAAATCTTCTGTCAGAGACAATATAATTTATTTGGACAAAGTCAACATGTTGGTTAGTCTTTCAGAAATCTTAAAGTTTTTAATAAAAATCCAAATTTGGATAATTTATTCACAGGTCTATTTTCCCTTCTATTTTCTAATTTCCTCATTCCTGAGAGAGCAAATATTACATGATATCCTATCATTTCCAATAATCTCAGCGCCTCCCAGGGAAACCCTTCTCTTTTATTACCCTCCTTCTTCCTGACACCCTCCTCTTCAACCTCCAATTCCAAGACCCTTATTCCTGTCTCTCTGAATTGTACAGGCAGATGTCTTACCATTTTAAGTCCGCATCCCACATGCACATTAAATACACTGGTGTTGGCTCAGAATTCCTCTCCAATTCACCTCCTAATACCTACCCAGCAACTTGAACAGCCACATTGTTTACCTTTTGAAATAAACTAGATCCTGGCTCCTCTACTCCAAAAACCTGTTTCTACTTTAATCTTCCTTCATATGTCATCACTCTGGAGTTTTGTTCTCTGATCAAAATCTTTCAAATTTTCCCAGTTCCACTCTATGTGCTCTTCACTTTATTAACATTTCCAGTCCCTCAAAAGAGCTGTTAATTCCATGTGTCTACCTATCACTTCAAGATTATTTGTTTAAAATTGAGTCTAGCCTTTAAGTGTTTGAGTACAGTGTGGTATAAATACTATGCCATTTGAATTTCAGTTCTAATACTTACTCCCTTGTGTGTCTGTGGGCAAGTTAACTGAACCTCTCTTAAGTCTCAGATATCTCTGTGTGTAAACTATGGATAATACTTAGCTCACATGGTTGTTAGAAGGATTAAATCTAGCACTGTGTCTGACAAGCAGTAAAACAGCTTGATAGACTCCTCTTCCCCAGGCCTTGCTCTTCATTACCCATCTTTCCTTAAACCTCTTTTTTTCCTTCCTCTCCAGAACTGACATCACCTCATTCAACAAATAATCTCAATTCCTAACTTCCCCCTAAAGAGTAGAACCTTACTCTTTACTGTCTCCATTTCATTACTTCCCATTTTGTTTTAAATACTTTCTCTCTGAACTCTCCTACTTCTCAAGGCCTTTGTCTTTTGATGTCTCTTCTTACTCTCCCTTAAAAACACTGCTGTTTGTAACCAATTTTCCATTTCTACTTAATATTCTCCTTGGGCAATTTTCCACTAGCTTCAACTATTACATACGCTGAATATGTCACCTCTAATTCTGCTCTCTTAACCTTCTTTGGGCACCAAATCTGTAATTAAAACACCTTATAGGATATTTTCTACTTTGATACATAGTAGACACCCATAAATTTATCAAAGATCAAAAAGATCAAAATTGAGTTATTTTCCCCTTAAAAACCTCTTCCTCTTCGTACTTTATTTAAAAGCATCAGAGCAGCCCAAATTTAAAATGAAGTCATCCCACACTCTTCCTACTCCTTCCTTCATATCCAGTCATACAATCATACTTACCGGAAATCTGAATTGCCTTACAAATTCATCCTCAACAGTTCCAAATGAACTATTTCCGGCTGTTCTTTACCTTGATTACTATTATTACATCTTCCTCCTCAAATGGAGTTTATTTTCTTTTCCTTCTAATCATCTGTCTAAAAGAGCCCTGGTGTTTAGCTTTCTACACAAATTTGATATCACTTCCTCACTTAAAATAATGGTTCCCTACTGCCTTCATGATAAAGACTTAGGCTCGTACTTTTTCATTATTATCCTTACCTAAGAGTTGTAGTGAAGAGGGAGGGTAGCTCAAAGAATAAATTTTCTTTGAATGCTTAGTGCTTTATTTGAAAAATGTATGGGAATTATGTTCAAAACCAATGTTACTAATAAATTTCCCCCAACTTCTCAAAAAAGTTTTGAAAAAGTTTCCAGGAGCTTCTGTCACATTTATGCTGTGGACCTCAGGCTCCAGGCCTAGCCATCACTCTTTGTTCTGAGACTGCTAAAATATAGACAACTTACTGGCCCCACAGTTTTTTATCTCCTCCAAACATGTTTAGCCAAAAATGTGTTGCTTTTCCTCAAACCTTCTGTGCTTGTTTTTGTTTTATTTTCCCCTTCTCTTCTTGGGATATCTTTTCCCTTTCCCACTCATCTCTGGCTGACTCCTAAAATGCCACCTCTTTTCTGAAGCCTTCCTTCACACACTAACTCACACCCTGCCACGCCCCCCCCCCCCAATAGAATCACTTTCTCCTACAGCCTTGAATAACTTCATATGCAGAGCACTCATCACATTTCAGAAGGATCTAGTTCCCTTGTTGGATAGTGAAAGCAGTTATCAGGTTTTACTTATCTTTGTATCGCCAAGGCTAAAGAAAAGTCAAGTGTCTAGGTGGCACTCAAATGTCACTGAACTGAAATTCTGGAAAAAAAATTTACTAATGGTATCTGTCCTGAAAAGCTTCTAAGAAATCCATATACATAATTCAGCCACTAAAATTGTGAAATGCTTGTACATGTTATTAAGGGGGCAAACCCAGAAGTGATCCCTAACTGCAATCTCAAAATACCAATGTAATTAACAACAAAGCAGTAAAAAAATGTTTGGTGACTTTATGCCCAAGTTACTAAAACATTCTGATATGATGAAACGTATGATAACTTTGAAAAAGTGGCATCAGAAAAGTCACGATTCACTAAATTTGAATGGTAATCCTGTCATAGGACATGAATAGAGTAGCCATTAACAAATACGAAAAATCGTGTATTTGGGAAAGTAATCTCTGAACATGTGAGAAACAAGAAAGATGTGCTTAATCATATGCAATAGTATCATTAAATACTCCCAGCAAAACAATTACATTGTACTTCTAAGTCATAATGGCCTTTATCTAAATTATCAGCCCTGTTACACAAATAAAATTTAGAAATAAAATTATAACACTAATCAGTTTAAATGTTACTTCCAATCACTGTTGAATTTACTAACACTTATCCTTTGCACTCTAAGTGCAGAAAGAAAATGCCTTTCAAGATAATTCAAAAATTTTACATACAAGGTAATCTTCACTAATAAATTCTATATTATGAGTAACAGGAATGCTACATTAAATATGGTTCAAAAATACAAAGAAAATCACTAAGAATTCTAGAATTCTTGAACTAAAAGAAATCCTAAAGTTGATCAAATCTAACACATTTTAAATCAGAAAAATTTAAAAATCTAAATTCTAGAGAGGAGAAATAATATAAATCTGTATTTATGAACATTTCTGTTATAAATCTATAAATTATGAACACTTCCACATTATGCGCAAAGATTAAATGACAATACTGCATTTCTGACACTTACTAAAACTGTATCATTTCTCTCCTTTAATATTCAAATGTGATAAACTACATGGATTTTCATATGTCATTGATCCATTCTTGCAATCTCAAGATAAACCCAGTATCACTGTGAGGCTTTGTTTTGTGTTTAGTTCACTGAATTGGATTTAATTTGCTACTTCTTGAAAATTCTCAGCCATTATCTTTGAAAATTTCCTCTCCTCCATTATCTCTTCTTTTGGAACTGTTAGCCGTATGTTGAACTTGTTCATCTTATCCTTCATGTTTTCTTAATTTTCCCATGTATATATGTATTTTTGAGTTCAGGCTTCTATAGCAGGAGATCTTAATCTCTTATGCGATGGACCTCTCTGTCAGTCTGATGAAGCCTATGGTCCCCTTCTCAGACAATATTAAAGGCTTAAAATAAAATACATGGGATTATAAAAAAAAAATTACATTGACCAAATATTTTTAATTTTGAAAGAGTAATACAAAATATATGTGCTTCTTTATTAGCATTAAAATATAAGCCCTAGCAATAGTTTAATAATTATGATAATTTCATAGTAGGGACCACAATAAGTGCTATTTCAAGATACCTATTAACTCCTGGACAATAATTGTTTTTAAAAAAATCTGATTTCTGTTGCTGTTATGGGTGAATTACATCCTTCCAAAAATAAATAATGTTGAAGTCCAAAACTCTAGTACCTCAGAAAGTGAACTTGTTTGGAAATAGGGTCATTGCAAATATAATTAGTTTAGAAGAAGTCACACTGGAATAGGGTGGGCTGCTAATCCAATGAATGGTGTCCTTATAAAATGGCCATATGAAGACACAGAGACACACAGAGAGAACACCATATGATGATGAAAACAAAGTATGGAATTGGGCGGCTGAAAGCCAAGGAATGCCGAAGTGCCATCAACCACCATTAGCTTGGAAAAGGAAGGATTCTTCTATTGATTTCTAAAGGAGCATGGCCTTGCCAACAGCTTGATTTTGAACTCCAACCTTTAGAACTGTGAGACAGTAAATTTCTGTTGTTTTAAGCAATCTAGTTTACGGTACTTTACTATGGCAATCCTAGGGAACTAATACAATTGCTGTCACATGGACTTCTAATTCTGCTATGGTTTCTTGATATTTCTTTCAATAATGAATGTAAATCATAATTCAGTTAAAGGTTAGTAGTCTGAAGTCTAAAAACTCTATGCCTCAAGCAATGTTAACACCTTAGTCTATGATCCATTACTAATGAACTGTTTTAACAAAAATAGTAACCTATGTTTAAACAAAAAATACATTAATACTTTTTTTTCATTCAAAACCATTCTGAGTGCCACAAAAATCAACATGTTAGGAGTTTGTAATGATTATGGTTCTGGCCTCTAAAATGAGATGCTGCTATGAAAAAAAATTGTCATAAACACCAAACTAAATCTAAATGTTAAAAAATAAAAAATACATTTGTGTTAACTTCTTAATCTATTAAATTATCCTTTAGTGTTAGATTAAAATGATTTGTATGAATAACCAAATGAAAAGACTTTTTCTTGGCACTTCTTGGCCAATTAAAACAAGAGAGTTAATAATCTTGTCAGTGTAAGTATTCCTTTTAGAAATACTCAGTTTGGTGTTTAAACCCAATAGCCTTAAAAAGAGCACCACAAAGTTCCCCATCTGTGATGTACATATGACATATTATCAAAGGCACATGGCTATTAAGCCCAAAATAAGAAAATCGTTAAAAATTCTGAACATACCAATTGTTTCTAAATTTTTTATCTTTATCCTTCAAAATTGATGCTTTTATTTCCTCATCCTACCAGATCTCTACCATAAGTTTTTTATTTGCTTAAATATTTCAAAAACAACAATACAGTAAAATTAACAAATATGTATGTTACAAGTCTAATGGCTTGCAGTATGTCTACCACCATATTACTTTAGGGTAAGTTAATACAGGAAGCACCCATAATAATGCTTTAGTTCAAATACCTTGATTTACAAATGAGAAAACTGAGGGCCAAGGAGACTGTCACTTGCCCAGAATCACAGACTGAATCAGCTAGGAGAGCAATGCATCTCCCAATTCCAAGTTCAATGTTCTTTACACTATACCATAATGCATAGAGGTTGGTAAAAGTTAAATAATCTGCAAATGACTTTTGTATGATCACATACATGGTAATTCTATTTACAATAATGTATTTTAAAATAGTTGTTACCCAAAACAACCTCACAATTTTTTTAAATATCTATCTTACCATCTAGCACCTTTTTAAAATAGGCACAAGATCTCATTTCCTCATTCAAAATTGGTGAAAATTTATTTCTAAAACTGGAGAGACATTTCAAGGCATAAGCACTCTCATACATTGAGTTTTCTTTTCTAGAGGACAATTTGGATGAAAGAATAAAATTTTAAAAACTGCATTTATTTTTAACTCCATCCCTAAAGCATCTCAAGGAAAAAGTATAATATATTTGGATGAAGACAACTCAGGATCACATGCAGCACTGTTCAGAAATATCCAAAAATAGATCGATTAAAACCAATGTATGTTATATACTGAATGTAATGTAGCCATTAAAATTATAGTACCCTAGAAGGAAAAGATTCACAAAAATATTAAGCTATAATTGTATCTACTACCCAATTCTATTCTGTTGAAAATACACATATATACATAAGTCATATAACACATGGGTAAAGCATTTATCAAAGTGCTTGGCACATAGTAAAAAATCCAGTATATGAATATGATTCATCAACATCATAGGAAAGGAAAAGTGTGCTTATATATCAAATGTGAAGACATTATCTTAGTAGTAGAAGTGCAAACAAATTATTATTCACTTTAAGGACCATTTTTTACATTATCTGAAATACATTACTCCTGAGTGGAGGATGTTATCCTTTTTAAACGGTACTTTTAATTCGGTTCCAGTTCCTACTGAAGATTGAAGAAGAAAAGCTGAATTTTACCAAGTTTGGTATTGCGTAAGACAAAATCTTACACATAACAGATCCTTCGCTAATTCTTGGTTAAATATATATTCACAATCAGCTTCTGGAAGCTATCTCTCTACAAAGACCTCTCATTTCAAATAATATGGCATGTAATAGAGGATTTCAAAATGAGGCCTCTAAAGGCCTTACTGGATTTTACCATAATGGCTAGAATAGGTTAATTTAAGGTTTTTCAAGATATTGGTGATTTTCACTTTTTTTCTAGAGTTTGAAATCAGGTTAAAAACATTCAAGTGTTAAGAACAGTCTCTACTGTAACTAAATTCCTATTAATTCTGGCTTTTAAAAAAATGAGAAAAAGGGGAAATACACACATAAGGATTTTATAAATAAAATCCACATTACCGGAGAGTTTTAAACTATAAGTCTTCAAGAATATCTGCCAAAGTATATCTCTTGTTTCTTCATAATGTGATTATATGATTACAAATAATAAATTGCCATTTCAAAGTGTTACTTTATATATTAAAGATAAGATACATAAATTATCAGAATAAAAGCTGCATTCATTCCAGCCCTAGCCAGGTAGCTCAGTTAGTTAGAGCGTCCTACCACTATGCCAAGGTTGCTGGTTTGATCCTGGGTCACGGCACACACAAGAATCAACCAGTAAATGCATAAATAAGTGGAACAACAAATCCGATGTTTTGTTCCCTCTTTCTCTCCCCCTCCTTCTCTCTATTCTCTCCCCACACCTCCTTTTTTCTAAAATCAATACATAATTTTTTTTTAAGCTTCATTCCAAAGAAGTTCACTGTGGTTTAGGTAATGCACAATGTGGCCATTAATAAAGCCAATTACCAGATGAAGACATCACTTTCTAATGTTAAAAAAAAAAGTAAAACTCCAAGAGTGCATAACAAAGCTCCTAGGGAGTAACTTATCAATAAAGCAGGATAAATTTGTGAAAATAGAATTCTAAAAATCTGGGTGAGTCCCATACTAAGTACAATTAAAATCTAAAAAAAGAAAAAGAAAAAGCAGCAGCCCTCCCCATAAAAAAAATTTCTTAAAAAATGTCGTTTGGTGTTTCAAGTATCAACATCTTTGGGATTAAACCACTGGGAATATTTACCCTATTTTTTGTGTAACAGCACACTGACATCACTACACCAAAAACTTGCACTCTGGATTTGTCCATGGCAAGTATTACAAAGGGAGCCCATTTAGAAACTGTATTTTACACGTGTGTCAATTCACATTCCTCATTTGCTTTTCTATTAGTGCATCCAACAAGGAGGTATTCAGTATTTTACTTTAAATATGGTAGTCTTTTCCCATCTCTAAAAGAAACTTGACATTTTGATCCAAGCTACTTTCTTAAGAGATACTAATAAAAATTATCGTCATTTCGTTCAGAATTTTTAGTAGTTTTTCTTCTAAGTAGGCGTTATCTGAGATACAATACTTCTTGATCTCTCTCAAACTAGGTCTAATCTGCGGGAGGCAGTGAGACAGTGTACTGCACTGTGAATGGACAGCCAGGTATTTTATGAATGGAGGCGATCACGTGATCCCAGCACCTCCCAGAACTGATATTTCCCACATAACTGTGTCAACATTCTGAGAACAAGGGTAGTTATTTGTGGGTGCCTATGTTTTCTAATTTAACCTATAACTTCGAATTCTCCTTACTTACCGAACTCAAAAATCTACATGAATACAATCAAGCCTCGAATTTTTTTTCTGGGGAAATCCTTTCAAGATGTCCAAGGTGATGGATGTTTAATTATTTTTTTTTATGAATGAAGAGTGTGCTATGCAAATGAGGGCGATTCACAAAAAAAGGGAGAACATGGCGGCCACCTCAGCTTCTAGAATGCACTGACACTGCAGCAATCTACCTTCTCCCACACCCGCTCATCAGAAGCGGGTGTTGCGGGGGGAGGAACGGGAAGGAGAAACGCTGCTTGGCACTTCTCAAGCTATTTTATGTTAAACAGGCCCAGGCTTTGGACTTTTAAAGTTCTCTCAAAAAGGTCTGACTGGAGGAATGCACTTTATTTAAAGGAATGCATCCTAGGACTAGCCCTAACTCACTTAACTCTTTCCAACCCTCAAGAGATAAGCAAAACCGGAATTGCAAGAAAACAAAAGCTAATACCCTGCATGAAATTAAATCGCGTCTCAATAGAAAACTGTCATCGCACCATTATTTTTACAAGCAGCTGTTAACGTTAAAGTAAAATGTGTAAAAAGCAAAGTATTTTGTTTGACCTGACAAAAGAACTGACAAAATTCAATCTTTAAACGGGATACTCTAGAAGTTAATCAATGAAGTCATCAACATGTTAAGCAATATACTGTTAAGTCAACGTCAACGGTGTATTTTAATATAGCTGAGGAATAAAAATTAGCATTCAAAAATTTATGTATGCACCTGATAAAGACATGACCAATGGTCGCAAAGGTAAAAAATTTTAGTTCAACATCTCCCATACTCCAGATGTCTTTATCCTATTAAATTCTAAAAAATGTTCCCCAGCCCCATTTTTTACAAGAATCTTACAGGTCATAAGTTTAAAAAAGAAGGGGTGGGGGTGGAGGCTTAATCGGTATTTAAGAGTCACTGACTCATCGAATTAAGATTCAAGAGCAGTTTGCTGCAAGAGGTGCTCCCACACATTAGTTAGCAAGTGAAATAGCTGTAAAGGAAGCAGGATGGATATTCAAGATATGATGATTGACATGTTAAAGTGAAAAAGGACAGGCCAAAGGTCTTCCAGGCAAACGGGTAATTTCTATCCTGCCGCCCTCCATCCGTCCATCCACATTACTCCATCTCCTGGACATAAAACTGCCACCCAACCCCAACCCTCTATACCCTTCCCCAGATGAAAGCCACTAAATGGGGTGGGGGGGGGATTGCTGCCATGAAATTAAAAGGCTAAAGAAAGCAAATGTTATGTACAGAACAAGACGCACCGAACTCTTTAGGGCTGCAAGCTTTCCGGCACCCAAGTCGCCGAGGGGTCTGGGGGACAGCGGAGGAAGGATGGGGGGGGGGGTTTGTAATCAAGATCAATGAGGCGCTTACTCGTTGTCAGAAGTCGCCGTCTCCTCGCTCATCTTTCCCTCACCGTGATCCGATCTGGAGATGGAGGAGCAACAGTAGGCGGAGAAGCAGCAGCAGCACCGAGGGGCAGGAGGCAACGACGGCCGGGGGGGCGCTGGGGCAGCGGCTCAGGGGCCTCACCATGGTGGATGCCTCACCCAGAACGGTGCCCCCCCAGCCGGGAACCCCGGCCACCCCCGCAGGGGGGTGGCGGCAACAACCTCCGCCGTGGCGACCCCAGCCTCTTCCCTCGGTTTAGTGTCCAGCCAAGTGATCTGAAGAGGCCGGGGAGTGTTCGTGGAAAAGAAAAAAGAAAAGGGGGCTGCAAGGGCTGACTGGAGAGCTGCTCCTCCCGCCACTGGGGTCGAGTGCGGCGGGGTCCGACAGGGAACGAGCGGGCGGGCGGGCGGAGAAGCCCGGAGCAGAGGCGGCGCTTCCCTCAGGGATGCGGCGAGGAGGAAGCAGAGCTCAGCTTGGTGGGGGCCGGCAGGGGGGTGCCGAGCCCAGGCTCCAGGCGGCGGCGGCAGCGCGGTCCTACCGGAGCCCACCCCACCATCTCCCGCCTCGCTGCAGGCTGCCCGCTCAGCCCCCGGCAGCAAGTGGGGCGGTCCTCAGGAACAAGCGGAACCGGGTGAGGGGCCTGCGGTGGCGGATTCCTCCAGACACGCTCCAGCCGGGACGACTCCAGAGGGGGAAGAGGGGGCGGCGAGGAGCGTGTGCGGCGGTGGCAGGCAAGCCGATCTCTCCCACCCAGGCCAACGAAGAACGGCCACTCCCGAGGAGCAGATTTCCGAGAAGCGACTTGATAGCGAGGAGAGCGGCCGCAGGTCCCCCGCCAGCCGGTGCCCAGCAGCAGCTCCGCCGGCCAGCTCCTCACCTCCCCACACCCGCCAGAGAGGAGTCGCGAGGGGGGCGGCGGAAGCGCTCACGCCGCCCGCTCCTTCCGCCGCCGCCGCCGCTGCTGCCCGAACCGGGGGCTCCCGCAGGAGGAGGCGAAGTAGTCCCTGGCGACTTCTCCAGGCCGCCGGCTTCCCGCGGGGGCCAAAGTGACCACAGGGTGGGGTTGCCAAGAAGGGTAACCGGGCTGTGAAGCGTGTGGGTAGGAGGACTAAATGCTGCGGTCTCTGGGCGAATCACTGCAACTCGAAGTCGTGTGCAGCATAGCAAGTTTCAGGAAAGTAGTTCCCTCCTCCCTTCATTTCCCAAATCGTTGTCGAGCCACTGAGCGGGGAAAGGGAGGAGGGAGGCGGAGGGATACGCCAGGCACCGGGCTCGGTGTGCGTGCGCGCGCTCCAAACTCTTGGCACGCTGCGAAAGGGGGCGGGGGTGTGAGCTGCACTGGGAGCTGCTTGGGAGGCTGCATTGTTGCGGCGCGGTGCTCCCAGTTACTCGCTTTGGAATATCCAAGTTGCTTGAACGAGGAGGCTAGAATGTCAGTGTGCTCAAGGAGAATGTTGGAGGCTACTCTGATCCGACGTGTGTATGTGTGTACATATGTGTGTGTGAATGTGTGTTCTTGCAGAGCAAAGAATGGAACTGGCATGAGTTCATCTTTAGTTGGTGGGGGTTAGAAAAGGGACTGTACAAAGAGAGCTCCGCCTGCTGTCCTCTGCTTGCATTGCTGCAGTGTCCTAGCTGTATGCACAGCGGGTGCTATGTGTGTGCGCGAGTGTTAGAAGAGAGTTGGTTTTAATATCTTGGATTCTTACTGCGCAAGGGGTATGCTGTGCAGAGCATTCATCTCCAAAAGCTAGAATGGTTGTTAATGGAGAACGACTTCCATTGAAGCCCAGGGTAGGCGTGTTACATGAATCTGGCGCAGCCAGAAGCACAGGAAATAACTCCCGCGGCGAGTGAGGTTGCATAACTATAGCGCAGAAGATGCCTCTGTGGCATGAACTGCTCTGAACGGAGGCGGAACGAGAATTGAATAGGCAGCTGTCACGTTTGCTTTGTTAGAGGACAATGTATGCATTCATCTCGAAAGGTTTTTGCACAAAAACCTACTTAAGTTGCGGGCTGGAGTATAGGGGCTCCTGGACCAGAGGACTCTGAGCCCCTAGCTTTGCAAATTCTATTATCTCTTCTCTACCTAGAAAGCCAGTCGATATGATCCGGCCTGGGGGACTGAATCCCAAGCGGGCTCCAGATTTTCTGATGCTTGTCCTGAGGTAATCCATCTAGCTCTGTGCGCAGTGCTTTTTCTCTTCATTCTCAGGTTTGTGCGACCTGTGAATGGAGGTTGCTGCTCCTGCCACCTTGAAGGGTTGAACAATTCCTGAGGAAGAACAAAGTGGGAGAACCTCCCACACGAGCCAGCACTCCTCTTCTGCCATCTGTCTTCAGGAAGTTTCAGGATTGCAGTTCTCAGGAGTGCATACACTGGCCAGTTAACAGTGTTTTGCCCATAGTAGATGCTTAATAAATGTGTGACGAATGAGTAAACAAGCCCAACCAATCGGCCTGCCCCCTCCCCAAAAAAAGCATTCAGTTAATTTCTGAGGTTTCTTGCTTCCTGCCGCAGCAGCAGCAGCAGCAGCAGCAGCAGCAGCAGCAGCATTGTCCTTACTCCAAGTGAGGAAGGGGTAATGCTGGTGACAGGAAAGGGTGCGAGGATCTGGGATAATCAGACGTTGCCTCTGTTACCTCTGAACCTGAGATTTATTCCTACTAAGAACCTGTAACTGGGAGTGTTGGTACTGGCCTGCTCTCCTCCCAGTACTGCTGGTGACTGCTTCAGCTGCTCAGATTTCAGTCAAGTACCATCAGTTGAAATTTGTGTTCTAGACAAGTTACTTAAACTCAGTCTGTGTAAAATGGGGAAAATAGTACCTACATAGAGTCGTTGTGCTGATTAATAAGTATAAATATATATAAAGCACTTAGAACAGATTACAAGCTCAGTAAATCCTAGCTCTTCCTATGATTTTTTGTAAAAAAGAGATATAACAAACTCCATGACAGGCAGTGGCACTTGCTCAGAAGTTTTCGTGTAGAGCATTCAACAGCCTTGTTCGTTCAATAAATAACTCTTTTTTTTCTATGTACCAATGTTGCTAGGCACATACCCTGGCCTTTGGTAAGTCATCAATAAATGATAGTTCTCAGACTTATGATTAAGTAAGTACAAGGAACGTTGGGTTACTTGCAAAACCTCATTATCTTTGCAAGAAATGTGTATCTGAGGTTCAAGTGCATCAGGGAAATTATCGATAACAGACTTTGGGAGAAGATATGAAAACCATCTTTCCTGTCATTTGCAAGGCATTATGCTGGTCGCTTTCACACACAGTGCCTACCAGAAGGAGCAAGATATAATCAAGAGCCCAAATTAATGCTTTTAGATTGTTCCCAATCCCATGACCAAGACGTAGTCCCCAAACAGTTCTTTTTTAAAGTACTGTAAGTCCTCACTTAATATTGATAGGTTCTGTGACTTTAAGGGAAACAGCTTATAACAAAACCCGTTTTACCAAAGGCTAATTGATATAAAAAGTTAATTTCCTATGTTATAACAAAATGACATTGAATAAAGTGATATTCGCACCAGCTATACACTGCAAGGACTGCTTTAACGCAGACTCCTGGAGCCCACTCCAAATACTTGTGATCACAGACCTGCAATGGGACTAAAATCTGTTTGTTTTTCAGAAGTAGGCCAGGTCTTTCTTGGTCCTTCACAGACTACTCCCTTTCCTTGCAACCTCTTGTATCATCACACCTCTGAACAAATCTCTAATTTAGGCCTCTTCCAACAGAACATACAAAAAAGGTGGCACAAAGTTTATCTTAGGCTAAGGTAGATACTGGTCAAGACCGGAAAACTGGCTCAGCTAAGGAAGATGGATCCAACAAGTCTTGAAAAGCTGTGTGAGAAGATAAATATAGATCACAGTTTCACCTTATGTTCCAACTCCATTCAGTGGATTGGGTACTAGTTAAGAAGAATTCTTTGGCCATCTCAGGGTCAGAGGGGTAAGGGAACCTCGCGTTTGCTCCCTCATATTTTCCTAGGAGGGTTTGTGAGAAGGAGCTGGCTACAATAGCTGGTGCTTATAAGGTGGCTCTCAGTACTATCGTCCTGAGCTTAAGAATTAGCCACAGCCACTTAACACTAAACCTGCTACAGATGATTAATTATTGAAGCGTCCATAGGCCAACAGCACAATTGCCAAGTACTTGTCACTATAGGAAATCATCAAAGTTAAGAAGGTACAAGTGGGTTGAGTTCCACGTAGGTGTCAGACCAGAGTTCACAAGGACCGCAAAGTAGCCTGTCCTCATGGAGGCAGTGGAAGATGGCATAGAGCACTCCAATTCAAGGCTTTCTCCTTTTCTCCAGACTATTTGGTCTATAGCGATCATTTTCTTATGAACTCAGAATATGCCATCTCAAATTCTTTTATTTTTTGCCTTTACTGTTTTAAACCTGTATTAATAATTCTTTCTCTCCCCCCCTTTTTTTTGTGTGTTACTTAACTTTTTGTGAACTTGTTTGTTTTCCCAGTTGCATTTTAAATGGCTTCAAGGCAGAGGCAGCATTTCATATTTTTGGTGTTCTCCTCAGCATTGGTTTTAAGTAATGAAAGCTTTTCAGGTGAAATAGGATACCAAAGCTTTGTGCACATATATAAATGAAGCTGTATCGACTGACACTGTGATGGAATAGCAGTCCCCTCTGGCTTGCTATTGTGACTTGGACACCACTGCAGTTCAGCACTTCACACACACCGTGCTTCGTGCTAATAGGCTCTCGGCAGATACTTGTGTACTTGAAAAAGCCAAAAGAGGAAACAGCCATGCCAACATTTGAGGTTCTCACAGAATATAAAATGCATGTACACATTTCCATTTCTAAATCTACTCTTAACATTACCTCCTGACAGAGGTTATTAAAATTTTATATTGTAAAACTGTAGTTAATATGTGCCTAGATCAAAGAGGACACTATTTTCATGCTGTACTTTGTTTAATGAATGATTTTTTTTTCGTGTAACCAGTCTCTTGGCTAATGAGCTCTGCCTCTCAGTGGAATTACTAAATGGTAACCATGTTTCTAAATAGTTTCCTTGCCTCTGGCATGAGTCTGTTTCTCCATCACTAGGGTTTCCATGTTCTTCTAAACTAGTACAGAGTATAAAGAAGTATGCTATTTTATTTTTTTCCCAAAGGACTACAATTGTTGGTCTGGTAGTATCCGGTGAGTGTGAAATCAGTTTACTTTTAATGCTATAACTGCCTTTTACAGGAAGTTTCCACAAGATTACAACCAGTACAAGGGAAATGAGCAGCCTGCAATTTCCTTTATTTTCAGTATAATCTTAGCAGGGAGGATGCTTACTGGGCCCCGTACTACTAAATAAAGCACTCCTCCCTAACCATCATTCTCGCAAATAGCTTTGGCATGTTCATTCTTTGAAGGTGATTTCTAAGACCATATGCATGCAACACAAATTTAGTTCACAACAAAAATGTCTAAGCAGTTCTTTGGGTTTTGTTTTAAATATGGTATTTGACTTCCCGTTCAGTGAGTAATAATAATTAGCCATTTTATAGGACTGTGAAACTAATGCCCCTTCCAGAACTCACCTTTCTAATACCCTTGCCCACTAGGTATTACTATCAACTCCAATTAATGAGAGAATTAGGAACTAAAAATCAGAGAAGTTAGGTGACTTACCAGTGGTCACACATTAGTAAGGATGTAGCTGAGCTCAAACTCAAATTTTCTCCTTCAAAAGCGTGTGTGTGTGTGTGTGTGTGTGTGTGTGTGTGTGTGTGTGTGTGTGTGTTAGCATTATATATAACTTGTCTAAGATGGGATCCTTCGTGAGATATTTTTCCCACTTCAAGTCATTATTACTGTGGAGGATGACTTGGCCGGAGGGCAAGAGAGCCATACTTTAGATAAAGAGAAGATTAAATCTTTGGCTGTTATCAGCTGCCTTCTGTGGGCCTCAAGCACTTTCTGCCATCAGGATGTGATGTGAAAACCTCTGGTGTCTCTTTTGTGAATTGGTAAATAATTCTAGAGCCTTGATGGGTCTACTACTTCTATTAGGAGGCAAAAAAGTCTGGTTGTGTTTTGGAATACTAGCAGCTTTGATGATCATGGTAGCAACTAGCCAGTACTGTGGCTAATTTAATTAAATTTAGATTAAAAATTTTCTCCTGCCCTGGGTGGGTAGCTTAGTTGGTTAGAGCATCATCCCCATAGGCCAAGGTTGTGGGTTCAATCTCTGGTCAGAGCACATATAAGCATCAACCAATGAATGCATAAATAAGTGGAACAACAAAAACTGATGTTTCTTTCTCGCGTCCTCTCTTCTTGTAATTAATAAATAAAAAAATTTTTAAAAAACTTACCCCTCAGTTGTACTAGCCACATTTCAAGTGCTCAATTGCCACAGATGGTTCATGGCTACTATATTAGATAGTTTAGATATAGAACAGTGTTATTATCACAGAGTATTCTATTGGGCACTTCACTGTGTAGATGTGTTGCTGTAAACAACACAAGTAGCTGACTTGTTATTAATATTGACTTCTAACAATGATTATGCTCCCAAATAGGTAATTGTCAATTTGAACTGGGGCACACCATATTGCCTCTTTTGATCTCAGATTGTCTTCGTTGACATTGACTCATGGTAAAAGGAAGGATAATTTCATATTAAAGTCTGTGATAAACCTACAGAAGATATCTGAATTGGGAAACATTAATTCATTGATTTATTTATTTTATAAAAATACTTTAAATGCTCCTGTTGAGTACTGTAAATCCTTCCTGTTGAAAGCAGCAGGGCTTCACCTGGGAGCTTGTTAGGAATGCAGACTCTTGGGCTCCACCCCAATAACCCTACAACCCTATTCAGTTATAATCTGCATTTTAACAAGATCCCCAGGCGATTCATCTGCATAGTAAAGTTTAAGAAGCCCTGCTGTAAATAATCTCTTCCAAATAGCAGCCCTACCTAATCTTGAGTAGGTATATTTTTCTTCAGATTTGTGCAGCCCCCAAGTGTATAAAAGTCAGATAGACCTACCATCATTTCCAGCCCTTTTCCTGACCTCCCTCAAGAGGATTTTTGTTCCAATTGGCTTTTAGCCTCTTCTATCTGGTCTATGATTTAGACCACTAAACAGCACTTTGACTCTGCTCCTCCCTTAATTAAACCTAGATGACTTGAGTCCTGCCCCTTTCCCACCCCTTCCTATTTCCCTCTTTTCTATCAAATATCCCTATTTTCCTAAAAAAAAAATCATTCTTTTTTTCTAATTCTCTCTTTCTGACTTATTGAAAGGTCCCGCCTCTTCCCACTCTGCAATATCATACTTTAGTAGGATCTTATCATACTTTATTAGGCATGTGGAAAGCCTGGCAGTTCTATACAACCCACTAAGGGAGTCTTAAAACTTTGCATTTTGTTGTAACTTCTGTTTGCTCTGCTATAGTTTAAAAACAAAACAAAACTTAAGACCTGCCATTTACATATAACATTCACTCTTTCAGACCTCTGTCTGTGTTGGCAATGTGTGTGTGTATGTGTATACATAACATATAGTTGAATAGTTATAATGGAAGGAATACAGACATTTAGGTGATAGAGGTAGGGGGAGTATTATAAAGGAAATGTTAGTATTAGAGGAAAAAGTTATTTTTATTATCTATGTTGTATAACATCTTGTGTTATATAAATGTTTCCTTTCAGTTTTTCATGTCTTCCTAGATATTTGGTAAAATTTTGGAAACCAGTAAAAAGGCTGTTGCAGTGGCCTATATAAAAGACCAATTTGGGCACTGGTCAAGTGCTGGACAGAAGAGGATGACTTACCAATACATTAGCACCATGGTACTCATCATTAATTCATTCCAGAACTTGTGATGAGTGCCGAAACCAAGGAATACCAAGCAGGCGATGAGTGCTGAAGCATTCTCTTTTGCTGAGCAGTGTGGTGACTTATACAAGTTCTAGCAAGTGCAATGAGTCCTGAGCAAGCGCCGAGTGCTGAAATATTTTTTCTCGTCAAAAATGAGATGAGTACAGGATTTGATGTGTTCTGTAGCTGGCGAGTCCCAAGGTATGACTGTATTAGGTGCCAGAATCCTCAAGACTACTTTAGCTACCAGGAGGCCTGCTCTCCGGAAACTTGCAATCTAGCTGGGGAGACATAGAAAACCAAAGGAAACATTTAGAAAATACAAGACATGATATAAATACATGCCATGACAAGTAATAAAAATAAATGCTGTTTCCTCTAATGACACTAATCTTATTAGCATTCCCAAATATATCCATTTTGGAATCCAGTGATAATAGCTTTCATACCTTTGTGTGACAAGATCTAAAATATACACCATGCTGAAAATTGCTGTGTTTAAAATTAATTTTAAACTTAAGTTCCAGTGACATCTGGCCATTCCTTACCTCACCAGTAAGAAATATTTTCATCCTCCAAAAAGTTTAAAATCCTAAGAAGACACTGACTTAGAGAATGCCACCCTCAGTTCTAAAGTTCTTTATCAGGAAGCCCTAAAACACTTTACACCCTTATTGTCTTCTGGGTTTTAGCCAATCTTTGTTTATTTCAAATTTCCTTCCTTTGTTGGATCATGCCTGTCTTCCTTGTGGGTCTCCTGCCAAACTGTGCCAAGTACTTTGAACAGTCTCTCTTTACATGCCTTATTGTCTTTGCTTATTTTAAGTACATCTCCTAGTATTTTCCATAAAACTTTTTAGAATTGATTTAGGAGGAAAAATTGCTTTTTACAGTTCTACAGCTTTTAGTGTAGTCTGAATCTTAGAAATGTTATTCTTCATATATCCCATGATACTGTTCTTAACTATGTGTTTGTTTATGTCTATTGTTGTTATTTCCTAGTTTTTATTAAACCAAAATATTCATATGTATCAAATTATTTTTGTACAATAACTTATAAAGTGAGATGTCTGATAGGTGCTTATCAAACATTATTTTATATGGTAATAGTAACTTATTACTCCAAAAGGACAACTTTTAATTTCTATTTTTAACTTATGTCTCTGGATCTCCTATCTATTCAAATGTATAAATGACATTAGAGATTTTGCCAGGCTTTCATTCAAATTCATGAATTCTATTTATGTATGATTCCAATTTCTTTGTTCAGTTTTCATATATCTACAATGTCAAATTTCCTTGGAAATCACTAGAAATGTAGTTCATTTAATTCTAACAGTAACTATTTCTTGTTTTTTCATTCTTGTTTTTCATCTTTACTTCTGATATTGATGTTTTATAAAGCCAATAGTAGTCAGTAAAGGATAGAGAAAACCTTCAGAAACTGTCATTAGAATTCATTAGAGAGTGGTTTAAGATCAACTCTCAAAGGATCCATCTTCAATAAACTTACAGAAGATGACTTATAAAAAATATTAATTGATTGATTTTATATGCCAAGCTCAATAATAGAGATGAAATTAAAGCAGTCCTTGAGTTCAAGGGACTTATGTCTAGTGAAGATGAAAATTGGTAAATTACCATTACCACCGTAAGTGCTATACAAGTTATGAATGAAGTGCTATGCGAGCAATTGATTTTGCTTCATGTAAAATAGGAGATTAACAGTAGGTGAGTTACTATTAAACATTATTGTGAAACATAAACAAGAACAATGAAATGAAAACCCATTCTTGAAAATGGCTTTACCCGTGTGTTCAAGGAGATTATAAATAGAAAAAAAAAATGCTGGTGGTTGTGTAACTTCAACCTCCAAATGGACAATGGGAGCTAAGAGAGATTTAATAAATGTTTGGTTCTTTTATATACACTTTCATATAACAAGGCCAAAATGCTGAAGACGGAACCCCATGAGGATAAAGCTTTCGCAACCACTCCTTACCTCTCAGCCTATTTAGATGTCACCCTTTTCACCAACACCTATGTTTATTTTCTCTGGGAATATGCCCATTTGTTTCCATACAGTGACCTGATGGATGTTTGTGTAACTGTTTTGTTTGTTTTCAGTTATGTTTCTGGTAGTTATTTATTGTATAGGCCCTTTTGGTATATTTGAGCAATCTCCTAACTAGTACCTATATTATCGGAGAAAATAATCTTTAACATAATGTACCATGTTTTGATTCCCAACTCAAGAACTCCCTGTGGTTGCTTTTTGTATACTAAATGCTCGAGGTCACCTGTTCTCCTCATCTCTCTCATCCCACTGCAGTTTTCACTGGGCCTTCCATTTCTTTGTCTTTTCTAAATAACACATGTACAGATTCTATACTGGACATTTTTGTTGTGTTTATTTGATTACAAAAGGTGTTCTTAGGTTCCTTGTATATGTTTTGAATGTCAAAATAACAAAACAGGGGGCTTGGTTTCTAAATATTTTTAATGTTCCTCAAATGTGCACTATTGTACCCTCAACAATATTGATAGAAATTGCCTCTTGCCTCCTCAATATTTGAGAGAATTTTATGTGGACACAGGTCATCATGTACATCTTAAAACAATAATTTTTAAAGGAACAAAACAAGATAAAGAAATCTCAAGATTTAATCAGTTACCTCAATTTATATACATTCCAGTTGAAAATTTACATGGACTTTTCATATATAACACCAGTAATCCCCAAGTGCAAAGGCAAAAATATTGAACAGCCTCTTTCACTTTTAAATGAAAAGAAATGTTCTCTGTAAAAACTTAGAACTCTATAGAAAAGTAGTACGGAATAAAAGTGAGAACTCCAACTTTCCTCAGAGGTGACCGCTGCTAACACTTTAAAGTATATAATTTCAGATTATTTCCTCTATATTTACACATATACAATAAACACGAGTTTTAAATATTATTATATTTCTTTTTTATATGCCATGTATATTTTCAATATTAGTGCTCTTTCAAATATTGTTATATAGTATTTTATAATGTAGGTGTACTATAATTTATTTATCTGTTCCTCTCTGTAAATAGGCATCAATCATCGATTGTTTCCAAATTTTGTTTCTTTCTATTAGAAACAATGCTTCAGAGAACATTCTTGCACATTCACCTTTGGGCTTAAAGATGAAGATTTCTCTCAGAAAGATTTATGTAAGTAAAATTGCCAGGTCATAGAGAATGAACATTTTATTTTTATTTTTAAAAAAATTTTTAAGTTTATTTATTGATTTTAGAGAGAGAGAGAGAGAGACAAACATCAATTTGTCGTTCACACTTATTCATGCATTCATTAGTTGCTTCCTGTATGTGCCCTGACCAGGGATTGAACCTGCAACCTTGGCATATTGAGATAACACTCTAACCAACCGAGCCACCTAGCCAGGGTGAGAATGAACATTTTAAATAATAAAACATAGTGATCGGTTGTCTTCTAAAAACACTGTTCCATTTTAATCAATTATTTTCTCACCAATAGTATAGCAGAGTACTATTTTCTCTAAACCCTCACTCAAAGTGGACATAAACAATCTCTTTTAATTTTTGCCAGTGTAATACCCCCCAATATGTTCTTATTTTTGTTTTAGTTTCTATATTCCTAATTACTTTTTAAATTTCATTCATATTTCTTCTTCAGTGAGTTTCCTATCCATTTGTTTCTTATTAATTTCTCTTTGCCTCAGTTTCCTTATTTGTACCCTTAGCTAAATATTGTCATGAAAAAACTGTTTGAAAATACTCATATATTAAACATTATCAGTGGATCACTGTCTTTTCTAAGAAAAATAATAGATAAAATAAGTATTGTTTTAAAAGGCTTTTCAAAATTATCTTTTCTGTATTTGATATTCTGTTTTTTATTTATGTAATTATAAAATTTTTTTTTCTCCAGTCACACAGAAACATTGTGTACATTGTAGTCACACTAGCAAAAACAATGCATCAGGGAGAAATTTAATGGAACGAGTTAAGTGCTATTACTATGAAATGTACATTTGTCCATAGCATTCCCCTAGCACGGCTTCCCCAACACAAAGGTGTTAAATAACACCAGCATTATTCTTTAAAGTGTTATGAGACAGATACCTAACTTTCTCCTTTCCCAGACCAGTAATACAGAATAATCCACTCCATGAATACAAATGGGCAGATGTTGCTGGGCTCTTTTATATAAAAATGTGGTACATGTTCTTCCCTGGTGGAGGACATGAAGATATTCATAATAGCTAACATTTATTGCTTGCTTACTGCATACCAGGCACTGTTCCATGTACTTTATATATGTTACTGCTGCTCTCACTACAGGAAAGTTACTATTAGTATCATCTCCATTTTAGTGGTGAGGAAGTGAAAACACACACGGTTGACTAACTTGCCTGAGTAGGTTTCACAGCAAGAAGGTAGCAGATTCTGGATTAAAATTCAGGCCATCTGGTTCCAGAGCCCCACGCACAGTCAGTGCTGAACTACTATGACCAGTGTTTGACCAAAATAAAAGAAGAGAAAGGAAGTATAAGAAAGACACAAGAAAAAAGTGTGAGGTAAGAGGAGAAAAAAAGGAAGAAAATATAAAAATGAAAAAGAAAAGAAAGGAGATAGGAAAGAAAGAAATGGGGAAATTACCTTCTCACTCTCTCATGCCACCAAACCAGTGGCCAACTTATGGAGCTTGCTCATATCAGCACCAATGAAATGCACTGCATTGTGGGTATATTCCTCATGTTTCCTAAGCCTTTGACTCAACCACCCCTTCACGCCTACCTTTGGGCATACTTATTCCAACTTGGGAACATTGTCCTGGCATCTTCCCTTGCTGTACTTCTAAGATTGACAAACATTGTAGAGGTGTGGACTCTTACAAAGAAAGATGAGATTGACTCTATACTCACTTGATTTGAGCTTTTAGGCATAATATAAGCTGAAGGCCAAATCTTTACAAAATGTGTCCTTAAAATATTCCAGAAAAAAGAATAAAATTTGGATTTCAAGTTCCCCCTAATTTATTAGACTCACCTTATCTTCGACATTGAGAAAGGATCACGGAGAAGCATTTTGTGACAGTGGTGCCCAACTGGGGTCGATTTTGCGCCCCCCACTCTCAGACATTTGGTAATATCAGGAGATATTTTTAGTTGTCACAACTGGGCCAGGGAGAAAAAGAACACCACTGGCATCTAGTAAGCAGAGGCCAGGGATGCTACCAAGGACAGCCCCTCACAACAAAGAACTATCCACCTCAACACGTCAATAGTGCGGAGGTTGAGAAGCCCTGTTCTGTAAGACAATGCTATCCAGGCTCAGGTTCCCCTCCAGTGGCATGAGAATTTGTTCTCTAATAAAAGTACAAGGACAACAGGAATGTTTTTCCCAGCCAAATTCCACTTTTTCATTCCAGCTCTTTCCTGTCTGGCCAGGCCATTCATGAAAGCAAAAAAAAAAAAAAAAGGTGCAGAACAAAAGTCGTATAAAGGTCCAAGCCCAAATATTTGGGTGTAATTCCTTGCCAGCATATTATACCTCTGGTCATATATGAATGATATTTGGGTGTTTCTTTGTAAAGCCAAAGGGGTTGAAAGGAAATTGAGCAGGTGTTGTTGAGATAATACAAGAAAGGAAAGGAAAATCTTTATTCTGTTGCAACTGCCTGAGGAATACTTATTACCCAATAATTAGAATAAGATACTTTGATGATGAATCTTCCTGAAGAAAACTTTATTTACAGATTTGAATATTACCTTTTATGTGTTTATTAATGGTAACATGATATATTTAGAGAGTCTCAGAAAATCAATAATAATATATTTGAGACTTACATACTGTTTTATATTTTATATACCAGTTCTATGTACATTATCTAATGTAAGCCTAATATACCAATTTAGCAGATGTGGAAAGTGAAGACTCAAAAAGGTGGAGTTATTTGCTGAAGCTTACATAAGACAGTAAGAAGCAGATCAGGATTTGAATTCATATTCTCTGATTCTTACCAGGTCTACCATTATTTGCATAATATGTTCTGCTTATCTCATTATCCCTGTTCCCAAGATGATTTGAAGAACAGAATATATACCTATTTGTAGTTTTTAAAATGCAGCCCCAAATAAAATCAATGTGTAAGTTATATACATATAATACTATATTAACATAGTGTCATTGGAATTTGTTATAATTTTATTATAATCATTATAAAAAAACTCCAAAATAAAATTTAAAAATGAATGACATAAAAAACAAGTGAAAATAAAAATTCTAATGCTTTATTTCTATACCTCAGTGGATCATCACCTTGTGTACTTCCTGGAATTCTCCCAACCCCTTTGGAGGCTAGGGGAAGAGTAGGTTTTGTTCCTTGCTATGTGTCAAACTGGGAGACCTGGCCTATTGGTGTCTCTTCAGTGATTCCATTAGAAATGGCTATTGTAAGATCAGTATTAGATACCAATCCCAGTTCAGATCCACACTTAAACCAAATGACACAGCAGTAATAGGAGAATACGATCCTCACCTATGAAAATAGTGAATAAAAAATATGAGAGGGGGAGACTTCTGTCTCTCATCATCATTAGGGTAAACTTACAGGGTGACAAGGCAGATCTGCAGCGCAAGACTGACACTTCAGAGCGTTTCATTATGAAGGCCTTTTTCTCAGAGTCACAAAGAATTATGCTTATCATTCCTCTCCAGTACTTCTTCTATAGTAATCACTCAACAAAATGCATACTCGGGCCACTCAGCGAAAATGAAAAGCTATTACACTACAGAGTGAGGAGATCTTGGAGGAATTACATGCAGGAAGGCTAAATCATATGTACCATTTAGTTATTTCATTTAATTTGACTTAGGATGTCAGTAAAGCTTCTATAATTCTCTTGTTTCACTTTTTACCAGTATCCATGCTTCCTCCCTTTGTGTAGATGGAACTGTATCAGACCTGGGGCCAAGGTGAGGTGAACAAAATATAAAAAAGGTTAAATAATGTGTCTTAGCTTTCCTGAGACTGGAAACAATATCCATTCTGTCTTCTTTCTCCATGACTTACCCTCACATTTAGATAAGACAATAATATCTCATTTAACTCTCTGATGTGCTGAGTGAAAATATTTCTTTGATCCACATTCTAGGAAACCTCCCACTTGCAAAGCATCTTCTGTTTTCAAGTCTGTTCTAGTTAAATTACTTTCTGTCAAAGTATAATTTTGTTAATTGGCTACCCTGTAACCTTCATAATTCTTAAATCTTCAACTTTTAGAAATAAAAAGAGATATTAGAATATATTGGACATAACTATTTTCATCTCAATCAATAACTTAATGGCTAAGTGAAGGATTTAATTTTTTTAATTGGGGAATTTAATGTGAGGATTCTAAGGCATCTAGTTGCAGAAAGGAAAGGAAAGCATTGGGCCTCCGGTTCAAGTAGGACCGTGGATTTAAAAGTTGTTTCTGTCTCTCTGCTCAACCTCTGTGTCTGTTTTTTTCTTCCATCTACTGGATACTTTTACCACTCAGATCAAATTGGGGAAGGCAGCCACCAACCAATTGTGGGTTTGTATTTTCTAAATTTCAACCACAGGAAGGAGACTGATATTAATTTTTTGGTTCCAGTTCTGAAATTCTTTGGAAAAAAATTGTATTGGCCCAGCTTGGGAGTCCCTATATCTTAACCAGTCATGGAAAGGGCAGGGTTAGATCTGACTAATTTGGGGATTAATAGTGTGATCTCATTATAATCCTACAGATGATAGAGTTGAAGAGGGGCAGGCCCCAACTAAGTGGGAGATTGGCAGAAATAATTTAGTCCAAGCTTTTCATGTCACAGATGATAAAAATTCGGCTCAGAAAAGTGGGTTGACCAGGCTAGTGAGAAACCCAGGACTGGATCTCAGGTCTCTTGAATGCTGGACTCAGGTTCTTTTATTTAGCAAACATTTACTGAGCTTTTACTATGTGCCAGACCTGCTTTCAGGTGCTCCGGCTGGTTACAAGAGTACACAACAACCACAGAAGTTTTCTTTGTCCTCACTATACTGCTTCTTAGATCAAACAAATTGTCTTCTGATTTCCTTTCTTTTAAACAGCTCGTTTTTTAAAAAATCTCTGCTCCTACTCTTCCTTATAGAAAACTCCAGAGCTCATTTTCTCTGACTCTTCATTGCTTTCCCACATGCCAATTGATTCCTACATTAGTTTTTCTAAAATCCATATAAAGGGTGATCAATTGCTCTGATAGACCCCTAGTCACAAGATACAGATTTAATACACACAAGGCTTTTGAAAAAAATAGGGATGTTTTCACCATTTATTTAGCAGTTGTGATGCCTCACTTACTACTTTGCCTCAAGGGAGGCACCTTTATATATCTCAATCAAAAATTCTTTGGAAATTTTTTGGGAATGCCAAAAGGGAAAGAAAATAAAGGAATGGCTACTAACTAGAGTATTGATTTATGGTCAGACATACATTGCACTTCCCATTTGCTAGCTATGTGACCTTCAGAAGTTCACTTCTCTGTGCATTAATTTCCTAATTAATAAAATAACAGTGGGAACTAGACAATCTCTACTGAAATTATTTGTAATTCCTATTTTACTATATTCTCAAAAGGATTAGAGAAGCCAATGGGATATAAAATCCATTTTGGTTTCAAAATTCTACATTTTCATGACAGCAAGTGGTTTCACTGTTTTATGCAAAGATGATTAGCTCTGCATTTCACCATTTGTAAATAGATCCTAACTGATCTAATTATGTTCATTAAATAAACCAAATTTCTTTGAAAACAAGATGGCTTTGTCTCCCAATGCTGGCATTATACCAGTTGCTGCAGTGATTTTTAAAATATCTATTTAGGTAGTCAAAAAATCTCATCCTGGTTTTACGTGGAAAAATGTCATATTCCAAATGCCTTCTTTCTCTGCATATAGAAGGCTAAGATATAGTATGAACATGTAATTCATAATATTTGGAAGTCTCCACATGTTTTATTCCACGAAAATCTAAGAGAAGTAAGAAGGAAAGGCATTTCATGTTTGCTCACTGGGTGACTCCAATGTGCCCACCTGATTAATTTTTTTAGGCCTGCTTAAATTTTGTAACTACCCGAGTACACAGGTCTGTGCATATTTTTTTGGCCTGATATCAGAACATTTTCATAGTGAGGTCTATAAAAAGTCGTCCTGGATCCAGCATTTCCACACTGCCCTTTGTTCCCTTGGCTACCAGAGCTGGCTATGTCTTGATGGGTCCTAGAAGGGACAGCATGTGAAATGTGCTGGTTCCCAGAAACAGCATTCAGTCTCTGTGGCTGGATTCTGGATAGGCATTCCTGGAAGCAACCACTCAGGAGTGCTACTTTTAGCAACAATAGCAGCTAAGATATGATGCTCCAGTCAGGACATTGTGCTGTATGTTTTCTAAGTGTCTTGAATGAGGGGCGCTGTTTGTGGGTGCTTACTGAGCTCAGTGCTGACTGCTAGTCTTCGTGTTACATAGCTCTCAGTGTTTTCCCTCTCAAAAGTGGCCCCAGAGCAAACCTTCTGGACTAAGCAGCTTGGTCATGGGCATCAAAAACCTTAAAAATACGCAAAACTTATCTATATCATTTTACCACTTAAGAATTTGTCTCAAGAAAATAAATGTGTATTATCGAGGCTGGCACATAGAAAACATGCAATAAATGTTAGTTGTTGTTATAAAGAAGATATCACAACATGATCTATAAAGTTGAAAACGTTGATTAAACCGAAATGTCCCAGAAAAAGAGATTAATTAACTAAATATTATGCCTTTACAGGGTACCATGGGGCAACCATTAAAAAGCATTTCAGTGGCTTCCAAGTTTTGGGATGCATCAGAATTGCCCAAAGAATCTATTAAAAATGAAATTTCCCAAATATTCTAAGAATAACTGGAGAGTTCTATAGATGAGAGAGAAGTTAGGATTCATATATAAACTCAATATATATTATAGCAGGAATATCAATTTTGCTTAAAGGATTATAATTTATGTCAAAGACTTGGTGGCTATTCTTAACCCGTTTAACTCACCAACAACCCATCTATCTTAAAATGACCCATTTAAATCCTTCAGGTAATTGGAAACAGACCTCACTTGAAGCTATATCTTGTTCAATGAAGTTTTCTGTAAATGGTCATTACTGAGAAATATCTTTTCCCCAATCCTACAAATTATGTAATTTTCTTTTTATGTGGATAGATAGATAGATATCTCTGTAATAAAAGAATAACATTTTCCTTTAAGAGTAATAGTCCATTTGGCAAAATACTTCATATTTGGGGCTTTTGATTGGCCTTTTCTCTGTGTTTTCATAATATCTGTGTTGGAATCAACGCTAGTTGGAAGTCTGTGGCTGAATGTAGTGAAAGCAGTGAACTATCAGCGCAGAAGTTTGTTCCAGCCTCAAGATAAATAATTTTATCTGTAGTTTCTATTTTGCTCAAAGAAATATACATACTAAGAAAATGGCCAATAAAGTGTTTAATTTAACAAAGAAGCCATTAGGCTAAGATGATTTCAATGCCTTAGAAGCCTATATTAGCAAACCAAAACATAAGCCTAAAATGCCTCAAGGCAAAGAAATTGAAACCTAAAGACAACCAATCACAAATAGCCAACCAGGTTTTTCCAAATATGGCAAATGCTTAAACTATAGCCAATTAAATGATTTCTTTGCTTTACTTGTGCCTCTTGTGTATTAAAAAAGAAGTCCTTCCTAACTAGCTGTTGTTGGTGAAGCCCTCCTAACCACTCCTGGCTTGTCTGTACCCTATTTGAATTGATTTTTCCTCAAGTAAAATAAAATTTTACTATTTTCAGTTTATCTTTTAACAACAAGGTTTGTTCCAGATGAACCACAACTTCAAAGATCAATAATAGATTTTACTGACACTGGAAAGTCCAAGGTATTTCTACCTTCTGTGTATTCTTTGCTGCTTATCATTATTGCCCCAAATCATGGAGCTGACCCATCAGTAGCAGAGTGACTCAGTGAGTGCTGATGTGTCATATTTTAGGAAGAGGGTTAAAGTCCTAATTTCTTATTCCTTCCCAGGCAACAACTTCGCTAATAGCAGCACTATAATTATGTAGCACTTATCTGTGCCAGGCACTGCGCTCTACTCACTTCATCTAGGTTTGTATTTACATATTCAGTCCTCACCCTGTAAGGTGATGGTACCATTATTCATCTCCATTTTACAGATGGAGAACTCTCACCAGAAAGGTAAAGATCATGCAGTTACACACCAATGATCCATAAGGATTTGAACCCAAGTATTCTGAGAGTCTTTGCATGTAAATCTCTAAACCCCAATCTTAGGTATACTATTCTAAGGCCAACTTTTGCTTCAGATACTGGAGAAGGTATTAGAACGTAGGGGTGGAGGAGGGAATGAAAATGACTGATGGGAGAAGGAAGTGCTGAGGACAAAGAAGGGGAGGGTCCTGAAGTTTGCAAAGTAAAACTGTCAGAGAAGGAGCCTGGTCAGAAATCCTGCTCTTCTCTGCCTCTGATTGGCTAAGGGCCCTTGGAAGAGGAATTTCATTTTTTCTGAACCTCAGTTTCCTATTTTGTAAAAGCTGAAAATAACAGCACTTTCATCATGTCCTCATAGTGAAATAAAATAATACATGCACGATAGACACAGAGAAACCTTAGCTGTCACATACCCCGACCTGCAATCAAAGACAAAGAAAAAAACTTGAGATCTTTGAACTTACTAAATTGAAAAGACAGATTTCTGAGAAAACTTTGCTAAGGACCAGAAAACAAAACAAAACAAAACAAAGCAACAATACTAAAACAAACAAACAAAACAACCCAGCAGGCATTTGTAACCATTAATTTTCATAATTTCAAATGTTCTTTTGCAGATCTCTTCTTTTTTATTTTACCTTCTCCCCTCCTCCTTTTTTTTCTTCCTCTGCCTTGTTCATTTCCCCCTTCATTTCTTAATAGAATCCTTTTTGAAAACCTCCAGCTTTGACTTCACTAAGAGGAAAGGAGGATACATTTCTACTGAGACCAGAAAACTATGGAAAGCAGACCGCCCCAGGGGACGCCCAGCTGCAAAACAAAAACACAAAAAAGCTGGCTGAGCTGGGAGATGAATATTCTAGAGGGAGGAAGTGTGGGGATGACTAAAAATTGCAGATTCTTTCCGGCCTGGGATTGACTTTCCCAAGTTCTACTTTGCTTATATAAAGTTCATTTACTTTACTAGAAAGTGATCCTTTGCCTACACCATCTTATATTTCCTTTTGCATTCCCTTAGGATCATTTAAGTTGTCTCAGGCACACATGTCTCATTTGCCATCCAAATTGCTGGTCGGAGGAAGTAAATCCATCTTCTCTTTTGGTTCCACCTCTGTGTATGAACAGGAAGGAACTGTACTTTGGGGTCAAAAATCTATGGGTTGAACACCAGCTCACTGCTTACTAGACAGGTGACCTTGAGTACATTACTTAACCTTTCTCACACTCTTCCTTTGTAAAGTGGGTATAAGAACAGTAACAGCCACAGATGCTTGTTTAATTAGATAATACCTGTAAAGTACTAGCACAAGAATGGAGCCTAAGAAGTATTCATTGTATGGTAACTCTTGATGCGTTAGTCTATTTTTCTCTCCCACAAATGCCTAACTATCCACTCAGATAATAAGAGTTTGTCAGGTGAACTATTCAAATGAAACAAAGCTATACTATCAGTCCAGGGCAAAAGATATATTATTGTAAAATGCTTGTTTCTTTCCAGGATTTTGAAGAATTTTAATATTCTAGGTTATGTTTTAGATGGAAACCAGAAATGGAAACATGAAAATAAATACAGAGTGATATTCTGCATAGTTGTCATAAGTGGTCAGGACCACTTGTTTATCTTATTTGCATGAATAATTTTTGATTGTCTAAACTACATTAGTAGAATACCATATTATTTGATAAGTGAAAAAAACAGGGCTTAGTGCCCATCAAATAAAAAAAAAAAAAGCTAATTTAAAACTGAAAATTCAGTTCAGTTTTAAAGATTGGAAGGGTACTTAGATCCCCACCACCCACCCCTGAGTTAGCTTTTGGGGTGTAAGAGGCTAGCAAGCAGGTACCTTTCTGCCTCCAAGTGACTCATTATTTTCGTTCTACTTCAGTTAAATAAATATTTTACATGCATATACCCTGTGCTAGGCACCTGGGATTAAAAATTGAGCAAGCCACAATTGTAACCCTGGAAAATAAATATGAGATTGCAAATGTATCAAGTGAACAGAAATTGTGCTTTTGAGGAATGTAGTTGTGCTCATGTTTACTTATTACAAGGCCAGAGTGTGATCAATCTGATCATTCCTACTGAGTCCTAGTTATAGAACTCTGTGTTCATATGTATTTTCCAAGTTGTTGGTTTACTAGGTTAGGCAGATATTTATTTTCCATCTTGTGAATGACAGTCAAAATTCATGCCCCAGAGTCAGAAGCTTGGGTGAGCCATTTGCTAGGGCCCTGAAACCACCTTTTGCTGTCACACAAGCAGTTGTTGTAATCTAATTGGCTCTATGCCTAGAGCAGGCTGTGTGACTCAGTGACAGTTGCAATCAGAGCATCGAGTTGGAGACAAAGAAGTCTTAGATCAGGAAATCAAAGTGACGATGGTCAATTGGGATTGGATGCTTTTATGTGGGTAGAGTGTTTTTTAAAGAAAAATTTTAAAAAATATCATTCACTGAGGACACATTTAATTCTGTTACTTTTACATGAGATTTAAACGTTTGTCCTACTAATACCCAGTTTAACACCACAAGTGATTCTACACTAAGGGAGAGCCCCAAGTGTTATAACAGCCATTGAACATTTCTAGTGATTTTAGTTTCATGTTTGGTAAGGGTATATATGCCTCCTCTCACTTGAATTAGATTTACTTTTTGAAGTCACTTAGATTTTACCATCAACCCCAAGCTAGATTCAATTTATTCTAGTGAAGATAACAATTAATTTCCAGTAATAATGTTAAGTCAGAAGTCTGGAAATGTCTTGAAGTCCACAACATGTATATTTTGTCAAAAGATCAAACATTAATTTTCATATTTATCAATTTAGTTATTAAGTTATAATAATAAACATAGAGATTTGTAATTATTGTTCAACTTTAAGGGGAAGGAGTCTGAAAAATTAGGGAAGGATAAATAAAGATTCGAAGTTGCGATAGTTATAACACAATGTATTTCTTCTCTTTTAACAATGTCAGTTTTATGGTCAAACAAAGTAGAAATAGTCTGGCAATACCAGAGGCACCATCCTTAATTGTGGTTGGGTAGAATTGCTGCACTACTCGGTAAAGATGAATGTAACCTGGAGACAGGCACTAAATTCTGAAATAATATCCTCACATAAACTTAAAATATTTGGTGTAAGGGAACAGCTACCTTACACTGTAATTTGGTGTGTATTTGGTGTGAAATGCTCTCTTTGTATCTTAACACAGAATGCTGGGGATCTCTATGTGGCAGATTTTTGAAAAGCCGTTGAAAAAGGCCTGGAGAATTACAGTGCAATTTGAGACAGATAATTGATTAATTTTTCATTCTTCTTGCTTTCCAGAAGAATTTTATTTTTATAATTTTCCATTGTGTGAAAATGAACATTTTTGTGTTTCGTTAGGAACATACCATCTGCATTGAACAATGTCTTTTCTTTGTAATTATTGCCATCAATATCATCTACAGGAGCATCAGTTAGCAAATATTTATTGTGCACCTATTATGTTCTAGGTACTGCTCTAGGGTCTTAATGAAGAACAAAATGGGCAAAAATGCCTGCCCTCATGGAATTTACATTTTAAAGTGGCGATTGACAATAAGCTTGGCAATTAGCTTGGCAGCTAATTAAAAAGTATGGAAAAATAAAACAGTGCAGCAGGGTAAAGGGAATCAGGAGTGTCGAAGGGAGAGTATTGCAGTTTCAAATAGAGTGATCGGGATTGGCCTGATTGGGAAGGTAACATATGAGCAAAGACTTAAAGGAAGTGAGGGAGTTAGTCATGTGGCTATCCCATGGCAGAGCATTTCTAGGAAGAGGGAACAGTCAGTGCAAAGGTCCTAAAGGTCATTGTTTTCACATAGCTTACTGTCTTCTTTATTCAAGGAGTATAGCATGCTACTCACAGGGAGGTTATTGTATTACATTTAATGGGATTGGGAGAGAGATGCACTTTTTCCCCACTTTCTATCCAGGGTTCCTAATCCCTAATTCCTCAAACATCTTTGTTGTTTTGGCTTAGAGAGTAACTGTGGCCAGTCTTTGCCATATGTTGTGGATATGGCCTGCTTCCTTGAACATGCATACAATAGGAAACCTACTTGAATATGGGGTAGGTATTAATTTTTTTTTCTGTTAGACTGAGCATTTTGGGAAGGAAAAATTGTTACTCGCCATCTGTATTTATCGATATAAGATGAATATACTGCAAGAATAAATGTTGTCTCCCCAAAATACAAATGATGAACTTGGCAGCATCGTAACTACATAGCAAATAAATGGTATGGGACACACACGCACAACTTTTCTATGTGACATTTTCTCCAAAATTTATTCTTTATTAATCTTCAAAGTACATATGTTATATTGATACTATTTAATATCAATTTCAGATGCAGAAATATGACAAACTCTGAAATAAAATATTTCTGTGACATTGTGCCATCATTAACTGAGTAATAATAAATTGTTACTCAGTATATAAACTATTGATATATACACATATGGGTGCATGTGTGCACACATATATAAGAGGGAAAAAAGAGGCTCCTGGGAATGTAAATAAAAATAGAAGCACACATATGCCTTGCCCAGGCAGAGTACACCTTATTAGGCAAATGATAGAAATCATTAACAAAAATTTATTGGGCACCAAATGTTAATGGCTACTGTGGCAAGGACCACTGTTTCATTATAAAACTTGAATTAATTCTGCTTCTAGAGGGAGTACAGTATATAAACAACAATAAAAATCATAACCGCTATCATGCCCTGAGTGCTTATGACTTCCTTAGAAAGGCGTTAAGTCCATGTACTTGCATTATGGTATTATTGTAACTTTGCATCATTGAACCCTATGCAGTAAGTACTGTTACTATTGACAGATAAGAAAACAAAAACTTAAAGAAACTGAAAAACTTGTGTAAACCCCTAGAGCTAATAAATTCTGGCTCAAGGGTTGGAACTCAGATATTTTGTCTCTAGGGTCCATGGCCTTACCACTGCAGTGTGTTTCTTGAGAAGGATCTCTAGAAGTCAGATGAGATCCAGTTTTAAGCCTTATTTCTGTCTCTTAGGTGACCATAGACAAGTTACTTAATATTTGAGACTCAAAGGTTAATAGTATAGGCACTAATAACTAAGGTAAAAGATCTGTAGTACTATAGTATCTATAAATATCTATAGATATTAACTTCTATAGTACTAGTATCTAATAGTACAGATCAGCAATTTTCAACCTTTTTCACCTCATGGCACATATCAACTAATTACTAAAATTCTGCAGCACACCAAAAAACTATTTTTTGCCAATCTGACACAAAAAATAGGTATAATTTTGATTCATTTACACCAGACAGCTATTGTTGTGTTGATTGTTGTCATTTTTTTCATTTGATAATCTAAGGAAAAAGAGGTCAGTGCTCCTGACTAACTAGTCAGGAATTGAATGTTCCAAAAATTCTTGCAGCACTTTGGTGTGCCAGAGCACACTAGTTGAAAATTGCTGGTATAGATAATAACATGTACTTTGCCAAATTGGCAAAAGATTAGAGATAACATATGTGCCTGCCACATGGTTGCTATTCAATAAATGATAATTTTTGTGACTTAACTGTTATATCTGAGTCTAGCCAGTGTCATAGAGGGAAAAAGTATGCCAAACTCAAAGTGCACCTAAACTTTTTCTTTTTTCATTAACCAAGGCTACTGGTGGCTACTTGATCATTTGTCCCTAGAATCAAGAAAAACTGTTACCAGAAGAAAGAAGACCAGGAAGTGCATACTCTTTCTGCATTTCCCACAACTTAGAAAATGAAGGCCATTTTTTTTATCCCCACTGGAGGACATGTTTTTTCCCATTACTTTTAGAGAGAGAGGAAGAGGGGGTGAAGCATTGATGTGAAAGGGAAACATCGACTGGCTGCCTTCTCATGTGTGTCCTGACTGGGGATTGAACCTTTAACCTAAGTATGTGCCCTGACCAGGAATTGAACCCACAATCTTTCGGTCCGCACAATGAAACTCCAACCAACTGAGCCACAACAGCCAGGGCAAAACCCATTTATTTAATTTACACCAGAGCTTCTAGCACCATGTAAAATCTTTCTCTGGTACAAACAGACAACAAGCTAATGTCCCAAGTAGGGAGAAACAATTAGCTAATTCATGAATTAGGGTTGTAATTACAGTATATTCTTTTAGTCAAAGGTAGTAATTCGTTTGCTTAACACTAAAGAAAGATTACTAATGTTACTAGAGAAAGTGCTGCTTAAGGACAGGACCAGCCATAAATTACAAAACTGAAATTCAGAGGTGTTTGGGATACCCAGAGATATTAGCATTTACATTGGCGATTTTGCAATAAAAATAGAAAATCAAGCCTAAAACAAGCTATTATCCTGAACAATGGTAGTATAAACAGGATCCTAATTAATGAGTATTCTAGCAATATTTAAGTAGGTAATAGGATGTGAGAGCTGAAAAGGATTTTAGGGCTCATTTATTCATATTCCTCTCCCCTACCCCCACCCCGCCCTTTTTTTTCAGATGTGGAAACTGAAAACCAGCCAAAGGAAATGCTGCGGCCAGTTCCAGACGATTCAATAAAATGTTTCTCATCTTGATTTTCCTCTGGATGAAGTGATGGGGCTGAGTGAGAAACATAGTTTATAGGGGTTCTTAAAGTGGGCCTTGCTAAATTTAGATTCGGTTCCTGCTTATGTAATTTTCCTTGTGTTTTCAATTATTTATATGAATATATTATTTATATATGTCTGGAACTTGTGCTTTTAGCACTCAATAAACAGGAATAATTTATAGGATTATGGAGTGCTTCCTGTCCTTACCTTTCAGAGTATGTTCTTCTGCATTGTTAATTATTTGCTATATTTCAACCTTGTGTAATTTCCTTTCCCAGCAGCCTTATGGTGGTACTTAACTAGCCAGAGAGAGCTATGTTAGGACCTACCTGTATCTTCATACACAGATTCCAAAATCCAAGTTAATTCTCCCATTAGCCATTTCCCTAGCACAGCTACCTATGGGGGCTTAGTGGCATGACCCAGCAGGTCACATTCCCTAGAAGAATGGACTGCCAATCCTAAACAGAAGTTGCCTCTGCTTCAAGTTTCTTCTTTGCCTTTGCTTTTTAAAAACAACCAAGTTCTTGACATGCTCTTTACCGTCCTTCATCACTTTTTTCCTTTTGCTGCCTTGCATTGACTTCAATTACCTATGTCATCCTGTCCTGTTGCCATGGAGCTGGATTCTGCCGCCAGAAATCCAGACTCATGTGTTCCTCATGTCTGACCCTCCTCGTCCTTGGTTTTTACCTTGTCTTGGATTTCTGAGATCCTTATCCTGGAACTCACAGGAATGAATGACAGTTGCCGAGAAGAGCCAACACAGCCAGTACCCCAGCGCGGTGTTAATACGTAAAGAGGCTTTGGCAGAGCTGAGGCTGGGCAATGTGGCACCTCAGCTTCTGTCTCATTTACCCCTTTCCTTCACAGCCTCCTCAGCATTTCCCAGTGGAAATAAAAAGAACACCTTGGCTGCCTCCCCCTGAGCCTGGAGCATGGGGCTCTCTAGTCAATTTTTAGGAGAGTAAACATAGTGAGATACATAGACTTTCCCGCTGTGGAAATGGAGGACAAAGATTTGCAAACTGAGTTGGGATGTCTTTTTTGCTACTGTCACTGAAAGTCTGTGGCTTAGACCTTGAAGCATGGTCTTTCCCACATTCCTGCTGTCTCTTCATTGCAGCCACCCGGTGAGCAGCGCACTCTCAGACCATTGAATCTGTAGGCAAGAAACCACCTTGTCAGAGTCGTGAGTGTGTTTATGAGGATACAGACCAAATACACCATTGACTTGACATGAAAGGACTACTGTGACATAAACAAATAGTTCTCAGGAAAAGGGGCCACTGAGGGATATTTTTCTTTCCTTTTCTCAGCATTTCAGCAATTTGTTTTCTATATAGAAGTCAATCATAATACTAGGTGTCAGAATTCATTGAAGGAAAAATAAACAGGTGGATGAATGAACCTCTCAGCTAAAAAGGTGGACTTCTTTAGACCTGAGCTCATTTGCATCCTTGTGATACCTTATATATGTGTTAGGAGCTCTGACAGCATCTTTAAAGCCTAAAGGGACACACCTGGGGATGTACTTAGTTCCATGAGACTGACCGGCCACAGCACCGGCTGTTGGGAGCTTCCCTCCCAGGGCTGTTTGTTTGCTAGGACACTTCGATGGATAGACGCCAGAAGGCTCTGTGCGCTGTGGGGCCAACTAGGTGTCCAGGGAACTCCACCCAATCCTAGCTGAATTGGCCAAGTAGGCAGTAGTTAACTGTGTTAAAGGTGAAGGAGAGGATTCTGAGAAACATACTGTAAATGCCCTGGGCAAAGAGTTTTCATTAATTCATCTGGCTACAAAGTGTGTATCAGCTCATATTTAAAACATCTTCAATTTTAAGAATGGTTTATCTTTATTGTAAAAGATGCGAAAAGTATGATGAATGAAAATAAAGTACCCCACCTGTGTGATGGCCTATTCACTCATCTTGAGTAACCTCAGCAAAGAGCTTCTTGTTTCTGTTTCTTGGGAATGTTTAATGCATGTAGCACTGATATATCTAACAGGCTAGACTAAATGGGGGAGAAATTTAAAAAGTAGCTTCATTCTTTGTCTAACCTAAGCCCTTCAAACTTACTCTCCAGATCCCCCTGCAGAACCCTCGGACAGTATCTTGGGCAGATCCTACAGCTTTCCCAAACATATCTAGATGTTAAAATAGCCTTTTATTTCCCAATACATTTAAAAGGGCAATCTGATCAAAATAAAAAGTTCTTTCTTACATCTAGCTTAAAGTTCCTCCCCTTCCTCTAAGCCGAGGCCTGATCCTGGTTCAGAAACCTGCATGGAGAAAGAGGAGTGTGGGCTGTGGCTCTTCACTCCCCTCCTCCTTGCTTTTCTACTCCTCTGCATCCCACACAGAACCCTGCTGCCCCTGGCTCCTCCAGGCCTGGGCTGCATAACCCATAGAAGTTTCAAAGTACAAGGCCTGGCTCGGTGGCTGTTACGTTATCCAATATCTATGCTGTCTGTGTGGTGGATACCTAATGCTGGCTTTGTCTACATGGGATGGTTCTGTGGGCTTTTCAAAGCCTCCTTCTGCCCAGTAAAAGACTGTGCTCTCATCTCTGAATTGTTCTCTGTGGTGCTCTCTCAGCCCAGCCTCCCATGACTCTCCCTCAAGTGCAGTCTTATGATTCCTCTCCTATTCTCAGAATATTTCTGCTGGGATTATCTTGCCCCAGCGGCAGGGCTCTGGAGTAAGACCTTTTCAAAATGACACTACCCTGGCTACCTTCCAGGGTGATCACTTAGCTCATGGGAAAACTTGGCAACCTCTGGCCTTTAGGTTTTTCTAGGCTAGAGGCAGGCACCTCATTCCATGCCCTCAAGTTCTAGGGAACACAGGTGAACTTCGCCCAAGAGCTCCCTCACCACATTCTGTTGTAACAGCAGCATGGAGGGAGCCTTCTGAGATTTTGCAGATTGGCGAGCAATGAGACGGCCCCAGTGAGATTGTTCTTCTCCCTCTGGTGGGTCCCAGCATCCTTTCTTTTTTGCTCTCTTGGCACCCCATTCAGTCTCCTTCATGAGGAAGAGAACCCACGGAACTATTATGCTTGTCTAAGCTCTCTTTCTTCCTCACTCTGATCATCCTCTAACACCCTCTTCAATGGAAGTTCCCAGATGGGTTCCCAGAGTTAAGCGGCACAATTTAGGATGTCGTTTACCTTTTAATAAGTCCTGAATGGGTAATATATTCAATAGTACCTCTATTTAAAATATGGGGAACATATCACTATTATTAATACTGAAAATTGAGCCCAGATTCTGATTAATCTTGAAGTCTATTTAAGCGAAACACATACACGTTCACATACAATACACATATCTAAATATTATGCATTCTTTCTTAACCTCAAATGGAAGTATTCTATATTTACTATTCTGGAACTTCCTTTGTTAAGAACATGTCTGAGACAGATTGTATTGTCAGTCCATATGGATCAGTAGAGTTATTACACTATTTGGCTGTTTCCAGATTTCTGTTATGACAAATAATGTTAATGTAATCTTTGTATACTTTGGAGAGAATAGTTGCAGAATAAATTCCTAGAAGGAGAATCACTTTCAATTCACAAGTAAAATTTTAATATATGTCAATTTTCAATCAGTTTTCACTCTAACCATTAAAATGTGGAATGCCCATTTCTTTACACTTCTATTAATCAGGGGATTTAAGAAGCACTTAAATATGTGTC